>NC_065922.1:48397031-49142771 GCF_024586455.1 Bactrocera neohumeralis | reverse complement strand
AAATACCTCCATTTCTACCCTTGGTGAATACCCCGTATAATCTTATATTTTACTTCCCGTCAGTGAAAATTATTTACATTAAAATCATCCTCAAAGGAAATATATGTTATCTGACTCAAGCGAAGCGGCTAAGAGGATGATGTGTAAAACGTCAATCAGAAGATCGGAATTGTTTATAATAGGTTGTCAAAGACAGTCTTGCGGTATTTTCGCTAGTTGGCGCTGAAAGCGCGTAGTTCTAGTTTTATTCGTCGCATCGGGTCATGCTATACCTTTTTGGAAAGCTCATTTCACGCGCTAACACGTGTTTGATTGATTGTCGCTTCTTTTAAGTCGTTCGTTATAGCGTTTCAAAGATGGATCAAAATAAAGAGAAAATACGGCATATTTTACAGTACTACTACGATAAAGGCAAAAATGCATCTCAAGCCGCCAATAAAATTTGTGCAGTTTATGGACCCGATACAGTTTCCATTTCCACCGCACAACGATGGTTTCAACGTTTTCGTTCTGGTGTAGAGGTGGTCGAAGATGCGCCACGCTCCGGAAGGCCTGTCGTCGAAAATTGCGATAAAATCGCTAAATTGGTCTAAAGAGATCGGCATAGTAGCAGCCGTAGCATCGGTCAAGAGCTGGGCATGAGTCATCAAAAATTCATTTCAATTTCAATAAAAAAACAAAAAATTCAATAAAAATACCGCAAGACTTTTTTGACAACCCATTATTAGGGATATGAGGTTTGGACTATATACTTATATCCAATAATATAAGTTCAGGTAACTTTGCTAGATATTCTCGACATTGACTGATTATAAGGTATAAAGCCAACCGGAAGTTTGAAAATTTTATATAGGTTGGGATATGGTTGATAGAGGTAGTGCTGAACCCAATTTTAGTAGGTTCGGGCATTATTACATATTCTTTTTCTTCTTTACTGGCATAGACACCGCTGATGCAGTTATAACCGAGCTAACAACAGAGCGACAGTCGTGTCTTCTTCTCGCTATTTGTTATTCGAGATACCAAGTGCAGCCAGGTCCTTCTCCAGCTGATCTCTCCAACGAAGTGGAGGTCTTCCTCTGCCTCTGCTTCCACCGGGGACTGAATCGAAAACCTTCAAAGGTGGTGTGTTCTCTTTCATCAACAATATAACCTAGTCAGCGTAATCGCTGTCCCCTCCTCTGCACCATATAGCAAGACGGAAATAATGAGAGACTTATGGAGTTTGGTTCCTGTTCGTTGAGAGAGGACTTTACTTCACATTTGCCTACTTAGCCCGAAGTAGCACCTGTTGGCAAGAGTTATTCTTCGTTGCATTTCGAGGCTGACATAGTTGCTGCTGTTAATACTGGTTCCAAGATGGACAAAATTATCTTTAACTTCGAGGTTTGACTGTCAACAGTGTTGCGAGTGCTACGACTGTTTGTTCACAGGATATATGTCGTCATGCCCTCGTTTACCATCAAACCCATTTGTTTCTCTTCCTTATCCATTCTGGAGAAAGCAGAACTAACGGCGCAGTTGTTGAGGCCTATGATATCAATATTATCGGCGTACTCCAGCAGCTGTACACTCTTATTGAAGATAGTACCTTTTCTATTTAGTTCTGAAGCTCAAATTATTTTCTCCAGTAGTAGATTGAAGAAGTCACACGAAAGGAAGTCGCCTTGTCTGAAACCTCGTTTGGTTTCGAACGATTCGGGGAAGTCTTGACCGATCTTTTGGTGCCGTATTAATTTTGCGTTGATACCAAATTCAGACATCGCGACATAAAGGCAGCTCCTTTTCGTGCTGTCTAAAGCAGCTTTGAAATCGACGAAGATGTAGTGCGTATCGATTCTCTTTTCGTGGGTCGTTTTCAAGATTTGGATTAATATCTTGTCAGTTGTTGATTTTCCAGGTCTTAAGCCATACTGATAAGGTCCAATCAGTTAGCTATCTTCAGTTCAGCAGGCTGGAGAAATGTTCCCTTCATAACCTCAGTGCACTATGAACATCATACCCTAGATCACTGCCTTTGGGTCCTACAAGAGTGTTCTCCGGTCTTGCAACCTTCCGTTAATCGCCGCATCTTTTCGCAGAAATTTCGAGCACTATCCCTGTCGGCCAGCTCCCTAAGCTCTTTATTTTCACGCATTTCGCTCTCTTTCTTTTTTTGACTGCATATGCGTCTCGCTTTCCTCTTCAACTCTCGGTATCTATCAAATCCCGCTCGTAGGAGTTAGGCTTTCTCTCCACCGCGACACGACAGTTCTCATCGTACCAGCTGTTCCTTCGACCTTAACGAAAACCAATGGTATCGCTTGCAGCTGTACGTAAGGAGCTTGAAATGCCGTCCCACAGTTCCCTTATTACGAGTTGCTGATGAGTGTTCTCAGAGAGCTGGTGTGAAAGTCGAGTAGAAAACCGTTTCGCTGTCGGTTGTGATAGTAGCTTCTTGAAGTCTTACTTGCCCTTTGTTTGTTGACAGGCGTGTTTTGCTGTACAGAGGCGGGTGCGTACCTTGTCTACAGCAAGATAGTGTTTCAAGTCGATGTTAATTCCTCGGAGCGTACGCACGTCAAGGACACTGGTTACGAATTTCCGCCAAGTAGCTTGAAGAATTTTCTTGTGCTGGAATCTAGTACTACAGACAACCTTATTTGGGGCCCCTACGAAGTCGATCAGCCTTAACCTATTTGGAAAACTTTTGATTGTTGTACTAAAGATACCTTATTTGCCTACTCCGGCGTTAAAATCGTCAAGCACAATTATTATTCACTGAAAAAGGTACCTCACATACTCGTACCATCACCAATTTATAAGATATAAAGTCAACCGGTTGTTTGAAAATCGTGATATATGTTAAATGGCAGCTGGGGTAAGTTATAGATAGTTATTTTTTCGACAAAGAAGTTCCATTAAATTTTGTGTGCAGAATCAAATTGTGGTCCCGAAACGTTCAGAATGTTGGAAAAGACCTTCGGTGATAATCGTTGGTCGCGAGCAAATGTTTTTGATTGGTACAAATTATTCAAAGAGGATCGAAACGCGTTGTCGACGAACTACGTCCACGACGGCCATCAACATAAAGTGATGATCAACATGTCAAAAAAATAGCTAAATTGTTGCATTAAAATCGGCGATTAACAGTGAGAAATCTTACTGGCAGCGTTGAATATGGGAAGGATCTGTGAAAACTATTTTGCAAGATCATTGGGACTAGAAAAAGTGAACGCTCGATTGGTTCCAAAATCACTTAACATTTTTGAAAAACAGCGTCGCGTTAACGTCTGTGAAACAATACTTTTCGACTACCAGCATGTCATGAACGTATTATAATGATTCTTGAATCTATGCTTACGACCCGCAAACAGACGAAGAGACAGAGTAATCGGCCAAATGTCGTGACAAGGTGAGCCGAAGCCGAAAAAACCACGTCAAAGCCGGTCAAAAATCAAGGTTATGTTGACAGTTTTCTTCGGTGTTCGAGTTGTGGTGAACTTCGAATCCCTTCCGACCGGCCAAGCTGTCAACAAGGAATACTATTTGAGTGTTATCCGTTATTTGTGTGCAGCTAATCGTAAAAAGAGGCCAAAATGGGCCGAGAACTTTGCACCACGATAATACACCGTGGCATACAGCATTGATTCTTCGTGAGTTTTTCGCCAAATTTTCAACCAATACTGTACTTCAACCGCCGTATTCGCCTGATTAAACTTCTGGTCATTCACAAAACTCAAACGACCGCTCCGAGGAAAGCGTTTTGAGTAAATTTAAGACATTAAATGTGAATCGCTATACGTATTGAAGGATATTCTGAAAATTGATTTTTACAACTGTCTCCAGGATTGGAAAAAACGATGACAAAAGTATATTGGATAAGATTTTTAAAATTATGAACGAAGTCTTACTATTTTTTGCTCAAAGTAGTATAAATTATGTCCACTTTTACAATGATTTCAAAAATTATGTTATGACAGTAATGCTTTCATATAATATCTGATAAAACATTCAACGAGCACGCAAGCTTTTGTAACGACTGCTTATGAGTAATTAAAACCGAAACCGAAGAGCTGCAAAGAGTAACACACACAGGCATATACATATGTATATTAATTTAGCACGTATGTGTTACATAACGTCTTGTGCAATTGTCACCTACAACATATTGCCGTTATACCATACATACAGCTAACTCTTCTTAATTATTATATTATTCGATGGTAATGCCGATTCGCGTGACGAGTGTTATAAAGCAGCAGCAAAAAAGCAAAAAACAATAAAAAAATACGAACAAAGTCACATAATCGTGACGACACGAAGGTGTAAATACTCTAAATTATATATTTGTATAACCCGAGAAAATTTCAATAAAGGTGCCAATTGGCAAGAGGTGTTGATTGGTGAATTTGAAACGTTGAGTTCGGCAATTCGATCACTTAAACGGTAAACTATACTCGTCGAAAGAAAACCAAAAGCATACGAGTAATTAGCATTTTTGTCGTAACTTCAGAGCTTGTAAAATTAAAGGGGGTTATAACAAATATGCACACTTTAAGTACTTGTTTACGGCTAACATTGTCAGTGACAAACAGCTACATTCACGATTTTGAAAAGTAAAAGTGTTGAAGACGCTGCATGAGTGTCTTCGAGAAACTACAACCAGAAGTACGCATGAAATATTGCTTACGACTTCCGCCTGGGAGTGATGAGTACTCATCATTATTTTTTAATTAACACGTCAGATTGTATAAGTACCATGAGTTGTAAGTTTGAATAGTCCGTTTATTAGCTAAGGTCCTTAATAGCTCTAAGGTTCGATAACTGTACTAAAGACATATGATCCCTTGACGGTTACAAAGGAACAAAAGATGTATTTTCGTTTATTCTAGCGTACAGAGCAGGTAGAAACCAATAACTAATTGCAAGATAACAAGCAAGTATGATAAGACTAGTACTACGGACTTATTATACTGGTCAAGGAACAGTATTTAAAGACTCAACTACTATAACGGCGCATTGGTCTTTTGAGTTAAATATTGGTCTGTTTTTAAAAATATTTTTACGAAATGTAATAATTGCTGCTGACCCTTTGACCGTGCCAGTTCTAACCCAGAGCTCCAAAATATGATATTGATGCCACCCTCATTTATAAGGGTTGTCAGACTGTTAGCAGCACTGCGAGTGCTGCAGATTTATCTGTGAATATCTTAGATATTTGGACGTTGCTTATTCTTCGATGACTACATCTCTTAGCAGCTAGCTGTTGCCGTCGTTCTCTTCCGTGTCGTGATAATTATCTACAATTCGTCCAACTCAGGAGCGAGCACGAGGTCTCTTTAAGATGTCCTTAGCGGATATAAGCTTCAGTTTGAGGCTTAAAAAGGTACCCGCTACTTGATGAACACGTAGTTCGTAAGGATTTCCGAGCAGTTAAACCCCGGGCGGAAACCAGAGTCTAGTATACTCGACAATCTGACATCAATTTTCACCCATCTCTTTTGAATCGTGTTTGATGAGGAAGAGGTTTAGTGTATTGTAGACACCTGGTGTCTGTCCATGGCCACATCACTGAAGTGTCTTGCTGCTGTTGTTCTGTTTAGCTCGGCTCCCCTGCTTGAGTTTTTTAGACTGAGTTTCCATCGTTTCGTTGTGGAAGCGGTTTCTCTTCTGGGAGCTGCATGATTTTAACGTTTTCCGCGAGGGGTTCCGATTATGTCTCTTCAAAAACCTTTCGTATTCCTCCACTATTTGTGTTAAGCGCTTTATCTTTTCTTTGTCAACTGAGATGCCAGCAGACTGACTTTTGGCGATCTTCTCAAGTATAAAAACCCTCCCTGCCCTCCAGTTACGTCTTTTTCCCTCTTGATTTTGAGACTTTTTTTCTCTGTTTATGCTGTACCTCTCCTTTGGATGCCAGTTTGAAATGGTTTGAACTCATGGTCGTTTTGGAGGTGGTCGGACCGATTTTTGAGACTTGGCGTACTTGGCTGGAGCAACCGGTAGTTTTCTTTATTGTTTCCTGACGAAGCAATGTCATGTTTCTCGTGGTCCTCGAAGTCGAAGCGTTGATCGTCGAAGTGTTATCCTTATTGTACTTTACGTTAATGTTTGTTCTCACGAGACGAGTCAGCCCAAAAGGGTTGGTTTCTCGTCAGCAGAACCGGTATGCGTTTAGAGGTCATATATTACCTCCAACCTCACCCGGAATATGGCAGGGGAACGTTCGTGATCACAAAGCCCTAAAGCTATACCAATGGGATAAAAAACAGTGACATTTGTTCTGACATGCCAACTTTATCTTTGCATTGGTACTAACCTGAATTAGAATACTCACAGAGTCTCATAACATTTTATGTACTGTGGTCAAGTTATTGGTCTTAAAGGAAACCTCTGCAAATTTAACTTCTAAATTCTGAGTTCTGTCTTTACCGTATTAGAACAAAAAACACAAGATTGACTACAAGAGCCAGTAAGAATTGAGTGAGTTTGTTAACCTAAAACGAACATATGTATTAAGAATGAAAATTTTACATCGAGATCAAAGTAGAGCGCTTTTATATGGCAATAAAAATTGTCCTTTCACCAAGATAACGTTTCAGCTCATTCAACTCGATTAATAAATTAAGGCGCTTACGACATGAACTAAACTTCTACTCATCATATTCATCAGATTAGGCCCGCAGTGACCATTTCCTTTTCTCAAGACTCAAAAAGTAATTCAGTGGTGAAAGATTTCTCTTAAATGGTGAATTTTAGATGGAAACAATTAGATATTTTGACGGTATGCTATCTAGTATGCATAAATGTATTATTCCATAGTAGTAGTTTCATTCACTGTTAAACCAAAGACTTTTCAGGTCATGTGATATTATTGGCAATGTTAAACAGAAAACAGAACGTTGATGAATGTTAACAAAGACATATTAAATATACTGAAAGATGATCGATCGCCGTAGTCGCAGTAACGATAAACAAAGAAAGCTCCTAGATGACTATATAGGCCAAGACAAAGACAAGATGCAGGGCAGCACATCCTAATTCTTTTGAGAAAACTCTGATATCATTATACTTGTAAATTGTACTACAAGTATATATATGAATCAAAAGATCCTGGCCTGGCTGACTAGTTGTATATAACTAAAAAATTCATATATATAATGTAATTTACAAGTATAATGATATCTAAGTTTTACATTTTTTATATTTAGAGCCTCTTTGGTTTTAATACCCTGAAATTATAAAACTCTCTCTATAGTAATACCCCCTTTGCACGAAACATTAACATTTAAAATGTGATATTTTCTTATAACTTATATATGTACACATCTTGTCTATCATATGAACTCTACGAAAGTATACTTTCTTTCACAACTCCAATATGTTTGACGTTAACACATATATGCATACAACTTACCGTCATTTGTAATGAAAATCAGCTTGTTTTATTTCTACTAAACATGTCTTTAACTATGAGTCGTAACTAATTAACATTAATTGCCTTTCTTATTGTGCGAAATGAGGCAATAATGTGACGCCTTTCGCTAATTAAAATCACATTTTTATGATTTAAATATCTACAGGTTTTCAAAGTGTCTCATAAACCAAAAATTTCTGCATTAAAGTTTTGAAACTCCAACATATTCAGCACATATGTAATTAATTTACGCAAATTATTTGACTCAACTGAGATTATTCGCACATTTAATCAGTAGTTTTCTTTCGTTTTCATTAATTTAGACTGCGTTAAATTGTGTTGATTGTGAGCTCGGGCGGTACTCACTTTGCACAGACCACTCCCATATACAAGTATATTCCTTGCTATTCTAAAACTGATTGCTATACATGTATAGAACAAGTTCATTTCATTTGACGGTCATCCCAAATAATTTGTGGTATTTTTTTATAATGTTCGTTAGTCCTTTTTGATGTACACTACGTTCATTGGTTTGGAGCTCATGTGGCAAACCTCTTCCGAGTGGTTGCTTTGGTTGTCAAAGAACTCTGGTAATATTCATCAGTTAACTTTTGAGTACCAGCAAAACGTTTATCATTAATAACGCAATACATTAGTGTTGTTGTTGATAAACTTCTTCCTTTTAAGCGGGTTGGATCACAGAATTTTAGCAAGGTATTAACCATTGGGGTTGAATAATCTTACAGAGTATGTACGATAGCAGGCCAATAAGCATTTAGCTTCTCCGTCTGATGCCACCATTATCGGAAGAAATTTGCAATCGTATAGTGCATTTTAGTACACTACTACTCGTACTGTCTGCAGAATCAGACGCATAGCTTTATTTTTGCTATGTTTGTCCACCATAATAGATATCGGCCGAAAAGTGAAAGCTGCCATTTTATGAGGTTCATAGGTTTGATAGACATCGCCTACAGGGTCCGGCACTCGAAGTGCATACACACAATTAAAAAAACCATAAATTCGGTTTGGAAAATTATATATTTATTTTAAAATACAAAATGTGTGAAAATAATCATAAATTTAGGACCAATTCACATTTGCTCTATATTACCACATTTTGCCTTAACTATGGCCTTGAGACGGTCAAAAAACGAATCGCAAGCTGCCCGAATGTGACTTGCCGGTATTTTGGCCCACTCACGGACAATGGCTTTCTTCAGCATCTCTAGACTAGTGTATTTTTTACTTCGGACCTTGCTCTCCAAAATGGCCCAGAGAGAATAATCCATTGGATTCGCATCTGGTGAATTCGAGAGCCATTGTGTGGTCGTAATGAAGTTCGGAACGTTGTTTTTCAGCCATTATTGGTTCACTCGCGCTTTGTGAGACGGTGCTGAGTCTTGTTGAAACGTTCATGGTTTGCGACCGAAATGTTTGTTTGCCCACGGCTTCAAAGCAGCCTCCAGAACACTTTACCAATAATATGTCGCATTAACTTTGTCGCCAGGCTCGATGAAAACAATTGGAGAGCGCCCATCTGCGGTGACAGCGGCCCAAACCATTATTTGTGGCGGGTGCTGCCTCCTGGTGGCCAACCGACGACTTAGATTCTCGTATGAACGGTCGGTCAAGTAAACTCTATCGTTTTGAGAGTTTACGAATTGCTCAATTGGAAACATTTTTTCGTCAGAAAACACAATGTTCGGAATTTGATCGCTTTCGGCCAAGCGAAGCAACTGCTTTGCTCTCTTAAGTCCTTTTGGAACTTTTAAGGCTTGACCTTGAGCTCATTTTTCAATATGCGTCGGATGCTGCGGTCGGATATTTTCAGTTCTTTAGCCATTTGATTGGCACTTCGTCGTGGATTTCGCTCAAGTCGCTTCTTCACTTTCCGAACCATCTCACGTGACGTTGCAGTCTTTTGATGACCGACCACCTACATGGCGTTTTGCGATGCTACCTGATACTGGTAGAATGATGGTGTAACGAATGATGGTGCTTTAACAAACACTATATTCACATTAAGGTGTTTGAGCTCACGAACAATTGCTGGCTGTGATTTTCCAGCTAAATATAAAGCAATCACACTATTACGTTTGAATTCCATCGCTGATCACTTTTTTTGCGTTCATTTTTGGCAAAACGCTTTTGTACACTTGTGAACAATACTCCGAACTGTCATATAGCAAATTTACAAACAGCTGATTCCAGTCCCTGCACTTGGTAAAGAGTTAGTTTGTCAAAGGGCTTACCTGTGTCAAATTATATATTGCTCACACCTTAATCATCGTGACGTGGTTGAATTAGACTACGAACAGCTGCTTATCCACCGAATATTCTAGACATGACTTTGCCACTTATTTTCATTTTTTTAGTCGAGACATTGGTCGGCAGTAATACGCAACCTTACGAAGTTCTAGTCTATGAAATTGCTCTATGCCATTGTGTAAAAGTCACTAACTTCCTTTGCCTTTCGTCTCAAGGTTAACTGAACAACCGACCGACGACCGTCTGGTATGGCTATGAGTGGTCTACACTCGTTCTCTCGCAGATCGTCAAACACCGCTATTTCCTCCATTTTCCGAACTTGGTTATCAGTTCCTCCAACCGGTGGTCCTCCTTGCCTAGCAAAATGGTGAGTGTGAGAAGTGCTTCCCTTAAAGGAAGGGTCAGTACTGCTGGACCACCCACCCGAAGCGGGTACGCTGGGCAGTAAGAACTCAATAAAGTTCTACACCAAATGATGAATGGGGAATTAGGATTTACAGTTATTAAATGTTTACATGCCGGCATTTTTTTTCTGACTTAACTAATTTTTGTAGTTGAGAATTTGAAATGATTTGTGAACTTTGTTACAGATGGAATTTAATTCGTTTCAAAAGCTTTCTGTTGAACAACTTTTTTTAACAATGTTTATTGCTTCATTTTATTGCTGAAGTTCAAGAATCACTTCAAAGTAACTAAGCAATTAAAAGTCTGTTTTATTGTTATTGGCTATTTTGTACTTTGAAGTGTCACCGTAAACATGACAATATAGTTCTGCTATAAAGTTGTTTACCCTACTCAAAAATTTCTGAAATAATACTTGATGCTTCCTTAAAAGCAAAGTATTTAATTGCTTTTGATAATAAAAAACTTCCATTTTGCATTTCACTTCCTCAAAATACACAAAGTTCAATGCTCATCATATACAGCGATAATTATTTTTATTAGAATATTTCTAGAATATTTTTGGAGTGATTATCTATAAAATCTATATTTGGCAAGCGTGAAAGCATAGAAAGGAGAGTTTATGGCTCACGTAGATTTGTATTACAATTAGGTAACCTCCCTTGTTTACGCATAATGATTACTTACTCATTGGAACATATTGTCAATTATTCCATCTTTAGACTTAGCTTGAGAATAATTATTAGAATCTACGTGGTTTCATGAAATTTTTTATTTGACTAATTATTTGAGGATATATTTTTGTTGTGACGGCCTCTTATAAAATGCGTTAAGTTTTTTATACTTGAGAGGGTGCCTACTGTTTGCTGTGAATTAAAATTTCCCTGGCAAATGAAAGGCCATTCAAGTTTAAAATTAATGGCTGGATCCTCGTTGCTTGTTATGGGAAATTTTCCGAAATACACACGTCAAAAGTCTATCTCTGTGAACAAAATATTTCTTGTAAATTTTTATCTAAATAAAAATTTCAAAATAAAAGCTAATTCTTTAGCTAAAATGTGTTGCAATTAACTCTAACTTTCCCTTTTATTTATCTGAATACTTATATAGTGCTATTATAAATGAAATATTATCAGACCGATCTAAAAAAGTCTATATAAAGGCTGAAACTAAGAAGCTGGAGGCGTCTTTCACAGGCATCTATAGTACACTACAGACTACAGCAAGAATAGCACTTTATGCCATTTTACACATAGCACATTGTCGGCAAGTGCATTGCTGCAAAGTGCGCTCTAAGGCTCAGGAAAGCTGGCAATATAAAGGGGTCTCAACAAGGATACACTGAAATTCACTGAAAAACACTTGAAAACTTGGATCACTGCATCGCAGAGACTACACGTGGAGGCTTTTCTCTGTTCCCTTATGGACGAGAGATATGTGGGTGGGAGGGGTCGCTAGAGAAAAAGGGCAGCAAGCCTTTTCACTAAGGAGCTCTCTGTTAACCCCTGGCATTAATGTGGCGGTACATGTTTAGCTATAAATTGCAGTCGCTTTCAAGGATATGAGCATTCACTCCGACCGCAGAGCGGTAATACTACTGCTGAGCTAGAATAAACATCAAGCTACTTCATCGTCAGACTCTTTTGAGTCCCTGGTCATAGCGCAATCACTGGCAACTGCTTACATTGCTATGGGACCGAGCTGGACCTCCATTGATATCAAGCGCTCTGTTACTTGACAAATGGATACAGTGTACGCTTAGCCGGCGCTTGTCTGAACTACTTGCCGTAAGCAAAGTTCAACTTACCGCAATCGTAGTGGTTCTTACTGGGCATTGTTCAATAAGCATTCATGTTGTCAAAGCAGTATGGAGGGAGGTCGGATAGAAGCATCCAGGCACTTTCTGGTTTATTGCCCAGCATTTGCAAGTTGCAAGCCAGAGGCTGACACATCTTGGCAGTCTTACTTTCTGCGAATCAGAAGACATAATAGACATAATACAAACAGACATTATCATCTGTGATAGGCTCAGAAAGATTTATCGATTTGTAAGGGTCTTATTTAAGTTGTTCGAGTGAGATCCCTGTTAGAATCGACCCTCAAATTTCACCTAAATCTGCCGTCACTGATGTAGTTGTTTGAAAGGTTCACGTCTTGAAGAAACAATCTAAGCTGCCTGTATTTGACAGATGATTTCCAGGTAATCATCAATCATTTGCTATAGAATGTACGCCATTGCAGTCGTGAGGAATGACTCATTTCGAGCCAAGAGCTCATTAGAACAACTTTGTTTTCATTGAAGTAAGAGTCTTTTCATGCAACCCAACAATAATGTCCTTAAATACGTTACTCATTCAATGACAATGCTTATGGAAATGTGTGTGCAATAGATTTCAAAATTCCTATTTTAGATTAAAATAAAATCAATCTACTGGTCACTCTTTACCACTTCTCTCTCTTACTGTTTCAGCTTGTTCAGTAGTACATGCGGACCATTCACCTGTCCAAGATGATCTCGATGCTGCGTTAGCAGACAGTTTCTCTAATGGATTAGCTAACAGCACTGATTTAGTGCGTGCCGTACGGGAATCTATAAGACAACATGAACTCCTGCAGCAACGTAATAAACATCGCAGGTGGGAATATAACCCTTAACCGCTTTCCATATAAAAGATATTATTTGAACATTATGTCTGTTCCTATATTTGTCATTAGATCGAAGCGTGCAATCAAACGCGTTTGCTATGGCGAACTCGGCTGTTTTGAGGACTCCGGACCGTTTGCTTATTTGGAAATGCTGCCCTCGCCGCCGCAAGATATCAACACCAAATTCTATTTTTACTCTACAAAAAATCGTTCCGAACGTCCACTCATGGAGTTGCCGTTTTTGAATATGACTGACGCTTTTGCCAAAGTCGCACGATCTTCGCATTCTATACGACGCAGAGCCGGTTCAGTAAGTGATACAGATGCAAATAGTTCCACCACAACGACTACGACGACAACCACCACCACGACACAGCGTAGCGTCTTTAAAAGTACGCCACTGACGCTCGACGAATTGCATGGTTTCGATGAATTGTCGGTACGCGTGATCGTGCACGGTTTCGGTTCGGCTTGTCCGCATGTGTGGATCTACGAAATGAAAACGGCGTTGATGGCGGTGGTAGGTTCCTTAAATTTAATTAAAATTCAAAATTACATACCTTGTCATTGTAGGAAGATTGTATTGTTATCTGCGTGGACTGGGAGAACGGCGCGACTTTCCCGAATTACGTGCGTGCTGCAGCCAATACACGTCTTGTGGGCAAACAACTGGCCATGCTTTTGCAGAATCTGAAGCAGTACAAGGGTCTCAACTTAACGCGCACGCATATAATCGGTTTCAGTTTGGGGGCACATGTGTCTGGCTTCGCTGGCGCTGAATTACCAGGTTTGGCTCGCATTACGGGTTTGGATCCAGCCGGTCCACTGTTCGAGGCACAACATCCCAAAGTGCGTTTGGATAATTCGGATGCGGACTTTGTGGACGTTATACACTCGAACGGTGAGAACTTAATACTTGGTGGACTCGGCTCGTGGCAGCCAATGGGACATGTGGATTTCTACCCGAATGGTGGACGTGTACAAACGGGCTGCTCAAATTTATTTGTGGGCGCCGTAACGGATTTCATTTGGTGTTAGTAGTTGAATATTATTACTTTAGCTTTTTTGGATAATGAAATTTATGACTCCCCATTTATAGCTGCACAAACTGCCGATGAGGAGGAGGGTCGTTCACTCTGTAATCATCGACGTGCCTATAAGTTCTTCATTGACTCAGTCGCTCCGCGCTGCATGTTTCCAGCTTATCCGTGCAATAGCTATGATGACTTTATTAAAGGCGATTGCTTTCCATGCGCTCAAAATGATGATGACGTTGCGGAAGGTGTACCAAGATGCGGCAACATGGGCTACTACGCTGATAGATCCACTGGCCGTGGACAACTGTACCTACTAACAAGAGAAGAGGAACCATTCTGTGCGCATCAATTCAAGCTGGAAATATTCAATTCCTTCAATGATTTGCCGCTACGCACTATCGGACGCTTGGAGGCGACGCTTGAAGGCGAAGGTGGATTAAACGAAACCTTCAAAATATCGGAGTGAGTTTTTTTTATTTTTTTTTTTCTACAAGACACTAATAACAATAAAAATTATACCTTGCAGAAAAGACGACTCTGAATTCTTCGCTGGAGATATTGTTTCAAAAATCATTGTTCCACATCCCGCCTTAGGTTTTCCAACCACACTTAGTTTACACTACAAATCCTATAGTGGTTGGTTGTCCAAGGGACTGCCGCACTGGGACATTGATAAGGTAGTTTTAACCGACAGCTTTGGACGCAGTCATTCCCTCTGTAAACCATCGACTAAGCTTTCATCGGGTACACCTGTGCGTCTAAAGCTGCTTACTGGTAATTGTGAATTGGAGAACCAGGAAGAATATGGTACTTATAATGTGCCTACTACCTCGGTGCCGGACTCTAATGGACAGGAGAGCGTAGACAATTTGGAAACCGATAGTATAGATGCCGCCAAACAAAGTAAAGACTATTTCAATCTCGGTACTAGTTTCCGACTGGACCAAAATAATACATATTCTGACAACGATTTACCCTGGCAACCTATATTCGAAGGTACTAATTCGCTAGACAAAGAAGTTGGTGAATCTAGTCGCAGTTTATCCGTCGAACCAACTGAAATTTTCGAACCCGTTTTGAACGACCGCCGCTTGGGGCTTAAGAATGCACGTAACCTGCAGGAATATGGTGTAACCACGGAAGAGATAGTTGAGCCCGTTTTAAAGGCGACTACACCACGTGTGAAGAAGGCAAAGGAGATTGTCTTCACAGACTCGCCGCTGGACACAAAGAAACCGGAAATTATTAAAATTACACCGATCACTGTGCGCAATGGACCCGAGCTATCGAAGCAGAACTCACAGGAGGAAGTCATTACTGTGCAATTGCTGCCCTTCCGTCTCGGAGATTTACTACAACGTGCAGAGCGTTACGCACGCGAAACGCTCCTACCGTTGATCTCTGTGCAAGCGCCGAAATTCTTTGGCTTCAATGTAGGCGGCTCACCAGCAAGTAGTACTGAACAGCCAGCTACCCTTAAGGAAGAACCCCGTAAACCACGCTATATACCACGTTTTGAGGAGGCGTCCTTTTTGCGTGACAAACGTGTCGAGGAAAATCGCCCTGTTCACAAACCGGTAACAGATCTCGCAGTATCTGAGTCCCGAACGCAGCGTAATATTTTCAAACTCTTAAGACCGGATAATCTGGAAAAAGCAACGACTAGTATTGACAGTAGTGTTGATCGCTCGGGTCAAAAGCGTGCGCTTAGCTATTACACCAATATGATGCTCTCTGAATCGCGGGCATTACGGCCGGAAGATCCCAGTTATGAGCCAGTATTCATAGAATTACCCACCTATAGGCCAGGAAAAGCGACGAACCAAAAGTCGGTTGAACGAAAACCCTGAAAGTACATAACTGTATTGGTTACCGAAAACAGTGTGGGTTAAACACTATTCGAATTGTGTAGAACCGCGTGATAAGTCAAATGCTGTAGACGCTCACCTCGTCATTACCACTTTCTTTTGAAACAAAACAAAAATTAAAAACGAATTTGTCAAATGCTTCGCCATAAAGCTTGGCCGCTTTACTGAAGCTGCAATTAGCCCTCGGTCTAACCAAAAAGAAGTATAACTAAATAAATTGTATAGATAATAAAAATAAATATTATTGTGATCGCCATTTACGTGCAACCATGTGAGTCGCCACTAATTGGCTGGTTTTAGAATTTCCTTCCATTCGCGTCCAACTTTATAAAATTATTTATATTTAATATTATCTCTTTAGAGAATATTTAAATTGAATTTTCTGTAAATATTTCTAACCCTATCACTGTTTTCCACTTACTCTAATTGCCTATGTATGTATGTAATTTCGAATATAAGTAAAAAATGCTTAGTTAAGAAAAAATGATTCCTGGCTCCTGCGAGTGTCGTTCGCTTCATTGCTTGGAGCCAAGGTCTTGTTGTTTGGAATTTGTTAGGGCGTAGTTTATAATTTATATTAAGTACATACATATATTTTATACGAATAAATTATTTAATTTTACAAGAGAAACATGGAATTATAATTTGAAAGACGAATGCAATCCCGAAGGCTTAATAACTTTAATATTTCTGTATTTTTTGAATATTTTGTCAAAAGATGCGATAAAAGATAAATCAAGGAAAAACAAGTAAGGGAGAGCTAAGTTCGGGTGTCACCGAACATTTTATACTCTCGCATGATAAAGTGATAATCGAGATTTCATTATCCGTCATTTACATATTTTTCAAATACCGTATTTGTGTAAAGTTTTATTCCGCTATCATCATTGGTTCCTAATGTATATATTATGCAGAGAAGGCATCAGATGATATTTCGTACATGTCATCAGGGTGTTAAGAAAATATTATATACCGAGTTTCATTGAAATCGGTAGAGTAGTTTCTGAGATATGGTTTTGGGTCCATAAGTGGGCGACGCCACGCCCATTTTCAATTTCTAAAAAAAACCTGGATGCAGCTTGCTTGTGCCATTTCTTCCGTAAAATTTGGTGTTTCTGACGTTTTTTGTTAGTCGGTTAACGCACTTTTAGTGATTTTCAACATAACCTTTGTATGGGAGGTGGGCGTGGTTATTATCCGATTTCTTCCATTTTTGAACTGTGTATGGAAATGCCTGAAGGAAACGACTCTATAGAGTTTGGTTGACATAGCTATAGTAGTTTCCGAGATATGTACAAAAACTTAGTAGGGGGCGGGGCCACGCCCACTTTTCCAAAAAAAATTACGTCCAAATATGCCCCTCTCTAATGCGATCCTTTGTGCCAAATTTCACTTTAATATCTTTATTTATGGCTTAGTTATGACACTTAATAGGTTTTCGGTTTTCGCCATTTTGTGGGCATGGCAGTGGGCCGATTTTGCCCATCTTCGAACTTAACCTTCTTATGGAACCAAGAAATACGTGTACCAAGTTTCATCTTGATATCTCAATTTTTACTCAAGTTACAGCTTGCACGGACGGACGGACATCCGGATTTCAACTCTACTCGTCACTCTGGTCACTTTGGTATATATAACCCTATATCTGACTCTTTTAGTTTTAGGACTTACAACCGTTTTGTGAACAAAACTATGTATAATACTCTCCTTAGCAACTTTGTTGCGAGAGTATAATAAGAGGGAATATTAGGGCACTTGAGTTGAATTTGACTAGCATATGGTAGTTTCAACGCGATTACAATTTGAATTCTATTATTATTATTTCCACTAAAAAATGTAGGAATTGATTTTTGGAAGATACTAAAACTATAATATTACAAAAGTAGATTACTTTCTCTCGAGTTTAAGTGCGGCTTGGGATGTTATTGAATCAGAAAACAAATTCCACAGCATTTAACTCTCTTGTGTTGATAACGATTTTCTGTTTTGGTTATCTGACTGTTAAGCACAGGTACTATATCCACTTAAAAGACGCTTTTTTGTGGATTATTATTAACTATTGACGTTTTTTATTTAAATAAAAGTAATGTAAAACTTCAGAATTTCATGCACATACATATATTTCATTAACATATAGTGATTAATTTTGTAAAATTTTGGGTTTTACTGTTCTCGTAAATAATTTTCTCGCCCTTGACCCCCGAAAAAGTTGTTGTTGGTGCGGGGATATACTGTCCAGAGTTAGGCATAAGTTGCCGGACCACTGCAGTATGTTTCAAGCGAAGGTCTTTCCTATTGCAAAAGTTCTGGAGCTGGCCTCTAATGCACCTGCAGACAATTCCACAGTCAACATTTAATTAGATAGCCAACTAGCAATCAAGGCAGTAACCTTGTATCGCATATCGGCCAGAAGTATCTTAGAAACTAGGACCGCAGTGAAAATTATTGCCGGAAACAAGCAATTTTACTTTTACTGGGTGCCAGTCCATAAAAGCATCGAGGGCAATGAAAAAGTAGACGAGATTGTCAAGAATGGTAAACAATGTAAAATGGCTAACATCCGAAAACGTGATCAACATTGGGAAACACATGCATTGTTTATACAAAGAGCTGGATAGAAGCATAGTAAAGAAAATCAAAACCCGATTGAATGAGCTCCCTGGGTGCAAAACTGCAAAATTCGTGTGCAAAATGGTAGATTAGAAATAAACAAAATTCATTTTGTTACTTGATAGAGGATACTGTAGGAACATTATCGGAATACTAATTGGTCACTGTCTGGTAGCGAAACACACCCGCAGAATGGGGCTGACAGATCGAAAAGACTGCAATGTCTAGAGCAAGGCGCCAGGTAGTAACTGAACTACATCTAGTATCGCAAAGGACCAAACTGGTCTATGGGTGGCTTATTGGCCTACTAGGTTAACTTAACCTAACCTATTATAATAGATGGGTATTGAGAAAATGGCACCTTCCCGAAAAAAAGAGTGTTTTTTTGTGAATAATTTATACTTTATAGTGGATTTAAACACATAAATTACAATAAATATATTCAAATATCTGAATGTTCGATATATATATATATAAAATGGCAACTAAGCTTTCGCTGTTGTTTTAATGAAAATGAAATTTTATTATAGAGAAATGGTTATAAATTAATTTTTCGCAGTATTGATGGTCATACCTTTTTTCATTTTTCTGACACAGCTCGAATATTTACCATTACAGTAAACTGTTCATCTTGTGATTCAATCCAAGAATTAAGCCATTTTTCGATGCCGTCTTATGAGTGGAGTAACTTTTGAGCAGACCATGTGTCATCGAACGAAGCAAATAATAATCCGATGTTGCTGTAGCTGGAGAATATGGCAGGAGGGATAAGATTTCAGATCCTCATCGAACAATGTCTCCAAGTCACCATCGTTGAAGGTTTTTGGCTTTACATCAAGCGGAGAGTTAAATATCGAAATCGAAGCGACGATAACAATCACTGCACGTTCTTTCAATAAGATCGCATCACTGTAGGCTTTTTGGAGCTCCCTAACTGCTTCAGCCAATATGTAGGTTAGGTGTTATCATGTTTTGGATATATTAAAATCGATTTCTATTAACTTCTGGAGCCATCTATTGACAAACAGCGGGAACTTAGTTGCGCACCTAATATAAAATTTTGGAACTTCATAAATGGATGTAAACACTTGAGAAAAAGCGGAGCTAAATTGTTAGTGAAATGAAACCGAAACTTTTGGCCTCTTTAGAAATAAATGAACCAGGATTTATATAATACCAATACTCAGTTGCATTCTATTAAATTACTTTGAAAATACTGTCCCCATTTTGTATGGCAATCAGAGAGGTTTTGGCTTGCATTGAGTTCTTCATAAATCTTGAGCGTATGAGATCCATCTAACGTTATGGCAGGTATTTAGGTGTTATTCATACCAAAAATGTATGCTTCAATGCATAACCAATCTCCTCATAAGTCGGTATTCACGAGGACAGGACTCTGAGCCGACGATAGCATTGAACTTGGAGGAAGTGTATTACCTCTCTGTGCTTTGTCATCAAACGAGGACAGTTTCTTTTAAGCTCCTGCTTTATTGCAGTTGTACTCAGAGATAAATAATGTGATCACTAATAAATTATGTCCATACAATGATGATATGATCAAGCATCGCATCTCGTTAAAATTCAATTTCTTTTAAAGTGTCCATTTTGTCAATTTTCTACTGTTTTTCTAGTGAGAATGTTTTTCAGGTCTCGCTGACGGAGAAACCGGTATCACTGCAGCAGTGAAGAACTTTTTAGCGCCGTTGAGGATCGTATGTAACTCGAAAAATATTTAATTTTTTTCTTCAAAAAGTTGTCTGTGTATGCTTAAAAAATGCGTAAGAGTACCTTCACAGTTTTAAAATAATTGATATAGTCGTATTTTCATCTAAATTTCCAAAAGTCGCTTTGTTGTAGGTTACCACACTAGGTTGAGGCGCACATGTGTTTACACCGTATTTGCGATTTTGCTGCCACAAAACATACATAATCGCTTTTCAAAAATGAAAACACAACATGTTTGTATATTTTTTCAATTATTTCCTCTTTTTATTAAGATTTATACCAAATTTTCACTTTGGTTTGGTTTTGTTACGTTTATCTGTTTTCTTTCACTTTTCTAGTTAGTACGTTTACAATTATTATTTTTGTATACACTTAATAAATTTCGAATTATTACTTTTATATATATTTATATATATATATATATATTATACATATGTATGTAACTATATACATATGCTTATGTATGTATATATTTTAATTTTTTTTACAAAAACAAAGTATTTTGATGAATTAACTTACAACTGAAGTGAAGAGTGGTTTTGCCTACGCCGAAATAGTTACAAATCGCACATATAACGGTTACTCCTTTATTAAATAACTTTCAAGACTTCAAAAATGCTCTCTCACTAGACTATGTCATAAAATGCCTTTAGTTTATGCACTCAACTTGCTTTCAATGCGTCTTTTAGTGGCTTTGATTACGCTAATCGTAATAAATTTGCTTACATGCCTCTGCCTCATTTATGCAGTTACGTATGTACGTAAATTAAACAACATATATTTATGTAAAATTTGTTTGACAAAAAATCTAAATTTCTTCAATAAGTAACGCCAGCGTCACAGTCATTTGTTTATTTTAATTAATTTTTAATGTTTTTTTAATTTAATTTTTGCTCATTTTACGATTTTGAACGACTTAATCTTTTTTGTTTTTTTCTTTTCTGCTTGTAATTGGTTTTTTTTTCAATGTATTCTTTCTCTTTATTTTTTCGCTTACTTTCTTCATTATTTAATTTCTTGCCAATTACACCGTTATTTAATTACTGCAACAATTTTTCTTAATTTTTTTCAATTATTTTCTAATTATTATTTTAATTTTTAAATGTTTAGTGTCATTACACATGCATATTATTTATTTTCCTCTACACTTAATGTGTATGTATGTATGTATTATGTAGCCTACACACGCTCTCACTAGCTGGTCAAGTTTATGTTGCCAAAATTTTATTGAATTAATACAGACACACACTCGCAATTACTGCGTACCTATGTGTATTAGCGTGTCCGTTATTTCCCAGTTTGATTAGTATTTTGCAAATGTTCTAAAAAAGGGATACAATCTAAACAAGTTCTTTATTTTACAATTTAAATAGCGTCAAAATCATATTTCTTTTCCGATGTACATACATACATACATATGTACATATACATATGTATAACGCGGGATTTTTTGAAATTTTTCTTTAAATAAGTAACTCTGAAATTTTGAAAAATAAAATTCTGAAAAAAAAAAATTTTCGCTCTACACAAATGTTTGCAATGATTTTTTCCATAATTATTTTAAATGTTATACGTTAAAGTTAAGCATCAAATGTACTGAGCATTTATGTATACATTTTGTGTTACTCATACGACATGTTGTACGAGTTCTGTATTTTCGCTCTGCACAAAAGACTCATTCCTTAATAACATTATTTTAAATGTTATTCGCTGTTAAAGATAAGCACCAAATGTACTGAACATTCATGCAAGGGATTTATGTATATTGTGATACTCATACGACATGGTATACGAGTTCTGCATTTTCGCTCTGCCTTTTTCCATAATAACATTATTTTTAAAGTTTAACGCTGTTAAAGTTATGCATCAAATGTTCTCAGCATTCGTGCCAGTGACTTATACATTTTGTGTTACTCACACGAAATGGTGTACGGATTCTGTATGATTACAGTGCGTTTGATGCCTAATTTTAATTGCATATAACTTAACATTCAGATCCTTTTTATACAGCGGAAGTTATTTTGGTAGAATATCATGCTTCCGAAGTTATAGATTATTTGTTTAAGATCTAAAAAATTAGTATTGAAAATTTTAAAAATACTATGTAAAACATAAGGGAAAAGTAAATGGCTACGATTTAAATTGAAAACAAAAAGCTTGTTTACGTTGCATCCTTTTTTTAGTGCAAAAATTGAATCATCATGTTGCGTTTGCAAAACACCAATCAAATTGTAAAATAACGCACACCCTAAGGAATATGTATGTGTATATGTATATATATGTATGTATATGTATGCACTATTTTAACACAATTTACTTTTTTCAATTTATTTTTTCAAACTAACATGCACATAGTTATTTATGTTTTTGTATGATGGCTATATCCTATAAGTATGTATATATGTACATATTAATTATTTTTACTTAACTTTCTTAATTGCTTTATTTGCTATTATTTTTTTGTATGCATTATACTCACTAACTGGTAAGAATTCTTGAATTCCTTAGTTCAACTAAATTTAGTTATTGTTGAATATTTAAGCATTTATGTACATATGTAAGCATAGTATTTTATCTACATATGTATAGTATATACTGTATGCGTGCATGTACGTTGTGTGTATTTACATGAATAGTAAATTTTTGTGTGCGCATATAATGCAGTTTACAATGCGCAAATGCTCACATACAATGATGAACTCAGATACAGACTGAATTTTGTGGATAGCTGTAGATGCTCGTGGAATAACTATTGGGACTTGAAAAACACTGCAGTTTTTAAACTCATATATAAGAAAGTTCCAAGTAAGAGAACAATAATTTTCTACTTGATGATTTGGGCAATTGAAAATTATTATTTTTTGAATAAAATATACTGGACTACTTATACAAGCCTTTAGTAATAGCAATACTGAACGCTAGAAATCGTGATTTTGTCTGTTTGTTGGTACAAGTTATTTTTTATGAGATTTGTATCTTTTCTGTTATATTTTTATTATATTATAATGCAATATTTCCAAACCACGTCTTATCAGGTGTTCTTGAAGCATTCAACTGTTTTGTTAGTACCTCTTTCTGACAGCGAATCAAAATTATCAAATTGTTTGCATAGCATCCTTAACACTGTTCGTCCTTTTAGGGCTATCTAGAACAGTCCGTCAAGATACTTCTGTCTTAAAAAATAAAACAACACCTCGTTGTTATCTTTTTAAAATGCGGAAATCACAAAAGTATAAGAACATTAATGAATAAGCAGAATTCTCATGCTTCCCAGACCACCGCTGGCATACCCCTTTTTGTTTCAGTAAACTTAAAAAAGCAAAGAAGATGATACAACGCAAGCAAAAAAATATAAAAAGTTATGAATAATTCTTCCTCACAGAAATTTTTTCCAGCTGTTTTTTTATGATAGATTAGACAGTGCTTAGAGAGTCACCTATAGATATCAAAAGACCAAAATTAAGCAGCTGTTTGGAGAATTTTTAATATATTTTCTATCCTTTAGGTATTCTCTTAATTTCGGCGCGTTTGAAATGTGAATCAAGACAGCAGTGCTGCAAATTTACCTAAGTATAAAATTCGGCAAGAATTTCTGGCAACACTTGTAACAGCATCTTGTTCTACTGTCACCTTTTGGGCGCAATTTATGCAAAAAACACTGGTAGACACATGATTTGTGACATGAAAATTCGTAGGTGTTTCTAATGCAGTTTGATACCCCGAAATCAAATCTGAAAAGAGAATTTTTCTATCACCCACAGATATTCATTGGTTTTAATGAAGAATTTTGTTAAATCAATGCAGAGAAATGGAAGGTTTTTGTAACTGAAACAAAAATTTCCAAGATTCAGTGTGGCAAAAATTATGGAGGGCATATTTGTGGGTTCGGAAATAAGAGAACTAATGAAAGATAAAACGTTTGAGCAAATGCTCAATAAAACTGATATACGAGCCTGGAGTGCCTTCAAAAGCGTTGTTAAAAATTTTCTCGGAAATGTGAATTATTATTAAAAATGGATTGCAACATGTCGCCTAAATTCACTTTATGGACTCCCATTTGGATTTTTTCCCCGAAAATTTAGGGGTCGTAAGTGACGAACATGGGGAACGGTTCCACTAAGACATTTCTACTATGGTATGGTATGGTACCAAGGCAGGTGGAGTGCCAGTTTGCTTGCCGATTACTGCTGGACATTGTTAAGGGATACTCCAGAAACAAAATATCGCCGAAAAACATCGACAGTAACATATTAAAGTACTCTTTTGTTAATACAATATTATATTTATCGCAAAAAAAAACTTAGAAAATTATAACAAAAAAAAATGTATTTCGAAATGCAAAATAGTTTATAAATTATTCATCTGTATAATATTATATACAAAATACTAAATAAGGATACCTTTAAAATAGCTTTTTTTTATGTAAAAATGAATTAAAACCCTAAATCCCTTTACTCTAGCCTCTTAAAAACATATTGCAAAGACATAATTTCGCTCTTAGCTGAGCCAGAGTTAGACATGAAAAATTAAATTCCGCTGGTCTCGCGAATGCAGTCATTTGTCAAACATTAATGTTGCATAGTTTCAGGGACTTCCGGAAAAATATTCCAAAAATCGGAAATCGCCACGGGAAAATTTTGATGCAGAAATCTTGCATAAGTTTAGGAGATTCCGGCAAAATATTGAGAAAAATTATTTCCGCTGTTGCTTGCTGGGAATTCTGGGTGCCTGGTAGGTGGGCTGCTACTTGTTAAGCAAATTGATTTCTGTCGAGTTTGCCTACTTGCAATATAATTGAATTCGTGTATGGCTTGGTTGGTGCTAGCCAAAGACATGTGTTGCAGAAATATTGCGCCATGTTTAAAATAACGAAAATATGTATGTGAATGTAACCGCTTATGAGTTTTGTGTGCGTTTTGCTTTTGCCAGTATTATCAAAAATGATCATCCAATAGTTTTTATTACATTTTGTTTATTCAATTCAAATTAATTTAATTTAATTAGTCTTAATTGCTAGAGAATTCAATCTGTTTGTTTTTTTCTTCATATTTAGCATGTGTTTGTAGTACACATAATTAATTTTATTACAATTTTTAAATAAAATTAAAAAAATCGTATTTTTTTACAATATTATTTATAATTTGTTTATTATTTAAATGATATTTTTAGACCATCAAGGTGCTGGTTTGCTTTGCGTTTGTTGCTTTCATTACATTTGCTGTTGCTATTATTAAATTGCATACAATTCTACAACATAATTATTGATATTAACAACATAAATTTTGTATGCCATGAACTTTCAATGTTTAAAACATTCTCTTCATCAAGAAAAAAAGTAATTGCTATGAGATGGCAATACACAAACAAACAAATTTATTTATATTCTAAGCGTATATAATATGTATATGCACATATATTTTTGTATGTAAAAGAGCGGGATCCTGCCCTGTCAACGAAAATTAAAATTAAGCATTACGTGTTAATATAACAATAACCACATTACAATCAATTATAATAGTATTTAATAAATATGTATGTACGTATGCATGTGTATGCTCTCTCACTTATGCTAATCAACGCATAAAACACTTAAAGAAAACTAAAATAAAAACAACGTGTTTTACGTTTAACTAAAATCGAGTGGCGACGTGGCGCTGCTCAGCACACCAGCAGGAAAATGCAACAGTGCGCGCTTGGCTGTTGGCGCAGTGCTGTATTTCAGTGTTAACACGCCGAAAGTGACCTGCACTTAGCAAGCATTATAAAAATTTTATAATTTTTTTTCTTAATAGTTGGTGCTAACTTGCTCTCTTTGACTGTTGTATTTAGAGATTTCACAATTTTCCTGTCAACTGTTTGCACCTTATAACTTAATTATTTAATTATGTGTGTATGTATAACGTTTGTTATATTTATTTTATGCATTTTTTTGCTGTTAAAAATCTATGCTTTTGCGCATTTTGTGCAATACTATTGTCATTCATTAAAACAGTATAAAAGTGTTGAACAAAAAATTTAAAGCAATACAAAAATTCTGTTTCTGCTTTCAACGCATATTAAAAAATTCTGTTTCTGTTGTTAAGCAAATAAGAAACTTTTGTTTCTGTTTTCAAGCAGATGAAAAAAAAAATTCTGTTTCTGCTTTCAAGCAAATAATTAAACATACAGTTTTGCTGTAGTAAAATGTGACTAAACTGTCCGCTGTTCGTCTCAAACGTACATGCAGTTTTTTATGCAAGTTTTTCATATCATAAAATTATTATTTTTATACACATAAATTACTTTGCATTTAGTTTTTAATATTTTCATTTTCACTTTGAATTGGTTTTTTTTCTTTTGAACTTCTACACATACACATGTAATTATGCTTAAAACGCCATTCAACTTAAAAGTATGCGAAGACTTATTTGTGGTGGAAAGGAAGTGTGGAAGCTACAAATTCAACACACCGCCCAGCAGGTGGGTGGTTTCTCATTTTCATTTTCAATTTCAATTTCAATGCAATATTTAATTTCACTTCACTATTATTCTTAACATTATTATTTTGCTTTTGCTTTTGTCTCATAAACAGTATATTAAGCTACTCACATTTGGTTTCGGTTTGAATATTTTATATTACAGTATTTTCACTTTTACAAATTAGCCTTGCTTAAGTTGCTTCTAATTTATTTATATATATATTTTTTTATTTTTAAATAATTAAAAAATGTTGAATTATAAGTTTTCAGTATTCTTTTAGCTAGCAAGTTACACATTAGCCATGCTTGACTCTTGCATAGCTTCCATTTTATTATATTTTGCACAGTACTAGTATTTTTAAGTTTTTATTTTCTAAAAAAAAAATATTTTCTCTGCCATTCCCTAGTAAATTCGAGTTCAACATTTTAGCTTTTTAGTCTTGCTTTTCCTTTTAACGGGAAAATTTCCTATTCTTCATATATTATTTTATAAATTACCTTTTGCTGTCACTCATACACCTGTGACTTCTAATTACTTTACAGCTATAGTGTTGCAGTGTTTGTGTCTGCGTGTGTATGTGTGTGGTTTAGGATGACTGTAATGCAATTAGTTTGCAAAACTCGGCTCAATGTATGACACATAATGAGTTTGTAGCACTTATTTTCATATATCTAGAGTTTTGATTTGAGTTTCGATTTGCACTATTGTAGAAAACAAAAAATTATATAAAAAATAAATCGGCTGCATGCTAATCATTATTTCTTTTAAGCTATAGAGTTACAGCATATACTGTGGTTTACAATTTTCAAACAACTGGTATTACATGAAAAATATTTAGTTTTCCTCAAAAAAATCTAAAAACGATTCAATTAAGGTGCCAAATAGAAGAAATTAAAATTAAATAAAAAAAACAAATAATTATATTTATTACCATATTTGGCTAAAATATTGCTTAAAAATCTCGTTTTGTTTTAAAACCCAGAACTTTTATTTTTGGCAAAAATTTAAAAAAGTTTGAAGTTTTTAAAAATGTCGAAAATAATATTTAAAAGAGTTTTTGAAAAAAAATAATTTAAAACAATTTGAAGCTTTTGAAGTTTTCAAAAATTTCGAAAAGAACATTTAAATGAGTTTTTGAAATAAACAATTAATTAATTTTATATGCAAATATTTATACAAATTAAAAAAAATATTTGGAGTTTTGAAATATGTCGAAAATGGTATTTCAAAGAGTTTCTGAAATAAACAATTTAAAATTTTTTTTAAAAACTATTGAAGTTTTCAAAAATGTCGAAAATAATATTTAAAAGAGTTAAATAAGCAATTAATTGATAAAAAAATTTTAAAGATTTCATAAACGTCGAAAATAATATTTAAAAAAGTTTTTAAAATAAACAGTTAAAAGAAAACATTTAAAGTTTTCGAAAATAATATTTAAGAGTTTTTGAAACAAACAATAAAAAAATTTAAACTTTTTAAATTTTTAGAAATATAGTAAATTATTGTAAATGAGTTTTTGATATAAACAATAAAAAAATTTTAAAAAACATCTGAAGTTTTCAAAAATGTTGAAAATAATATTTAAAAGAGTTTTTGAAATAAATAAAAAAAATAAAATAAAATAAATTTTTTACATTTTGAAGTTTTGAAGAACTTCAAAAATATTAAATATTATTTTTAAGAGTTTTTGAAATAAACAATTAATTGATTTTGATAATTTGACACAAAAAACAAATTACAATTTTAAATTACATGTTTTTAAAGTTTTAATGAAAAAATTGCATTATTTAAAAATATCGATACTTAAAAGTCCTTTTTTTATATAAATTGAAATAATTTGAAAAATATATATACAAAAAAATTTGAATTTACTTTAATTTAATTCTTAGGAAATAAGAATTTTATAATATAAAAAAGAAAAAATATTTTAATAAATATTTGCTTTACACAAAATAAAATTTTTTTTTAATCAAAAAAAAGTCGAACCAAATTTTAGTTTAATAGAATTATTTGAAAATTAGAATCATTAAAAAAAAAATAAAAAAAATTACAAACAAAAAATATTTTTTAATTAAATATATAAAAATATTTTTTTTATTACTATTAAAATACTTTTTTTCTTCTTATTTAAAAAAGATCTTATTTTAAAATATTAAATGAAAATAAAATTTAGTTCGTATTTAATATTATATTTTAAATTTATTATTAAAATATTTTTTTTATTTTAAAAAATTCTAAAATTAGCATAAAATTTAAATAAAAAAATATTTTAATAATTTATTTAAAATATGATAGAAAATACAAACTAAATTTTATTTTAATTTAATTATTTCAAAATACAAAAAAAATTTATAATTATTTATTTCAAAAATAAGAATTTTAAAACATTAAAAAAATACGAAAAATATGTTGCTTGAACTAAAAAAAACTATTTTGTCGTTTCTTAAGTTCCTGTATTACAATATTTCAAAAAATGTGCCCAAAAATTTTTAAAAATAAAAAAATAATAAAATATTAAAATTAAAATTATAAATGAAATAAAATAAAATAAATAAATATATGCATTGTTTTATAATGTATACATATATACTTTAGTTTATACCAATTTTTACACGCAAAAAAAATTATTATGGTTTCTTTTATAGCATTTCAGTATTTTGTATTTCTGTAATTCTTCAAATTCAATTCGTTATAATTTTCACTTTTCAGCATTCAATTTGCATTTTAACTTTATAAATAACAATGTTATACAAAAATAAATAAAAAAATAATTAATATTATAAAAATCAAAAAATTACATTTTTGTAAAATATAGAGAGTTCATAAATTAAATAAACAACAGCTTAAAAAATATATAAAAATGCGCATACCAAAACACATTTTGTGTATAAAATGCATTTTATAATTTTTCTAATTAACTCCAGCGCTCTTTGCAACCCTGTGCGCAGCATGCTTCATTCATAGCTTAGTTGCGCAAGTATAATGTTAAAATGTTTTCGAACAATTTTCTTACGACACATATTTTATGCTACATTTTATCATTTTTCTATTTTTTGCTATTTATGCATTTAACGTTAAGTATGTAGTATTATATAGGCTTGCGTCAAGTGATTTTAAAAGAGTCAGTAGTTTCGCAGTCAAGTCGTTTATCGCAACTTCAGCCATTTTGTGAGTAAATATTTTTTATTTGAATTTTTTGAAATAATATAAACGTTTATACGTTTGTGTGCGTGCATGTTAAGGGGATCGAAATTAAAATCGCAACAGACGTGCGGGGTCAGTTATAACGCTATAGGTGTGTGTTCAGCCGCTATTACGTTAATATTTTCCATTTTCAGCATGAAAAATGTTTAAAAACTTTTTGTTTTTGTTTTGAATTATACAACCTTGCGTTTCGTCTTGTGTTTATTTTTTATGCTTTTCTCGTTATTTTTGCATATGTGTCCAGCATTGCGTTTGTTAAATTATGTTTGAATGGCAAGCGCGAGCTTTTTGTGGTTGAAAAAGTAGCTACCATTTTGTCTTAACTGTATATTTTCAAAATTGTTCTAATTGCAAATGAATGAAATTGAAATGCTGCGGTGGCTTTGAAAATTTGAAATTTTTTGCTAAATCATTTTTTTTTTTGTGAAAATATTTGCTAAATCATTTTTGTTGTTTGTGAGAATTCCCGCATATAAATGTGTGCCATGAAATTATATATAAGTATGTATGTATGTTTGCTTGTAAACATGCGCATGGCTTTGTGATAGTTGCATTTTGTTGTCATACATTTGTGCTGAGTGTCTTGTGTATGTATGTGTGTGTGTGTTTGAGTGCCTATGCATGCTTTGCACTCCGTGTTTCATTGTTTCTTATTGCTTTTTGGCAATTTCTGTTTTAGTTTTAAAGTAAAATTATCCATTTGCTTCATGTATGTATTTACCGTTATATGCATGTATATGTTGATTTTTATACTTTTGTAATTTTTTTTCTTCGCTTCTCTTTTGTCTTGGCTATGCTACTATGAAATTTCTAAATTTATATTGTATGTATGTATGCTTTCATTTGCTTCCTCCCTATGTCTTCCTTTTTAAACATTTTGTCCTTCAACTCAGCTCGTTTGGTTTGTTTTTGCTTTAGTGTTTTTGTGTGTTTTTTTTTTTGCAAAAAATTGCATTTTTTTTTATAAATTTTAAATTTTATTTTATTTTTTTTTTTTTTGGTTTTTTTGTGTTTTTTGGCATTTTTATTTTAGTTATTTATTTCACTAGCTGCTTGTAGTTGGTTTGTTACTAACGTATTAGCAAAAAATTTTGCGCCTTTTCGGTGATTTTCTTACATAGTCCCGCTACTCTCCGTCACATTCCACCGTGATGGCTTTGATTCTCACTCCCCGACGGCTTGTGCTCACCCGCAGCCGTCGTCACAGTTGCTGCTTCCGGTTTGTTATGCTCACTCTCATCACACTCTTCCAGTTCGGCTAGATTCTCTTGATCGGACTCTTCAAGTGTTACCTGTAGCGGAGAGTTGTGCGGGTTAATATGAGTTTACAGTTTTGGCGGCGATTTGCAGCCACGTAGAGGCGTAGCGATTTCATATGCACTTTGCATGATGTAATGAGACAAATTTCAATATTTTCATACTTTTTAATGTTCTTTAAATTTTTTTTTTAATGTTTGTATGTTTGCATATGAAATGCTGCAGCTCTTCGCGGCTGTCAATCGCATTTTGTTTCAATGAGTAACGCACTACTGTTTCTATCTGCGGCCATTGTTGTGTTAGTGTGACTACTTGTATATTATTTTTCTACATTTTTTTCTAGTTATTTTCTCAGCAACTCACTTGAAATCGTATCTTATCGTCGGAGGGTTGATCGTCGGCCGCCGATGGTGGTGGTGATGGTGGTATCATGCTCTGATAATAGTCTCTATTCTCTTCAAGCGTATCAAGTATATCCTGTGCATCGGGATGCACCAGATCGGCCCATGTCTCCCACAATGGATGCACAATATAATCGATAAATCCGACCTGCGATTTTTCGATTGTGGCATTATGACGATCACACATAGGACTAATGTCCATGCCCGATTCACGTTCTTTATCGCCCTGCAAAAAGAACTCCTCCATAAGTAGGCTGACCCAGCGTTTGTATAATGGCAACGGTTTGGTTGGATTACTTAAATCGGCACAATGTACCAGATTTTCGAGCACCTGAAAATGGGAGCGAGCGGAAAAAGCACATTAGTAAATGTATGTATGTCTAAACATAATATTTACACTGTCGAATATGTATAAACTAGTGAAGCCAAGGAATTTGATTTTAAATATGTTCATACAAATAAAGTTCATTGGAAAAAATAACGAATTTAAGGCTGCTTTCTCATTGTCTGGTTACCAGCCTTTCTGACCAGTTAATAGAGTTGTCCGCTTAATAGATTTACTATCTTATCTTCTAAGTTGGTTCAAACTGAACACAGTGAGTTATACTTTGCTAAAATCGCTTCAGTAGCTTACGAGTCCATCTCGGACAACCAAGTGACACGTAATTTTTATATTCAAAGATTTATAGAACAGAATTTATCTTCATCTTTAAGAGATCATAGTACAACTTTTTGTGTATAATTCCGCAGAAAAAGCATGAAATTCTTTGAAGTAATCAAATAAGCTTAATAAATATTAATATAACTACTTTACTGCAAATAAATAATCTTAACAAATAAATATGCATAACTTAAGTTTTTAATCTATAATTTTAAATTACTCTTGGAATTCATATTATAAATCTTAACTCACCTGTATGCGATCGGTGTAGTTGTCCAGCAATAGCACACCGGAGCCGGCGACCTTTTTCGTCTCGACCATAGTCTTTAAATCGGCCAGCAAGCTCATGTGTTTTGACATGTCTGTGGAGAGGACAATATCGATAACCATCTTCCTTAATGTTTGGCGTTGTTTCCTAAAACAAAACGGCAGAAATATTAGGTTTATATAATTAATGGATATATTATTTAGCAAAGAAGAATACTGAGATAAAATTCCAGTGTCAATTTGGGCAAGGTTAAAAAGTAAGTATTACACAATCAGAGTGTTGATGTTTATTCTTGAGGCACTAGAGTGGTGCTTGAAGGTACATAAACTGTGCTACTGGCTCGAGCGTTTGGAAAGGGTGTTTATTGAATTTTACAAGATTTAGTTAAAAATTTTGGTTTCATCAAACTCTGTCATAATTTAAAAGTTCCTGTCGTAGCAAAATGAGACAGTAAAATGTCCATCGAGTTTATTTACACTATGATATTATTACTTATATGACAAACATAAAGGTTTAATTGAGAATTAAATAGTTATATTCTTTCATAAATCATACTTACTTTTGCATATTACAGAATATATCACATCCTTGATTTTGTAATAATTTAAAGGCAACTGCTAAATGATGATTTTCCAAAACAGATTCGTCATTATACATTAAGGCTAATTCGGAACCTAGAAAAATAAAAGTAATATAAAATAATAAAACAAAATTCACTGTAATTTTAACAAGAAAACACGCTAATTTCGGTTGCAGCGAAGCCAGAATACGCTTCACAAATATAAAAAAATTTCTTAGAAAAACTTTATTTTGATCGGTCAGTTTTACGGCAGCTCTACCATATTCTATAGTGATCCGATATCGGCGTTTCCATTAAGTGAACAGCTTCATAAAAAAATACAAAAACTGAGGGACTAGTTCGAGTATATACAGACGGAGGGACGGACTCAACTTGTCTGATCATGTATATGTATATAAAGGGTGATCCATTTCGAAGTTCCCGTGAATATTATCTCTTTCAACTGTTTAATGCGGCTCTAGTGGCGCGGTCTTGTTGAAAACAAATGTCGCCGCGATCACGAGCTTCAATTTCTGGCATCAAATAGTATATATCGGCCGCTATTGACGGTTACGTTTTCACATAATTTTAGTAGAAATATAAACCGATGACTCCACCGGCCCACAAACCACACCAAACCGTTGTTTTTCTGGATGAAATGGCAGCTCTTAAATCTTTTAAGATTGCTGTTCGTCCCAAATGCGGCAATTTTGCTTTTTTACATACCCATTGAGACCGAAATGGGTCTCATCGCTGAACAAAATTTGGCTCGAAAACATTGGATCTTTTTGGAACTTTTCAAGAGCCCATAGAGCGAAGTTTATATCCTGGAACTCGGTTGAATATTTTGCGATAATGAGTGTAGGGTCTCAAGATGGGTGATTGTGTTTGGAATAGTACGCTTAGTAGGCCGTTTATGTTGACCATAAGTTGAGCGAAGCTATTGAAAAAGTACCTCTACTTAGATCACCCGTTATTATAGGTTTTTCTACGTTTCATGCTAGGTGTTACAAACTTTATGACAAACTTAATACATCCTGTTCAGAGTATAAAATGGGCGGCCATTTCAGCAAATCATTTATTAGACGATTAAACGATATTAAATGAATAAGTTATTAATCGTTCAGGACTTTTAAAGGCAATGTCGAGGACGTCATTTGCAGTTAAGAACGAAAAGCAGTCGTTACGATTTTAGAAGACTAAAGTAATAATTGACATCCATTTTTGAAACTATAAAGCATACCAACATAATATGGCTAGACTTAACTTTATTTCAGGTTCCATTTCAAATAGAACCATAACTCGGGTAAACGCCTAGAATAACTGCGGTCTTGTTCGCCACCCTTATACATCTTCGGTCTAACATAATATATAAATAATACTCCTGAGTTAAACTTACTTGAATTAACTAAAAATTGATTCGTTAAACCAGGATGATCAACATCGTGTATACAAGCAGCAAACAATGCTCCGCCCACTTCCAACGATGTGAATACGCCCTCCAGCGCTGGTGTATTGAGCAGTACATTTGTACTTTGTGTCACATCAGCCGCATGCAGTGAATTGTGAAACGGATTGTCTTTAACATAATGATCCTCCAGAGTAGTCATAAAATTAATAAAAGTTTTCGGTGGTATCATAAGACTGGTCAGTAGTTCTCTACTCTGTAGGGACATAATAAAGAAACAAACAATATAAAATTAATGTTTAATTTTTGTAATTATTTAGTAAAAAGTGTGTGTTACCTGAAATATGGTGTATGCCACACAGGTGAGCGGACGATTGGCGCTCAGATCGCCAATCTTGAATATGTCAATGCCCCACGTGTCGACGTCGCCGAGCAGTGTGCCGAGCGCATTCTCGTGCACTGTTTCCACACCGAATGTGGGCAGACGTTCGCCGGTGAAAGAGTTCGTGTGGGAGAGTGGTCGTTTCACGCCCGATATCTGTGACATCGGCGGACCACGTGGCGAACGGGAACGCTGATGCTGGGTAAGCATATTGTGTTGGTCGGGGTTGTCGTCGCCGCGCATCGATGGCAGGTCCAGTTCTTGTTGCTTGTCTGTAATGAAAAAAGTTTTTTTTTAGTTTTTTTATAGTTACTTTATATTATATTAAATAGTTGTATGGAAGTAGTAGTTAAAAACATTTTTGATACTAAAATAATTTTTTTATCGGTGAACATTTCTGATAAAATACCAGTTACGTTTCGGTTAGGTCAAACCGTTTTTCATATTTTCTGCAACTGTAAGCTCATGTAAGTATGAATATGTCAATTTCATATATAAAATTTCATTCATTCGTACATTTCGCTTTCACTGCGTATAATTCTTTCAATTCTCGGAAAATTTCACTTCATAAAAAATGTATATATCTTCATTGTTATGTAAATCCATACCCACTTGAAAATGTATAGTTGTGTATGTGTGTGTGTTTCATATTGGTTGCGATTTTTCTTCTCGTTACACAGCTATTTACAGTAAACATTTTTATATATTTTCTTTAGCATGCTTGCTTTTGACGGTTGGAAGATTTCTTATTGACGTTTGAATTTGGGTAAAAATGCTTGAGATTATTTAACATATTTTAAAATGCAAATAATATTTCCTCAAGGCTTTAGCCACTTACTTATTTATATGTATATATGTATGTATATGTACATATGTAAGGTAATGTATGTAAGCGGTATGCTTAGCGGGGGTGTGAATAAGCTATAAAGCAGCGAAAGCAATATGAATTTCGGGGCAGGTGCTCAGAGTTGAGAGGAAATTGCATTAAAATCTATCAAATTTCGCTTTACCACCAACGGCGGTTTTCAGAGAAAGAATCAATACTGGCTGCCGCTATAATTCGTAATTATGTTTTTCTTGGAATATTTAAGCTCGAGGTTCACACAAAAATATACCAAATTTACATGGTATGAAGTAAAGTAATGTCAAGCTCATGTAAGTGTTGTTGTCACGGATGAAAACGTTGAGGAGGTTACGAAATTTAACAAGTTGATTCTTCGTACGTCTCTATACTTAAAGTTACTTAGTTTCATCTTGGTTTATGTATTCACTGATCTGTATTCACTGATGTCATCATTCCAGGCATGGCAATTTCGCAAGATCTTCAGCAAGTTCTTTAAAATTCTTTAGCTACTTTCCAAAATCAAAGATGAAAAATGCAATGGGCAATGGAATCGTTAGCATGTGCTCAAAGGCTATCTCTTCGAGCTTTCTCGCTTCCTTCCTGCACGGAACCTAACACTCTCCCTCACTAAATCCACAGCGACCATATTCCTAAACTGGACGAAGGAGTACAGACTTGACTTGAATATTGCAGTCGATGGCGTTGAATTTCTGACTGTCAATAACAGCCTGTGCTCCTTCACTTCATACACAACCGCGATTTGTGCCAAAAAACAGAAAGGACAAAGAAACAATGTTGGTAACATACAAGGCAATCGGCCGGTCGGACCTTAACTACGCCGCACCTTTACGGTAGCCTTGAAGCAGTGATACGACGAGAAAGCTGTAAATATGCCAGAACAGTTCATTCTGGACTACAACGGGGTGCCTCTTGACGTTTCCCATCGAAAATCTGCACAGTGAGACTCGCATACTCTCAGTTAAGGCGGCTCTCCCCGCAGCTTCTGCTGCGGTGCTTTCGTAGTAGTTATTACTGCAGTCACCTGCTTGAACCGGAACCGCATAGAAGCATAAAGAGGTTCTTTCTCAACTACGTCAACGAAATAAGACAATACGCCGACCAGATTTCGGACGCAACCAACTTCAGACCTGCACTGACCGCCAATCACAGTGGATCTATAAGCATCTTCACCGACTCAATCTCATAAATGGCTTCAAGTACGCCATTCACGTCAAACGACCAAGCATTAAAGATGACGAGCTCGACTTGTCGCGAGCATCGAGAGGGTCTTTTGCACAGCTTCGTTTTGGATACTGTAGTGGGTTAAACTCCTACCAATCCAGAATCGACCCCGACATATCAAATATATATTCAGCGTGCAACGAGTCTCCGCGTGACACTAACCACCTCTTTGCATGCCTTGTTAACCCTACACATCTGACACCCCTCTCCATATGGGCCGACCCCGTCGGAACAGCACGTTTCTTGGGCCTACCGTTGGATGACTTCGATGACAACTGAACCTTACCATCCTAACGGGAACTAGGCAACAGGTACAACAACAACAACATGAGAATAACCTTCCGGTGTTACCAAAATTTTATTTTGAATATATTTAAAAAAATTCAACATTCATTGTTCAACGAAATCGAATGGGATCTAGTGTAAGTTTTCATCCGATTTTATCAATTTTAACCACAAAGATACGCCGTTGTTCGAAAAACACGCTCTCTTAATCTTATTAAGATAAGTCATATATTTCGCGATATATGCGGTATAAAGTCAGACGGTAGTTCAAAAAATGTTATATAAGTTATGTGAGAGCTCCATAAATTATTGATCAGATTTAAAACATCTTTTTAAAACAAGCAAACTATTATCAGAAAAGGATTCTCTCCGATTTCTATAATATATCTCACAGATAGACCGATACTCTCGACAAAAAAGTTTGCAATAGTAACTGACCTCAGTATATTATATTCGCTACTTGGAAGCTTGAATAGTTTTGATCCGGCTTGAACACTTTCTGGTGTATAGTATGTCTCTGGCGCATTTATTTATAGATTAAGCGATGAATGGCGTTTTGTGGGAGAGGTAAGGATTCGATCCAGTCCATTTACAATATCAATGCTTGTTGAATGAGAAGGAACATATTCACCATGCTTCATCAAGATATCTCAATTTTTGTTCAAGTTATTTCTTGCACAGATAGACATATAGACAGTCTCTTGGAATTTAGCTCGTCATCCTGATCATTGATATATATGGTAGGTATGTAACTCCAAGAATTCTTGGACCTCTTTAAACGTAATAAAAGTAATATTTGTATATTTCAGGCTGATTAGTAGCGACTACTTCAGTTAGTTCGATACGAAAATCATAAGATATTTGTCATAGAAACAATAACAAAGACTATTTAATTGAACTTTATGAATGAATGGACTAATTTTGCTAACACATATACATTTACCAGTTTGAATAATTATCGCAACAGCCACAAATGTTAACAGTATATAATTATATATACACATATGTACATATACTGTATTAAGAGTTGGATATAGTACAAAGGAGACGCAAATTTCCAACCAATACGCTGGTGTCGATGCAAGAGCACAAATAATGGATTCATTTAGCTGCCACAAATGGTGTTCTCAAACGCACATTTGTATGTATGTAAGTATAAAATTGGAATCTTGTGTATGTGTGTGTGTAAGCACCCGATGCTGCAAATATGCTTTGATGTGACTATATGCATATTTGTTGAGTTAAGTGAAATATGCCAACATATTAGAGGCACTTATGTATGTAAATGAAATTTGCCTCAAAACACAGGCAAGACAAATACAAAAGCACATATATACATATGCATGTTTACATCCACATATATTACATGAATGTGTTCAAATATGTGTACCTATTAAATTTTTTATATGTATGCGTATAAATATATAAAATGTATATGCGCAAACATTTGTCCCGAAGGGAATTGTCGGATTTGCTAAAAAGCACACTAAGCGCATGTTTTGTTGGAAAATATTGAGAATACAGAGCGTTGAGTGAAATCTGCTAGGCAGTTGAAAGTTATGGGACTCATTTGACCTCTGGCGCAGAAAATTGGTAGCTTGACAAATTGGCAAAGCGAGACTTTAAGCAGTTGCTGGTGGGATAAGTAAGTATACACGTGCGCCTCTGTGTAAACTGGTGTCTCTTGTGAGAGCGCAAAAGAGTCATTGGGGGAAAGGAATATGAGGCCCAAACATGTCATTTGTTTATTAATTTTAGGATTTTATTTAGCTAAGTTGTTTAAAATGTTTATATTGTGAGCATGGCTTACATATTGGCTATTTGAAGGGACCTCCAAAGCAGATTTATCATAATACAACAAAAAATAGTAAATTAGGTGACCAGTAATTAATTTTTGGGTTTGTATGGCTGTCGACATTTAACAAAAGGTGGTAATAATAAAGAGTTCCCACACAGGACACCTCTTTAATATCGTAGGTAGGAGTGCAGCCCTATCGGGCTCAATTAGCACTTGATGTGCCATTTTGATACTTTAATACTGTAGTTCATACGAATAATATAAAACCGAAGTGTAGAAATTTAGAGTACTAAGTAAGAAGTTCTATTACCGGCTTATGATTCAATATTTTTTCATGAAAAAATTATCCTAAATGGTCCAAAATGTGCTCAATAATGTACAAAGGGTTCTAATAAAATTACTCAATCCATATTTATGAAATAATTTCGCAATACAAAGTATTTTTTTTTACCTTGAAACCCTAAACCCCTCCCTTATTACGTAGAATACCCTTCATAAATAAACAATTTCCATACAATAATTTGATTTTAAACATTCAGTTTGTACGGCAGATATATGCTATAGTAGTCCTTTCAAAAATTTCTTGGAATATTGCAACTATATGCATAGTGGTCTAATTTGATAGACGGCCATACCCAGTCGGAGTATAAAAAACCAATATAAAATAGTTGTTGTTAGCGACTGATTTGTCTAATCAATTAACACGAAAAAATTCAACACCTTCGAAGACTTGATTATTTATCGAAAAACATTCCATTCAATCTCTCTCATCATTCCTTATCTATCGTTCTCATTTCTTAGCTCTACGAAGTTGGTTTCTCTATCCCAATATATTGGCGTGTGCACTCGCTGTTCCACTTGATCGCGCTTTCCATTTTGCATAATAGAATTTTCCATGCAGCAACAGTTTTTCGTTGTCATTAGCTTCAATGCATTTTAAACACCTGCTACAGTAATTTGCAGCGTACTTTGATTTATTTATTTATTCATGTATCTTTTTCATCGTCCAACATGATTACTGTGCGTTGTTGTGGTTCTGGCTTGCGCGAGTTTCATTCTATTTGCAGTTCCCGTGTGACTTCAAAACGTTTTAATAACCAAATTTTAACCTTTTATGGCTTATTATTTGCTTTACTTTGTCTTTTTCAGTGATACAGTCTCATGTTATACTCGTATGTTTTCTTCTCGCTACTACTTTTATGGTGATACAATTTCAGAATCTGATTGTTCCACTAATCTTGTTTGATGTAGACAACACTATTTGTGTAACGAAAATTATGTTTTCTTTTAAAATTGGCTCTTCGCAAAAGATTTTTTATTGCATACTTTTAAGCAAAGTGGGTAAAAATATGTTGCGATATAAGCGAACTAACTTAATCGTCAATTTCCAACAGTTTTATTCAGACAACTTTATCTATTTTTATTACTTTATTGCATTGGTTTAATAGTACCGTTAATGTTTTAAGTGATTTTTCTAGTACGTAAGCTGCACCTATGTAGATTGTATATCATTCAGAATATTTTATATTTTTATAAACGATATTTTACCATATGCCCTTTTTCGAAGAAGGCAATATTTTACTATTATTCTTATTTTTGTATTAAATATGTGTAAAACGTAGAGACTGCATTTAAGTATTAAAATGTATGTAAGTCACGAAGTTCCGATCATTATAAGGTGATTATAAGCTGAGAAACAGTGCTATGGAAAAGTTTTCGTAGAACTAGGCGTCATGAAAAATTATCTGTGATACATCATCTATGAAAAAAATTGCTTCCAGTGTGGCTTACATACATATATGTAGTTGAGAGAAAAAGTTAAGCTTCTAATATCGCTTAAGTTTTGCTTCAAATTTCAAACGATTGTATTACTAAACTGTTGTAAACCGTCATAAATAACAATTTTTGTTAAGCCCTTTAAAATAAATACTTCCGTCAAATAAGAAAATGTCGCCAATAATATCGGAGACATTTACCAGATTTCAGCGAAGTCGCACACCTATTGCGGTAGTATTGTTATGTTTAAGTTCATTTATTCACTAGTATCAAATAATATATGTGACCTGGTCTACGGAAAGGGGGCTTAGGTGTCAAAAAAAGGAGAACAATTAATGAGATAACGAGAAACTACGATTATTTTTAACAGCTGTTTCCCAGAAAACCAATTTTCGCACGTTAGCTCCCTTTTCGTAGACCAGGTCACATATAGTATTCAAGGTGGGATTCTGAATTCTGAATTCAGCACAGCTTAGTTATATAGAAAACCAAAGAAATTTCTTTAAAAATTAAAGATTAAAAGAAAAAAATTAAATGTTCAGCTTCTAGGCGGTATAACGAATATATATTGCCACCTAAAATACTTTGGGTAACAACATGTAGCCGGGAATGAACTGGCTGATGAGATTACCCGCTCCGCAGCATCCAGCAACATGGTAGGACCCGAACCATTCATTGTGTTTGGAGTTGCTCAACAACTCCAAGGTATACACCATGCCAAATTGATAATGGGTGGTTACAACCTTAAAATGTTTAAGTATGTATGTAATCTATCTTCCAAGGGACAAACTGAGACTACTTTCTATACTAGCCGTTGTAAGCTCAAGAACCACTTACATAACATGGTCCTAGCTTCTTCTGTGAATTGTCGGTTCCTCCACATGGAACCGAAAACTCCAAAATACCTGATAATTGACTGCACAGTAGTCTCTTGGTTTTCAAATAGGGGTCAGATCGCAGAAATTAACTTCGGAAGTCAATTATTATTATTAAGTGATTTGTAATCTATTTTCCTATATAGTTTGGTATAGGCGTATCTTGTGAAAAAGAAGCCCATCCAGATACATTCAATGTAAATTATTATATGAGATATCATTCATGACATTGGAAATAGGAGCAGTATATACAGGATAAGTAGATTGGGGCAAGATATGAAGTGATTTTTTGTTCATTTTTCGGATTTCCGACATTTCGGCAGTTATGTGATCAAAACGTTTTTCCAAAGTAGCTTCGCTGCTTATAAAAAAATAGCATCTAATTATAAATTTCCTCAATTATTGCTAACAAAACTAAGTGATTTCCAAACAACTCTTGCTAGCTTTCTCTTTTCACTCAATTCAACGTAAACAAAGCCAAGGTTATGACAAGGTTCATAAATAAAAAATCATTCTTTTCTATACAAAAACAAAATTTCATATTTTTACTTCCTCGCAACGTATCTGCTCCATAATCTAATTTAGAGTATTTGCGCTTTCAGTGCGATAGCTTTCAACTTTCTTCCTCCACAGCTATTTGTGTTTACTCCCTGCATATTTCTGGGCTTATTAAATTCTCGTTGCTGCTCCAATTCCGCAGACTTTGTTTGCTGTAAGACGGCTGCTGTAGTATAATATTTTGTAACCACTTTATTTTCCCTACTTTTCTACGCATTCACAAAAAGTAAAATTTGAAATTCTGCGCGAAATTGGTTTGCGCGCCTGAGTGTATGCAACGGCAGAGTAAGAGTTAAACTTAAAACGTTTCACATACATTGTTGTTGCACGTAGCAAATACCGACAATAGCGGACTGGTGTACAAATTCAGCGAAATGCCACAGTAAGTGAATGTGATAGTCGTATATACTACTTTTTTGCAAATGTATATACATTAGGGTGGATCAAAAAATTTGATTCGATTTTTTTTGGTTTCGTTGTTTGAAAAATTGGTTGATAGACACCGCTAAGAAAGGCTCACCAAGTATTAGTTCCTAATTGTAACGGGTAGTTCTCCCGCTTAACGGTTTTTCACTTTTTTCTTATTTTCAGTTAGAAAAACTTGTATCTCCCTTCCAACATAAAGACATGCGATTTTTTTGGAAACACCCTAATATACATACATACTACATATATGAGTATGTCTAGCAATTTACTCAAGTGCCCGCGTACCTAGTGGCTAACCTAAGTTGTGTATTTAGTTTAGTTAGTCAAATCGTCAAGTGTGCGCTTGAACGCTCGCCGCCTTGGTGTGCAGATTGGTTTACGCGCCAAGTGGCGATTTTTCGCGTTCCCTGTGAGTGTGTGTGTGTGTGTGTGTGAGTTGCACGTCTGCCGACTGGTACTTAATTTAAATTTTAAATTAAAAATAACTCATGGTGCGCAGAAAATCTAACTCGTTATGAAATGCGAAAAATTGAAACAAGGAAAATGCATAAAATTGGATCTCTCGCGAAAGCAGCAAGCGAGATTTTATTACACTTTTATTGCCATTTCTACTTTGGCTCACGGTGTGCCGGCGTTGATTGAGTAACTAAGCTGGCGACGTCAATTCGTGAGTGGCAGGCCGTTCGCTTGTTGTGGCTTACGCTTTGAATGCCCGCATAGTTGTGATTAAAATGCTTGCTTTGAGAATGCAAGAAATTATGAATTGCGCCGCAAAATGGCAAACACCGCGGCAGTGATCCCACTATTGAGCAATTGTGGGCATGACAGCTGATTTGTACGCGCAATTTAAAATTTCATATATTTAGACAATTTTACACGAATGCAACTTATATATGATTTGAGGGTGTTGCCAAGTAAGCGGCGAGGTGGGGTGGCACCAAGTCTCATATATTCGTGGCGTTGAAAGATTTGTTAAGGAAGAGTATTAGCGAAATACCTGCTTAAATGCATGGATCGTTAAAAATAAATGAAGGGATTAATTGCTACCAAATGTTGGTTCAATAAATTTATTGTGAATACTTGAGGACCATTGGAAATCAATATACTTGTAATTGGTATTAGAGAGGCACTCAAAGGGAAAAAATTATTTCTCTGTAGATTTAAATAGAATCATTATAGTAAAAAATTTCTAATATTGTAAAATAATTAATAAAAAATTTTAAAATAGTTAATAAACAATATTAATGAGCGTTGTATCAGATCGATTAGTAGTTGATATCCAAGAGAAGCGGCTGTATTGTGAAAAGAAATAGTTGCTATTTCTCAAAACAACGTTTCGACTCATTTAGCCTATGATACGACCGATAAATTGAAAGAATTGAACTAATCGTCGACCCATCATTTTCTACAGATATGACTTCTAGCAATTATTGTCACTTCTCTAGACTCCAAACTTGGTTCGCGGACAAAATATTTCACTTAAATGAAGTAAAATTGAAATAAAAGCTATTTTGAAAGTCAAAAAGTCGCCTATCTTGAGCCGATATAGAAAAGCTGAAACACCCTTATAATATGAGCATTACTTTGGATAAGATTATGTTGAAGAATAAAGCCATATTTTCATACAAAACAAATGTTATTTCAACTTTGAGTGAAAGGCTTTTCAGCAGACCTTACCGCCCCTAAACCCCTTTTGGGCGAGAGACTTTTCAGCAGTGGTGGATCTACGGGGAGTTTTGGCTCTCAAAAGCCACCTCCCCAAAATCGGAGAATTTAATACAAATTTAGAAGAATTTACGAAGTAATATTACTACTAAAAATATTTTGAAAGAAAAGCCCCCTAGAAAAAAATTCTGTATCCGCCACTTCTTATCCGCCTATGTAGTATGTTTTGGTATACATACAAATATATCTTTACAATATTTATAACATTTTAAGCAGCGTGAAAATATATTTGCTTGAGACATAGAAAGTGGAAATTATCAGATTTATATTATTTTAGCGCAAAAGATTTGAAGCTAATATGGAATACTGTCACCGACTTTGGCTGAGATAACTCAAGAGTTTTAACACCGATTTTATTATTATTACATTATTCTAACAATACACATATATTTGATTCCCAATATCGAGCCCTATTCCTTTATGTGTAACATTACAAGAATCATATCAGGAAAGCTAGTACACTCTTTGTACAAGCCTATAAAACATATAATCTAGGGTATAAAGTGGTTAATATGAAAGTAATATAAGAATACCTAAAAGACATTTCTATTTGAAAACTTTTGGAAATGTTCATAAATTTTAAAAATTATATAATTATACTATATGTACTATAAATATATATACACTCTTCATTTTTACAAAATTCTAGTAAGTACCACCATTTAACCAAATGATCTGGATATTTTAATAAGAGAATAGTTAAAAGTCATAACCCGTGAGCACATTTCGCGACTAACGACAAGGGTAATTTTTTACAAATTTTAAAAACATATTCAAAATGCAAAACAAAGTATCAATAAAAACAAAAAAAACCGAAAATCGCTGTTAAATATAATAACCAATATATAACCTTTTTATAACCAAAACTCAAATTTTGTTTATATTTATGTATATATTTATATATGCTTAAATAAATCCCATGCAATGCTCAAATTTATATTTGTGTAAAAATCTGTGTACTTGGAAGTGCTACAAAGCTGGAAGCACAACTTCATACAGGTACATGTACATACATACAATTATATTCGTGAACCTAACAGCTTAAGCCTTTTGGCATTAATTTCGACATGCAGCAATCAAACTCAAAGTTTTTACGGTCATTTCGTGTTGGCAGCGCGCAGAGTCTTATTTGAGGAACAAGCTACGGTTTTATTGCCTCAAAGGTTTTCATTTCCTTTTTATGCGCGTGAGTTCAGGTTATTTTGCAATTCTCTAAACCAATATTTTTGCTGAACAAACTTTAATATTACATACACATACATATGTATATAAGTTTGTATGTATATATGTATACGAAAGTTAAATATTTTTAAGGAATGTTTTTAGAGTTATTAAAGCTTTTTTATTACTCACCCAAAAATGTGGAACAAATATACTCCGATATTTGATTGCCAGATCTGCTCGACTCGCTGAAGTGTGATAATTCTTTATTGAGCATACGCTTGAACTGTACGTAAAAAACACAAAGAGAGAGAAAGAGAGAGTGGGAGATAAAATTATTGATTAGTTGAGCTGGAAAACAGCAGGAGTCATAATACTTAATATTTCTTATTTTATAAGCATATTTAATAAAAAATTTAACCAAACAATAACTTATTGACGCTTCTTTGTCCTAGCCCTAGTCCTAGTAGCTGCTATTAAACATTTTATTTTTTTTACTTTTATTAAAGAGGTTACTCTTTCTGGTATCAAAATTGAACTACTTCGAAGTAATAGAGCTAGCCTAATATGTATATAATGAAACAGAGTGTGGAATAAATATATGTAATACTTTTCTGTATGAAGAAAAAAGTCAAGTCGATGAATTATAATCAAATAGGTTTATATATCTTAAAAGCGATATTACCTGAAATAATATTTGAAGATAAAATTACTTTATTTAGAGAGTACGTGAATTATAATTTCGCTTTCCATACTATTATGGGCCATACTGTTTATCTCGCCTAGTGATTTATAGCTAATGCCTAGAGAAATTTCACTTGAGTATGATCTCTTAGATGTGATAATATTAAATATTTATTTAGTGCATTGCAATGAAAATCAAAAATGCATTTATTTGATTTCTGGAATTGAAGGAATGGTGGAGAAGTACAAAAGAAGGGGTTCAATGAATTATTTGCCCAAAGGAACTGAAAATTTACAGTATGTTAGATGCGAAACATTCAAAAAGAATTGAGAAAAGTCGAGCATTATGTCAAGTTGTGCATTACAAAAAACGATTTTTTGCTCTGCAAACTATATTGCTAAGAAATTTTTAATTTAATGAAATCGATTCTCCCGACTAGGTTGCACCGAAGTAATAATACCCTACACAGGTGCATTTTATATAGCATAAAAGGGTATAAGAAGATATTTGTCTTGATTCTGATCATTATGTTCGAATGGCAGCTATATGTTATAGTGAGCCGATCTGAGCAATTATAAAATTTATAAAATTATACTTTTACTTTGGACAGTAATCCACACTAGATTTCGTGAATATCCCTTGTCAAATAAAAAAGTTGTTCAAATAAGGACTTGAGTTTGATCGGTCACCTTGTATGACAGCTATATGCTATGGTTGTCGAATCTGAATAATATCCTTACAAATTGTAGGAATGCTTTAATTAATAATCTGTGCCAAATTTCATGACGGTGCTTTGAGGAATAAGCAAGTTTTCGTTATAAGGACTTTAGTTTGATCGGTCAGTTTGCATGGTACCTTTATTTAATACTGAGCCGATCTGAGCAATTTCTTCGGAAGTTATACCGTTATTTTGAAAAGTAATCTACGCTAAATTTCGTGAAGATGCCTTGAGGAATACAAAAAATTTTCCATACAAGGACTTGAGTTGGATGGGTCAGCTTATATGACAGCCATATGCTATGGTTGTCCAATCTGAATAATTTCCTTGCATCTTGTAGAGATGCTTTAAATAATAGTCTATGCCAAATTTCGTGACAATAGCTTGTCGAAAAAAAAGTTTTCCTTACAAGGACCTTACCGCGACCGGTTGAACCGATTGACCAGAAATTTTCACACTACTTTTTCTGATACATTTCTCAGGTTATGATGAAAGGAATATGATTTTTAATAAAATGTACTTGTTTCAAAAAAAAAAACAATTTTTATGGGCAGCCGTAATTTTGTCAAATTTTGACTAGTAATGATCGAAGGCCTTATTCATCTATAGTAATATTTAGTTTTATTTCGATTACTCAGGAAACTCTTTTTCATTGCCAGACATATTTTGTTTGGGGTCATCCTAAAGATCGGCTACGACATCCAAGGAATGCAGCGGATTTAATTGGACTGAACTTTAACTGCTTTATTTTTTCGTAATAATTTTTTTATCCACAATACTAATCTTATGAGAATCATATATGCATAAATCAAAGAAATAAATATCTTGAGATGACAGCTGACGTTTTGCCTATTAATTTAACTAAGGTTATTTTCAAACTCGCCTACATTAACACAAGTCAAATACAATAAATGAGTTTAATATTTTCTATCTGAAAATCCTGCGAACTTACCTTGAGCGATGCCATGTCCGATACACTGCGATGTGTCTGTATGGTCTCCAGTTGGTCCAAACACCAGTCCAACTCCTCGATGGTGTCTGTGGCCAAACGTGTGTAGGATTCATCGCCTTGGACCAATTGAACGCCGGCTGTGGATGCACGTCCCACGCTGGACGATTGTGTTGGGCGCCTGGATCTTTTCGCATTAATTATTTGTTCCAAAAGACAAGAGACACACACACAAATACACATACAAACACACAAGCCGAGACACAAACGTAGAAAGCACACGAGAGCGCATACAAATTTTTCGCATGAAAAAGTTATGACAAAAAGAGCAGAATAAAAGAACGAAAACAAAGCGATAAAATAAACGAACGGACAAAGCAAGCAAAACAGAAAAAATAATAATAAACACAACAATAACATTGCAAACGCAGCAGCGACAACAACAACAATAACGACAATTTAACAATAAACACAAATGAGTTGAAACGAGCAGCAAATGGACAGCGATACAAACGGTACGCAGGACGAAAATGCAAAAAGTGTGATAAAAAATTTAGTTGTTTTTGTTATTGCCAATGTGTCAATGGCGACATTTAAAATTAGTTAATTGGAGTAAAGTTCGTTAATGGTTTATTTATATTTTTTTAGAAAGTTGATTTTTTTTAATTTTAGGTTTATTGTTGTTGTTGCAGTTGATAATATTTGTTATTTGCCGTTGATTTTAGTTTTGAACATAATTTTATGGACAAATGATTGTTTTCACAATTTTAGTTTTGTGTTGTTGTTTTCATCAAAAGAAAATATATTCGCAATTCGACCGTTACAAATGATTCAACGAAATAATAATACACATATTGAAATATATGAAATCGAAAACGTGTTCATGTTTATGTTTGTATGTGTAGAGCGAAAATACATATTTTTGGTTGACATCAAAATGCGGGAAGGACCAAACAGGAAGAGAAAGAGAAAAAGACAGAGAGAAAAAATACGTATATCAAAAAAACAAAGTAAACACTTCTTGTTGGTTTTGTGTTTTTTACTTTGGTGAACAACAATAATATTGGTTTAAAATTTACTTTATAAATATATATTTATTTAAATAATTTTTTATAAAAAGGGGGTGTTTATATTAGTGACAAATATTTAATGTGTTTTCATAATTGGAATATACAATTAAGATAACGGTATCATAGGGGTTTGTGTTTGAAGTTACGGCCATCGATTCAAAGTGGGTAACATTTAAAAGAAATTTATTGTGAATATGAAAAATTCTTAGAAAAAATTTAAAGTGGGAGTTACACATAATATTTATCTGGGGACAAGTGTTGAATTCAAGCAGCAAAAGCTATGCGACGTTTATGTGACAGTGGAGCGAAATGCGCTTAGGTTGGAGCAAAAAAAAAATACAAACTTTAAAATTTTGTATAAAAATCTTTAAATTTTAAGAAGATTAAGAAAACCCGTTAATTTTGGTTGCACCGAAGCTATAGTACCCTTCACAAATACAAAAGATGCCATATAACTTGATTTTGAGTGCCCAGTTTGTATGGCAGCTGTATGTTAAAGTGAACCGATCTGAACAAATTTTTTCAGATATTGCATTGGATTATTAGATAATAATTCATGCTAAATTTTGTGAAGATATCTCATCAAATAAAAAAGTTTTCCATATAAGCATTTCTATTCGATCGTTCAGTTTGTATGGCAGCTATATGTTATAGTTTTCCGACACCGGCAGTTCCGACAAAAAAGCGGACTCTTTGCGAGAAAAGAACGCATGCAAAACTTCAGATCGATATCTCAAAAGCTTCTCGTATATACACATATTTTATAACGATTTGGGAATTTTTAAACTAAAAAAAATATTTTAAACATTTCTTATTAAAACTAAAATCTTTTATTTTTTTAAATTAAGCTTCCGTTTCGTCAATACACTATTTTCCAAAATAATACATGAAATAAAACATTTAAAACACTTCTACCCAATTTATAGCTCCACTGCCACAAACACTTAAATTTATCTCTCTAAATTCACTATTTACCAAATAACTGTTTCGATTTAACTGTTTTCTGCATAAATTTCAAATAAATTCATTTAGAGCAACTGTCAGAGCTTTATGACACATTTCAACACAATTTAATTGGGGCCACATTGCTACAGACAACATTATATGTTAAGTTAAAAACTATTTTAATATATGCATTGTGAAAATATTCAAATCAGTTATTAGCATTATTATTTGGATGAACAAACACGAGGGGTTAGTAGAAAACACTTTAATAAATTTTAGAAAAATTCTCTTTAAAAAACATTGATGCACTCAAATAGTAGAATAATAACAAATGGGCAAAATTTTGTGTGTGTGTGTGCTTTTTGTATGCTTTTAGGCGCACGCATACTTACTTGTTGGATGCTTGTACATTTGTCAGACTTAAGAGATTGTTGCGCACCGAACGTAAGCTGGCCAAAATTTGGGCAAATGGTGTCACAATAAGATCCTCACCATGGCTGTAAATAAGGAGAAAAACAAAGTGTGTTAAAATTGCCGGAATGGAAGGAGTTTGTATGATGAAAAATAATATTATAATAGCTATCGATGCATACGAATTGATATATGTATACATGTTTAACTACATACAAACAGTTTTACTTTATATACTTATACAAAGCAGATACGTTTCCTCAAGCTGCGCTGGAAGTAGTTATTTATACAATTCTAAATTGCTTATATTGGTTATTACTCTAATAATAAAGCATTAACACGGAATACATATTTGAAGAAAAAAATATTAATCTTTATATAAGTTGTTCTAGGTTATGTTTTTCTTGGGCAATGGTTTACATTGAGATATACATTTTTTTCAAATTATCATACAGAAAATAAGAGTAAGGTAAAATGAACATATTTAGTATACATACATATTCAAATTTGTTCATATTTATAAGCAGAAATATAAAAAATAAAATGTTCACTGAAGCATATATAAAGCCGAGCAGTTAAAAATCATTCAAAAAAACTTAAAATGTTTACGCCACTATTTTTATACTCTTGTATATAAGTATATACTATATATATACAAATTTATATTTGTGGAGCAGGAATATTATCCATAAAATAAAAAATAAAATATACATATATATATTATTAAGACAAATGAACTATAATAAAAATTTGAAGCGCTTACTTAGCAATCATATATTCGAATAGCAAATAATGTACATATGTATATGCTCACATGTATGCACGTATATGTATTTCCATAATTAATTTACTAAAACCTATGTATATATATTAACACATATATAAATAGTTTTTTGGTACTTTAAAGTTAACATTCATAATACAATAGATACATCTTTTCAATTATTTTATTTTCTTCACGTCACATGCTTATTTATAATATATTTATTATTCATACATAGGTATATATTAGGGTGTTCGTTATTTCCCAAGATTATTTTTTCTTTTTGTTAACTCCAGAAAAAGTTTCAGTTTTTGTCTTAAAAGAATTATAATATGTAAACAAGCACTTTACTTTGATTATAACACAGTGCACCATGTCGTATGAGCAACACAAAATTTATAAGGCACTTTCATGGATTTTTAGTCAATTGTTGTACAATGTTGGGCATAACTTCTAAAACAATACTTTTAGTAAAAAAAAACTAGGCATATTTTGAAGAAGATAAAATTTTGTATCAAAATATTTAAGATTATGTTATTTTATAATAGAAAATCTTGTAATGAATATTCTTTCTTCAAAGTTATAGTTTTTATAATGTATTTATAAGTTGTAAATTTATCCCATGTATCTATATAATAGGTACATGCAACACCTATATTATTGTTTAATTTGTTTTCATTATAATGTTTCATTCTTGGCAATTGAAACAATAAGCGCCATATAGTTTTATAAAATGTCCTTATATAAATAAGCAATGCGTGCTACAAATAAGACTTTCCCATTTTTTGGTTCTCAAATGTACTAACGTCCCCATTCAGAGCTCTTTTACGAAAAACATTTTGTTCTGTTTTTTATATACATACAAGGTTGTCGCAAAAGAAAGAGGACAGTTAAAAAAAAAAACAAAAAATTAATATTTTTCAAAAGTTATATTTTTTTATTCAAAGTAGTTTGCTTGTGCTTCGATACAGCATTCCAAAGGAGTGTTTAAGGTCATTTTTCGGAATGCTCTTGAGAATATCGGTCGTCGCCTTTTCGATAGCTGAAATGTCCTGAAACCAGTGTCCTTTCATGGGCAAATGAAGTTTTTCAAATATGTAAAAATCACAGGGTGCCAGATCAGGTGAGTAGAGTGAGTGATTAATGGTTAATATGGAGTTTTTTGTCAAAAAATCAGTGACAAGCGTCGACCGATGATACGGCGCATTATCGTGCAACAGGCGCCAGGACCCTGCCTCACGGTATTGTGGTCGAGCACGACGAATGCGAGACAAAAGACGCTTCATAACACCAAGGTAAAACACAGCATTAATCGTTTGGCCAGGTGGGACGAACTCTCGGTGTACAATACCTTCGGAATCGTAAAAACAAATCAGCATTGTCTTTATTTTTGACTTCTGAAGACGACCGACTTCTGATCGTCACTGAGGTCGTCACGACCTTCTTGGAATCGCTTAAACCAGTCATGCACATTACTACGGGATAGGCACTGATTACCATAAACTTTTTTCATCTTTTGAAATGTTTCAGTAAACGTTTTCCCAAATTTAAAACAAAATTTAATATTTGCTCAAAATGCATTTTACGACCCATGACGAAAAGCTTCTGTCAGTTTTTGATCGATAACAACGATTGCAGTTATCCAATTGTTTTAAAATTTTACGAAATGTCAACAAGAGATCAAACTTTTTATTTCATATACCCACCAATAGGTGGCGCCACCAGAAACAGTTATATTTAAAAAGTTCTGTTTCTTTTGCGACAGACCTTGTATATATTTATACAGAAAAAAGATTCAGGTAGTACCCTTTTTTCTATGATTTCTATTATAATCAGTTAGTTATGTTTACAACAGCAAAATAATTTAAAACCCTTAGTGATATATTACCCGAACTATTCTAGACCTTTTCTCATGGAATATTGGTTTCACGGTACATTTAGAAAGCTTGTAATTTTCATTTTTTATAAAATTGAAGTCAAGATATTTTATCTATGTCTATTTAGTTTGTCACAATTTACGTAGCGATTAAATTTTATGCAAAGCGGCAGTAAGGCGAAATTAGTCCACCAAGTAGAAAAAAATCGAGTGTGTGCTAATAAGCATACTGGAAAAATCACCTTTTAAAATAGGACTATTTTTCCCAATTTTTAACTATACTTTGTTTGCAGATTTTTTATAGTTTTGTAATAGCAACAACATGTTGTGCATACCATATTCATATTCTGAGGGCATACTAACCAAATGCCACATAAACACTTACATATTTACCAACATTGAAAAAGTTCTAAACATTTTTGGAAAATGCAGCCTTTCTTATATGAAAAAACAAAAAAATTCATAAGTTTCTTATTTTTACCTCTTAAGTGTTATTGAATTTAACTTCTCATAGCTCTTAAGATGGTGAATTTCCTGCATACTAACTTATTTATACAATTGTATTATCGTTTTTGACTAGTTTTGGGACTTAACAATTAAATGTTTTAAGAGCATTTAAATACATACAGACGAAATATTGATATTCAAATATACATAAAAATGAAGTTTAAAGTGTAGTAAAAACAAGTAATAAGTAAGTGATACAACTGATCTCAATCCGTAACTGAATTGGTCGGAACAATCGCTGGCTTAATTTTTAGTATCCTCTGAAAAAATATGCGTAGATCATACATAGATACATACTTAGTAGTAAAATTTTAGTGCGAAAACCAAATTTTATATTAATTGATTTAGCTTATGTATGGAAGAACCTACAATTTCAAGAAAATCGTGTAAGCTTATTGGTGCACAAAACTCTACTTCTTGATTTGCATCTAGAAGAAGATATAAAGGATAAGTGAATAAGCCATAGAACAAAATATTTCTTTCGAGTTTTTCAATTCCGCAATATGTGTTTAGACTAGATTTTCCTTTTACATCAAATGGAGGAACCATTGTCAATGCGGGGTACACCTAGAGTGACGTCCGAAAAAAACGTCGATTTTCGGAGGTAAAAAAACACTAATATATCAACATCAGGATATATCTATACGTGTTTCAGGAATATACAGTAAAATAAAAGAAAATAATAGTTTTTAATTAAAAACAATCAAATATTTAATAAATATTCTTAATTAAAAAAATAAGATTTTTATTTAATTTTTTTGTTTTTTTCATCCAAACAAAATTCAATATTAAATCTTTAATAAAATTAAAATAAAAATTGAAGTAAAAAAAAAAAATAATTTTAATTACAATTTTTTTAAGATGATTTAAAATTTCGATTAAAGTAGGTTAAACTATCGAAATGTTAAAAAAATATTTTTGTCACAATTTTATACTAGGCGCGCTCCTTAAGAGATATGAAATTTCTAGCCTTGGCTAATTGCCTCTACTATACTATTAGTCTTCTAGAATGATGATTACTATTTTCATCTAATTTTTTATGCATAATTTTAAATTTAATATATAATTTAATTTGAAAATAAATTATAGTTATTTAATTAAATAAAAAAAAATTTTAAAAAATTATTTTAAGTAAATCGTAATAATTTCAAATTCCAATACAGACATTTCCGAGACTTAAAAGTAATAAAACTTCATATAAATAGAGAAACAATTATAGTAAATAATTACAATATTATGTTATTTGTTTATATATGCATAATTTTAAGCAAATGCATATATTTAACAATATATATTTTTTACCCTTTACCCTGTTGCAGCAAAGTGTGTCGCCATTAACTGATCCGCCTTAATATTGGCATATATCATTAGAATTTTGATAGTATTTTTATTTTCGGCATTTGGTTCTTGCCATTTATTTGATGTATGTATATCATTTTAGCATTTTTACTACGTGCCCACAATCATGGCAACACCGACACCACAAACAAAAATATACAAACGTTTTGTGGACTTTTGGCAATATGCTGTCTTATTTGCAAACGTGTGGGTTTGTGTGTGTGCTTATTTTTCCAATTGCCACCAGAGCCTTTAAAGAATTTCCACAGCGTTTTCGCTGGCTCAAATAATGGCACAGTATTGCTTTCCGCTACGCTTGTTGTTCTATACATTTTTGAGTTATTGTGTTATTATTGTTTTAGTGTTGTTGTTCAAGTATTGTTTGCTTGCTGATCGCAGGATATTTTTGCGATGAGTTCGTAAATGCAATATCAAAGCTTAGAAGTGTATATGAGACGCTGAGGTATAAATAAAATCGCTTTGCGCTATTTTACGCATTAATTTGATTTGCCGAATGCTATGGCTTTTTAATTATACAGGGTCATTAACAGCGCAGCAGGTGAGATTTGCGGCCTTTTTTTGATTCCTTTTTAATTTTTTTTATTTTTTTAAATTTTTTTTTTAATTTTTAATTTTTGTTTCTGTTTATGAAAAGCTATCGTGCAAGGAAATAATTACCGTTGTTGATTGATTTTTTTAATAGACGGGTAAAGCTGGATAAGTGCTTAAGCAAACAAAAAATATTATAAAAAATTGCAAACTTAATTGCTCTCCTGACAACACGTGTGAGTAACGGGTCTTAACGTTGAGTGATTTGTATTGCTACTTGCATGACGCGCCCATTTTCAGCATCGCTACTTATTTTTCCGACTGCTTCTTCTTCTCACTTCCCGCTTTTCTAGGCGGGCTTTGTGTGAAAGACACGTGCGTGGGAATGCGGAAAAATTCCAATGGCCACCTTGACAGCCGATAATATTACGATTTTTTTTATTTCGATTTTAATGCCAGTATTTTTGGGAGATGTGCTTTTTAATTTTGCCATAATTTAACGCTGGATTTTGTTTCAAGAAATACTCGCAAAAAAGGCTACTTATGAGTTCATAAATTTACAGTTAAATTGATTGCGTTGCATGCGTCGACAAATTGTTGCATGTAGCTGCTATATACACAGACATATCAACACATGTAATACATAAATATACATATATGTATATAAAAGTGTAGAAATGTCTATGGCTATGCCATAAACACATTTTAATTTCAGCAGCTGCCACTGTGCTCATTGCTTCGGTCAATTACCTAGACGCTCATGGTCCAACAATAAGGAGGGCACTGACTTTGCAGGCGCATTGGCGGCACTCAATGCTGCAGTGGTGAAGAGTTGAGTGTGACAAATAGTATGATGATTAACGAAAAGTTTAGTGGCATATAGAAAATACTACATAAAAATAGATATCTATGCGAATATATATATTTTTTTCATACGTATATATATACATATATAACAATAACATACATACATATAAAATTAATATAGCAGTATGGAAAATATTATTAATAATCATTACTGCGTTCTTGACATAAAAAATTGGCACACCAATACATGCAAGAAAATGTTTCTAGAGACTTTCATGCAAAGAAAATATGAGCCTCTTCATACCACTTCAAGTGTGTATTTATGTGCGTGGGCGCCTTAATCAAATTTTCCCCAATTTATTAAATAAAAAACGCACATAATTCAAATCCAAATTTCGTTTATCGTATGACGTCATTGGCAAATGCCAAGCGCACAATTCAGCGTTGCCAGCCACCGCCACTTCAGTTGGCACATGCTCGCTCATCAAATCAAAACCAAATCTGCGACTCATACACACACACATTCACATACTTGCGACGAGTCACATTTTCTTTACAAATTTCAAAATTTTCTAAGCTTTTTCCGAATAATTTTTGGCCGATGAATTTGTGTTGAGATTATTTTTAGCAAAAATGTCCTCAAGCAGCGGCAGCCAGCCAGCAGCAGCGCAAAATTAAGCAGCTGACAATAACAACAATACACTAACAACACACACACATAAACATACACATATACAAATGCAGGCGTATAAAATATTCAGCAGCGTTTTGAATACGCAGATTTTTTAATGTCTTATTAAAAATGTTTTTGCCAAGAGACTTGTGCATTTCACTGCTATTTTTCTCGCATTTGTTTTATTTCCTGCCACTGTTTCCATGCCGTCACATGGGCTTATTTGGAGGTGTGACCAACGTGATGCTTTACAATTTTCAATATATAAGTAAATATATGTATATATACAAATCTTTGTATAAAAATATGTTCACATATTGTCAGGTTGGTAGTAAAATTTTTATTTATTTTTTTTTCAGCTTGACGTCATAATCACGAGTCGTATGCTCGGCAAATCAGCGAGGATTATTGATTGCATATTTGAATTATTTGTTGTTGGCCAAGTCATTTGCGTGACGGGCGCGAGATGGGCGCTGATGAAATTACTTTTGCCCAATTATAGTTTCATAATTAGATGCTTAGTTCAATAAGTGTGTGAAAGTATAAATTCTTTTAAGCAATTACTTTCGACATATGTATATTTGGGGTTGAGGATTGTCAAAATTCAAATATGTCATTATTGATGCTGTGAGCAACTTAAAAATTTCGCTAGTTGAGAGTAAGTTGTTATACACACATTTTTTTCAATTTGCATTAGTGAATAAAAAACCAAAAACTTCGTCAAATCTTCAAAAACATGGAATATTGTTTAAAGGACGCAAGGACGAAAACGATCATGAGGACACTGATGGTCTGGCCAATGAACTAAAAGTCACGTCTTTATTAACTAATATTACTTTATATAATTGCTCATGTAACAAGATACATTTTTTAACCTTTAATCAATTTTAAGGAAACTTATTTTTCTCAAGACCGCTTGAAAAAATAGCAACTACATACAGAAAGGGATCAATTTTTGACATAGTCAGATGGTAAGAGAGCTCGACATCTCTATCAAGTCCATTATATAACTGCCGTTGGGACATGGGTTTATGAGTTTGGCATGCAAACAAGTCAGCAATCATTGAAATGGAGGCAAACCAAAAAAACCACGCCAAAGCCGCTCAAAAATCAAAGTGATGTTCGTTGTTTTTCGATATTTCTGGTTTGGTGCATCATGAATTTGTTTCGGGAGGACAAACGGTCAATAAGGAGTTCTATTTGGCCGTATTGAGGTGTTTACGCGTGAGAAGCCGCGATTGCGACCGAACTTAAAGCCAAAAATGCAATGAATATCATCTATCAACCACCGTATTCACCAGACTTATCTCCTAATGATTTTTTCTTGTTCTCCAAACTGAATTTGTCGCTTCGTGGAAACCGTTTTTAGTCGATCGAAGAGATAAAATAAAATTCGCTGAAGAAGCTGAAGGCCATCCCAAAAAGTATTTTATGAGGACTGAAAAAATTGTTGGCGTAAGCGTATAACATCTGGTGGGGATTACTTTGAAGGCGAAAAATTAAATATTTAGCATTTTATTTATAATTTCCGTGTACTTTTTTGTCACAATTTAATGATATTAAAGGTCTGATATCTACAACTTATCCTCCATATGAGGTGGCAAATGTATTGATCGGCAATTGTTTTATAATAAGAGTTGAGTCAATTGTAAAGAACAATTTGGTATTCTGTTGTCGCACCACAGTCCTACTGCTCTATTGGGTTGTAATATCAAATCAAGTTGTCATCAAAGGCTTTTTTCGTTAATAAAATTTATTTAATTTAGCAATTATGGAATAAATAACGGAATGAGTTTTCAAATGATCATACATTTGGTATATTTTCAGTGACACTTTTTGAAAAGTGGCAAAGCTACTACTTAGTATTTTCAAGAATATAAAAGAGTTAGGTATCAAGAAACGAATAGCTAAATAAATTATTTCACTAAATTTTTCAAAGTTTATAGTTGCATTTTTTAATTTTTTATGATATTGAAGTAATAATGTGAAATTGTGTAATAAATCAGACTAAGTTTGCTGGATCCTTTTGATAAACATTTTTAAAAACTGCTTTCCTATTTTACTGAATATATGTACTTGTTCTCTCAAGAACCGCATTTAAACCCGTATCTCCGGAGCTTTTCAAAAACTACAGACAATCACAAAAAAACACAGTAGGTCAAAAACACGACACATCTACAAAAATCTCCCCAGGTATGCGTTCTTCATTGAAACGGAGAGGTCTTTCAGTTTTCTATTTTTTTTTTTTTAATATGAGACAGAAAAAAATCATTTTTTTTTCCAACTACATACTTGACAAAATATCTCGTTTCATTGATATTTTTAGGAATTTGAAGTTTTGTACAATTTATAAGAAAAACAAAAATTGTTTTAAAATAACCCTTAATGTTTCTTAAATCGTAAGAGATGTTTTTGTAGAACATTCAAATCATTCCAAACTGATAATAAGAAAAAAATATAGATGTTCATACTAGGAGCGACTTTCTTAGAGGTTTTTAATGACCTAATTTTCAATGCGCCAAGCAAAAAATAAAATATTGGATTTTTTCGACCCACCCTAATGTGTATATATATTTGAATTATGCAGTTAAACTAATATATCTAGCTAAGCATTAACAAGTGCACTTAAAATAAACACTTTTACAAATGTCTAAATACTTATTAAACTTTTATTTACAAAATTCTGTAGAATTTGAAAGCAATTTTTAGTTTGGCGTCGCAGCATTTTGTATTACAAGTGCAAAATATTTCCGACAAATCGTTCATATCGCATTTTTCGCACATATTTTTCAACCTTCGTTTCGAATTTGTTATTTATTTACTAATAGTTTTAATTATAGTGCATTAATCATGGCGCTTGTTGTTGTTTACCTGCGTGACTTTATCGAAAACATATTGTTGGGATCGTTGACTATGGCCAGGGCCAAGTCATCTTGCAGCACGGTCGGTATCATGTTGAAGAAGGAGTGCACACGCGGCAGCGACTGCGAACTCGCCGAATTTTTGTTCAACATTTTGATTTATGATTTATTTTATTTAGTGGTGTTGAGTGATATATTATAATAAGTTATAAAGTAGTAAATTATAATAATTTGTTTTTTTTTAGAATACTAGATTATTATTTTTTTCTATTTTTCATGAATCATTAAAATGAAATTGTATTTGCTGCGGCTTTTATTATTAATTTCTTATATCACTTTTGGTTTTTAAGAATTTACTTAATTAATTTTTTTTATTATATTATATTCCTAAATAGTTTGATAAATTAGTTTATCAAAAATATTGTATAAAATTGTTTTTATTTTTTTTATGCAAATTTTTATTTTTATAACAATTTTTATTTTTTTTTAAATTTGTTTTTTTTCGGAGATTTAAGACTATTGCGAATTTATTTGTATAAATCTACTTATGTGGTTTTAAAATATGTGATTTTAAATTGTATTATTTTAATTATTATAAATTATATCACTTTTTCAATGCTGAGATTTTATAGCTGCTATAAATTATTTAAATAAAGAATTTTGAATTTTTAATATTTTTGTATATTTTTTCAAAAAAATATTATAATTTTTTGTATTTATAAATATACTAATTTTTATATATAAAAAGTTTTTAAATTTTATAAATTATATTTTAATATTATTTTTAAGTATTTTTGTATATATTTGCTTTAGTTTGTTTGTTATTTTCTCGGTTTCTAAACCTAATTTTATTATATAATTTTTTGTTATATTAATATTATATACATATATACGTGTATATAATATTTTTATTGTTATATTTAAGAATTAATTTTTTTAAGAGCTATATGTATTATTATTTGTAGTCAGTCTAATCACAGTGTAGTAGTAACTTTTTGTCTAAAAATATTTTTTTTGATTATAACTCGAATTTTTGCTATATATGTAGCTGCTGTTTTTATTAACGTTTTTTATTAATTATAAATAATTTTTCTTTTAAACTTTTGTATTTAGATTTTTGTGCCAGTTTTTTTCAAACTGCTTATATAGTGGACTTTTTTTGTTTCTTTTGAGTTATGTGGTTTTAAATTTTTTTCTTTAATTTTTTACTAATTTTTCTGTTAAACGTTCGTATTTAGATTTCTACGACAGTTTTTTCAATATACATATATATACTATATATTGCTTTTTTGTTTCTTTTCGGTTATGCAGTTTTGAATTTTTTTTAACTATTCTATTACTATTTGTATATTGGACCATTTAAGTAAAATGTTTTTACGTTTTTGTTTTTTATAAGTTTTTACAAATTCTTGTAATCTTTTCACACAAAATTTAGTTACTTCTTGTTTTTCGCACTTATTTTCTTTTCAGCGATGTATCTTGTGCGTATTACTGGCCTCAACTGCTTGATACATGTAGTCCAATGCTATAGATTTTCACACCATGCAATAAATTCAATTTGAATTTTTCTCATTTTTAACTAAACGCATATTTCCTGTGGCGCAAGCATTTTCATAATATCTTTTTTTCACTATTTTCTTAATATTGCGCACAGCTGGAGCTTACACGCACGCTCCAATGACCGTTTTTGCGCACAAGAGCGTTTGTAAAAATATCACTATTTTTTCTAAAATTTTTTTAGTTATTTTTTAGAATTTTTCCAATGCACAATTGTATTGTGTGATTGTTTAGTTATGCGTTTTGAAATTTCCCGCGGCCATGCGGCCTCACTCTATCGGTTGTGTATTGTCCGCGCGCTAACAAAATCGCACAGCGTCGGAACGTATTTCTTACAAAACTGAAACTGAACAAAAAATGTTTCCTGCGCGTTCGGAATATTCTTCCACGGCGTTCTACAAATAAGCGAAGGCGCAAGTATGCCCAAAACACATACCTACACATGGGTATATGCGCGCATGTATATACCCACTACATGGACGTGTGTGGCGTGCGGTAGCTTGACGGGTGGTTTGCCGGCGGTCAGCGGTGGTGTTGGCGGCGGCGTTGCGCTTATTGGCGCTCGTTGGCGGTGGACTTCTATAACAACAATTACTGCTCCGCGCCGCCACCGGCTGTGGCGGCCTCATCATCAGTTCCAAAATCATTATGAGCGAGTTGATCAGCAGACTCAGCATCATTATGAGCATTTTCATCATCATCAGCAGCATCATCATCGCGATCGTCTGCTTTAGAAGCACTTGCTTTCCACCTCATTAGTCGCTTCCAACGCAGCTCATAATCTCCTTGGCTGTCATCGCTCGCAATGTCATAATGAGCATTCTCGTGTTTATGTTGTGTTGCCAGCGAAGAGCAGCAACAACAAAAAGGGCACTACTAACAATCCACATAGAATCCATCATTTGAAATAATTTTTTTTTGGAAATGCTTGCCGCTGCGCTGCTCAATTCATTTTGTAGCGTCGTTAAGGTTACTCAATTTGTTTTTTGTTTTTGTTTTTGCCTTTATTTTGCTCTAAATAGTACAATTTCTATTACTTGCCGGCTGGAAATTGATTTATCTCTCACAGACCAGACACACTTTTGTTCATATGTATGTAAGTGTCTGTGTGGGTAAATTGTTATTGCTGTTGCGACTAGTTGTGCTTTGTTGTTGTTGGCGCTTTTATCTTTATTGTTTTTGTTGCGTGCGCACATTAGTTTCGTTGAGTCTCTTGCACTTACCTACCATAATAATTAAATCCAGCGAGCAAATGTTTTTTGTTGTTTTTGTTGTGCTAGTTAAATCTATTTCGTTTTGTCACAGATTTTTGCGTTATTTATAATTTATTTAACTAAATATATTATATGTGCTTTACCTTGAGCTTTAATAATATTTAATTTTATTATTTGCCCGCTGGTCTTCGTGACTAATTCCACGTAAATTTTATGGCAGAAATATTCTTAATTCACAGAATTTTCATATACAGTAGAGGCCCGCTAATCCGGACATGGCCTAATCCGGATTCCACTGTAATCCGGACAGGGTTAAAAAACTAAAAATTTCTATTATGTCCCTTGTAATCCGGACCGACATTCTCTATCCGTATTCTCTAATCCGGATCACATGTTTATTGTTCACTATATTCGCTTTTATGCTTTATTGGTTTAAGTTTTTTTTGATTTTTTGGAACATGTGTATTATTTGTTATAATAAACAAACAGAAATTTATAAATATTTTTTCATAATACATAGTTCTGATATGTCTTTGGTAATCCGGATTTCCTTATATTCCGGATAGGGGCCGGTTTTAATTGATCCGGATTAGCGGGCCTCTACTGTACTACATATAATATTAAAAAAAATAATAATAAAAAAGTAAAAATTGTGTTATGTTCTAGGAACGTGTTGAATGACATTATTAGCTCCAAAGTTAATCGTTAAGAATAATTTTGGATTTTTATTTTTTTTCTTTTTAGTTTTAAACTTGCGGTAGTAGGATGCTTGGTCATTTTGCAGTGTTTGGCTACATATATTGAATTTTTTTTGATACAAATTTTAACCAATTTTCTTCAATATAAAAGAAAAATAATAAAAAATTACAATTGGAATTCTACCGGTTGTGGTCGATTCAGTAGAAATAATCGACTTTTCATAACTTCCCATGATTGTCTTTGTACTCCCTTCAGTGTAAAATTTGTTTGAAAACTGGCTTATTACCACTACAACTATGTTCAGTTGGGTATTATTTTCTTACGACATCATTATCATCATCATCTTTTACTTAGAAGCCTTAGTGAGGTGTTGAAAATATTAATTTGATATGCTTTAAGCTTAGTCTAAGAGTCTAGTCTTTTCCATAAACTACTGTAATTGATTTCAATTCTTAATTTTTAAAATACAAGAAAAAAATGTGTATTTTCATTTATCATTTGAATCATTCACTATAGTAAAAGCGATGTAAACTATGCAAATGAGATTTATTTACGCCAAAAAATTCACCGAAATAGGATATACTAAAACCCATTTGTCTAATTATTTTTTTCTGGGTTGGTATGACTACCAGTCAGGCATATCTGCGGCAAATTGGTGCTTGAGAATCGACGATTAACAGCCAGAGATTTTACTCGCATCGTTGCAATATCGGAAGAATTAGTGAACCTTTGATCCATTTTGAAAGATCATTAGGGCCTGAGAAAAGTGAAAAGATGTTCCAAAATCGCAAAACTTTTTTGAAAAATAGCATCGCGTTAACGTCTGTGAAACAATGATTTCCGATTACCCGAATGTCATGAAACGTATTATTACTGGCGATGACTCTTGGATTTATGCTTACGACCCGGAAACAGACGATCAATCGGCTGAATATCGTGGCAAAGATGAGTCGAAGGCGAAGGCGTTTGCACCGCGATAATGCACCAACGCATACTGCATGGATTCTTCGTGAGTCTTTCGCCAAATTTTCAACCAATATCATGCCGCAATCACAGTATTCGCTTGATTTAGCTTCGTGTGACTTCTGCTTAACAATAAACTCAAACGACCGCTTCGGGGAAACCGTTTTGAATCAATTGAAGCTAAACGTGAATCGCTAAGGTCGTTGAAGGCTATTCCGGAAATTGACTTTAACAACTGTTTCGAGGATTGGAAAAAACGTTGGGACAAATGCATTGAGGCCAAGGGGGTTTATTTTTTGAGGGACGATATAGATTTTGAAGAATAAATTAAGAGTTTTTAAAGGCTTACTATTTTTTGTTCATAGTAATATTTAGCACTGCTTGTGAAGTATACATGCTGTAGAATATATTTCCAGAACCCATGTTTAGCTATATTCATTACATATAGAACTATGTATTTCCATGATTTCAATTACGAAATTACTAAAAAATAAACTTTGCTAATACCAATATTGTCTTTTGAGAAATCAAAGCGAAAATAGAAGTGCTTAAGATTTATGATTAGGCTCATACTTTGAAAGTTAATTCCAATATTTGAGGAGATACTGTCAGATAAAATGATTGAAAACATTTCCCTAAATTGTTAAAAAAAAATTTATACTCACAAAAACTCTGATCTCTATATGTCAATTTGTGGCAAGTTTGTTTACGACGCGAAAACTTGAATGGCGATTTTCAACATGGAACAACGAGTTTGCTTGAAATTTTGTACTTCCAATGGAATCACGGCTTAGAAATCTTTGAAAATTTTGCAATAAAAGTGTTTTGAATGGTCCATTTTATCGCGAGTACAAGTATTTGAGTAGCACGAGTCGTGCTTTCACATCAGTTAATGACGATAACATCGAAAAGGTTAAAGAAACAGTGCTTAAAAATCTTCCTGTTAGAATCATCTCTTGTTGATCGAATCACTTGGGAACTTACATCTTATACGGGTCGCATCAACATATCTTGGTAAATGTTTTGGCAGTGAAACGTATCAACTCTACAAAATTAGCTGCACGAGTTTATAAGTATACGAGTAACACCGAAAGTGTCCAACAATTCAGCGAATGGCGCTTCAAAAATGTGTCGAATCCGAAAAAAACCAAAATGAGGTGAATACATTTAAGGCCAATTGAAATTGTATTAAATCCTGGCTTGCTTAGGTTGGCTTAAAAGCAGCCTATTTTGTAGGCAATATTAAAGATTTGTATTAAAATACTTGAAAATGTAGTTTCAGCCAATTCTCGAGAAATTTCATCAGACGATATATTCGAAAATATGGTTGGTGAAGACACGGATTTAATAATTTGTTTTGACATATATTTATATTTATAAATAATTCGGAATATGTAGATATTTAAAATAATTTTTCAATATAATAATTCTAGTCACTTTCCGCCTCCCTAACTTCTACTCGTGAGCTGGTTACAATGTCGCATCCACACGAGCGCTTATAGCCATTCAAGCAAATGTACGATTATTCCACTTTAATGTATCCTTGCACTCGTTGCTGTTTAATTAATTAAATTTTGTCACTTGTTATCGTCACGTTCGCACACTACCACATGCGTGTATATATGTATGAATGTATGTAAGTATGTTCATATACGAATTTGCGTGCATGCGTCTCTATTATGGGGCAATTTAACCGAAACACAAAATTGATTCACATACAGAGCACACACACATGTGCGGTATATATGTTTGTATGTATTTGTTACGTGCTTGTAATTATATTTGTAAATAGAGCATATCAGTTTGTCATTGGCGTGCAATAACAGTAGCAACGACGCCACTGATGAGAAATGATTTGTTTAATTGCATGTACATGCAGCTGTTTAATTTATTTTAAATCATTGTGCGATTGCATATATTATTAGGGATGCACTAAGTTGAAAGAATATCTTCAACTATTTAAAAATGAGGAGTATGTGTTAGAAAAACTGCTTTTAGTTGGGGGAAAAAGGTGTTATCTCCACCTATATTATATATCTACTTATATGAATATACATATAAATAGAAAAAAATTATTAGCAAATAATATTCACATAAAAATGTTTACTATGTAATTTTTTTATGATCAAAAGCTATTTTTATATTTTCTTAATTTTCAAAATCTGTATTTTTAAATCCTTTCCATTCAATAACAGAGAGTTCAGTTCATTAGAGTGTTTGTGGTCGAAGGTTACTTATACGCATAGTAATACAGGCCGCTGCCAGCATCAATTGCTGTTTAATGCGCACTAGATGTATTCGAAAGCGGCTTTCATTAAACTTTAAATTAATGTTAATTACTTTAAGTTCTACCACATCATGAGGCTATTTAATTATAATGCACATAGCAACCAGTATATCGATGGTGGTAATGAGGAGAGGGAGGAAGGGAAGGTCAACTTTTTCAAATATTCATTTTTATATATTTTATGCTCTCTCTGAAAATTCACTACCGCAGCGAAATTTTGTATAATTAGTCCGTCTACTCTATATCTACATATAGTATTTATAAATAAAGTGCTTAATATTATTATCAATAAATTAATACGAATATTGTATTAAACTATAATTAGAACGATGATTCTAGCCAGAAATATATTATCCGCGAAGTCTATATTTATTGTTATTAAAAAAAACAAGGAAAAACGTTAACTTCGGTGTATCTTCATAAATACAAAAGGTTCTTTATAACAATTAGATTCCGCTCGTTCAGCTTAAATGGCGGCTATAGGCTAAAGTGAGCTGATCTGTACAATATTCCCTTAGACAATGACCCATGTTAAATTTCTTGAATATATGTTTTGCAATGCGAAAGATTCGCATGGAAGCTCTTGATTCGGATCGTTCAATTTGTATGGCACCTATAAGCTATAGTGGTTCGTTATCGGCTGTTTCTACAAGTAAAAATTTTTAGATCGGTATCTCGAAAACTGAAGGAATAATAGTTCGAGTATATACAACTGAATCGACTGAGCTAGTCACGCTCAACTTCTATTTATGTATATTTTTCATAGTTTTTTAGACATGTCCTTCAGGTCATAACAAGCTTTGTTTATACTTTTAGTAAATAATACCTCTACAGTGTACGGCTACTATCTCCTGGTATATATACATATATAAACTTATATTACGCATGGCTCTCGACTACCAGTCACCAGTAATTTATCAACCAGTCGCCATTTACATTATTTATGCGTATATTTAGGCATACAAAAATGTTTAAAAGGGGCAATTGTTGAAGACTAGTTGCTCTCTAGCTCGCTACGGAAAAAACATAGCCACTGCTGCTAACAAATAAGCACATACTCCTCGAAAGAAGTATGCAAATGACTACGGATATTTTTAGGAGACAAAAAGCAAAACTGTCTAGGGGTAACACTGGAGTCTAGACAAACCATCTTGGTATAAATCTAGCACGTGACAGGAAAGGCTGCGAAAATCACTTCACTTAGCAGACTAATGGCCAACATAGGGGGCCCCAGCCAAGAAAAGAAAAAAGGAGCTCCTTATGTCGGCGGCAGTCAGCGTCCTATTATACAGAGCAGAGATCTGGGCAGATGTGTTTAAAAAGGAAAATCAGCGTAAGGTGGTGGCCAGAGTGGCATCAGCCTACCGAGTAGTATCAGGCGATGTAATATCAGTTATAAGCGGTAATGCCTTATTTGACCTTCTAGCATACGAAAGGAAAAAGCTGTGGGAGCTGAAGAAAACATCCGAAAGTAACAAGAGCGCAATAGAATAAATAAAGAAAGATACAAAGACAACATGGTAACGAAGATGGGAGAATGAGAGACGCGGCATATGGACGGCCAGACTAACAAAAGACCTAAGCTTATGAACAAACCGTAAATTTGAAGTAGTCGACTTTTACACAACCCAGCTGTTATCCGGTCATGGATACTTCAAAACGTACCTCCAATGAACGGAATGAATGTAATGAAAAGAACAAAGAGCCATCATGCCTTAACAACAATGCGACAGAAGACGAAGCAGCAATTTGGCTACGCAGCAAAAAGCGGGGCCTGGGCGCAAGTGCGCAGATGAAAATTTGCTGAATGAGAAAAATAGATAGCCACCATGAAGTAATGCAAATGAGGTTCCTGGTTGGGCGACGGTTCCTTAGAGGGTGGGTTTCTAGTGACCTGCTAGTGGCACATACCTTTGCTGTGACGACAGCACTGATGATGCGGAAGACTTTTTCCACTCCCTCACCCGTAAAAAACTGTCTTCATATATGTTGATAGATAGTAAATAAAGTTGAGGTCCTCTAAGATGAAAAATCAAAATTCGGTGCGTTCTTGGAAAAGGTTGTAAAAAGGTAAAAAAAAAAAAATACAGTCACCAAATAGCCGAAATTACAGTCACATTTTAGACCCAGAGTAATATGTGATGCTATGAAATGATAAATATGAAATATTTTTTTAATATTCTTTAAATAAAATTTGCTTAGATCTCAAAAAGAATTTTATTATTATCTTTTGAGTATAATGTTTCTTTAAGGTGTTGTAACATCTGAAGGAAATATGTTGCTGTTTTTCCTAGAAAAAGTGGAATGCCTTTCATCTACATTTATGATATTTGTTTTTATATTTAAGAAAAGCTCTTAAAATTAATATAAATATTTTTTAAGCACCACATTCTGAGAAATATTATATAAAATATGTGCATAAAAGTTAGAAACAAAAAAGTGCCTCTTCTTAGATTGATCTGCACGACCCGGAATGTATAACTGAAAAATCACCAAAAAGTACACAGAAATTTTCGGTCATGTGCACATAATTCACGGCAACACTTTCTTATTAATTGTGATGCGAAACTCGTGTGCTGCAAAATAATAAGCAAATATTAAAATCTGAAATTAACTGAAAGTAAACAAACATTCTTGATTTTCGGCGAAATTTAGCACTTTCGATTTCAGCCACACTTCGTAAGAGCATATAAGTACCCACAATGCAAGAGCTCGCACACACATACATATGTACGTACATATGTACATATACGCATTAGGTGTGTATTCGCTTAGTAAGTGGCAGAGTAGCGTGAAAAACGTCAACGAAATTTTGTTTGAATTACTTTTAATCATATTTTTCGTAGAAATAAATTTTCCGTTTTCTGTGAAAAGCAGCTTGAGTGAATGACTGTCCCTTTCAGTGCAAATGTGTGTTTGTGTATATTAGCCTCTTACTGCGGCAAAAGTGAATGATAATGACGCTGGCAATGTTTATTGTAACGATGTATTTGCTGATCATCAGCAATAATAATGTAGCCGAGATTATGATTTTCATTCCCGGCGTGGCGTTTACATTATTTTATGTGTTTTGGCGATGCTGCCATTGAAAGCGAGAGCAAATTCTTGCGAAAATCACGTGTAAACCTACATTGATGGTGTAGTAAAGATATTATTTATGTTACTATATTAAGGTGAGCCCAAAATTAGCTACTGCTGCTGTGGGCAAAAGATGGTAAGACTTTTTAATTTAAATTTCGCGCGTAAACCCATTCGTCGTCAGTGACATCTTAAGAAAAGTGAAAGCATGATTGGTTTCAAAATCACTACATTTTTCGAAAGGCAGCATCGCATCTGCGAAACAATGCTTTCTGCCTCGGAGAAGGCGTTTTAGTTTAAAAATGGAAAAAACAAGGTATTGTGGGCAAGGTTTGAGGAAGACAACATAGATGAAACCAAAAGTTCAATGGAAAATCACGGGATTTTTTCTTCATTCTTTCATTCATTTGCTTCATTGCTGCGAAACGATTTTTAAGTTAGACATCAACCGAAGAGTGAATCGACATGAAAATTTAAGCCAAATTTTGGTATGCGGTATCTGTGGTCATAAAAATGGCGAAAGTCGCGGCTCGGCTATACATTAAGAACTTAACGACAGAAAATTTAGAAAAATTTTGTTATGAAACCTTTAGAAGCTTAAATAGAAGAAACTTAAAGTGTATGAATTTGCATATTAACTGAGCCGAAATCATGTGCATCCGATTGAAAAACGGTGGCTTTACACTGTGTTTGAAGCTAGTATTATGACACTAAAATCTAAGCGTGTTCTCATAGAAAGATTTATGAAAAAACACACATTTTGAAATTTTAAATTCAAATCATTTCAAATATTTTGCTAAATATTGCTAGAAACTTTAAGCACTAAATTTTTGGCAATATAACAAATAAAAATAAATTTGTAAAAATATAAAAACAAATTATGATTCAAAATTACTTAATTTGAGTTTTCAACTTAATTCTAAGTTAGGAAATCGTTCGAAAATTAGGGAAACTTCTACCTATCGTATGTAGTTTGCAATAGAAATGCTGAATTTAGAAGCACACACGACAAACAACCTCAACTTAGATTTAAATCAAGGACAACTATGCATTACAATTTTTTCTTCATGTTTTCTTTACACGATTTATGTGATTTTTATGAGAAATAACCAACAAAAACACAATTCTTTTTTAAATATGTTAACATTTTTCACGCGACTGTATGCATATGTGTTCCAATATGACAAATTTTTCTCACGATTTAGTGATTCTTATGAGAAATAACCAACAGCATTAACTTTTTGTTTAATATGTTACAATTTTTCACGCGACTGTAAGCATACATACATAAGTATGTCTTACAATATTTTTTTTACGATTTAAGTGATTTTTATGTAAAAGAACACATAACAATAATTTTTTTTAAATGTGTTAAAATTTTTCACGCGACTGTATACGCATGTGTTCCAATATGACAAATTTTTTTCACGATTTATGTGATTTTTATGAGAAATTACCAATAACAATGAATTTTGTTTTTAAACATGTTACATTTTTTCACGCGACTGTATGCTTATGTGCTTCAATGTGACAAAGTCTTTTCGCGATTTTAGTGACTTTTATGAGAAATAACCAAAAACAATATTTTTTTTGAAATGTGTTACAATTTTTCACGCAACTGTAAGCATAGTATGTGTTCCAATATGATAGAGAACTTTGCACGCATATATATATATTTGACAATAGCTATAAATCTTTGGCACAGCAATAAAATATGTACAACTAACATTTGCCGAAAATTATTCAATGCTGCGAAGCTCTAAAACAATAACGCAAAAAAAAATTGTACGCCAGGGCGTATGCTTGACAGAGAGAAATCACCAAAGCAATCCGATTGAAAACATGTAGTGTAAAGTACACACAGTAGCGCACAGAGCAGTGCAAATAAGCAATGCGTGCATATAAGTAGAGGCGAGAAAGCAAAGAGACATAAAAAAGAGAAGGTTGCTTCTATGAATTGCTGCCAAGAAATTATTGTGGCTTAAGCAGCAATGACCTCTTTGCGGGCCAGGCGCCATGCCGTCACAACACTGCAATATTGTATTGCTTTTAATTTTGTTGTTGTGATGCTTTGTGTTTTTTGTTTTCAAGAATTTTTTGTGTCAGGCATTGTATATAAAGAGATATTTATTGTTAGCGGATTTCGACTTTTGTTTCATGGATCTCATTGGGATTTATTGGAATTCTTTGGGAATTTCTTCTCCTTTCATATAATGCGCTTTGTTCCTCATCGGCTGGCCGTACGTAATTTATGTTTGCTTTTGTATACTCGGAAAATTTAAATCTTTTTTACAGACGGCATTTCTCATAAGTCTTGGCCGCACACATAAATCTACATTTTCAACTCTTTGCTGACTGCTGACATTTGAACTATTCGCCGAACTGACACTTTAAGCCATCTTAACTGGCACTTAGTCATTTATAAAGCATTCGAAATTTGTTTTCGTCACTTTTGCGCACATTTTTATGACTAACCAACCGTTCAGGAGTGCATGAAGAGCCATATTAATAGCTATGTTGGCTAAGTTTTATGCGCATACAGCTGTCAGGCATATATCAAAAATAGCTAACGCACGCTTCAAATATTCATCAATGCAACATCTTCCTCATTCCACGCTGTCAACACGCTACGCTGCGCTGCTGGCGGCTGCTTCCGCTCTGTCGACGCCTGTCACGTTGGTTAAGCCGAGCGCATGACTTTTGTGTGTCTAATTTAAATTACCAGCATTTTTTGTTGACATGTAACAAAGCAATTTTGTTGTTGTTATTGTAATATTTAGCTATGTGTACTTGTTACAGATTGCTTTTGAGATTATAATAAAATTTAGAAATTCCTGGTGACAAACCGAAAAACACACAGAGCACATATCACATGGCGGTGTGACATGTGGTATGAGTAATTTGAATTATATTTTTAGCCACACACACATGTCTGCGCTTATATTAAATGCCTATTAGGGTGAGCCAAACTAGTTTGTCGAATTGATGGGTTATAAGGAACCTTTATACAGAGAAAAAATAACCCTGTAAGGGAAATATATTAGGAATGTACTCTGTCTGTCTGTATATATGCGAACTAGTCCGTCAGTTTTTGAGATATTGTTCTGAAATATTATACACGCCCTTTCTTCCCCAAGAACCCGCTCATTTGTCGGAACTATCGAAATTGGACCTCTGTGTAGAGCAAATACCTGCCATACAAACTGTATGCTGGTATGTGTGCTTGTATGGAAAACTTTTTCATTTGTCGATATACTATTTTCAAGAAAAGTTCATGGATTATTATACAAGACATAGGTGCAATCGCCGAAGAAATTATATAGTTCCACTTTCTTCTAAGGATTTGCTCATTTTGTCGGAACTGTCGAAAGCATGAATGAAATTTTTTTTTGAAAGAAAAAAAAAATCCCACTTTGGTTGAATTTTTAGAAAATTTTATACTCCACAAGAATTTTCGACATGAAATTTTCTTTCATAAATATGATATGATTTTTAATGAAACAAAAAGTTGCTCTTCTATTATATTAGATCTTTGAATGTTTACCAACACCATATAAAATTAAGTTAAAATATCTGAAATTTTTTCTATGTATTTGGTAGATTTTGGCTCACCTTAAAGCATATATTATATATAAATTTATCAAACAAAACTTTATACGACACATTGCTGTTGTTGTGTTGCGCGTAAATTGCTAATAGACACTGCTGCCAGATAGCAGCGTTGTTAGCACGCCGCCAACAACAATTACGGTATCAAATTTATAGCGCTCTAAACGAAGCGAAGTAGTTTGCTTAGCAAATGTCAGCAGCAGAGTATTATATTCGCTATCGATTACTGTCAATGTCGGCATGAAAGGTTGTTATGGCGGTATAATGCAAACTCACATACATACAAATGCACTCAAAAACATACAAATACACTCAAAAGCATACAAAAACGTATAATTTATATACACACATCTGTATGTTATATCTAAATATTTTACGAATGCATGAGTTTTTTGCCCGAAATCTCAATTTATTTGCACTTTTTTGCGCACAACTCAACTTGTGTTGTGGGCATCCATGTTTTTCGGAGGCTTTGTTGCGCCTCTTGTATTATTAAAATTTATTTTTGTCTGATCTATTACATTTCCGCAGATATACACGCGCATTTGCATTGCTAATTTTTCTTGTGTCAGGATTGGCTTTCATCAAAGTTACGACGGGAAATAGGAAATGTTTTCTGTATGTCAATGGTTTTTAGCTTTTTTTTGCTTTGCAAATATTTTTGGAATAAAAATATTTTTTTGAGCTAGGTCAACTATTACATATATCCCCCATATAACCGATTATTCAGATTTTTTAAACTTCGCCTTAAAAAGCGCTGGCTCGAAACCGGTTTTAGACCCATAGTCTTTCAGACAAAGTTGAGCAGAATGATCCGTAGTACATTCCTGCATACGCGACTGCATAGAAAAAAATCGAACCGATCTAATATGCTTATATCCAAAAATATAGAAGATTTTTCCTTTTAATTGTTGTTTTATGAATTTTGTGTGCTATTATTGAATTTTTAATTAATTTTCTCAAAAAAAAATTAAAGGTTTAATTTTATATATTTTTATTTTGTTTTTTTTTTTAGTTTTGGAATTTTGTGTTAATAGTGTTTGCTTCTTGTTTCTTTACATTTTACATTATTCTTTGCTCTAGTGAGAAAACACTAAATTATTAATTAAAATTAATAGATTTTTGTTCATTACTTGCGCATTACTTAACATTTTTAGTTCAAAATGGTTTTTAATGTTCAATTTTTGTTTTCAGTAATATAATCTTTTTAGGTGTTACATGTGGTTTTCGGGTTTCAAAATATCGATTTTTTCTACAACACCTCTAGAATGTTGCCCCATATTTTCAAATTGATCCGAGTAATATTCGCTCGTCTTTAAACTCGTTTTTCTTGAATCTGTGTTTTTGAAGTCGGTTGGCAAGATTTCTCGAGAACTACTCAACTGATCTTTCTGAAATTTTACACAGGCCCTTGAGATACAATTCTTAAAAGCTTGGACGAAGCATTTTTTTCGACTACAACTATTTGAAAAAAAAATGTCTCGAAATTTTAATTTTTTTGTAAAAATTTTCTTTCTCAACAAGTTTTTCTCATACAAAAATGTTATATTTTATTAGAATTTTTTATTGTCACAAACATGCAATATTAACAAGGAAATTCTGAATTTTTGAAAAAAGATATTTTAAATCGGTCATTACGACGCCATTTCCGGTGACCCTTCGGAAAAAAGTTGCGCCCAGGTTAGCAGGATAACTTCTTACAGGATCATTGAAAGTGAAAAAATACGTGTTTTAGTTAAAACCTTCACTTTGAACTTGAATGGAGGGAAAAAACTGAAAATGGAATCAAAAATCCAGAGCTGGCTTTTACCCAAGGAAACCTATGTATGTAATCCCTCAATTTTTCGAAGTTAGCTTCCAAAATTTGCTTAGGAAGCTCGAAAGTTTGACAGCTATATTATTAAATATAGCATGTAAGTTCTTAAAAAGGTTTAAATATACATATGCAGATTATCCATGGCTTCCTTTTATTTCTAAACCAGTTTTCGGTCAAATAGTGATAGTTGCTATAAAAGATCAGTCGGATCTTCACAAAGTAAAAAGAAATTATAATCAAAAAACCACTAGCTTGATTTTCGAATCGTTTGTATCCTGAATTTTGTCTATTAAAAAGTCCCATATTTGAACAAAACTCAGGTTACTATACTTATATAAAAATAGAGTATATTTCGCAGATAAGGAGTTTAGTTTACACCAAAAGCGAAAGGATTTTTTGTTTGTAAAATATAAAAAAAATTATATTTGAATTTTTCACATACATTTTGAGATTATGTGAAACATTTTTTAACACAAAACTTTTAGATTTTTTCATTACATAAAACTCTGCAATAAACTTTTTTCTATTAGACTCGTAGTTTTTAAAGAAATCGAGTTAAACCGTTTCTAACCTATAACAATTCAACTACAACCCGCCCATTCCTTTTCCCGATCTCAGATCAACCGAAAATTATTTTTCCTTTCATTTAATTTATTTTATCTTCTGTTTCAAATGAGTTTATTCCCACAATAATTTTTTTTTTTGCTTTCAAAAATTATCTACCCTTGTCTTATTGACTGCTGCGGACTCACATTTAAAAAGTTTTGTAAATCGAGAATTTGACTAGTTTACGATATCATAATTCATGTTTTTGATACGAATTTTTTAGCTTGGAGACGGAATTCACTCTACGGAAACGTATGTATTTTTATATAGAGAGTTTCAACATAGCTTTATTGAGGTATTATACAATTTAGATATTTAGTATAACAGCTTTACAGACAAAATACTAAAAATTCAATCAAAAAGCCTGGATATTGTGGACTCATATCAAATGATTTATATATTTTTATAAGTTTAAGCGCGCGCTGTTGTTAACTCGGCTATAATCGCGTAAGCGGTGTCTACGCCAATTAAGAAGAAGAAGAAGTTTTTTTTGATATAGCGTTTTTCCCCTCAATTTGTTTTATACGAATTCCTTTAAGTTGGCCCATAATTTTAAAAATTACTTTTTTTTTAAATATGTCTATAAGCAATACTGAAAGATGTGATTTGAAGTAGGAATCAATAGAAATTCTCTTACATGAATATTATATTCATATATTTTGAAATTTTTTTAGCAAATATAGTAAATATTTATTTAATTGAATTTAATATAATTTTTTTTATTTTTTAATTTATAATATTTTATATTGGTTTTCGAATGTTTAAGAACTGACATAAAGAGCTGAGTTCTCGCTTAAAGGAATGTTCTATATCTATTACATATATCCATACAATATTTTCAATAGCAAATTAAAGTTTTTTCGTTTTCATAACATTCTCAACCACTAGCTTTATAAATTGTTCTTTATCATAACTAAGTCAATGTATATACATATGTATGTTTTTAAAAAAATTGCGACCTAACAATGTGTCGCTCATATACATAATATGTATTTGTCATCAACAACATTATCACTTTCGCAGACGGCAATAACAAACGCTTGTCTAGGCATTACGCTGCCTATTTCTTTGCTCATGCCTACATACCCTACAGGTAGACAGTAAAAGGTGCAGAAACAAGACTAGTTTCCAACTAGAATTTCTTGACTATAAGTCGAATTAGTCAGAACATCAATGTGTCAATAGACATTTTTTTGGAAAGTTGATGAAGAAAGTGAGCTTAGCTATCCTGTTTCCCAATAAACATGTATATCACACAAATAAATTCTTTACTAGAATTGTCTCAGAGAATATACCAAAAAATGAATTAAACACTACCATTTAATTTATTTACTATTTACGGTATCGAACTTGCATACTAGTTATATACTGGCATAATTATATAATTCTAACCGAAATCTGTTTAATGTATCAAAAATAATAGCTGCTCTGATGGAAAAAGAAGCAGTTAGCAGACTAATTGCACTTCATATTCGTTGTAAAGTAGTTCTTAGCTAGCTGTATACACTATAGGGTTAATATAAGTATGTGTGTAAGTATGCAAACTCGATATGTCTAGGAATAATGAGAAAAATAATAACGCCGTCGCACTTTACCCATTGACATACTATATATACAAGTATTATTGAGATATGTAGGCAAACGTTACTATTAAGAGACACAAGTAAACGCACAAACATTTGTATGAATGTTGGGGACGCATATAGTAGAATTTATAACATCTGGAGGTTGAATTTGTGCAGTAAAACTGAGAAATGTTACGTAGCACGTTAGCGTGCTGCTACGAGTGATTACATAATCTAACTGTGTACTTAAATAAACTAATATAGTCACACATATTTACATATCGTCACCTAAAATGAAAAACAACAACAAAAATAAAAACGAAATTGAGTTTTTTGTTGCTTAGGATTCACTACATCATAGCGCATGTAAGTGGCATAAAATTTCTGCATCCGCTGTCAGATATAGCTAACATATAACCAATATATAACCAATGTATAACCAATATGTAACCAATATATAACCAATATACTATAACCATTTTATAACCAATATAAAACCATTTTATAACCAAATCACAAATTTTGTTTCAGTATAAGTGGTTTCTTTTTTATTGTTTTTCTTCGCCTTTAAACGTATGTACATATGTACATACGTATGCATATAAAGTCCCTGACAATGGACGTATAAGTATGTGTAGTTAATCCAAAGAAAATACGGCTCTGTTTAAATAGTACTAATAGTATTTAATATAGTGTATACATATACATATGTACATATTCATATTTATATACATATAGGGATATTTTTAAAATTCATAAATTATTTTTAATATCTTAAGCATCTTAATAACTTATGGTACTTAAGCAAAAGTAGAAATTTACAAAAATATTCGCTACAGCTTCATCTATGCATTGCGCCTTCCTATTCATTGGAATAGCACTAAGCTAAAAATTACAAAAACATTACGAAATCTACTTACATAACATGAATGCACGCTGAGAGCGTAAAGTATGCAAAACAAACAAGCTAAGGAACCATGCAGGAAAAAAACGCAACAACAATTAAATGTAAATCGCAAAAACAAGAAAAAAGGCAGAAACATGCAAGCATTTGATGGAATTATTTCGAACGCTAAAATTTCGTTTGTAAGGAAAACAACAACAAAAACAACTAAGAAGGTGAGCATATAGCACAATTACGCTGCAACTTGCATTTGGCGCGAAACCAAAAATTAAAAGCAAGTAAAATAAAATATTCAAAATTCAATTTGAAAACCGAGTTGCATAAGTTGCCACGAATTTGGAAAACGAAAAGAATATAGTTGTATTTAAATTTTTGTTTGAAAACAAAAGCGTACAAGTGAGTGCGTCGTTGGACCAGCGAATGAGTGAGTGAGTGTGTGGCTGAGTGTGAGTGATAGTGAACGCTTGCCATAACACAAACAACCGTTAGTGCGCATATGTAGTTGCAACGCAAAATGTTTATAAACAAAATAGAAAGTGATAATTAATTCAGCTAGTTGGTTGGCAGTAAGTAAATATGGTACGTCATTAAGACATTGGCATATTCGGGGCGTGGCACATAAATTGCGCGTGGCATAAATATTCGTGAGATTCTTTCGATTCCCAACAAATTAGAGTTCGTGAGGTGAGGATTGATAGAATGCAATAAAATAAAAACAAAAAAAAAATTATTATAAAATTATATATGTATGTATATAGTACATATGTATGTAAAATAGAAATAAATTTGTGAAAAAATATTTTAAATTCCAATTTTATAGGAAACAATATTTTTATAAATTCGTAAAACATAACTTGAGTTAAAATAATTACAAAAATATAAAGGAATATAAAGAAAAAATATGTAACAAAAAATTAAATAATATTAAGCCAATAAGACAATTAACAATTTTTTGTAAATGTGTGTTAAAACAATAAAAAATATATGCAAATTTTTAAACAAAAAAAAAAAAATATTAAACGAATTTTTAAATCATAAAAATAAAAAAATAATAGCAAAGTTTTAGAAATAGTATAAAAAAGGAAAAACTGATTAACCAAAAACTTTAAAAATAAAACAAATGCAACTGAAATTCCTTATAATAATTTTCATAATAATAACTTTTTAAAATTTTGAGTCATAAAGGAACATAATATAAAAAATTAAATCAAATTAAGAGAAAACAAACAATAATAAAAAAGTAGGAATAATATTATAAAATCGAAAAAATAATATTTGTGTAAAGTTTTATTCCACTATCATCATTGGTTCCTAAATATTATACAGAAATTATGAAGGCGTGGTTGTGAAAAATATGCAGGATGTTAAGAAAATATTATATAAATTTCATTATCGGTTATATTAAAAATATAATTTCTTTGCCATTTCCATTTAGTGTTTCTGACGTTTTTGTTATTCGGTTAACGCACTTTTAGTGATTTTCAACATAAAATATATAATCTTTGAAAAATATATAAAATATATATATAATTCGCCATGTGGGCGTTTTCGCCAGTTGGCCGAATCCATCTTGAACTTAACGTTTTTATGGAGCCAAGGAATACGTGTACCAAGTTTCATCATGATATCTCAATTTTTACTCAAGTTACAGCTTGCACGGACGGACAGACGGACGGACGGACAGACAGACATCCGGATTTCAACTCTACTCATCACCCTGATCACTTTGGTATATATAACCCTATATCTGACTCTTTTAGTTTTAGGACTTACAAACAACCGTTATGTGAACAAAACTATAATACTCTCCTTAGCAACTTTGTTGCGAGAGTATAAAAATATGTGCATAAAAGACTTATATTAAAATTATAATTTAAAAATTTCATTTCTAGTTTCTAAGTAAAATTACAATCTTATGAAATATATGTATAAAATATATATATAGTTCGATAAAATCTTGGAACATAAAAAAATACAACTAAAAATAAGCAAAAAATTGCTCCAAAATCATTCCGAAAATCTCAAAACTGTAAAAAAGTAAAAAATATAATTAAAAAATTAAAAAAAAGTTTCCCGAGGAATATTTTTTCGAAATAATAAAAAGATCAAATGGAATATACTGTAGTAAAATAACAAAAGTAGTAAAACCATTCAAATTTGAGAGAGCAAAACAAATAAAAAAAGAAAAATAAGAAAAAAAGTTATCTTCGACAACACCGAAGCTTTAATACCCTTCACAAATGCTAAATATTCCTTACAGTAACTTGATTTTGATAAGTCAGTTTGTATGGAGATTGCACCATTATCGCGGATTATAATCCATGCTAAATTTCTTTAAGATATCTCAACAAATGAAAAAGTTTTCCATACAATCACTTCAATCCAAACAATAAATTTATTGTATATGTAGCTTCATAAATATATGTAGAATAACGTTGATTCCGACAAACGAGCAGCTTCGTGGTGAGAAAAGAACGGGTTCAAAATTTCAAATCAAAATCTCAGAAACTGAGTTCGCATATATACAGACAGATGGACGGACATGGCTCAATCGTGATATTGATCATTTATATACATATGTATATGTATATATATTTTATAGTCACCGACGTTTCCTTGTGGCTGTTAATACCACTAATTTTGTGGATAATAAATAATTGGTTGTTTTCCAGCGCTTTGGCGCCTCAGTTTTTGCTTACAAGAAACTTAACTACTTGTAAACTAAAAAATTTTGAAAACAAAACAAGTAAGCGGGAGCTAAGTTCGGTTGTAACGGAACATTTTAGACTATTGCAACTTGCAAGAATCAAATTCCTTCAGTCAAAATTTTTTATTGAAATATGGGAGTTGTGGGTAGTATCGACCCGAATGTATCTATTCTTGTTAGTAACATATTCGCAGATGCTCCCTGGGCAAACGTTAGGTACCTCACATCAATCATTAATCACATAGAGTAAAGTCAGCTAGATGTTCTGATAATGGATATAAAGGGGTGAGGTCGAGTTTTCATTCGGTTTTATTCATTCTAGGCAAAATGAGACACTGTTATGAGTAAAACACGCTCTCCCATTTTCATTGAGATAATTCACTTATTGTGTGATAGAAGCGGCATAAAGTCACTCGGAAGCTCGAAAATCTTTATATTAAGGTATACTACCCGTATTGACCGGATGCAGACCATTTTTGACATTCAGACATACTATTATTAGAAAAGGGTTCTCTCCGAATTTCCGTTATACTAATACATATAGAGCATACATATGTCTTTGGTAAAAAGTCAACTAGAGGCACTGGGGTCCACATGTTTGGTACCTAGGGGCTTGAACAGTTTTAGTTCGATTTGGTCTATTCTTGGTCGTAAGTTGGCATACCGCTAAGGGCACTATTCGGAAAAGTTATATCTCGCTGCTATTTGGTTTTTATTTGATATACTGGTATGTGAAAGAACCAGATTGAATTTAAAATTGCCTTATATGGGAAGTAGGTGGGGTTGCAGTCCGATTTCAGCTATGTTCGCGCTATAGCATAGGAATAGTGAAGAATGTTATGCATTGAATTTGGTGGAAATCGGTCTAGCAAATCTCGAGATATGGTATTTTGTTATGTGGGAGTGGTTCCGATTTCACCTAGTTTCACACTATCGTAAAAAGGCTGAGACGATTTGTTCTATGAAAATTTGGATGATATAGCTTTATTGGTTCGGAAGATATATAAATCAAATTTATTACAATACGGGGCCACGCTCACTTTTTAAATATTTTCAAAACACACGTTGTACCAAATTTGAGTTCTGTATCTGAATTAACGGCTTAGTTATGACAACTTATAGGTTTTAGCTTAATGGCGTTTTGTGGGTGTGGCAGTGGCCCGATTACGCCCATCTACGAATTCTTGCTGACTTTTTTTTGCAAAGGAACATGTGTGCCAAGTTTTATCAAGATATCTCAATTTTTACTCAAGTTACAGTTTGCACGGACGGACGGACAGACAGACAGTCAACCGGATTTCAACTTTTCTCGTCACCCTGATCATTTATATACATATATGTATAACCCTATATCTATCTCGATTAGTTTTAGGTGATACAAGCAACCGTTAGATGAACAAAACTATTATACCCTGTAGCAGCATGTTGCAAGAGCATTGAAAAATGTAAATGAATAAAAGTGTAAATGGAAATAAGTAAAGCAGAATTATTGCAAACAATTGTAATTTATGAAAGCACAAGCGAGAAATTGCACTTTGATTACGTACTTCTGAGTTTAGGCAGCTAAAGTGGGAGCTGTTTGCTGCCCTGAGTTCATAAATAAACTACAAGTATAGTACAGTAAACCAACGAAGCTGTGTGTGGCGAAAATATTTTTTTGGCAAATTCTTGTATATAAGCAAAGCAACCAATAAAAAAATATCATTAAAAAATATTCGTATTAAATTTAAATATTAAGTAATAAAATAACACCTATGAATATGAATTTAAAAGACTTTAGAGGCGTGTCTCAGGCAAGCAGCGCAAAATAAATAACAAACAAGAAGTTTAAAATAAAATATATATTTTCGTATTTGCAGAAATAGAAAATTTAAAAATATTCTGAAGGAAAAATATGAAATTTAGACGCATTTTCAAAATACTAAAGCAATGTTAATGTTGTTGACGTGCTGGCAAGGTAAACAACGAAATAGAAAAACAAAGGAAACAAAAAAAAACGAAAATACCTATTAAGTGAATTAAGGTTAAAATATGAATGGCATGAATTGGTCTAAATATATAAATAATGTTTTTTGGCAAGGAAAGGCTGCTTTGAAAATTAAATTTTTACTATTAAAAGTATGAAAAATTACAGGGACACTGAAGAGGAGACACTGAGCACGGTCTTACATACAGCTGCATTTGCAGTTTGAAAGCTGTAGCAGTCCAATATCACAAGTAACGAATGGTTTATTACTGGAAAACAACCAGAATTCTATGCTATACTACCTCATTCATATACTATACGCACTAGTATTTCTAACTACCAGATTAGGAAACCACCATACCACTTTAATGAGTATTAAGCTTCTTTTCTTCGAAAATCGCGAAATTCAATTTAGGCTTTTAGTACAAAATTGAGAGCATAACAGAAGGTGCCAAGTGAGCCTCTGCTCTCATCAGCTTTTCCATTAACCTTCTCGTGGAAAGCCAGTGGCAATTTAAACTATCCTTTTAGTGGGAAACTTGAAAAGAATCATCATATAGGAATAGAGAGAAACGACAAACGAGTTGATTGTCAGAAATGTAATTTTTCTAAGCTGCTTTAGACCTCTTAGAGTTAGGGTTGTTTGAAGCAATGAATTCTAGACGACCACCGGGAACACTAGCAACAACGGGTATACCACAAAAGTAATGTTGGGTAATGCTGAAGGTGGACAGATTACAAAGCTTTTACGTTTAGACAAGAGGGTGACAAGTAACTCTATAGAGATCATGACAGGGCATCTTCCTCAAAGATCAAACCTTTAGAAATCTAGTATTCTACTTTAAAGCAGAGCATTGATGCTAGAACATTACATTTGCGAATTGTGAGCCTTCAGTCAATTGAAACGGGACATTATCCATGACTCTCAATGTTGGAAGGTAAAAGGGAGAAACGTTAGACGAGTTGGCTGTCAGAAATGCAATTTCTCTAAGCTGCTCTTGACTATTTGGATCCCTCAAGTCACCGGCAGAATGAGGAGCATGTTCGGAGGGTGATGATACGCTAAAACAGTATATTTGCGAATACTCTGCCTTCACACATTTGCTCTTAATGATCCAATTTAAAAGACATTGGGTAGCTGGGGTGGGAAAATCCGATATTTAATCAAATCCACTGTGAAGCGCTTAATAAGGCTTAATTGACGGTCACTTGGAAGCACAATGGGCGTACTGTGAGCCTAAGAGTGGCCACCTGTACTATGACGCTTCTGCAACTTCTCTTTTCAACTAATCAAGCAATTGATAGTCTTAACTCAGAGCTTATATTGGGTAGTCGAAAAAATATTTTCGTATTTTGTCAATGGATGTCGTTGTAGTCATATATATCCAGTGCTACCAATCACATTGTGTCACACCATATAGTGTTGGAAAGGTGAGATTTTAAGCTTCATTTAAAAACTAAATTCGGGAAAGTTAAAAAAAAGTTACAGCTGTTCAAAAATGAGTGAATATAATGAATAAGTTCGCTCGCTTCCGTTCTGGAAACTTCAAAATTTCGATTTACACTGATGGAATAAAGTCTCTAGCGGAAAAATGGCAAAAGAGTTCGACCAAAATTGTACATATTTCTCTATTTATTATTATTATAAATATAAAAAAATTAGTTTAAGTTTGATTTGAAATACGAAAAGACTTTTTCGACTACCAAATACATAATTTCTTTGCTACAGTTGAAGTTATGGATGAACTTATAAGAGCGCGTTTTAATAAAAAAAAAGAAATTTAAACTAATAAAACTAAAAAATGTGTGTTGTTGTTGTAAAAAGTGTATACATTATATCTAAAATTGTGTTCAAGTATGCATGTATGTGCGTTTCTGCGACTGTACACCTAATGTATACACCAAAAACCAATAAATTCATACGCATATGTACATTTAAATCTAAAAGCAGCAACAAACAGAGTGAAAAAATACGAAAAAACTTGTTTGCTCAAATGCGGTTCAAGCTTCAATTTACAATTTTTTGAAACAAATATGGCTAAATATTACATGTTTATTTACTTTGTACAGCTGTAAAGCGCAATGTGCTCAAAATAAAAAAAAAAAGTAATAATAAAAAATGTGTTGCTAAGCAATACAAGGAAAGCGTCTATGGATTTTTATTACAGCGTTAGAGTTGCCAATGCATATTTATTATTTCCAAAAAAATATTGAAAAAAAATAGAAATTCTTCAAAAATAATTTTCAAGCATTTGCATTCATATTTGCTTTTAGAAAATATGTGTGGTATGCACACTAGCGTTTAAATAAATAGTATTGCCATACAAAGCGTATTTTCTAATCAACTACAATATTGCTATTTTTGTTTTTGTTATTTATTATTTAATATTTATTTCAAGTATTTGTATGCTTGCATTTTGTATACGTACGATCGGTCAATCAGGATAGAGGCCTCCTGCTCTTTAAACCTGTAAAAGGTTACAAACAACAACAATAAACATTTTGTTTAAAAATATATTTGCACGTTGATGATATTTGCTATTTTGTTTTTAAGTGATTACAGATTATTTTTTGTTTTTGATTTTTGTCTACTGTTTTTGAAAATTAAACAAAGCATATTGAGAATATATATTTGATTTGCGCATTTATTTGGTGGATAAATGGTGTTGCTGTTGCTTTATTGCTTTTTGGTTGTTCTTGATGAAAGCGATGGCTGTGGCTTTGCTGGTGAATATAGCGTAACTACATACAGTTATGTTTGTATATATGTATATGTATGCATATATTACATAGTAATATGTATGTAGTGGTTGTGTTGGCGAGTGTGTTTTGCGCGCTAATTGTTGTTGTGCTTTTGAAAAATATTTATTTTCCAACAAATAATAATAATAATACAATTAATAATAATAATTGCGTTGTGGATTTGGTGCTTTCGTGCGTAAATTCCATTTCATGGCTAATGTTGGAAATAAATATGAAATTTGAATTTTTTTACTTGGTGAGAAATATGGTAATTTATGCGGAATATTCTTTATGGATGTTAAAACAAAGTGGAAATGAAAAAACTTGTGCAGTGCAAAATAAAAACTATCGCAGATGAAATTATCAATCCAACAAAAGTTTGGAAAAATATTGAATAATAATTTTTATTTTAGTGAATTACACGATAAAGCTGTGGAATTGTGATTTTTCAAAGGAATATTAATAACTATTAAAAGGAAAATATATAATTACATATATTTGTTTTAATTTGAGTTTTCAAAAACTACTTTTTCGGTGTACTTTTATAAAATGTATGCGTTTAAAACGAAATTGAATTTCACAGAAGAATAATAAAGAATTTAATGAAAATATACAATTATTGCAAAACTTATTAAAAATATTTATTAAAGTACAATATGGCGGTACAATAAACATATACAAGTAATAGGCTCAATACGAGAAACGCAACGACTTTTAGAAGACCGGGGTGCGAGAAAACTACACCAGACATTACCTTAGTCCTAGAAGACTACATTTGCAGCGATCATCAGAATATATACTTCATGATCAACAAAACGGACAAGCGCCACACAGAAAAGGAAATGAATGACATGGTTAACGCACTCTTTCCATGCACGAAAAAATCGTCAGTGAACCAGAGTAAGCTGGCGAACTCTCCGTAGACAGTATGGTTTTAAACCCGGAAGGTCAACTATAGGCACTATCCGAAGCGTCATTGAAAGAAGTCGCACATCGTAAATATCCTAAATACAAGCGAATAGTTCTGTTGGCGACTTTAGAAGTTCGAAACGCCAGCAATAGCGCGAGATGGGCGGCTTTATCGACGCTTTAAGAAAAGATTTTAAAATCTTCGATTATCTCAATGCTGTGGTGCGGAGCTATCTTAGTATAATAAAACTGTTGTAACAGACTAGAGAGGGACCACGACAATTAGAGTAGAATAAGAGTCCATTATTAGCCCAGACCTGTCGAACATTAGTTATGACGAAATACTAAAACTTGAAACGTCAGACGAACTAAATTTAATCAGCTACGTGGACGACATAGCAGCAGAAATCACAGCCTGAGACACAGTGGAAGCCCGAAAAAAGTTGAATTAAGTCATGATTTGGACGCAAACATGGCTTGACTCACATAACCTCCATCTCGCTACAGAAAAACTGAGCTACTGCTGACAAACAAGTACATTCCCCTCGTAATAAGCATGCAAACGACTAAGGATATTCTAAGAACACAAAAAGCTGTATATTTCCTTGGCGTAATACTGGGCCCCAGACTAACCTTCTTGATAGAAGAAGAAATTTTAGTTTTATATCCTCTCTTTATTACACTTTCGAGTAGAAATTCCTATTTTAAAATGATTCCAAGTAAAATCTGCCGAAGGAATTATAAAGGGTGTTTTTCTGAGACATGTGGTTCTCAAAAATAAACAAAGGACGTATAAATTAATGTTATGCTTTTTTTCATAAAGATAAGCGTTTGCCATTGACATTTTTAAAAGGATTTCAGGCAAGTGACGCTGGCTCGATTAAATTCCAACCGAGAGAACCAATTTTCCACTATTTACTCGTATTGCAGCGAAGCGGGCTTAACTGCGTAGACAAGCGACTTCACCTAACCTCGCAAAAAGAGTGCAGTGTTGCTAAATTGCGCGATCTTAGAGGCCATATCACAGGCCCACGAATGGAGACAAGCTTCCTTCAATGAATTGATTGTTTCGTTCTCTGTATGTCATGGCGCATCATCTTGAGCTGTATATTTTAAACGTTGGGATTCGGAAGCATTCTTAAAAATGGTGGTAGAGGAAATTCTTTCTCTTACTCCCAGTATAAATTGTCAAAGCTAGACCTTTTTCAAAGCTCTAGGCGTGCCTACTCTTTTAAAATGTTTTAGCCGTCTCAATTAAACAGATTACTAGAAGAAGTTAGGGCATTTTTGTACTAGCTGTTGAGGCACTTATTAGGTTGCAGCCTTGACAATTTCGCATCGATTCAAATAAAGCTTGCCTTTTTGAATAATTATATATTTTTACAAATAAATATGTGTGGACTCCTTAACCGTTCAGTTGAAGGACAAAACGTGCTGATAGCGGTCAGCGTATCCTTGCTGTTTATTAATCTTGAAAATCAAATATTGCCACATCAATTTGTAAGGATAATATTTTCTTTTGTTAATGAAACATTTCCGTTACAATTAATTACTCATTTGTAGGTTGTTAAGTACAAATGATTCCAGGCGAAAAATCACTCACTCACTTTATCATAATAAAAATTAAATTTACAAATTTCGCGCACATCTGTGCACACATACAAACAGTAGTATATATACGTGTGCCTGCGTATATGTATGTATATGTGCGATTGACATTTGTCGCCAGCTATTTTTAAGCGTACTTCGACGGCGACTTTCACACCGCTCCATTTGCATAGCTGGCGCGCTGGCGGAATGCATTAATATTATTTTTTTAATTGACCTCGCATTTGTTATTCATGTTGTCAGCGCGCATTTGTCCTGTCCTTACACACCTGATGGCCAGCCGCAAATGCTGCTGATCTCGTATAATTCATTTCATATTTTCGCCATTGTTCGATTCCCTGCGTTTCGCTCGCTCGGCCACACATACCATTGCACTCCATCTGAAACCATTCGATTCGGTTGCATTTTGTCACACAATTTTATTCCGTTTTTATTATGGTTTATGGCACACAATGTTTATTCACGCCTTATATATATGTGTGTGTGTATGTGTATATGTGAGTGCTGCCAAGTGTTTGTATGCGGTTGCGTTCTCCGCATTGTTTTATTGTTGCGCTACGGTTGTTACAGCTGTATTCATTAAATATTAATTAATCCATTGTTTTACAATGGTATTGAGTATTTTACCGTTGTATTCCGTTATTATTACGAAGATATATACATATCTGTATCGATGGTAAATAACCAAAGTGAAAAGTGGTTGGGTTGAGTAGTATTGCATTTTTCATATTTTTTACAGCCATCATCTGCAGATTATTTACAGTTTTGTAGCTTGTCATTGTGACAATATTTATTGGATCGCGCGCTGACTTAATGCAACTGCGATACAAAAATTCGTTTGAAAGTGACTGTGAGGTGAGTTGGCTTCTGGAAACCTTAAAGCTTTATGGCAATTGCTTATGATTGCTCATATAATGATAGAATTTACAAATGCATACATATGTGATGGAATATCTCTCTCTCATTCTTTAGACCAAGTTGAGCATAAAATACTATACTGATTTAGCCTCACCATTTTATAATGTCCCTACTGCAAGAGAAATGATTAGAAGCAGTACATTCTCGCAGACAATTAGTGTCTAGATTATACCGAATCGGACTGATAGCTTTACTTTGACCTTGTGTGGAAGAAGTTATATTCGTGTTTTTTTTTTAATGAACTATAGGATTATTGTTGGTGAATCCATTGCTAAGTTTTGTGCGAAAGATTCGTATTCATGGGGTTTTTTTAACGGAATATCGTCAGTGAATCCATCATTGGCACAGAAATCGCGCAGTGAAACCAAAGAACCTTTGGATGTTGAATAAGATGATTCTTATCTTGCATTGGCGCTTACAAAAAATTGGTTTAATGAGCTTGAATGGGACGCAGGTCTGTCTATAATGAGCCCAATGACCCCAAAATTGGCGTGGCGAAGTTTTCATTATCCGCGCCATTGTAGTTACCTATGAGCGCGTGCGATCTTTTCTCTCATTCACCTTATTCGAAGAGACTTTTGGCACCTCCTTGACAAAAAAATAGAATCCACTAAGTACGTATGAATTAAAAAGTTTTTTGAAGGACCCAAAATTTAAATGAAATTTCTAGATTTCAAGCAAAAATTTACTAAAAACATATTTTTGGGAAGCTCTTTAAGAGAGCGTCTGCATTTGTGGTTTGAAAAAACGATTTGTTTTGCATATTTCGAAATGTAGATATAACTGTAAATCACAAAATTATTTAGTCTTTATAAATTTTACGTTGATTTTGTAGACTTAAATTTTAGATAACTGGTAGGTTTTTCCAAAATATCAAAATTTCAATGTTAAGTGTATATTTAACAATAAAAATTTATGAAATATTTAATTTTTATATGAAAAAAAAAATGTTGAAAAAAGGCTGTCTTCTCCCAGAGAGAACCCATGTAACCTCTTAAAATTTCATGGAATAGTTCGTCTTATCTGATGTAAAAAAAGACCTCTTCCGTAAATATTGCCCACGGTTGAATTTATAATTGGGATTTTTTGCCAGTGTGATAGTCTATCTCTAACTCATTCACTCAGCGTGATTCTTAAGAAAGAATCCATTGATCTTGAAAAGGCATCAAGTATGATAGATACGCTGCATGTAACGTTCCGAAATCGAAGACAAAAAGCCGAGGAAAATTTTCGATCTATTTATGACACGAAAAAAATGGCTGCAGAACTGAAAGTTGACGAAGAAAAACCAAGAATCTGCGGCGGACAAACAAAACGCGAAAATTTCTGCGTGAGAACTTGCGAAGAATACTACAGGGTCTCAGTGTACTTTCCTCTGTTAGATACAATCGGCAAAGATTTGAAGACGCGGTTTTCTAGAGATGTATTGAATGGATTTCAAATTTGTTACGTCCAGAAAAAGTATGTGCTTTGAAAACCAAACAAATGGAAAATCTGATTGACTGCTTGTAGATAGATTCAAAGGCCTTTCGGATAATGACAACGTCATGCGACGATTAAAAATTAAAGGTGAACTTGTTCACTGGCAGTGCCATTGGGGCAGAAGTAAAAGTCAAAAGACAACAAGTTACCGAATACTCATTGGAATCGTTGAACATTGAAGTCACTATTCAGACATACGCTGAGCTTCCTTTTGAATGCGAAAGACTTCTCAAAACTTGGCCCACATAGTTTTGTTTTGCGAAATTGTTCTATACAATACGTGAACTGACTACAGTATTATATTTTGCAATAAAGCATAAAGTATGTCACTTGCACGCCTACAATTTACAGTTTTTTTTCAATTTTGTAGGATTTGATAATAGAGGGTCGATTTGATATTTTTCCACTATAATATTAAACTGTATAAAGACTATACTATATTTCATATAATAATCTTTATATTTTAAGTAAATGTTTATTTTCCCCCAAAAAAACTGTTTCTGGATCCGCTTCTGGTATAGACATGAGCTTTTTTTTTTTGATTTTTTCTCGATTTTTACATTATTTTTTCAGCTTGAAAAATATGGCTGAAAATTAATTTGTTTGTAAATAGCTGTCATTTTAACAGATTTGCAAATATTCAGAAATAAACTTGTGTTAAGTCATAACTGGGATGAAATGCATTAATTAATACTCTTTTGGGGTTTAACGAAGTTCTGAAGCAGAAATCTATTGCCGAGAGATCGACTACGTAACACCGGCAGTGGTGCATTCAACGGCTCGTTAAAGGTAGACTTACAATTTAAAAAAAGAGTATGCAAATCTCATGCGTAGCTTGTTTGCAGTCTATCGTCCAAAATAGGCTCGAAATTTGAGCGCTATGATAGATGAACCCCTTACGTTAAAAGTTGAGTGGTGAGCACGAAAGTCTCAATATACGATATATTGTCAAGCTATTATGTGGGCAAATGGAGCATATCACTTTATCGATGAGTTCTAGTCAGATTGTTGATTGATTTCGATGAATGGCGACTTCATGAAAGATGGTAATATAGAAAATTAGGAAATAGGCGCACTAAAATGGATAGAGGTTATTTCGGCACTATGTTTCATAATGTAAACAAAATTTTCTTCGGAAAATCACAATCACCAAATCATTTTTGAAAAATTATTTTGATGAAAAATTATTAAGTTGAAACACCTAATCTCGCTAGCATTTGTCTTCTTTTTGCTTGTTAAATTAGTTCTTGCACCTTTGCGTCGCATCTGCATAAAAATTTCCACCATAAAGCGGCAATGAACATAAAACATAGTACGTTTGAACTAAATGCAAGGTAGGGCGAAAAATTCCGAAATTTGAATTCGGCATTGAAAGTACGAAAATGTTAAATTTGGCTCATTTCGTCTTTTGGAATATTTTCTGTAAAACCATAAGGCTTTTTTTTAATAAAAATCCGAATGCAAAACTAGAACACGAATGCCATTAACCTGTGCCAAGTAAAAAGATGAAAGAGAAATATGTGAAAAGACAAAAAGCCATGTTTTGCAAGAATATAAATTTGTTTGAGTACACACACACACATATTTAAACAAGGTATACTGTATAGAATTGGTACATACAAGTACATAATATGTATGTTTTAATTGTTTATTTAAGTTATTTGATATCTAAGTGCACTGAAGCTGCTCGATCTTCCCAAGCGACATCGCTTCGCTCTATGGACTCTTGAAAGGTTCCAAAAAGATCCGACCTCTTTGAACCAAATTTGGTTTAGCTCAGAGGCTCATTCAAAATCCAGATCATCCAGAAAAAACAACGATTTGGTGTGATGGTGTCGGTGGTACAGCGGTCCATAGTTGAAATTGAAGCTCGTGATCTCGGCGACATTTGGTTCCTACACATCGTATCAATCAATAGACTTATTCATAGAAAACTTCGGTGCGCAGATAGTCTAACGTTTTGGGCCAGTAGTTTGGCCACCAAGATCGTGTGATATAAAAGCGTTAGAGTTTTTCCGCTGGGAATATGTAAAGTCTAAGGAATATGCGGACAAACCCGCTTCGATTCAGGCCTTAGAGCGAAATAAAAAATTGGATTCAACGGATGGACCATCTAAGACGTAGCCGCAGCCAACATTTGAAAGAGATAATCTTCAAGAAATAAAGGCCAAAGAATGTACTTTCGAATCATAATAAACATTCCCATTAAATTTGATGATTCTGTGATTTTTCTTTAAAAAAAAGTGGGGAAAAAGAAGTAGGGAAATGGATCACCCTTTATAACAATTAGGGTATATAAACGCGTTTTAGGATGTTCACCCTCTTAATTATGTGTAAACCAATCGAGGCAGAGATACAAGTATTTCTCAAAACATTTAAATCAATAATGTAGGTTAGGTTATGTGCGATGACTGATTCTCAAGATGGTGATCGCTTTTAGACTGCTATATGTAGTCCTTTGAAGCCATAAAATATAATTAAATAAAATATAATTTTCGTATGCCATTTTATAAGTCAACAAAGCGCAGTGAGGCTAATACAAATCTATTAAGGCGTTTAGTTTCTATTCCAACTAACACAGTGGGATATCTGAAAGTGTGAGATCTAGTGTGTTTAAGCCTTCATCTCGCCTTCTTCCAAACAGTTTCCTTAGTTGGCAGCCGGTAAAGTTTTTAAGCATCGAGAAAGCCGATAGAATAAGAACCAGTTAGAACCCCACAACTAGAGACAGGCCAATCTTACTGAGGGTAATGAGTTAGACTTTGAGCCAGAGCATCTTGCGACAGCGAAGGAACAGTTGGGAGCGCGACGCTGGCCAAGCTCAGCTTTGCAAAAGTACTTTAATGCCATTGATAAAAAGTAAAAATACCGCCACCATATGAGCAGAACCACGCTTCTAAAACCTTCCGAAGTTCGGTGTCCCTCTCTTACTGTTTTTTTTATCCGCCCGCTTCTCCATCCAGGTCTGTTGACAGAGAAAATACGGCTAGATAATACGGCAAATCGTGCGTGAATTGTAGAATCCTCTGACACATGTTCATTTGGAAACTCACACTCTCTCTAATTTAACGTTAATACTGAAAAATCTTAGTGTTCTTGGAATTGTTGATTAAGCCCTCGACCATTCCAATAATTTTAGACATTTATTTTGAATATTTGCTTTAAAGACTTTTTCAGCCTCATGAATATTTTGCTGAATGCCTTCAGGATGTGTCACCATTTATATTTAAATCTCGAGGCTCCTTAGTAATCGTTAATTAATCGGTCTGTTTTGAGCTGTCATTTTTTTTGCTTCTTCGTGAACATCAACAAAAAAATTGGAATAAACTAATACATTTACTAATAAAATCGAAAACAATATATATAGTATATGTATGTATGCACAGTTGGGGTTTTATTTGGGAAAACTCACATTCCCAGCTGATTCCTTAATATCCTTTATACAGCCTATATAATAAATACCAACACACGACATTCAGATTTTACTGAAGCATCAACTATACAAAGCTTTCAGTGGAAAATCGCCACAATAAAATGAGTGTGCAGTATAATTACTGAAGCAACCCACAAGAGTACGTACATATAATTTTGAAAATTAACAAATCCAAGAAAAAGTGAGAAATTTGCTTTAGCAAGCTTCACGATTGACTGAATCTGGAAAATGTTTGCATTTCCACGAATGCAATTATAAATCGCAATATTAAATTTTTCGCTCATTCAACAGCTCACTGCCATTTCTATTTGCAGACCGAGTTGAGCGGGTCTCTATACGTTTGTGTGGTTATAAACATACTATGTATGTACTGATGTATATATGTACATACGAATAGTGCCGTGAGAGAAAGTATATTTGCAGGTATTGGGGCGTGCGGCAAATCAACCATGAAGGGTGCATTGCTGCTTGGTGGGCGATGCTACTCTAGCGAGTCACGAGATTCTGCACTCTTTACGTATAGTTAAGAAGTACTAGAATGTGCAGTTAGGTTGTATATAAAAATGACTTCATTCAAAAAATTTATTCACTTTATTCAGTTATTCACGAAGGCAGTTAACCAGGGGGTCTAAGCCGTTAAAAATTTTCGAATATAATTCAGAGCATACTGTGTAATAGATTAAAGCTCACCGTCAACAAACTGATTGGACTTTATTAGTGTGACTTTAGGCCTGTAAAATCAACAACTGGCCAGATATTCACCATTTGCCGAATCCTGGAAAAGACGCGTGAAAACACGACCGACACACACCGGCTCTTCGTCGATTTCAAAGCTGACATCACGAAAAAGAGCTGCCTTATGCCGCTATGTCTGAATTTGGTATTTCCGTAAAACTAATATGGCTGTTTAAACTGACATAAAGCGGCACCAAAAGCTCCGTCAGTATTGGGAAGGACCTCTCCGAGCCGTTCGATACCAAACGAGGTTTCAGAAAAGGCGACTCCCTATCGTGCGACTTCTTCAATCTACTGCTGGAGAAAATTATTCGAGCAGCTGCTGGCGTACGTCGATGACATTGATGTCAATGGCCTCAACATCCCGGACGTTAGTTCTGTTTTCTCTACACCGGACAAAGAAGCGAAGTAAATGGGTTTGGTGGTCAAGCAAACCCGTACTCGCTATTTGACCTACACGTCACTGTTGACAGTCATAGCGTCGAAGTTGTAGATTATTTCGTCTATCTGGAAACCAGCATTAACACCACCAACTACATATGTATGTCAGCCTCGAAATACAACGCAGAATATCCCTTGCTAACATGTGCTACTTTGGACTAAGTAGGTAATTGAGAAGTACAATCCTCTCTCGACGAACAAAGACCAACTTCTTCATAACCTCATAATCCCCGTTCTGCTGTATGGTGCAGAGCCATGGACGATGAGACGACGTTACGAGTTTTCTCGAGAGAGGTTCTGGTCCTTTGACCATTGGTAACGGCGAGGAACGATACCTGCCGGGGGAAGCAGAGGAAGAAGACCCCTACTCCGTTCGAAAGACCAAGTGGAGAAGGACCAGTAGACCCTTTTGTCTACATAACTATATAAATTCCAGGCACCTATTTATTTCTCAATCAAAAAATAGTTTTTTGATCAAGACACAATCAAGAAGTGTATGAACTTAGTCATAATAGACTGGAGAAGCACTGTTTTCTATAAACCTGTTTTCATGAGAAAATTTCTTATTTATCAAATATTGAATTATTTCCTACAGGTGTATACTTTTTTTCTGTTTGCTGGTAAAATAGTGCGCGGATGATTGTGTTGTCTTAGTGCTGTGGGTATGTGTGCATGTATAAGTGGTCTTACTGGTGAGTGTGTGTGTACGACTTCATGGAGGAAAATAATTTTCCGTTTCGCGCAGAAAACTGTGGTTTCATCTGCTCGTTGCCGTAGTTTTTGCACTATTTCATTGGGGTAGGTCAGCTGGAATTTGCACGAGCACCGTATGGCAAAATTATAGTGAGCACAAAAAAAGAAACGCACATACAATAGTTTTTAATTAAGTCTGTTTCTTTTGCTTGACTTTGCTTTGCTTTCGCACAGTATTGAGCTGAACAGAGTTTAATAAGCATAATAAAATAAAGTGGTCTGATAGTCACTTAATGTTGATTAAAAGAAGAAGAAGAAAAGTAATATGCCTTAGTTTGGTTAAATTAAGTTTAGTTTTACGTATATTTCGGAATTTAAAAAATTGTTTAGACAATTTTTTAATAAAAAAATAAAATTTCATAACAAATTGCAAAAATGCTGTAAGCATAATTTTAGGAAATAATCGCTGTAAGATTTTGAAAAAACCTCACTGAGTTATTAACATTTGGTTCTTTGAGCCGAATTTGGAGCTCTCCCCAATGTAATTATTATATATATAGGCAATACATAAAGTCCTATTATATAGGCTAGTTATTTATACAGAAAAATTTAAACAAAATTGTAAGATCTGCATATAAAATTGATCACATATGTCGTGTTAGTAAGAAACTAAACGCGGTGATTGGACTATCCTAAGAAAATCCGCGGCTGTGAATCAAGGCACAAAACATCATGGTTATAACTAGAAAGAAAATTCTTGATGCCCAGGCAGATTTATCCGAAAAGGTGTTGTAAACGTCCAGCACTTTTTCAGCGAAGCCATTAAGGAATCAAACTACATATGAATGAACTAAATCGGATACGCTTGATTTAGATGATGGAGTTTTCATCAGCAAGAGGAGAATTCAAAGCCTCAAGGAAAAATTGTATGAGCTAAACATGATGCCTGAAAGAAACATAGGGAAGCAATATTCTTTGGCATACGTAGTGTTTGTTACAAGTTCGATTATGTTCGAAAAATGGATGACTGATTCAAAGAAATAAATGAAGTATATTTTCAGGCGCTCCATAAGTATGCAAAAAGATTAGAAGAAGTAAAAGAAAAAGAAAAATTAATAATGATACCAAAATTATATCTACCTTCTACAACTGTGAAGAAACCAAAACCAACTAATTTGGTTTAAAAGATAGAAAAAATACTAATTACGGTTCGATTATTCCCTCTATCTTCTGCAATTGGAAAAATCAACTAAGTTGGAGCAAACAACCGATATAGAAGAAGATGAAGAGGCTGGACAACAGAACAGGAAAAGAAAAAAAACATGATCGAGAAAGTGTTTTTTATTGCATCAAGTTATTCAAAAAGAAGAAAAGAACGGCGACCAGGACTGCCATCAACATAAACTAATGATCAACACGCCAATAAAATAAAGGAAACGGTGCTAGAGAATCTATGATTAACATTCAAAGATCTTACAGGCAACTGTTGGAATAACGCAAGGATCAATGAAAACCATTTGAAAATATCATTTGAGCCTAAGAAATGTGAAAAAACAATTGGTTTCAAAAACACTAAATTTTTTCGAAAACAACGACGCGTTAACGGCAGTGAAACAATATTTTCCGACTACCAGGATGCCTTGAAACGTATTATCACTGACAATGAGTTTTGAATCTATGATTACGACCAGAAAACAGATGATCAATCGGCCGAATATCGTGGCAAAGGTGAGCCGAAGTCGAAAACACCACTTCAAGTCATATTAAAAAACCAAGGTAATTATGTTTCTTCACTTATCAAGATGTGGGCACTCCGAATTCCTTCTGTCCGGCCAAACTGTCAACAAGGAATTCTATTTGAGTGTTATGCGTCGTTTGCAGGAAGCTATTCATATAGAGAAGCCTGAATTCTGGGCGGACAACTCTTGGTTTTCGCACCACGATAATGCACCGTCGCGCACCGTTTTCGTAAAATTTTCAACCAATATCGTGCCGTACCGGCGAATACGGTGGCCGTATGATGTCTAGCTATTCAGCAAACTCAAACGACCGCTTCGAGGAAACCGTTTTGAGTCAATTGAAGACATTAAATATGAATCGCCATCCGCATTGAAGGCTATTCCGTAAATTGACTTTAACAATTGTTTCGAGGATTGGAAAAAACTTTGATACAAGTGTATTGTGGCCAAGGGGGCTTACCTTAAGAATAAATTAAGAGTTTTAAAATTATGAACAAAGCCTTACTAATTTCTGCTCTTAGTAGTATAAAGCGTGATCTAAATACAATGGATGATCAGATAACATGGTTCTAATGTTTGTAAAGAAAGAATTTCACTTTTGTTATATGTATGGTGATTTGATGGCTCTGAGCTCTATTTAAATGAATGGTTCCACAGATAACGACTACAGTTTTTTGGTTCGTTCCGTTAACTGTAACAAAACCGATCTCATGTTTTTGGATCTGAAGCTAGGATTCTTCGACTAATTACACAATAAGGCTGTTTTGGTTTTCGAAAGCGAGATATTCAAAATTCTTTCTCTGTCGGAATGAGCAAGATGGGAGAAGCTACTGGTTTTTTATCAACTATAAGTTAAAAAATAACTGTTTTTATAAGCTCATAGAATTTTTATATTAAAAACCAAAACTGAATGTGGTTGCTTAGGCAGGTAATAGAGAGTAGTATTTTCAAAAACCTCATTAAAACTTTTGTTTAAAGAAAAATTTCCAGGAAGAAAATTTACATATTTATATATAAAAGATAATTTAAACAAACCGAAGAAAGAAAGGCGGTCGAGCACGCAGTGGAACGAGTGAGTGGCAAAGTATGTGACAAAATGGCAGCATATATGTAGATAACCCATAACCCTAAGGCTGTACAAAATATTTCCGAGAAATGAAGACCTTTTGCATGGGTGTGTGTGTGCATAAAGGACTGTGAGTGTGTGAAAGCTCATTGAAAAAGGGTAAATATATTTACTGACACCAGCAGAATACTTGAGGCAAATCTGCTTAAAAGCTCGAGCTGACGCATACTACTTTGAAGCCATGTCGGTGGCGTATAGAAACAAATACATATATACATACATATATACAAATATGCATATGCAGATTGTGACGATTACGTATGTAAGTGTGCTTGTTTATGTCACTTGGCATACACTGCTGTGGCAAATACCATCAACAACACCGAAATGAGGTTAAAAACGATGTCAAATGTCGCTGCATCAATTGTCAAGTCGAGAGTGTTTGAAGGAGCCTGCAAGCATGCTACATATGAAAGAGAATTATGTAGACACATAGGTACGTAGCCATGGCAACACAGCGCACCTAAAAACCTTTGTAGTACTAGAAGCTATATAGCAGGTGTTGGCCCCCGGAGAGATGGATTGCTGTGGATATCACGGCGTTGCAGCGCCACGCTCACATTGTTGGCATCGTTGACGAGGACACCAGCGAAGCCACAGACACCGAAGCGTCTATGCGATGACGCTCGTTTCTGTTGGCATTCTGATTCTGTTTGTGGCAGTGCCAGTCTCGAACCTGTGGGCGCTGACGTTGACGTTGACGTTCACACTGAGGTCATTTGGCTTGTGGCTTTGTCGTTAACATTTGCAGTTGCCGTCGACTCATGCCAAAAATTTCAAACACACACACACATATACACACAGATAGACAAATATCTAAACAATATGACACAGCAGATTGTGTTGGCAACAACAACAGCAACAAAAAGTGTGGCAGTCACGTAAAAAGCAACATAAAATAATCGCATTGTGCGCCTTTATTAAGGAGACTCAGTAAGCGAGAAGAAGAAGAAGAAGAGAAAAAAGTGCGAAAATAATGCGCTTAAATGTGTGTGTGTGTGTGCGTTTATTGTGCACACATGCTTAAAGGTAATGCCGAAGTGTAGTTATAAATATGTTGCCATTACCCTTCAGGTACAGTGCTGGGAATTACTTTTGCAGTGGGTTAAATGCATTTTCATATTAAAAGAGTAAGTAAAGAGTAAAGAGTAGTAACGTCGATCTGAATTTTATTAAAAACAACGCTAGAGATTCTTTTGGTGGGAAGAGCTAGGCATGAATATCCAAATTAAGTTCTGTCGTTGATTGCTGAGCCTCTGTGGCTCTGCTATAGTTGGAATATTACGGAAATTTGATCTGAATTCAAATATTGAACTTGTGAAACGATTTTATTTTGCTCGAAATTTTATGTTTCCAATGAAAACACGGCTACGGAAACCTTAAAACCTCTGCTAATGATGATAAAACCGAAAAGATTAAAGAACAGAGGAACGCAACACCACTTATGGATCGACTCAGCCCATTTTTGTTTAATATTTTAAGCACGAATCGTGTCATTGCAAGTCTCGTACCAAAATACCTGAAAACCGACGTCAAGGAGAGGTCGCAAAAGCGATAGTACAGTATAGCTGAGGATTCTAACGGGTTTTTCAATAGGGAAAAAAGTATACTGATACGAACGACGCCATATTTTTTCCGCTCTTTTGCTATTTCTCTTCAGTGAGGTTTGCCATTTTATCATGGAAAAATATACGATCCAAAAATGAGTCGAAATTATTAAAATTTACTACTGAAATTCGGAGTCAGTGACCTCAATTTCAAGAGCGCTACGTTCAATGGTCATCATAAACGTCCTGTCAGATCAACAATTTGAATTACAGGCACAGTACAAAATGATCCCGTACCAGTGAGACAAAGAAATGTCCGTAGTGAGAATGATGCTGCCACTAGCGCATTAATTGAGGAAGACCCAAATCAGCCTCTCACATGCCGTTCTAAAGCGTTGGGCATTTCTGTGATTTCGTCGTGGCGAATTTTGCGAAAATATCTTGGCCTACATCCTTACAAGATCAAATTGATACAAGAACTAGAGCCGCTTGACCACCAGAATTGTCATATGTACGTGAACTGGGCTGAGCAACAACTTGAAAATGATCAGGATTTTCATCTTAAGCGTTGAGGCTCATTTCAGGATGAATGGCTTCGTCAATCCACACGTACTCCCTGAGTTACCATAGCATCCCGGAAAAATTAAGGTTTGGTGTGGTTTATGGGCCGGAGGCGTCAGTGGGCCGTACTTCTTCCGTGATGATCAAGACCGGCACGTTACTGTGAATGGGAATCGCTACCGCCCAATGATAACCGAATATTTTTGGCCCGTATTTAATGATATGGCCTTGGACAATTTGTGGTTCAACAGGACGGCGTTACAAGCCACACAGCGAATGTCACAATCGACTTATTGGAAACCAAGTTTGGTAAACGTGTTATCTCACGAAATGGTCCAGTCAATTGGCCGAATTTGACGCCATTAGACTATTTTCTGTGTGCCTGCGTCAAGTCTATGATCTACCGTACGAATTGCAGCAGTACCGGCTGAGTTATGCTTGAAAACCGTCGAAAATGGGGTCAGCGTCTGGACTTCTGTCAACGAGTTCCAAACATAATGGCATCCTACGTACTTTCACAGTAATAAAGAACTACATTGATGTCCCATCCACCCGTTTTTGTTTAACTTAAAAAAATACTTTTGTAGTGCCCTACTGAAAAACTCTTTATTTGATAATTGATGTTATGTAAGCTATTTTCAGTAACATATATCTGAGACGAATATTTTTCAGCAGCTCACTACTTCCAGCCGAGCTCTGCATCGCTTTGAAAGCATTTGTGTCTTGCAGGGTATTTTCGTACAACGCATACCGATGCAAGTATATTTATTTACCTTGTAATAGGGTAGTTTCTATTTTATTTAATGCAAAGGGATTGCGCGCCAAAATCCGACAATGGGATTATGCACATTAGGCTACAGACCCCTTGCAAGCGCGGCCGAGTTTGTGCGAATTGCCTTATAATTTCGGTATATATTATATGTACCCACTTCCACATAATGACAGAAATGAATTCTTTCACTGAAGATTTCTACTTTATACATATATATGTATATATGTATATGTGTATGAATATCGTCATTTAGCAGCAAACTCACAATTGAAAATTCTTATGCATTTCGTTTGGTTCCAAAAAGGGCGTTATGCAATTAGGGGCAAAGCAGTGGAAACGAATTTCTTCGCTGACTTGGCGAATATACATGAGTAAGCGATTTTTGTTGTGAAAAAGGGATACATACATATATAGTAAGTGTAGATGACTGGGTATGTGAAATTTATTAGAAAACACATAGAACATATTTTGCAATATTTAAAGTAAATATGAGCATATATAGTATAACTTTAAGAAATATTCAAAATATCTGAAAGCAACTATTTTTGGATCAATTATGCAAAAAAAAATTTGAAACAAATAATTTTAATGTCTCAAATTAAACGATAGTGGAGCAACAAAGAAAAATAATACTAATTTCTCTGTACATAACCCCAAAAAAACTGTGTGGGCTCAACCGGGATTTGAACCCGGGACCTCTCGCACCCAAAGCGAGAATCATACCCCTAGACCATTGAGCCGCATACCATTATCTTAGTGTTGGCGACACTTCACAGCGAAAAAGTAAACGGTCACACCTAAAAACCAATGTCCACAACAACGCTTTTGAGCCACAAGAAATGCTTGGCAAGCATTATTAAGCAGCGCGCCAGCAGCTTGCATAAGCAATGAGCTCGTTTCGAGACCAGTTCGATACCGCATGCTTTAAACTCGCTGACATAGTTTTAAGCCATAAGTCAGAAGCCAGTCATTGTAGCTTAATGGTTTTATCGCTTACGCTGTTTGCCCTCATTTGCTTTGGGTGTTGCATTTCTTAGTTTTCAGTGTCGTTCGAATAGTTTTTTAATAGTTGATTCGTTTTTTATTGTTTCACTTTGAGCTTTGTTTACCTTTATGGTCTTTTTCAACTTTTAATATGTGATTGATGTTAAGTTGGGGATGTAGCTCAGATGGTAGAGCGCTCGCTTAGCATGTGAGAGGTACGGGGATCGATGCCCCGCATCTCCAAGATCATTCCTTTTGAAGGATTTTCGGTTTCTCGATAAATAACTGTTGGGCTTTGAAGCATAAAACGGATATCTGAAGTGGTTACCAGATGATTGTTTTAAGAAGTTAGTGTAGAGTTGCACATTTTTCGTGGTTTTTAAGATACATATTTGCTTTTCTTGAGACGTATGGTTTTCATCACAACATTTTTTACAACAATTTTGATCTAGAAAGAGCAAGCGCAAGATATTGAAATTCAGTCTTATAATATATTGATTGATTTTCTAGTTGACAGAATTTTATAATGGGAAAAAGATTGTAAAATGTGCAGAGCACTTTATGAGGTGAATTTTTTTCAAATATAAAATTGTTGTTGTAACTTATTTTCCTTGTAGAAAATGTTGAAATGAAGTGTTGGAAAATTTAACAGTTGGATTTACAGCAATCAAGGCAGTAACTTCGTGTCGCATATTGGCCAGAAGTGTAAGTGGTAAGCAGAGCCGCAGTAGAAATGCTGCTTGGTGGCGACACACGCCCGCAGAATGGAGCTGACAGATCGTGAAGACTGAAGGAGATGTGTAGAGCAAAGCATAAGGGAAACAATGAAGTATCGCTTGTGCGCTTGTCCCGCCTTGGCTGCGCTGTAAGCACCTGGGGCCTTCACTGTATGATACACTGGAAGAGGTATGGTGGTAAGGCCACAGAGTCTGTTAGAATTCGCGCCAAGCGCAGGCATCTTAATGGATCACCACTCCTCGTGTACTCAACAACTGAACTCGATATGGTATCGCAAAGGACCAAAACTGGTCTATGTTGGGCTATGTAGATTAACCTAATCCAACCTAAGCAAATGTGACGACATTGTTTTCGCTTCTTTTCTCTACTAAAAAAAGAGTCGTCAAAAATATGCCAAAAGTTTCTTAAGTGGAAGTTTGACATTTGTTTAGTGACTTGTTCTACACTCTGGTGCCAAAATTATTCTAAACCCACCAAAATATCTATCTTTTCTTATTTAAAAGAGGCAAAAAATAAAAGTTTTTTTCTCAAATGGCTTCATAAGGTCGAAATAAATCAAAGCGATTGAAATAAAGTATATTCTTGGCATTACTTCGTCATGTTCAGAAACGGAGTCAGTATAATTTTATATGTATGTACTTCTAAGCTGCATAAGGGCACGTTATCCCGTAAAGTGGGTGCCTAGTTCAAAAAGAATTATCGAAATCCTCCTAGGCGGAATATTTTAAAACTTTTTGACTATTTTTTGGTATCCTCAAATATCTGCCATATTACATGTTATTCACCAATCTCTGCGTACAAAATTACTATATTGCATTTTAGAAAAATGCTGCCATAAACATTGGCTTTTAAAGTTTACTGACAAGCAAATTGCAAGCCATAAATTATGTTCGGACAAATTTCAGCGTCAAGAGAAACATAAAAATGTTGAAGAAAGCGGAATACATAAGTTAATGCATTTATGTGTGCATATATATATAGCAAAATATGTATGTGTCATGTCATTCGAGTAAACGGACATTTTAAACTTTTAAGAGTCATTATAAATGCATGACATTTTATTGAGCAGACAGTTGAGCGTCAACAGCGCAGAGCATCGACATTTTGCTCTGTGGCAGCTGTGCGGGTGTGAGATACTTAAAAAAACATATAAAAAAATTGATTACCATGCAAAAACAAAATTTTGCTCTGTGTGAGTGCCTTTAAATGCATTTTCGATTTTAAGTGCATTTTCTTTCTAATGAACTTGCATATAGCATCTGGTAGTTCTATCTTGTTTCACTCATTTATTGCTTGTGATCGTCAACCGTCTGCATTGGCGTTTGCAATTTGCCAGATGTTCGGGTAGGTTTCGAAAACACTTTTGCTTTTTGGTCATAAAATCAATTATAAGATTGGCTGCTTCTGTAAATAAACAAACTCAAATAGCGTCTCTAGTGGAATCAAGTGTAAACAATTGAAATTGCTCCGACGTAAGCAGACAATTTATTCAGTTTATTGCTCACGGTATAGACACATGGTGCAGAATTGGTCGCTCATTATGGATAATGAAAAATACTTGTATTATTGTGAGCAAAAGACAATATTTTAAATGGATTTTGTAGGGGACTTTCCGCAGTTTCCTCACCCACCTGTGGATCCGCCCTTGTACTCAGGCAAGTATTGCTGAGGACCGCAGCTTATCGACTTCGTGACGTTCTCAAGAATTGAGACTGTCTTATGCCACAACCTGCCGGATTTTCAGAAAGTATTTGTACTTGTATCCATATAAAATCGTTCTCACTCAAGAACTGAAGCCATTGGACCACTGTAAACGTCGTGAACTTGAAAACGCTAACGACTTTTTCAAGAAAATCATCTTCTCCAACTAGGCTCACTGTCATCTGAGTTTTGCGGTAAATAAACAAAAGTGACGATTATGGTGCGAAGAAAATTCACAAATTATTCATGAACAATCATTACATTTTCCTAAATTGACAGTTTGGTGTGTTTTTTGGTTTGGTGGTTGGTGACACCCTCACTGTCTATGGAGAGCGGTATAGATCAATGATAATCACCCTTTTAAGACCGCAATTGGAGGAAGTTGATATGGAAAACATCTCGTTCCAACAAGATGTGGCTACCTAAGAACATCCGTTTGTTGGCGAGCTATTATAAACTGTCTCGGATGAGAGGCTGTTGTTCACTCAGCTAAAACCGGTTTCTACGCCAGTAAACAAGAAGAAAAGAAGCCATGGAGGCCATTTGAATGATGTTATAACCAGAAGTTAATTATGTTCAATGTTGTATTTGTATTTTCTTAACAATTAGTGTATTTTTTGAAAATATATCATATCACTCTTACTGGAAAACTATTGGAGTAAAATCGTAAAATTATCTACGATTTTACGATCCTTTACGACAGGTTGTGAATTGAACATATACTTACATTACAATTTAGAGGCGTGTGCTTAAATCCCAAATAATATAATCATCAGTTTTATACTTGAATAGACTATGTAAAGCACAAGGTTAATGCCGTTTTAAACAGCTTCCTACTTTAGGCATTCAAAAAACTATATGCATTAAATAGGAAATGTAAATCTTTCGACTAATTGACGCAATTAATGAAGGTTGAAGAGCCCTAAACTTGCAACTTTTCTACCTAGTAACAACTACAACCCAATACAACTCACAGTTACTACATTCATATAAGTGTTGTTGTAAATTGAGGTCAAGCTTGACTGTTTACCAGCAAACCGATTGCACATTTATTTCCGTCGGATATTGAAGCTAAAGAGATAAATACAAATATACTTCTACGATATGCAGGCGTGTGTATAACTTTGCTTAATGCTTATCTCAGTATCAGTTATCTATACTCAGTGAGTATGACCTACAACTGCTAAACACATTTGTTAGTGGCGTTCAGTGTTGCCGTGTTCACTTTAATACAGTTCAATTTGCCAGTGGATTACAATGTGGTTTCCCAGAACGCTTGTATACCTGCCAAACTTTAGCTTGCAACAACACATTTGCATTAAATATAAGCTTGCAAATATTGCCCAATTAGTACAAGTGCTGACACACATACACAAATTAAGTAAAAGCAAGGGAGTCGGTTGAGTTGCACAAACCGCATTGACAAATGTGAAGACGACAATTTATGCATGTGTATGTGCATATACGTGTTTAAATATTGGTTGTTGCTAACAGAGCGTTTGCGCTGTAAAGTTACCCAGGAGGAGAGTTAAACTGACTATTTGGCCTAAAATTTTTCTCAACAAATAGAGTTCTTAGATGACTTATCTGATTGCGTACATAATCGTAAAGAAAGAAAAAAAGTTGCACTGAAACTATAGTATCCTTCCCAAAGAAAAACAATCCTTGGTTTTGATCGGTTAGTTTCTATGAAACTATGGTATAGGCTATTAGCTATGAATATACGTTATGAATATCTCTTCAAGTGAAAAAGTTTTCCATAAAAGGACTTGATTCCGACTGTCGCTTTGGATGACGGGGATATATAACAGTGGTTCGATATCAGCGGTTCTAAACAGTGATCAGCTTTTTGACATGAAATAGACGTGTCCAAAATTTGGGATTGATATCTGGAACATTAAGGAACTAGGTTGTGCATATACAGACAGACAATAAGACAAACATCCAGACATGATTAAACCGACACCTCCTAATGCTTATAATTTATATACTATATATACAAACATATATATATTATAGGGAATCTCACGTTTTCTTCTAGGTATAAAAACTGACCTAACCGCACCAAATTTGTTCCAGTTCGTGCTCCTAGGTGTGCCCTTAATATCACGCTAAAACGTCTGAATTCAATCTAAAAAAGAAACGTTCGCTTGAGCAGTATTTGGCTTGTTTTCTTGAGTACGGTTTGAGTGCGGAAAAATGGTGTAAATTAGTTCCAAAGAATGGAGTCAAGTGTAGAAGTTCTTACTTGCGGAAAGTTCCCTGAGCGCCATTAACTTGGGAGTGGCTAGAAACGATTCTTATCATCTGGGTAGCCGAAAAAGCGAGCTAAAAGTGAGAAGGTGAAACATCCCTTCCCAGTGTTGTGCGCTGGATTTGGGATCCGCCTCGTAAAAGCCTTACCGATGAAAGGAAGATAACAGCCTGCTGTTGTAAACTTGGCTATAACCACGTAAGCGGTTTCCAAACTATGAACGTGGTGGTCCCAAGCCCAGACAATCTCTCGCCTTTTTGTTAATTGCTTTGATTTATTTACTACGACATAATTTCCTATGGCCGTCTGATCATAGCAAAACTATTAAGCTGACAAGCTAGCAAGGAAGGCGACCCTCCTGCCAATATTATCAGATTGGTAATTGGCTTAGACCTTTATTTTCTTTACGTGGGTTAACACTGGATGGCTCTATAAGACTCAGAGTAGACTGCAAGAGGTCTAGTGGATTAATTGTTCTGAAAGTGTATATTGTTGTTGATGTCAAAATTACATGTGGTGCAGCTTCAAACTTTGCAAGAAGCCAACTGTGAACGCTTTGAGAATCATTGACACTTTAAGCTGAATTATCCAGCCCTCGGAAGACTAATATCGAAATATCTTGGATATCATATCTGCTGTCATTCGGGTAAATGGTTGAAAACGAATGAAATGGTTTACAACTAACCAAGTGTGATTCTCATCGCGGGGATCGACCGCAATATCTAAACTAACTTAATTTAAGTTCTGTATTAGAACTAGGAAAGTTGATTGAAAAAAATTTATTGAACCAATCGTTAGAATTCTTTAAAAACTTCCGAAATAGGCTCCTTCTGCGTCGATGCAGCGCTGCCAGTGCGATTTCCAAGCATTGAAGGCGTCACGGAAGGTATTCTCCGGAATAGCCTTGAGAGTCGAGGTGCATACAGCTTAGTTCCCCTCTGTCTTCTCAACATTCTTGCCTTTCATCGGCAAGGAAACAAAAAAAGTCCCGGGGGGCCACATCTGGGCTGTAGGGCGGCTGCGAAAGAGTTGAGAGGCCGGTCTTGGTTAGATAGCTGTTCACAAGAAAGGCGGTGTGAGCCGGGACGTTGTCGTGGTGCAACTCACAATCGACTGCGATATTTTGTCGGACCCGATTGACCCTTCGTTTGAGTCTCTTGGGAACTTCCACATAAAACTTGGCGTTGACGGTTTGTCCAGGAGGAACAAATTCATGGTTGGCGATGCCTTTGGTGTCAAAAAAGACAATGAGCATCGTTTTCACTTTGGATTTGCTCATTCATCAGCGACCTCTTCCCGGCCCTCCAAAAAGGCCTGGTGCCACCGAAACACACCACTTCTTGCTATATCAACATCTGGGTAAGCCTGCTTGAGCACATCAAACGTCTCTGTCGCAGATTTACTGAGTTTCATACAGAATTCAATCGCGTACCTCTACTCTACTACACCACTTACAGAAACACGTTGTGCGAAAATATTTGTTTTGACTTTCCAGGTGCTAGGTCGTTAGATAGGAATGCCCTCTACCGAACCCAGTCAGTGCGCGCACGCTTCGAAGTATAGTCGCGGCGGAAGAAAATCAGTGCTATTACTTTCCGGACAAACACTGTATGTGTTTATATATTCACATAAAATTTAAATTCAGCCGAGGTCGTAGACTACTCCGGGAAGAGCTGCGTGAAGTTTGTCCAAAACCAGTTGTTCTTTACCGGATTAAATGCTGTGTGCAAACTGATTTTGCGAAATCGTCATGTGACCTATCGTGGGATTGTGACAACTATTGCATGAATGTTTGGAACAAATTTTTTCACGTTGGATCCCACTCTATTTTTCAATCGCTCAACAAAAGGCTCGTACCGATTGGTCGAGAGAAATGTTAAGAAATAAGAAAGCGGTGTGCGAAACACGTCTGTGAAATCGTGACATAAGATGATAGAGCAGTCGACTTTTTGCGTGTATCTAGATTAGTCGAATTCAACAAAAATTGTTCGCATACGAAGAATTTTTAAGCAAATGGTTGCATGTTTTCGAGAAAAAACTGGACAAGGTCAACCATACTACTAAATCAAAGTAGAACAGTAATCTCTGAGTATTTTATAAACAATTGTTTGTCTTTGAAGAAATCAGGAAAACCAATCACGATAATGCTAGCTTTCACACATCAACTGAAACAACTGTATGCAGTACAACCTAAAATGCAAAATAACGTATCATCAAAAAATTCGAAATTGAGTATCTTATTGATTACGATTCACTACTTCAAATTACATTCATATTATGACATTTGTCCAACATTTTCAGGTTCTGCGCTCAAATATAAACCCGTTTTAACCAATATTAAAATTTTTTTTTCACTCATGTTCCATTTTATTTCGTGTTTCATTCACGCCACTGTAAATTTTCGAAAATGTTGTTACGTTATTTTGCATTTCAGGTGACGTTATGTTCTTTAATACCGAAATATATGTAAAAAGTAATCTTCGTATATAATAATTATTTCATCATTTCTGAAATAAAACTTAATATGATTACAGTCTCTGATGTATAACCAAAAATTAAACTTAATTGAACTAATTTAAAGTAAATATAATAAGTTTAGTTAGTTATAGAAAATACATTAAAGAAAATATAATCAAATCAAGTAACATTAAATAATGCAACAATGTCATGTTCGACGAGCAGAGATGGTATTCCAAAGATGAACAATTCTCAAGTGAATTAGTAATGATTACAATGAAAAATGCCAAGCAAATTAGATGACCGAAGAGAAAAGTATGGAAATTGAATAGTACAAAAGCTGTTGCAGGCGAAGGCGAAAAAGTGCAAAGAAGAAAATGGCAAAATCACAGCGAATAGTTGGAGAAAATCGTAAGTGAGATGCAGAGAGGAAACAATTTTGCGACATTTACATAAAATATGCAACTCCAATGGAAACACAAATAAAAAAACAGAAAAACTAAAATAAAAAGGGAGAAAATGAGATGACTGTTGCCACCAAAGGTATGCGTAATTGTATTTCATAAGCGGCTTAAGGATAATGGAAATTAAAACGGAACTGTGTGATGGAAAATTTCAATATAAAAGTTAAGTATATATGTGTAGTATGTATTTCAAATGCATATAAATGGATTGTTTGCGATGTGAATTGTGGTTAGGCTCTCGATAGTGGATAGAAAAAATAGCAATATTCATAGTAATAATAATAATAATAATACGGTAAATATTTCAATTCAAACTAAGTGGGTATTTAATAAATATGGAATTATAAACATGTAAGCACACATGTAATTCAAAAGTAATTATGTGCGCATTGCAATTAATGCAAGTAATTATGAAACTAAATTTAAATGAAAATGATGGGCATTTAGTGCTTTTGTGGTTTTCATTTACATCGAAAAAAGCATGTGTGGGCTTAAAAATGTGAACGTGTTGAAAATAAAATATTTGCTTTGGTTGTTTTTTGCACTCGATTGTAAAACCAATTAGTTCTCACTACTTAGTGTACTATTTTAAATAATATATGTAAGTATGGAATTTGGACATACCTTTCACTTGCAATGCTTGAGTTGCGTGACATCGACTTTGGCGACATCTCAAAGTCGGAATCCGAGCGATACAAGAACGATTCGCGACGTTGTGGAAGATTTTGCAGTACCAAGCCGGCGCTTGGTGAGCCGCCTTCAAGCGGTGATCTAGCGCCTTGGCCATTTTCTACATCGAAGCTGTGGAGGAGAAGAGAAAGATAAATCATTAGAGAGATAAAAAGTATGGAAAATAGGTTTTTTTTATTTTTATAATTTTTTTTTATTATTTTATTGTTAGAGCAGCGAATTTTGAAATTAAAAAAAATATATATGGAATTCTAAAATGTAATTTTTTGAATATAGGGAATTAAAATATCGAAAAATATGTCTTGTAATTAAATAATTTTTTTTTAATTTGATTTTTAATCTCAAAGTCAGAACCAAAAATTAAAAAATATATGTGTATATGTATGAAATTAAATTAATTTTTAAGCACCTAAATTTTAAAATTTGATTTTTAATCCCAAAATTAGAACCAAAAGCTAAACAAAATGTTTTTGGATTAAATTAGTTTTTAAGCGCAAAAAATTTTAAATTTGAGTTTAAATCTCAATATCAGAACTAAAATAAAAAAAAAAAATATTTTTTGAAATTAAAATAATTTTTAAACTCGAAAAATTTAAGATTTTAATTTTTAATCGCAAAATCAAAACCTAAAACTAAAAAAAATATGTTTTGGAATTAAATTAATTTTTCAACCCAAAAAATAAATTTAAATATGACTTTTAATTTCAAAATTAGATCCAAAAACTAAAAAAAATATGTATTGAAATTAAATAAAATTTTAAACGCGAAAAATTTAAAATTTGATTTTTAATCTTAGAATCAGAACCAAAAATAAAAATAAATAAAATTGGACTTTTACTCTGAAAATCCAAACCAAATATTAAAACAAGAACGTATTGGAATTAAGTTATTTTTAAACGCGAAAAATTCAAAATTTTATTTTTAAACCGAAAATCTGTATATTCAGTTTAATAATTGGAGTAGCAAGTATAAAAAAGTACTTGCAACATGTTGCAATAGTATAGAAATGAATTATATACAATAAAAATTTGATACAAATTAAAAATATATTAACAATTATAATAATATTTTATTTTTTTTTAGCATAAACAGATATTCACTTGCAGATTCATTGAAGAAAACGCACAAGTCAGCAGCAAAGCAAAGCGCTGCAATTTTTGTTTAACATTCTGTATTAATATCCCTGCATTACATGCATGTTTTTGTTGTATTTACCTACCATGTAAACGGGGGTAAATTTTACTTTTTTAACTTTCAACTTGCCGCAGCAGTTTAAATATGGCGCTGTGTGCATATGTTGCTCATACGCCTCGGCATATACCTTAGTGGCTCATTATAAATTGCCAGCAACCGACCGAATACAGCACTGATGGCGTTTTGGCTTTTTGTTTACAAACAAACTTTGCTTTTAGCTGGAAGCATTTTGTCAGTTTGCTTAAGTTTTTTTTTCAACAGTTTTAAAGTTAAATTTTTAATTATTATATTTTTCCACTGGTTGCTGTGTGTTCATCTTTGAATACATAAATACATACATATATGTATGTGTGAGTGAACTTTGTTGTATTTGTCACATATCATTAACTGAGAAAGCGTTTTTTGGGCAGACATTTTTGTTTTTATGATAAATTATATAAGCTAAGTATATAAATCAGTGGATATTAAATCGGCGCAATCTCATTGCTTTTTAACATTATTTATTGCAAGTAACTTACCATATATTGTAAGATACTTACATAAATAATGTCAAAAATCGAAGTTTTAATCTATTATATGCAGAAACGTTAAGGTGATTAGCTTGAATGGTTTGCTTGAGATTATTTTGAAATTTACATAAAAAACATGGTATCAATTTTTGCTTGATGACTTTGAGTATTAAACAAATGTGAGTGATGCTGAATCGTTTCACTGCGTGACTGTCCACAAATAGATCGGTGATTTAAAATCGGATGGCACACCGGATGTTTTATCAAGCCTGTATATAGGTCTGGTAAAAATATATAAATTATTTTTCCAATAGATGGCTTTAGAAATCTGTACCTCCCGAATACCATTCAATAATAGAGATTAGATTTCATACTAAAAAAAAACTTTTTCTCCATTTCTTTGATAAATCCGGATACTCTACCAGCTAATCAGAGACAATTTGGGTCTCATTGATTCCTTTGTGGTAATTATTTATCAAAGATGCACCAATACACTATCGAAAATATCCGTAAAGTAATGGAAGTTGCAAAGTCTGACCGTCATGTATCTCATAGATCAAAAAGCGATGCATTTTTGAAGTACACGGTTACTGTTAATGAAATGTGGGACACGTAAGACAACGGCCGTGGTCGAATTACGATGGCGCAAATGTTGACCAAATCAGGATTGGGGTTCGGGAAGGTTATGCTATGTGTTTAGTGGGATTGACGGACAATCATTTACACTAAGCTACTCCTTTATGGCCAAACTTCTAATTGGGACTTTCGTTTGAAAACAGTTGGACCGTCAGAAGGAAGCAATCGCCTAGAAAGTGTTAGTTTTGGACCATAGGGAGAAATTATATTTTTTAAAAACCACGCTAGGCCATAGGCCAGGAGATTGATTGGGAGGTTCCTATGCTTCCACATTATGTCTGTTACTGTCATTGGTGAATGATTTTCCTGGTGGCAAATTCACTACCAGAGACGCTTATGAAAACCAGGGGACCCAATTTTTTGTCAATGGAGACGGAGGTTTTAATGAGAGTGGAGTGGATCGGAATATTTTAAATAAAAAAAAAATTAATTTAATGGGTTTATTTATTGTGGACCTTTTATACAGGTGTAATCTTCAAAGCAATTTCCAAAAATTTTAATTTGACGTACAAAACGATTTTCAAAGCTATATATGTGATACTAGATGACCACTCCATGCTTTACTTTACATAGAAGGTACCACCAAAACCATCTATATGATTTCTAGTGAGCCCCCACCCTTAAAAGAAACGTATACAAATTGGCAACTGAGGAACTATTCGTTATTGAGATATAGCATGTGAAGCAACTTGTGTTAGTTTACAAGAATTAGATCAAAAAGCATTTCGTGTGTTAATAAAGTATTGATTTTTGGGGGAAAAATACTGTTGAATGTAGGTTTTGTACCAGAGAAATCAAGAAAGGAGATTTGATATATTGGAAAGAGGGAAAATAAGCACCGAGGACGGTGAAGGCAGTGGGCGCCCTAAGGAGGCGAAAGCTCAAGCGTGGAAAGACGAAAAAGTCGGCTGGCAAGGTTATGGCATCTGTCTTTTGGGATGTACGTGGTATAATATTCATCGACTGATTACTGAGCCAGTTGCCATCCATTGTACTGCGTATTGGTGCAGTTATATTCTCCCATTCCCAATATTTAGGTATTGTATTATTTTTAAGGAACGATCAGTTTGATCACTGCAGTTATTCTGCTGTTTTAGCTAGTTTTCGGACTTCGTTTAATTCTGACATTGAGGCAACTACTTATACCATACCATACACTTATGTACATATATCATGTTCCTTGTATTGGTTTCCTACTTTTTCATATACCTTTACTGTTTTTTTCATAACCTTCATTATTTAGGTTCTAAATCGTTTTCAGGCCCAAGCTTATGCCCCTATAATCTATCGAAAATCTGGGTACTTACGCAGTAGTGTAGTCGATGAGAATTATTTTTGAGTAACGATTGAAACCGGACCACAATTTCGATTCCGTGATTATCTAGACTATCTATTGATTAAACTCAGCGACTAAGGTAATGAAAATTTTTGCAAAAAACTATTCTTTTCTTCATCTTTTTATTAAGAGATGAAAAAACTAAAAATAACTGATTTTCATAGAGCTTTTATAGATGAATTACAGGGTCCTGCACTCGAGTAGCAATTAAAAAAGCCACAAATTCGGTTTGGAAAATTGTTTTTATTTATTTTAAAGTACAAAATGTGTGAAAATAATCATAAATTCAGGACCAATTCACTTTTGCTCGATATGACCACCTTTTGCCTTAACTATGGCCTTGAGACGGTCAAAAACGAATCGCAAGCTGCCCGAATGTGACTTGCCGGTATTTTGGCCCACTCACGGATAATGGCTTTCTTCAGCATCTCGAGACTGGTGTGTTTTTTACTTCGGACCTTGCTCTCCAAAATGGCTCAGAGAGAATAATCCATTGGATTCGCATCTGGTGAATTCGAGAGCCATTGTATGGTCGTAATGAAGTTCGGAACGTTGTTTTTCAGCCATTCTTGGTTCACTCGCGCTTTGTGAGATGGTGCTGAGTCTTGTTGAAACGTCCATGGTTTGCGACCGAAATGTTTGTTTGCCCACGGCTTCAAAGCAGCCTCCAGAACACTTTCCCGATAATATGTCGCATTTACTTTGACGCCAGGCTCGATGAAAACAATTGGAGAGCGCCCATCGGCGGTGACAGCGGCCCAAACCATTATTTGTGTCGGGTGCTGCCTCCTGGTGACCAACCGATGACTTAGATTCTCGTATGAACGGTCGGTCAAGTAAACCCTATCGTTTTGAGAGTTTACGAATTGCTCAATTGGAAAAATTTTTTCATCAGAAAACACAATGTTCGGAATTTGACCGCTTTCGGCCAAGCGAAGTAACTGCTTCGCTCTCTCAAGTCTTACTTGTTGCTGCTTCGGTGTGAGATCATGGGCCTTTTGGAACTTGTAAGGCTTCACCTTGAGCTCATTTTTCAATATGCGTCGGATGCTGCGGTCGGATATTTTCAGTTCTTTAGCCATTTGATTGGCACTTCGTCGTGGATTTCGCTCAAGTCGCTTCTTCACTTTCCGAACCATCTCACGTGACGTTGCAATCTTTTGATGATCACCTGCATGGCGTTTTGCGATGCTACCAGTATCATTGTAACGAGTTATGGTGGGATAAACAAAAACTTTAGTCACATTAAGGTGTTTGAGTTCACGAACAATTGCTGGCTGTGATTTTCTAGCTAAATATACAGCAATCACACTATTACGTTTGAATTCCATCGCTGATCACTTTTTTTTGCGTTCACTTTTGGCAAAACGCTTTTGTACACTTGTGAACAATACTCCGAACTGTCATTCAGCAAATTTATAAACAGCTGATTCCAGTGCGACAGCTGCGCGAACGGTCTGAAGTTGGTCTGAACGGTTAAGTTGGTTCGAGTGCCGGACCCTGTATAGGTGTATAACATACTAGTATAATTTTTATAAAATTCATCGCCTTAAACAGAAAGTTAGATTTTTTTGATAAGTGTCAAAGGTAAGCATTTTAAATAGGTGTATGATAAGCACCTTCAACCAAAACTAAAACGAAAAAAAAAAAAAATAGCAGCCGACAGGCGCTCCCTTCTTCGCAAGCTGCCTTGGTTGTGTGTGCACACAGAGCATACATAATAAATTAATTAATTTCACTTTTGACAGTGAAGCCCTGATGAGCCAACTGGGTCGCCTGCCGACTGTGATGCCCTAAAGTTGGCCATTTCAGCAGCAATCAAGTTGCTTGGTCACCGTTTGGTAGCGCAGCTTTGCTTTGCAACGTATTTGCTGCATTCCACCACTTCCACCCACCACCCACACGCCAGCTACATACCATCCACTAAAGCTTGTTGCTTTGGTTTCATGCGCAAGATAAAAGAAAAATATTTGCACATATAATTAGGCGCAGCAAGTCAGCTGCTGGCCTTTTAGGCGCTCAAACCCAAAACATCAACTTTAATTAATTTATTTCAAGTTTATTTTTATTATAAAATTTGCATTAAATATGCTAAAATTAGCGTTTATATTTTAGATTAGAATTTTTCTCGTTGCTCGCTATTAATTTATTTATTTATCACTTACGCCTAAATGCACACGTGGGCTATTTATTACCATTGTTAATTTGGCAATTTCAGCGACTTTTGCAGCTATCAAATAACTCGATGGCTTCCTTTGCCGTACTTGCATGTGTGTGGGTGTGTGTAAATTAGATTGTCATCGACTCAGGTACAGCTCTTCGATAATTAAGCACTGAGTGCAGAATTCGTCCAGCAATCTGAGTTAATTCCCAATAAAACGAGAAGCTCTTCAAAAGTTACATGCGTATTCGGTTACGTACCCGAAATCGGGCGCAAAGCCTGGCCCAAATTTCTCACAAATGGTGCTGGCAATAAACTATTATTATTTTTAGCATTAATTAGCTCGCTTCGAGTGTTTTTGTCCCAGCCACGTGCCTGTGTGGGTGGCTACCCATTTATGCGTTGCGAAAGACAAAACAGTGAATTTGATATATTTAAATCATGTATATCGAATTTCCAGCGGAAGGTGAAATACAGATAAATGCCAAAATAACGGAAATATCGCTAGAAGCAGGTTATTTGATATCTGCTCATTGCCAGCTCACTAATCAATTTCCTGAATTCCATTTAAAAGCAATAAATGTGTTTTTTTATTAAATCTGTTGAATTACAGAGATTAACAATTAAATATTAATTTAAATTGAAGTTAATGATCATTTTTTTTGGATTAAGCAGCTAAACTTTTGCAATATTTAATATTGGGTAGGGAAAGGTGGGGAATGTTGGGCAGGTAGGGAATCCCGGGCCAGCGCGATATTTTTTCCCCTAGTATAGGTTGACAGCTGCAACCAACTGTCATCGGCTCGTCTCATACTAAGCTCAGTTTCTATATAGCACTCGAGCTGTGAACACGTGTTATAACCTCTCTGCGACAACAAAAAGAAATTCGACACTTCGAAAGTTTTTTTTTAACTCTGTGTACAGTTGATTTTTTTCACATTTTCCAATAAATTCATCCAGGTAAATATGTTTATAATATTAGTTGAGCCTTTAGCCTTCGACACACAAAAGAAATTTTGCAGGAATTTACATTGTGTTCATTATCCACCGCCATTTTGCAAATATGAGCGTTTGGGGAATCTCGAGCCAATTATTACGGGGAATGTCGGGCCACATAGTTTTTTACATTTGACATGCTAGCTTCATATATTTGACGTGTATAAGTGATTTTTCGTGCAGAATTTCAACAACACAATAGTTTTTCAACAATTCCTGATAGTTTCGTGCTCCGAAAAATTTTTTTTAGTCATTATGCCGCGGTACTATCCCAAACAAGAGAAAATTGTTGATTTCGACAACATTTTGGAGGCGATCAAGTCATTGAAAATACATCACAACAGCGTTCGACAATCTGCGACGGCACACAAAATTCCGAGGACCAACCTGATGCGTTATATTGCAGCATTTGATGGTGCGAGCATCGACGTTACTACTGCCAATGCCGATGTAATGAAGAATTTGCTGGCTGAAAGCACGACGATGGGCACAAAAACAGTGAGTTCTGCTGGTTTCTTTCTTTTTCTTTCATCGAATAATAAATAATTTTTGCCGCTCCTTGTCGATCAGTGCCTCGATGTTATGTTAACGCCGAAAACCATCAAATCCGGCTTCTGAACAACTGGCATCTACCCGTTCAACCCGCAAATTTTCACTGAAGTTGACTTTGTCGCTTCGGAACTGAGCGGCGAAAATTTGTTCGGTGACGAAGAGAAAGCCGCCGACAATCAACGTCGAGTTCTTGCCTCTGGTGATGCCATTGTGACTGCTGCGAATGAGGAGGTGTCAACGTCGGAGGCATCGACAAGTGCCCCAGCTTCAACAAGTGGTGCTGCATCATCGTCGTTGTATCTTGTTTCGGCTCCACAGCTCCGTGATGCATTGAAGTCGGTTGGCCCGTTGAAATTGGGCACACCTGCGCCGAAATCAAAACGTGGCCGCAAGACAATGGAGTCAACGATTTTGACATCGCCTGAAAAAAGCGGCAAAAATTGACGAAAAGATGAACCAGCAGCCAACGCAAACAATCGTCAAAAAGACGCCACGGAATTGAATCGTTTGTGACATCGAAGAGGGATTTTTGCACGATTTGCAAAAAGATGCCGCACGACAATCGAAACACGGAACACTTACGAGGGGTTCACTTGAAATGCCGGACCGAACCCGAACACTTACAGCTGCATCCACTGCGAGTCGGAATAATTTTTTTCGCCAATTCCTATTTTTCTTATTATTTATGAATCCCTCTTTCATTTCATTGATAAATAAACGTCATTCCGACATTCCCCACCTTTTTTCAAAATCGCAAAATCAGGTTTTTTGCGCCAATGGCTATAACTTTTAAATTTTTGTAGAATTTTATCAAACCAATGTTATCAAAAGGAAGGTTACGACTCGCACTTCAAATCCATGCTTTGGAATTTTCACAAAAAAATAACTTTTATGTGACTTTTTAACCGAAATCAAAACTATGCCCACCATTCCCCACCTATTTAATTAAAATGCTGCACTGAATTAAATTAGATTAGGTAAGTGAATGCTAAGGGAAGTATTGTCCAGATTAATTCATTTTTAGAAAAAAAAAAACATTACCCTGAATGTCAATAAAATATCCCAGGTTTTCCTGAAGTTACACGGACAGACATGCACTCACTTAGACTTCAACTAGTCTAATAATCCTTATCATTTACATATTTATGTACTATAAAATCCTATTTCAAACGCACACACAAAACTATAGCACGGCACAGGTTAGGTTAAAGAAAACAGGTTACAGCAGTCTGTTGTGATAGTTAAATAGTACGTAGTTTAACATTTTTGATGTTATATAGTACAGCACTATTTGTGTTATTTACAGTCACTTAAAATAATCATCTCGGCCAAAAAATGGAATTAAATTGTGAACATTTTTATGCGATTTTTTTACAACTTTCGACGTGGATTAACAAAGCAACATTGCATCGATGAACTTAATTCAATTTTTCGGCTGAAACTCCATAAAGGAACAGTGTTTATCGATGGTCTGGCGAATTCAATCGAGTTCATAGATCAGTCTAAGAGGAGTTTCGTGAAGGTTGTTGCAGTTGTTGTTTCGAAAATATTGATGCTGTGCGCAAACTGATATTGCAAGATCGCCATACGACCATAGTAAGATTGAGACAACCTATACGTATTAGTGGCATTAGCACACAATCAATATTGCATGAACATTTGAATGTAAAAAATTTATTCACGTAGGATCAAACACTCAAAAAATGCTTCTGCTGTTTGGATGAGAGAAATTATAAAAAATACAAAAGCAGTGCTTCGAAACACGTCTATGACATCGCAATAGGTGATGAATAAATGCATTTTGAACACTCCAAACATCGATTAGATAAGTCATCCACCGTATAGTCCTGACTTGCCAACGAATGATTTCTTTTTATGCCCGTACGGGAAGAACGCTTGTTTCGGAGATACCACAATCAGAGGGGCAAAAGTAGTTCAACAATTGGTTCAAACGCATGCAAAGTGTATAGATCTTAATAGAAAATATATAGAAAAGCAATAAAGCGATTTCCGATGATTTAAATTATATAAATAATATAAAAGTAATCCTCGTATCCCAATCGAAAATGCTCTCAAAAATCGAAAAGCGTTGTTACAAATTTGTTGAGGTGGCTAATATTAGTTCTGGCAATTTTCAAGTTCCCGAAGAGAGGACTGCTGGGATGAGATCAACACCAGCTTTGAAAAATATGCAAAATTGAGAAGAAAGTACCTCAAAACTTTGAAAATAAATAAAGATTTTCCTGGAAAATATTGTCCAGATAGATATTTTTCAGTTGATACTGAGAACTATAGAAGAAGTTACAATTTATATACCATTTGTATAAATCACTTATAGGGGAAAACCGGTGCAACACTGACTGATAATGGTTAAGATCTATACATAACCTGATTTCTTATGTTTAAATGTCTGCTTTGAATCGCAAATGTTTTGTATAAGAGTTCATTCAACTGGTATAGTAATTCGTCTGAACTAGCATCATCGGTGTTCCCGACCGCGCTTTTACTAAAGGAACTTTCTAACAGCGGGCTAATGGAACACACCTTTGTATTCTTGAGATCGAGATAATTTCCACATGAAAGCTTACCTCTGGTCTCTTTCAGCCAATGTGTTTGAAGAAAATTATGCTCAACATAAGCAGCGACTTTTTCCGCGGCACGTGGTCAGCGGCCATTAATGTACTTTTTTGACAGATGAAAAAATTGTCACTGCTGAAATAACTTTTAATAAGCAAAACTACAAACTCTACGAAGACTTTTAAAGAGACTTTTATACCAAAGTGGGGATTCACCTATATACATACATATGTGTTAAGTCCCTTCATTTCTTTGAAAAAGGGTTTAAAACCGGGTCAAAAGTGTAACATCAGTTTGTTTTAGAAGTCCGGGGAAAGCAGTAAGGTAATAGCATCTTTAAGGGAGAGCTTAGAGTAAGATTATGCTCACAAGGCCAAAATCTCTCGCTGTAGATTGAAAGCAATACACTGCTTTCAGAGCTGCTGAAAATTGGCCGTCTGAAAATTCATATGTAAATCCATTGGACAATAGTTTTTAATCAAAGTTGGAAAACTGGATCTGTAGAATACCACTTGAAGAGTCTCAAAAATACTCGAATAATTTAAGGGCTTATGTGAAAGCAAAAGATGACCATTTCGAACAAAATTATAATTAAATATAGGCATTATAAAAAAATTAACTTGGGCTGAACTTGTTAAACTTATGGCAGAACTAATTATATAATACATTGACAATATCTCTTCGAAGCAGCATTAGGATGCGATCTTTTGTCAGTCCACAGATTTACCCCATTTTTTTTGATTCTTTTATTGGAAGTTCTGGAAGGTCACCTAGCATACAGTGTCTCAAGTTCCTTTGATGTCTTTTTTCCTTTTTTTGGTACTTCAAAACGTTACCATAATACTCTCGTGCTAACTAAATGCTGTCAGTATGGAGAAATTTTTAAATTCGGCAATCATAGTCGATTATAGCGGGGTTCCCCACCAACATGGTACATATCTGGGCTAAAAGTAGACGCAGCAAGTTGCTGCCTGATTTTAAACATTGGCGCTGCAAATATCGCTTCGTATTATTAGCTCTTTGGTGCATACAAATTGCAAGCATAGTAACCTTAATCAGATCAACAAATTAACGACCCTGAAATGAACACAAGAATTTGCCTGCAGTTGATTTGGCAAAACCCATACATATTAGGCCAAAAACTGGAGCTAACCTCAACAGTTACGGATAGGGTAACTGAATAATCGTGATAGGTATGTATGTATGTTGGTTTGTGCATTTCGCCGGCATATTTATTAGCAAAATTTTCTGCTTTCAATATCTGCTCAACGATCATTCGATAGCAGCTGTTGAAGTAGCGCAACAACAACTGCAGTTGAAAGCATTCGCAGCGCTGTTGCTGCCACTTGCCACTTGCGCTATTATTGCCAGTGTTATTATGATTGTTGCTGTTGTTGTAGGTGCAGCAAAATTGTGCATTTCATGCATTCATTCTTGATAATTGCTTCATTTTCATTGCTGAGCAGAAGTTATGCGCCCATTCAACTGGTAATTGGAACGTGGCAGAAGAGTGTAAATAAGGAAATTGAGAAAACGTGCACATGTAGTTACATGTATGAGTACGGTGTGTTTGTGTGAGCAACTGTTGATGGCAGAAAGTAGCAAAAGTGGAATGCTTGAGCCAAAGTTCAGCGATAATGCTGGACGATTTTTAGACTCTTGCAACATGTTACTACAGAGCATAATAGTAAAACTAAGCGAGATAAATATGGTTTATACAGATGATAACTCCGCCCACTCTACATATAACGGTACTGTTAAATAATACTTGAAGCGTGATAAATCAATAACTATATGCTCTAGAGACATTAAAATTTATCCGTGAGATGCTATGATAAGGCTACGTGGTCAAAAATGGACGCAGGGCGTGGCATCGCCCACTTTTAGGTGAAAACACATATCTCTTAACCCGTCTGACCGATTTCGACTATATCTAGTACGTGGCATCATTCTCTTATTCTTATGCCACAGTGCGAAATCGGACTACAGCCACGCCTACTTCCCATATAACACAATTTTAAATTCCATTTGATTCTTTCACTTTCCAGTACACAAATCAAGAAACAATTAAGATAACGGAATAAAACTGTGCACAAATAATTCTTTTAAAGTATGCCACCTTATGACCAAAAATTTCTCAAATCCAGCAACAACCGTTCTATCTCCTAAGTACCAAAAATGTGGATCCCAGTTTCCATAGTCGACTTTTGCCGGAAATATCGATCAATGTATCGGATATGCAATTGAAATTCAGAGAGAATCTTTTCCAGATAATAATAACTCTGTGAGTCAAATGCGTTGAATCAGGTCAATACTCCCCCCCTTAGCCCCCATGAATGTACCTAATATGAAGATTTTCTTATTTATAATTATCTTAATAAAATTGAGAGAGCGTGTTTTTCTTATAACGGTGCATATTTACCTTTAGAATGAATAAAATCGACCTTATGTACCTGAAGGTACTTCACTGGCTTTAGTCCTTGCAAGTTGCAGGAATATGATATGTTCGGTTGTACCCGAACTTAGCTCTTCCTTACTGGTTTTATATTGGCTTCTCTGCTATTGATACAGGTGCAGGAACGGACATTTAGCTGAAACACATATCTAAGCACATAAGCCAGCATATATAATGCATAATGTATATACTCACATACATATACATATACATATGCATACAGTTGTGCAACGTTTCCGAACATGTGTTTACCGATTTCCAGTGCTTTTCACTCTCATTCTCCGTGTGCGATTGGCAAGGAAATGAGAATCTTATTGCAGCTGGCGATACTCTATTTCTTTTAAGCCTCTTTGTACCAAATGTGCTGATATAAAAATTGCATGCGTTGCTTACATTACTATAAATAGAGCAAATCCTGTAGGGAAAATGCATTCTTAAGCCAAATAAATTTGTAGGAGCTTTGCGTTCCCAATTCTATAAGGTGGATAGTTTGATGTAAACTTGAGTTCTTACAGCTTTTCTGTTTTAATTTCACTGATATTGGACTATTGTATAGAGTTCACCCCCACCTATATGAACGGGTACACAAATATAAAAACAAAATTCTAATATCGGCAGTAATAAATCTATAATACCCCTATAATACCCTTCTCAAGTGCATTTCTTTTAGCAATAAATCTTAAAACATAACCGGTCAATGGCTAGCATCCAACGGAAAACGTTTTGCTACTTTAGTTCTTGTTCGGGCAGTCGCGGCTAAATATTGTTATGATCCGATCCGAGTAATATGATCGGAAATACATATGTACGTGTAAATTTTCTCAACATTATTTGAATAATCAAATTTTTTTCCTTTTAAGGAATTGATTTTAACTGTTCACTTTATATAGCAGTTATAGCCTTTAGTGATCCGATATCCGAGGTTCCGAAAAATGAGCATCTTCTTGGTGAAAAAGGACCTGTGCCAAATTTCAGACCGATGTATATAAAACTGAGAGACTAGTCTGCATAGATGAAAATACAGATAAACATGGCTAAATCGACTCAGTTCGTCATACTGATCATTTATATATATTCTTTATGTGGTCGACAACGTTTTCTATTATCATATCTCGTCAGAAAATATTAAACCGTCTGGTATATTTCTGTCAGAGCTTCCTAAGAATTTTTTCAGTTCCCTGGAACTGAACTAAAACTTATACGATCATCGAGAGCCATAATATGATTATACATATAAGAGAATAAATCATCAGAGAGATTAATCCATATAGCTAGGATGAAACTTCTTCTGGATGGCATACATATGCAAAACAGCTCATTAAAAGGTTATGAGTACTGAAATTTTTTGAGGCGAATGTAAACTTGGTTGTAGCCCTTATAGTAAGCAAGGGCTGCTTTACAAAAAAAGCAGCAGAGAGATCGCATTCAAAGCGAAAGAGCAATGTGAGAGCCAATTTCAAAGTGAGAATTGCAATCTGAAACTTTTATCGTAAAGTTTAACATATTTGATGGTATGCATGCTCAGTACGTTTTGATATACAAGCACCATTTGTGTTGTTTACAGTAACTTAAAATATTCTTCTAGACTAAAAAAATGTATTTTTAAAATTTTCGAAGTAGATGAACTTATCAGCAGTACAAAGATGAACTTAATTCAACTTTTGATGATGAAGTTCCATCAATGACCAGTGTTTATCGATTATTGTATGGTGAATTAAAGCGAGGTAATAGAATACTCCAAGACAAATTTTGGGAAGCTCGTCCAAAAAGAGTTGTTGTTTCGAAATTATTGATGCTGTGCGCCAACCGTTATTGGAAGATCACCAATCTTGAGATTGAGACAACTATGTGCATTCATGGTTATAGCATACACTCAATATTGCATGAACATTTGACGCATCACCAAGCCAAAAAACTGTAAACGCATTATTCTCGTTTGATTTCAGAGTCTATAGTCAAAGTCTGAGCGGATCGTTATAAAGTTCATACGCAGTTTCCTCACGTAAATTTTTCGGGTAATAAACGAGAGAAAATAATTTCAACAACACTTTCAAAAGCTACAAGTGGTCTGGATTTCTGCGTAGAAACAACTTATCTAACCATCCGACAGTTCTGACAGAGTAAGCATACAAATGTTTAGAACACTCACTGATTTTTTGCAATCACTGACTTCTTTAGAACTTCTTTCACAGGCAGAAAAAGTATGTCTGGAAGTTATTTTACGCTCATTTCCAACGCATATGCCACAAACCCTTGTCTGCCATAAGTATAGCAAACTCAATAAATGAGTAATTAGCAGTCTTGTAGTTGAGTATCACATGTAAGTTTGTACATGTGTTCAGTAGAAATTTAATTATATGACAATATTGACTAAGTGCCACTCTTTAACTAAACACATGTTGTTAACCGTTTGACTATTATTAATTTATTACGAACATTGAACTCTCAACTCTTGTTGTGGCGAACGAATGTCTGAGTAGAAAAACGGTCTGCCGGCGCCCACTTACTTAATAGCATTTACACATATATGCGTATATATACATAATTGTGTGTAGAAGTGTAAATTGATTTGAAATGTATACAAATACATATATAAAGCATATATAGCACACTTGCGTGCAACGAAAGCGATTGGAAAAGTGCGCGTTAAATGGCGCTGCAAATGTCGCCAGCTAACAATAATATCTAAATGGGCTCCAATATCTATAAAATAGACTAATAAATATACACATACATGTACATATCCTTATGTGTTGTCTGTCCTATGATTTCAATTACAATTATCAGTTAAGAGGCGAGTGTAAAAATACAGGGCAATAATTCCCAATCAGCAAGTGAACTTAGGATCATACTATACCCTTTTACTCTAAACAATTTATATAGAAATGCATATATGGTTTTAAATCTAGTATCAAGATTAAAAAAAGGATTGCATGCAACGTCTTGATTTTGAGAGATAACTTTGCAAGGCAGCGATATCTTATAGAAAAGGACGTGTGCAAAATTTCGGATCGATAACTCAAAAGCTAAGTCAGGCAGCGATACGAAAATGGTCAAATCGTTAAAACGCATATCCAGGCTACTTGCCCTGCAATTGGAACGTCTCTAGACCATATAACACAACATTAAAAACCAGAAGATTGTTTTAGTTTACAATATGAACTAAACAATGCAGGTATCGGAAACAAACCTTGAAAATATAATAACGATATTGTACAATATCTTTTCAGACTACCATTTACTGGATATGAGGACGCCGGTGCTTATGGTTAACATCTTACCGAAAGTAACGGTAAATGTGTGAGATATACTCGTATAAATGAAATTATTTTTCTGGTGATAGTATGTCGTGATACCAAAAATCGATCTTTTCTTAGCCCATATGTGCCTAATATAAGGATTTATACCGTATGGATCGATTAATATGTAAGATTTGTTGGCGAATGTATAATCTTGAGTGCATTATAAGACTTGAAATTGGTTCACGAAATAGCCCAACGTGGAATGATTTTCATTGCTCTAGTGGAATATATGACTGCTATGATTGCTAAGCTTTAAGGGGTTACATGTGTTTACGGGTTTAAAAAAAATAGAATTTTTACACAATATTGTCCTAAATTTTCAAGTTGATTCGAGTAATAGTTTCGGAGATACGGCCTTGAGAACTTGTGCGCTCGAGGCTAGCTAGGCAAAGTGCGCCGTCTTTAAACGCGTTTTTCTCAAAATGGTGTTTTTGATTGGCAAGATTTCTCGAGAACTACTATACTCAACCGATCTTCATAAAATTTTACACAGGTCTTCAAGATACAACTCTTAAAGTTTTGAACAAAAGTTTTCTTCGACTAAAGATATTTGACAAAAAAATGTCGCGAAATTTAAATTTTTTGGTAAAAATGTCTATCAAAAATCGTTTTTTAATTTTTTTTTTTTATCCAAGTTCTAAATTCACTTTAGATGGTCCTGTAAGGAGTTATCCTGCCAACTCTGGCGCATCTTTTTTCCGAGTGGCCACCGAAAATGGCGTCGTAATGGCTAAGTTTAAAATATTTTAAAACATTTCAGAATTTCTTTGTTAATAGTGTGTGTTTGTAACAATAAAAAATTCTAATAAAATGTTTCATTTTTATATGAGAAAAAAATTGTTGAAAAAAGCTGTTTCTTTACTCGAGAAAACCCATGTAACCCCTTAAGTTATTGCGTTGAAAAATATTCTTCAATCAACATAACCAACAGAGTGATTTCCGACTTTCAAACTTTAGTTTAAGCCCCCCCATGGAACGATTTGCTAACCTCTGGTTGGCGATTTTTCATATACTCTATATATTAAATGTTAAATGACTGAAAGTTAGGTGATTCGATTTGTGTACAGGATGTCCCAAAATTAAGGGCTTATATACAGTTAGAATTTTCAAAAAACCGATTTTTTTATTTCATTTTCGTTCGTTCGTTCTGGTAAACATTTTCGAAGTTTTGGTGCTTTCAAAGTCGGTGACCAACATTACTCGAAAATGGATAAACTGATTAGTTTCAAATTTTATCACGATTTTCTTTAATCCATGTCCTTTTTAGAAATTTTTCTAAGATTTTTTTCTCACCGATAAATATTTTGTTATAAATAATTTAAGGGTGAAAATCGATTTTTTAGAAACCACTATTTTGTCAAAAAATTTTATTTTGCTTATTCCTTTGATTTGCTTTTCTTGACTTGACATTACTTTAACGTAATCACATTGCCTTTTTAATTCCAAAATATCCAGTTCAGAGCTATAGTGGTTAAAGAAGAACGTCTTTTTTGAGAGGAGCTTCCTCTCCAAATAAATACGTTTACTAATGCTAAGTTTTAAAATACGGCTTAAAGATACCATAATATGGGTACAAATTTTTGAATCAATAAATTTAAAAGTTTTCTCTGAAAAAATCTGGAAAATTCGTATTTTTTGGCCTTCTAACTGTATATAACGCCTTTACGTAACATAGCAAATATATGGCCACCAAGCTTTCATTATTGTTGAAATATTGTTCAATAATAGGGACACGTTTTTCTATTGTGTAATGCTCGTTAACTGTCAGCTAACGATTTGTTGTTTTTTTTTTGTTTAGGGTTGCCAACAATTTATTACCAATTTAGTTCCAATATTTCTTTAATTTTAGGACACTCTTTGTATATCTAATTTGTTCACACGCGTTTTTTCTAAAAATAATCTATAAATATCACATTTTAAGTAAAATTTTTAATCCGCATTTGGTCTGAAAATACCTAGTTGCACGCCTAGATGCATTTGTATGGAAGCTTTTTGACCAGATTAATATTCTAGATTATTTCTTGCACAAATTAAAAGGAATGAAGTATATTTCCTGCTTCAAATACCAAATACCATATTTTCGAGAAAGTCCAAGTGGCAGAATAATCTCGCGTTGTGTGACTTACCTATAAAGAAATAATAGAAAAAATATGTATTTAGTAAGAAATATTTGAAAAAATATATGCATATGTACATATACAAAATCAAGAAAATATATTCATATTTAGAGCAAATAATTGTTGATGAGTTAATATGTGAAAACTATATTCAGTTAGAATAAAAAGAAAATTATGCGTTTTTATACTCTTGCAACATGTTGTAACAGAGAGTATTATATACTCTCTTCATCCAACGGTTGTTTGTACAACCTTAAATAATGGATATATGTCATTATAAATAAATGAATTCTCAGGTTGACGAGATGAGTAAAATTCTGAGTGACTGTCCGTTTACCTTGGTTTATGGTTATTCTGTGCGGTCTGAAATTTAATATTTATTCGATTAATTTCAAAGTCGTGTGCATAATTTCTTTGAAAGCGCTGGAGCGATCTATTAGAAATGTATACGCTCTCTCTTCTGGTTAGAATTAAGAATCATAAATTGTTATCAGCAACTATAAAGCTCCTTGACCTGACGAGTGAGCTTTTAAAGCAATTTCAATTTGAAGGGAGTGTTTTAGCCTATGTACAGATCTATGTCGACAGCCACAGTTTCGATATTTAGGCATTTCATATCGAAAATACTTAACAAAGAAAAAAACAACAACAATAAATTTAAAATCCGTTATTTGCGTTACGATTTTAAATAGCATTAAACAAATGCATTCCAAAATTTTACACTTTGATGTGCGTGTAACACTCCTGCCGAAATTCGGTTCAACAAACTTGATGAAATACATTTTTGGATATTCGGCACAGGCACAGTGCAGGCAAAGGTTCACCGAAACACGAATTCATTCTTCTTTTCAACTTCAAACATATTTTCACACTTGCATAAAGTGCAAACACAAACACAAATACAAACATATGAATGTGTGTAGAAGTACTTCTCGCAAGTGAAATGAACTTGCAGCGGCTAGAAAAACGGCTAACGCGTGCCAAAAGGCAATCTCGTAAATTTTTTCACGCTCTACGCAAACAAGAAAAAAGTGGATCAAAGCCATAACCCATTGAAATGAGGTGAGGAGTGAAATGAAAAAAAAGCAACGAAACAAGAAAAGTTCAAATAAAAATAACGGAGCCGTTTTGACACAGCACTTTTCAGACACTTTTGGCATTTCATAAATGTTAATATTGCATTCATGCTTATATATTTGTATTTACACGCGCGTAAATGCACACACACATGCACGCTACTAGCTCGGAGTATGTGTGACGGTGCATGCTGGTTGGGGCAGTTGAGTGCCGCCCGGGCGTATGAGTAATGTTTACAAATATTTTTTGCTTTTTTGCAGTTCGCTGCTTCTTTACTACACTCATGCTCACATGCATATACTTTTTTCAACAACATATTTTTTGCTATGCCTTACATGCACACACATACACACATATATATGCATTGCGCGATCGGACTTTCAATGGACGCTTTTTTATTGGCGCGTTGGTTTGTTTAGTCAGTTGTTTTTCTGTTTTATTTATATTTTTATTTTTTTTTGTTGTTGTTGCGCCTGGGTTGTTGGCCTATGCGGTCGGTTGGCCGTTTCCTTGGTTGTCCGTTTTTGTGTTTTTGTGCACATTGTTATTGCACTCTAACTGTCACAAGGACACGGCGAGTGCTCGCTGATGGGCCGTTGCCAGCCAATTGTTAGTTTGTTGTTGTTATTGGTTTTTTTTCATTTCTTGTTTTGAAAACGTATTGTTTTCCACTGACGCTGGTCGCCACCGAGTCGGCTGAACTCATCAGTAGTGTTGGAATTTGATTTTGCTTGAGCCAAAAATATGCCACAATATTTGTTGCTACTTTTAAATCATCACTGGATTTGTGCTGCAGCATTTTTATACTCTTGCAACATGTTGCTACAGAGTATAATAGTTTTGTTCTCCTAACGGTTGTATGAATAAATGACCAGGGTGACGAGAAAAGATGAAATCCGGTTGACTGTCAGGTTGTACGTCCGTCCGTCCGTCCGTCCGTGTAAGCTATAGTTTGAGTAAAAATTAAGAAATTTTGATGAGACGTGGTACACACATATGTTCCTTGGAAAAAAAGTAACGCGAAGTTTATAGATGGACGTAATCGGTCCGCTGCCACGCCCACCAAACTCCATTAATCGAAAAATTATGAAAATGTGGTCATGGCCAGGGTTCGTTCAGTGTGTGAGTTATATATACGAGTATAATATATACATATGTATATATTATATTATATATATATTGCTTGGATACCGATCTTCTGTTTGACGTTTGATTCTTGCAAGTTACAAGAGTATAAAATGCTCGGTTGCATCCGAACTTAGCCCTTCCTTTTTTGTTTGTAAATATTTTTCATATTTTATTTGTTATTGTAATATTTCATAGTTACATGCCGCGCTTACATAAATGAATATGCATAGCGTTGTTGTGCATGTGGACTTCTTTTGATTTGAAAGAATTTCGTTTGATCTCTGCATTATATATACACACATTATACATATACATGCATATATGTATGTATATGTGAAGGTAGCGCAAGGTTTCAAAATTTTTTGTTAAAAATACTCAAAAAATTAAATTAAAAAAATTAAATTAAGTAAAAAAATTAAAATTAAAATTATATATTAGTTATCAGTAATTAAACTTAATTATTTGTTCCTTAATTAGTTAATTTTTGTTTTCTTAAAAAATATAATTTTTGAATTTTTAAAAAAATTAAAATTAAAATCGAAGATTCAAAAATTTTTGTTAAAAATATTAAAATAATTAAAATAAAAAAAAAATTAAAATTAAAATTAAAATTATATTAATTTAACGCTACTTAAAATTTATGCTTTTTAATTTATTTAATTTTTATTTTTTTAAAAACATTTTCTTTGAATTTTGAATATTAATTTTAATTATTTATATATAAAAAATTATTATTTAAATAAACCAAAATAATCAAAATTAAAATTTTATTAATATTACAGTATTATTTAAAATAATTTCTTTTTTAATTTATTTAATTATTTTTTTTTTTAACATAATTTTTGAAATTCTAAAATACATTTTTTTATTCAATAAATGTTGAATTTAAACTAAAAAAACATATTTTGAACTTTTAAAATTATTTTGGATTTCAGATAAGTGATTCGTTTTTTTTTTAATTGAATAATCACTGTATTCTCGTCGCCTTATGAGTGTGCTATATTTCCGTCTGCGTTTCAATTTAATTTCTATAATGCATTGCTCATGCCAGAGTGGTTCATAAATGTCATAACCGCCGGTTTATTAACGTGCGGCCTTAGCCAACGCCCAATTCATTAGCTGCACAGTCCCCAGAGTGCCAAGTTATGTCTAATTAGCCGGCAATTTGCGCATTTCGGCTCAATGCTAAATACCGTTAAAGGGTTCAATTTGTTGGCGTTTTGCCTGATTTTGGGGCATTGCGCTGAACCAAAGTCTTCGTAGCGGAGGCATAGCTGGGCGTGGGCCAATGAAACACTTCATTTATTAGGAATTATTGATTAGTCAAATGTAAAATATTTAGTTGCAACTTGTGTATATGTTTACAAAGGCTATAATGCGAAGTAGTTCATGCAATAAAATTCGTACCCAATAGTACTAATTGGCGGGAATATTGTGCAGCAGTACTCGGGTGCTTGAGGACACGCAGTTTGTGAAAAATGCTTCTGGGTCAAACCACGTCAAGTGATCCATGAAAATTTCGAAAAATCTCCGATTTTGAAAATTAGCAGTTCATTAGGAAGGGGACCAGATGCATACCCCGTGATATAAATATTTCGTCAAAATTCATTTTTTTGTTAAAGTTATTGAGGGTTGAAATTTAGAGCATGATAAAAATGTAAAATTATTTTCTCATAAACTACTGAAGATACATCGATGAAATTTTGTGAAGCCAAAGAAAAATGTTCGTGCTATATTATAAATATTTTTTCATGGTCTTTTTTTTAAATAATAATATTTCACATAATTTTTTGTTAAACAATTAAAATTTTCAGGTGTTCTTCACGCTAAAAAAACTGAAAAGTATGTGACATAACGCGGAAGATATTCTTCTTTAATAATCTGCAAAAAAAATGTTTGTTCATTCATACCATTCCAAAGATATTGAATTTTTTGTCCCCCTACTGCTCTTATGGCGCATTCTTTACATTGACCAGCGATTTTAAATAACAATTCAAAAAGTATAAAAAGTGTTTTACAAAAAAATTTCAAATGATCCTAAGTGTCTTAATGTGTTTATCTCTGGGAGTGTTAATTCAATCCTCAAATAATTCAAAATGTGACTTTATGGGTCATCGTGTATTCCAAAAAAATAAAATCTCAGCATTATAAAAGATATCGGACTAGTCCAGAACTATCCAAATTTGTGCAACTTTTGGACTATCAAATACTCAGTATTACAACAATACCAAATGTACAAGGATGTAATATTCTGCACACGAAAAGGCAAACGCACCATAGCAACCGCTGGCAGATCTGTGTATCTGCAAAAGCCACACTACTTATCACTACTAAGCGGACAAGCGCCCAACGGATGGTCACAGGAAAGCGATTGCAAATAATTATTGTTGATAATTATTATTGCGGGTTTAGTTAGTATTCTTGTTAGAGAATAAATGCAAAATTAATGGTCGACAGTTGGTTGAGGGGGGTTATGAAAAATGCATGATTGATGATTGGTGCTGGCTACCAATTTCCGCTAGCTTTGGTAGCTACAACGTAGTGGTTTTCATTGCTGGTGGCGGGCGTGACTGTTCCTGTCATTTTCGCAAATTGTGTTTGCTATTTTATTTACGGAACTGTAAAGCGAATTTAGATCTTTTGTGTATGCGTTACAAAACAGCTGTGAAACAGTTCAGATCCCTGGAGTGAAATAACAAAGATTTCTGCAAGTTCAGAATTAGAATTTCGTTTTTTAGATCACAGAGTTCCTTAAATGTCCGTCCCAAGCCGAGGACTTCTTGAAAACAGTAGGCTCCTTTTGAGAGCTCTAAGCTGACCTTGTCCCTTAGGATAGCTTTAGTAAATTTTTCAGAGACATTTTTAGATTATACGAAAGGAAGCAGTATTCATAGAGCTTCATGAAATCGACTTTGTTTAAGTCAAAATTTAATCATAATACCGATTAAAAGAAATAAGGCATTAAAATTTACCGTTATAAATTTATACTATCCGTTGGCTTAATTGAAAAATAGCTAGGAGCAATAAGAAAGAGATTACAGTAAGAAAAAAAGAGAGGTACAGTAAAAGAGTGAGCGCGACACAGTAGCGAAGAGTGAGAACCACGGTAAGAGAGAGACATAGCGATATAGATATTGAAAGAGCTATAGAGAGTTAGAGAGAGAAAAATATATAGAAGAAATCTGTTACGAAACTGATGACTTTTCCTTTTAAAATGTTTGGAAATGGTTGAGAAACAAAAATTAACTACTTTTGAAGCCTTTTTCAAAACTCCTTCTACCAAAGCAACATAAAAATTGATAGATATATGAATATGTGATCAACAAAAGTGTGAAAATGAAGGAAATCATTATTTCCCCGCCTACTCCCCATATAACGGTATTTGTTAAGAACTACTAAAAGAGCGACGAATAAATAATAATATGCCGGAGACATTAAATTTTACGCATGGGATGATATCTATTAGACAGCTTTATAAGAGCCGGGACAACACACCCAATGAAAAGGTCAAAACAGCCTCGTATCAGAGGCCCTCCTTTTGACGTTCGTTAAGGATTATGATTTAGTAAAGTAAAGGCTGATATCACTGCCGTCCAAGAAGTTGCATGGATGGAACAAGGACTGAGACGAGTAGGTCCTTGCGGCATTTACTACAGTGGCCATATAAAGGAGCGCAAATTTGGTGTGAGATTCGTGGTGGGAGAGAGACCCCGTCGTCGAGTCCTGGCATTCACCCCGGTAGACTAGTCAACATATCGCTAATTTGCGCCCACGCCCCGACGGAAGAGAAGGACGATATTAGCAAAGATGGTTTTTATGAGCGCCTGGAGTGCACTTATGAGAGCTGCTCCCGCCACGATGTCAAAATCTTTCTTGGCGACATTAAGGTCAGGGTGGGCAAATAATAGTATCTTTGACACAACGGTTTCCGTGATGAAGCGTCCTCAAACGGGGCCTGAAATATAGTTATCTGTGGTACTAGATAGGAAAATTCATCAAGTTACATGGCTGAAAAACTGGCTGGGTTTTATAGAACATATGTATATGATCAGCTGGCATACAAATTGAACGATCGGAATTAAGTGCTTCTATGGAAAACTTTTTCATTTGAGAGATATCTTCTTCAAATTTGGCATGTGTTTTTCTTCAAAACAATGGTGCAATCTCCAAGGAAGTTGTTCAGTTCGAGCCTTTATGGCATACGTCGTGAAAAACCACACAATGTGTAGCATCTAAACAAACTGAACGATCAGAATCAAGTTCGTTTAAGGAAGGAATCCCTTGTAATAGTGAAAGTGTTATAGCTTCGGTGCCAACGAAGTTGATGTTTTTTCGTGTTTTTATATTTTTTTTTATCGAAATTACTGCTTTATAAGTTTTCACTCAAAATTCTAATAAAAAATTCAATTCAATAATGTTAAAGGCTTTTCAATTTTAATAACTTCACAATCTCAATTAAATGGAAAATTGCATAATAATTTTTTATTACGATTTTATATGAGCGCATAACATTTACTACATGTGTACATACATATGTATATATGCATTTCTATTTTTATACTTCGCAACAATGTTGCTAACGAGAGTATTATAGTTTTGTTCACATAACGGTTGTTTGTAAGATCCTAAAACTAAAAGAGTCAGATATAGGGTTATATATACCAAAGTGATCAGGGCGACGAGTAGAGTCGAAAATGTCTGTCTGTCCGTCCGTCTGTCCGTCCGTCTGTCCGTCCGTCCGTGCAAGCTGTAACTTGAGTAAAAATTGAGATATCATGATGAAACTTGGTACACGTATTCCTTGGCTCCATAAGAAGGTTAAGTTCGAAGATGGGCAAAATCGGCCCACTGCCACGCCCACAAAATGGCGGAAACCGAAAACCTATAAAGTGTCATAACTAAGCCATAAATAAAGATATTAAAGTGAAATTTGGCACAAAGGATCGCATTAGGGAGAGACATATTTGCAAGTAATTTTTTTGGAAAAGTGGGCGTGGTCCCGCCCCCTACTAAGTTTTTTGTACATATCTCGGAAACTATTATAGCTATGTCAACCAAACTCTACAGAGTCGTTTTCTTCAGGTATTTTCTTATACAGTTCAAAAATGGAAGAAATCGGATAATAACCACGCCCACCTCCCATACAAAGGTTTTGTTCAAAATCACTAAAAGTGCGTTGAAAAACTTCAGAAACACTAAATTTTACGGAAGAAGTGGCAGAAGGAAGCTGCATCCAGGCTTTTTTTAAAAATTGAAAATGGGCGTGGCGCCGCCCACTTATGGACCAAGAAGCATATCTACTAGACCGATTTCAATGAAATTCGGTATATAATGTTTTCTTAACACCCTGATGACATGTACGAAATATGGCTGAAATCGGTTCACAACCACGCCTTCTTCCAATATAAAGCTATTTTGAATTCCATCTGATGCCTTCTTTGTATAATACGAGTATAAACATTAGGAACCAATGATGATAGCGGAATAAAACTTTACACAAATACGGTATTTGAAAAATATGTAAATGACGGATAATGAAATCTCGATTATCACTTTACCATGCGAGAGTATAAAATGTTCGGTGACACCCGAACTTAGCCCTTCCTTACTTGTTTTCTTTTGTTTTTTAATAAACACTCTTTGTGACCTTCCTATTTATGGGCAATTAAAATTAATGAATGCAAATTCGTTACAGCCAACAGCAAAAAAAAAACAGTATATTAAACCAAAAACACAAAATAAAATGAAAAACATGCAAAACAAGCACAGCAATGCAAAGAAACTATGAGAAAAAATAATGAAAACTTTGAACGAAATAAATGCGAATGAAATTTGCATAGAATTAAAATTGATGAGCAGCAGCTGGGCATAGCGCGTATGTCAAATATTATTGAGGCTGTTGATTGAGCTATTTATGTAATTAGTTTTCATGTACAAGCATTTTTTTCAAATTCATTATTAATAATATTCCCATATATACAATATTTTTTGCAATTTTCAATTTTCAGCAGTACAACCTAATGCTTTTATTTAATTAAAATGCTACGAAACTAATAAAAGCCACAAAAAGCGCATGTGTTAGCAAACTAGTACACCTTTTTATGGGCAATTTTTCATAATTTCAAAATGCTTTTATGAGTTGTTGTTGCTGTTGTTATTGTTTTTATTTTTGTTGTCGTTGTAGTTATTTATTGGCAAGTGCAAACAGAGTGGAAAGTATTAAACGCATCCTTCACGTGCCATAAAACATCAATAGCGAGTCAATAATGCGGTTTCATGCCACAAACTGATTTATACGCAGTAGTAGTAGTGCTAACCATTATGCACGTTACTAAGTATATATAGTATGTGCTACCGGAAAGAGATGCGCCTAAGTCTAACATGCAGTGAAATGGAGTAATTGCAAACTGTTTTCGAAATGGTATGAAACTAATGGGCAACTGGTCAGGTGACTAAGATTTTTCAATGCAAGCACTTGGAATTTTTTATATGGTAAGTGCTTGCCAGATGTCAGATTTCGGTTTGACAAATAGTAGTTTTGACTAGTACAACTTTATTATGAAGACCATATTAGATTTGCGAATATAAAAGTAAGAAATAATAAATAAATGGAGAAATAACATTAAAAATAATAAAATTTATTTTCGTTCCGCAAAATCGAATTTTAAAATTTTCAGACCTACAGTGAACATAATTACTAAAATACTTTTCAATTTGCTCATAACTGACTCCTCTCTCCCTCTCTAGCATTTTTTGGACTAGCCTGTTTTCAGTAAAATTGAAATTGATCAAAATTTTGATGTGGTAACCGCAAATTTTTGGACTATATTTTCTTTAGTAAAATTTAAATTATTGAAATTTTAGCTCTGGCAACGCCGCACTTTCCAATAAATAATTGAATAATAATTTGTATGATTTGTATTTTATAAATATTAATTGTAATCGAACTTTGGTTCATTTCCAACTACGAAATTTTCTAGTCTCAATAGTAAATTTTCCGATATTTCTAGTTGCAAATTATTAGCTTTTGGTATTTCCAGTAAATAAATAAATAAAAAAATATTTTTATAAAATGTTTAAATAATACACGATTAGTTCATTCCAAACTAGTTTATTTTCATTTCGAAAATTTCTAGTTGAAAACTTTTAATTTTCTTATTTAATTGATTATTTCATTACCCGCTTTTTAGTTCGAAAGTTCTAGCCTAAAGCAAAAATTTTCTAAAATTCGAAATTATTGTCTCTTCAGCTTAGTTTGCTGTTTATTGCCCACTTCGATGGAATATTTTGATCAGGCAACCAGAGAATTTCCAAAAAAACATTAATAAACAATTCTATAAAATGTTTAAATTACACACGACTAGTCCGTTTCGAACTAGTTTATTTTCATTTCGAAAATTTCTGGTTGAAATCTCTTAACTTTTCTGTTTAATTGAAATACCTGCTTTTCAGTTCGAAAATTCTAGTCTGAAGCATAAATTTTCGAAAATTCGACATTGTTGCTTCTTCAGTTTACTTTACTATTTCATTACCCACTCGAATCGAATAATTTTGAATTTAATTTGTTGAAAATTTTTTCAGATTTTCCAATGAATAAATAAATGTTTTTTTTTTTTAATGTTTAAATAATACCCGACTAGTCCATTTCAGACTAGTTCACTTTTTTCGAAAATTTCTAGTTGAAAATTTCAAACTTTTCTGTTTAATTGACTATTTTATAACTCACTTTTCAGTTCGAAAATTGTAGTCTGAATCATAAAATTTCGAAAATTCGAAATTGCTATCTGTTTAATTTACTTTGCTGTTTCAGTGTTCACTCGGATGGGAAAATTAAAAATTTAATTTCTTGAAAATTTTGTTCAGGCAACAGCAGATTTTCCACTAAATAAATAAATATTTTTGAAAATTGTTAAAAAATTACACAAAACTAGTCCATTTCGAACTAGTTTATTTTCATTCCGAGAATTTATAGTTGAAAACTATTAACTTTTCTGCTTAATTGACTATTTCATTATCAACTTTTCAGTTCGAAATTTGTAGTCTGAAGCAAACATTTTCGAAAATTCGAAATTGTTATCTCTTCAGTTTACTTTGCTGTTTTTTGCCCAATCGGATGAAAAATGTTAAAGTTAATTTTTTGGAAATTTTGATCAGGCAATCTCAAATTTTCCTATAAATATATAAAAATATATTTGTAAATTGTTAATAAATGACACAAAACTAGTCCATTTTGAACTAGTTTATTCTAGTCACAAATAGAAATTTTCGAAAATTTCTAGTTGGAAATTAATATATTTTCTATTCAACTGGCTCTTTTATTACTCGCTTCCTACAAAGGGTAGCTGGGAGCCTTTTCATTCCTTACTAAAAGTTGAGCTTCAATATGGAATATTTCATCCGAAGCCAACCATTTAATATAACCAGAGGTGTGCTTTATGCAAGTATATTTTTTTTAAATAAGCAACATCAAAAAATGTCTATATTGGACAAGAATCTGGATATATTCCATGCACTGAAAATAGCCAGAAATTACTTTTGAAGAAACAAACCGGCTACTACATCATTCATCTCATCCGAGGCTGCCTTTATCTTTTCATTGCTGTTACTTTACGTGGCGGGTCCCAATCTCCTCGCACAACCCTGGGGAGAGATGTTTCGCCTTCTCATTTTATCTCGCCTTCAAACGCATGTTTTTTGGCTACCTAGAGGATACTTGGTCTAAGACCGGAAATTGTGAGCTGCTTGAGCCATATGCAAAAGAATAGTTTCAGGCCACCCCCAAGTGAATGACGCTCAGAGAACTTTCCTTGCTTGTGTGAACTTCAACTCATACCTCCATTTTCATTAGTCATTGCTGGGGTTATAAAATGAAGTTCTTAACTCTAGCAAGCATCTAGCTTAAGGCTCTTGAGAGCCACTTCAAAAATAAATTGAAGAGATAACAGTAATAATGCCTCAAAATATAACACAGAAACGACAGCGAATAAACTATAAAAATTATGCTGGCATTCGAAGAACGTTCAAGCTCAACCTTTCAACACCAGAGCTTTGATAGCTCTCTTATGAATACAGTTCCACAACTCTCGGTTGGAGCACTTTGTTTACTTCCGTTACCTGCGTAATGCCGGCATCGTTTCCAACATAAGTTGTTTTATTATGTTGCCATGCACAACTAACGGTTTTATAACAAGTCCCCATAACAGTACACTGACAACAAACAAACAACATAGTCGAAATATACAGAATTTTTCACGCTGCCAGTTCGAAAACGAAACTAAATTTGAAGCAAAAACTCAAAAACGTCAAATACTCAATTTAATAAAAAAAAGTGTTAAAAATTTTTCGTAAACAATTTCAAAATTGTAGTATATTTGGAAATTGTTTTCGTAAGTATGTTACGGGAAGATGATATACGCAATGCAGCAGCGCGACGTCGAAACTTGCTGTTTCTCACACAACGATTTCTTGCCGACAATGGCTTCTATCAAGCGGCTGAGGCGTTAAAGAACGAGGCACGACTGCCAGCCGAAGAATATGAGCTTTGCGACAATATCGATTTGGATAGCATTTACTTGGAATACGCCAGCTATTATCACCTGAAATTCGGAAAGTATCCGAAGATTGTGCGCAAGTTAAAGCCCACCGTGAAGTTGGAGGTGAATGCGAAAAGTAAATCGAAGACGAAGAACACGCTGACGCACACGACCAGTGCAACGCAGGCTGAGCTACCGCCAGCTGAGCCATTATCGAATCCAGGTGATTTAGAGCTGACCGTTAAGAAAGTGGAGAGTTTGAGTTCTATTGGGAGCGCTAGCACCATAGTGGCGAGCAGCAGCACTGGCAATATAGGTGGCGAAGAGAACCGCGCATCAGCGCTAGTACGTTTGCAAGAGATCGAACACCCGGCTGGTGCTGGTGCCGCAGCTGATGGACTGTTAAATCAGCAGGATTGGCAGAATCTGGCGGAGCTCGTAAAGACGACAATAATGCGTGATGAACTCAAGCTCAGCTGGACGGATATGTGTGGGAATGCGAGCGCCGTGGAAATTGTTAAGGAGGCTGTGCTCACACCACTCAAGTACCCGCAGCTCTTTGCGAACGGTTTGCGTCCGTGGAAGTCGGTGCTGCTGCATGGCCCACCCGGCAGCGGCAAGACATTGCTTGCGAAAATTCTCTACGCTGAAACGCGCAATCAAGTGACTTTCTTCAATGTGACCAGCAGTGTGGTGGTGTCCAAGTGGCGCGGCGAGTCCGAAAAAATAATGCGTATACTCTTTCACATGGCACAAAAGCACGCGCCCTCGATTATTTTCTTTGACGAAATCGAGGGTCTAACATCACGTCGTGACCGTCCGAGCGATCATGAGTCATCGAAACGTTTCAAGAATGAACTGTTGCAGCTGTTGGATGGCATGGAACAGCATATGAGTAGTGTATTTGAGTAGTGTATTTGTGCTGGCAAGCAGCAATCTGCCGTGGGATATTGATGATGCTTTTCTGCGACGTTTCGAAAAGAAACTTTTGGTACAACTACCCAACGCTATAGAACGCGCTTTACTCATCGGCAAGCAGCTGCCTATAATGCTGGCAGTGACGAAAGAGCAAATAGAATTATTGGTGCGCATCTCAGAGCATTTCACCGGCGATGAAATACGTTTGGCCTGCAAAGAGATCGCCATGCAAATGATTAGACGTGCAACGCGTGTTTCTAGATCGGATGAAAAGACGCAGGAGGCGGTGTCACTGCAGCAAGCTTTCGAGCAAATCAAGCCGTTGAGCCTGAAGTTGATGAAACGTCATCTGCAGTGGCAAGAGGGGCATGGCTCGTAAGCAAAAGCTGGTGCAGGAGTGGAGTTTTGTAAGACTTTAATAGATTTCTCTACAATATTTATTTTGTATAATTATTGCAATAAAAAATGTAATTCTATATATCTCTATTTCCTAAATTGAAATGTTAAAATTGTTGATAAATATGTTGCATCAGATCCAGGGATAAAAGTAAGGAACCCTTTCAAATTGACTCTTAGTGGTAAATATGCAATTTCGGGAAACACTGGGAATAGTCCTGAGTAATAATAATGATTTTATTTACTAGAAGTTATAACAGCCGGGTGGCACCGCTGCCGAAAATGGGAGACATCCGTCTGCAACCACGGATACAGTAAAATGCCTAGGGCTCATCCTAGATAGTAAGCTTTCATGGGAGCCGAATATCGAAGAGAGAACAAAAAAGGCATTGATTGCCTTATACTGCTATTGTGGAGCCATTGACAAATGGTGGGGTCTCTTAACGAAAGTGGTCCTCTGGCTCTACGACACTAGAGTCAAGCCCATTATGTTCTATGGAGTCTTTATGTGATAGAGGGTTCTAGGAAAGATCACACTTGCAAAGAAACTCGAGAGCGTTCAACGGGTGGCGCTTATCAGCATGTGTGGTACACTAAGGTCCACTCCAAAAATGGCACTGAATGCCATCTTGTACATAGTGTCCGTAGATATTGTCGGAAGGTGTATGGTTGCGAAAGTTGCTATCAGACTCAGGTTTGGGTTCCTAAAAGAACACTTGTCTGAATACTAATCATGGAGTCATCAAACCGAATTCTGCTGGATCGTTTTCTGCCCATATACCGGCGAGGGAGTTGTGGATGGGAAGAAGCCGTTGTAGGAGAGGGGAATTGAGCTTCTTTACAGATGGGTGAAAGCTTGGTGGGAAGGTTGGTGCAGGGGTTTACTGTTAGGAGCTCTCTATCAACTACTGCTCTGAACTTTTTGACTCTTGCAGTATTTTCCAATCCGAGGGTGCAGCCATTAAGGTAGCAGTAGATTCACAGGTCCGGAATGCTGCCTCGTTGAGAGAAGTGCCCATCCACTCATATAGTAGGGCGGCGACACTAGTCTATCATTAAAAGTGCGTTTAGGGTTGATCATGGGAGGCTAACCTCGCTATCAATAACATCGGGTGTCTTTGTGATAAGACTGGTATGGGTGCCAGGCCACAGCGAAATCGCAGAAAATTGTAAAGCTGATGAGCTAACAGGGAAAGGCACAATAGAGCTGCTATCAATAGTATGGGAGCGGGTCGGTGCTCTCGTATCTTCTTGATGGATAGATAGCTGGGCTTCGCGGGAGCTTGGTAGGTGCTGCGCCACCATCGGTATAAGCTTTGCGCGAAAGCTCTTTGGCGTAAGACCGATCGCAAGAGATCCAGTGCTCTCTTTGTCCTAAGTTAGGCTAGCCTCTTTCTAGTTGTGGTGCTGTTAACAAGACATTGACTTATTGTCGTCCATGCTGTAAAGCTGTGAATCTTAGCAGACGACATCTGCAGAAGCTGTATGGAAAAAGATGAGGTGGAAGCAACTCAACACTTTCTATTTGGCTGTCCCGCATTTGAGAGGCCAAGCCTTAAACATTTAGGAGCGCATACTTTCAGACATCCCACCGAAGTGGTGGGAATGGAAATTAAACGCCTGTGCAAATCTGTATTGGTTACTAGTTTCGCTAGTTTATAAGTTCGAACACAGGGCTTCTTCTTTTCTATCCATTTATCTAACTGTTATAAAACTCTATATAAACAAACATACACAGAGGACACGCTACCTGTTCTCCCGCAGCGTAAATCTCATACTGAAAAATTTATAAAGTTCAGGACTTCAGTATGGCGCGAAACCTGAGCCAGCAGGTCAAGCGGAAATTTTTATAAACACAATATATATACTGACATATTACTATATGTAAATGCATATAAAGTTACACGAATTGGAAGCAAGAGCAAAGTCAATAAATGCTGCTAATTTAAAGTTTGCGCCAAGCTACCATTCATTTTCCCTGTTTATACGCTCCCCCCTTTCCTCGATCTGCCGTGTGAGCCGCTGCTATTTCACTTTGCGTCGCCTGTATGAAAGTTGGCATATTTCATAACTTTTATGCATAAATTGTATTTTATGCTGAGACAAACACATATACACACCACGCTGGCATGCATATACTCACAGCTGTGTAAATTGCACGCATGTGTGTGAGTGCGAAGAACTTTTTTAAATGTATGTAAATTTCAGTTTGCGAAAATGTTGCGCCTAAATTGTTTTCAATTCAATTCACATGAGCACATCACGCACACATCAACACACACTCACACCCACACGCATATACATATATTCTCACATTTGAGAAGTTATACTGCAAGTGTGTGCTGTAGTATCATCAAGGCGTTAATAAAGTGTGTGTGTGTGTTACCGAATTGCAATCAATGTGCCACAAACATCGTTAGATGCCCATTTGTGCCGCACATGAATGACTTTGTAAATGCTGCGGATACTTAAGGTAATGTCTTTTTGAACAGAACTTTTCAAATTTCATTTTGTGCGCCATGCAACGCAGTATCGAACTGTAAATTCGCTTGAATGCGAATGCGTGAAAGTGAGAAGTTTCAAAGAAAATAAATTATGCTCACAGAGACAATTACTTTCGTGTTGATTACAGGGCATAACGGTGCTTGTGGTAATCGTGATTGCCGCTTTGAGTGATTGTGCGATTTGGAAATTTTGGAGACCTTGCGGGATATGACACTAATTTTGTGTTGATTGCAAGCGACTCAAAACAATGTTTGTAGACAGTTAGTCCTGAAAATGCAAAGTTTTATGTGTTTTTGAACGAGAAGCATGCGTTATGTACTTTAATGTTTATTGCTCTCTGCTTTATTAGCATGTAGCCTAATTTCAGGCGCAATCTTACAATTTCATTCCTTTGGAAAGGTGCTGTACTTTTCAACCAGTTAAGTATTTATATTGTCTATATAGCATACATAATATAAAGACTGTTTCTGGTAAACGTTTGCTGACTCTTTCTAGCTATGTTGTTTGGTATAAACATTATTCAAGCCGAATTACGGTTACTTAATAAAATGCTTTATGAAAACCTTAATTTTGATATTGATCGATCAGTTTCTATGGTAGCTAAATGCTATAGTGGTTTAATCTGAACAAACCGTGCTGATTTTCGTCAAAATATTTTGTCAAATAGACAGTTTTCTATATAAGTACTTGGTTTTGGATCGTTCAGTTTATGTGGCAGCTTTATCTCATAATGGTCCGATATGGTCAATATTTTCAGATATTGTAACTATGCCTTGGAAAATAATCTGTACTAAATTTTGTGAAGTTATCTTGTCAAATAAAAAAGTTTTCCATACCATGATTTGGGTTTTATCGATCAAGTTGTTTGGCAGCGATATCGTATGGTGGTATGATCTAAACAATTTATTCAAAGATTGTTGCATTGATCAGTCAGGTTATACAACATCGGTTGCAATATCGTATGGTGGTGCGAGCTAAGCAATTTGTTCAGAAATTGTAGCATTGATCGGTTAGGTTGTATGGGATCGCTTGCTGTAGTGATCTCATGTCGATAGTTTGGACAAATAAGCAGCTCCTTGGGAAGAAAAGGACGTTTGCACAATTTAAGATCGATATCTCTAAAAGTGAGAGACTAGTTCGCATATATACAGACAGACAAACGGACTTGACGAAACCTGATAAGGTTTCCGACGTTTTCCTATCATCTTATGAAAGCGGCGTTTCCTACAGCTCCACATTAGTTAAGGTAGTATCAAATTTAGTTCGGAATTTAATTTTAAAAGTTCTCCTTAAAAAGTAATGACCGTACATCCTTCAGATGACTTGACAGAAGTTGTTTTTCGGTCTATATTCTAGAGTAATATAGGTTTGTCACAAGGGCCTGGAACAGATGAGCAAGCAGCTACCTTAAAAACCAACTCTCTGATCATAGATGCAGCAGCGATCTCATTCAATCGAATAGTCACGATTGCGGGATAGTAACCGCTTCAGAGTGAAGAAAACTAGGACGAATAATATATGTATATAATAAGAGACTCTTCATTCACTTAATAATAACCTGAAATATCCCACGTTACTCAAGTTCTATAATACATGTACATTGAAAAATTAATAAAAATAAAATGAGTACTACCTGCCAGTGGTGCGTCGTCGTGCGCCGGCGATCGTCATGCGTGATATATAACGGCGTATACGTCCGCTGGAACGCCGTTGACCCGACGCTGATCGTACACTATACTCGGTGGCGGTCGAACTACGTCTATCGATCGGTATGACATCGGAGCACATCGATGACGATAAAATCGAAGCGGTGGAACGTCGTTTACCGCCCGTGAAAGTACCACCACCACTAGACGAAGTTGTGGTAGCTGACGAATCGGAACGTGAGAAGAGCGATGAACGTTTACTACGCGTACCCGACGGGCATACAGCATCTTGTATATTGCTGTAGAACTCCTCCGTTTCACGATCATATGAATCTGGATCGTGATCATCATCGTCGCCCGCCTCTTCGCCATCCTCATCGTGTGCGTCGGTAACAGCGCCCTCATCGTCCGTACCCACCAGCGTATCGGTGGCAAGCGTGGCGGCGCGCCGCGGTGGAAAACGACGACTGCCTGCCAAACTGCGCGCGCTGCTGGTAGCTGCGGGTAATTGACCGTTTGTGCCGCTGACAGCGTACGCATGCGCCGCATCAATGCCGGCGCCACTAGCGTTTATGTCAGTCGTTGGGTCCAACTGCGATCTAGCGCTGTTATACAACTCACTGCTGGCAGTTTCATAATCGGTGGACGTGCGCGTACGACCGCTGCTGAGCGAGAGATAGTGTGAGGCCGAGCTATGGCTATGGCTATCCGGTGAGGTGGGACGCGAGTTGGCGCTCAGTGTTTGCTGATGCTGCAACAGATGTCGCTGTTGCTGCTGCTGATGGTGGTGATGATGGTGCGGTTTGTGGTGGGAGCTGCGTCGTGTCTGCGGTGTTTCGTGCTCATTGTCATCACTCTCGCCGCCACCGACGCTGCCGCTGAAAGTTACTTCGTGGTATTTGAGTGATTTCGAAGATTTGCGGCGCGTCTGCAATACGGACGAGCGTCGCGGTGTCTCCTCCAGCTCATCGGCGGATGCTATCGTTTTGACTGCATCGTAAGTGCCGTTACTGCTAGTGGTGGCGTCCGCGTGTTGTATGCTCGGCACGGCGCTGCCGTTTGAGAGTGGCGTTGTGGGCGGCGGTTTTTCACGGTATTCGGCTGATGTTGTTGGCACTATTGTAATTGTTGTTGGGTGGGATTCTGTGGTGGTGGTGTTTGTTGACGCAGGGGGTAACGCCTGGTTCGGTGTGGCTGGTGGGAGTTGTAGTGGACGTGGTCGTCGTCTCCGCCAGGGGAACGCACGTATAAATGCAAAAAAGATGAATAGTGTGGCAATCATAGCCGCTGGAGCATTTTGTTATCACTAATCACTACCGGGAGTTTATTATTCGTTTCGGTTTGTTCGTTTTTTCGTAGGTTGAACAATGAGCACTGATTTATATGTATTTTTTGTGATAAAGATTTTGATTTAAGTTAATTTGGTTGTACTAGAGTTTTTGATTCAGTTCACTAATGGAAGAAATGCATACTATTTTTTTATTTTTTATATATATTTGGGTTCTTCAGTTTGCATTTGAAGCATTTTATGAAGAAGAGCAAGCCACGCGAAAATAATTTCTTTATTGATTATTGAAAATTTTGTTGTTTTTGTTTCCCAAAATTTGTTGGAAAAAAAATTGATAACACATTCGAAATATTTTGACAGCCTACGCTTATACTGGTCAGTTTATTTATGTAGTGCCCCAGAAAATATTAGATCAACTAAAAATATTTGTATTACTTTTGTAATAGCTGGCTGTAATAATCTGTATTTCGCGTTGTTTAAGCGCGACTGGGTTGCATTATACATTGTGACAAAAAAGTAAAAGAAAATTATAATTCAAATTCTTCGGTAAACGATATTTCAAAACAATGTATTTTGCTAAGTTGGTAGGATTGTCCTTAATTACTTTGCCAAATATGAGCGCGATCTGTCAATACGTTTGTTTACAGCAGCTACTCTTTACAATGGATAAAAATATCGAACAAAGAATTTGTCACAAAATTTCTTTTTATAACCAAATTTCGTGTGTGGAAAGATTCCGAATATCAGAAAAGGTTTACGGAGTTTCAGTTTTATCAAAAACACAAGTTAATGAGTGGTACAAAGCCTTCAAAGACGGTCGAGAGATCGTTGAAGTCATGCCTGCTTCGGCACGACCTTTGACCTCTTCAACTGATGAAGAACATAAGGTAGTGCGTCATCGCATTAATCCATCGAATTTAAAGCCAAAAACACAATGAAGACCATCGATCAAACACCGTATTCACCAGATTTGTACGGTGGACCCCCTTTTCATCCCAAAAATTGCTTATGAAAAGTGCTTCGAGAACTGCAAAAATCGTTGGCGTAAGTGTATTACATCTGGCAAAGATTACTATGAAGGCGATAGAACAAATATTGATAACTAATTAAATATTTTGCTTCTTATTTTATACAAAAAAAAACTTTCATTACACAGTTATGTTTAAATACGTGTCAAAAATGAACACAAGCAAAGAAAAAACACGCCAGACTTCTCATTTTTTCTGTGATAAATGCGAAAATTGAGCTAAGTGACTGAAAATGGCAACAGTGTTTATGGTTCTGATACCATGGCGGTCAATTATGCGCAATTTAGGTTTCATCGATTCCATTTCGGTAATTTTGATGTGAAAGGAGTACCACACTCTGGGGGATTAATTGTCGAATACATCGACTGAATTGTGGAAATCGTCGAGTCCGACTCTCAGTTAATCAAGAATTATTTGCAAATTAAGGAAAATATTTTAGTTTCATTAATTATTTTCTTAAATAAATTTTTCTCCATCTTAGAAAGGCAAATTTTACTACAAACTAAGTTAAAAGGTCTTTGACAGCTGTCAAGTATTAATTATGCACTTGACACAAATTGCTAAATTGTGGGAATAAAAACAAATCATAACTCTGTTTGTACAGAGTCGAAGGAGGAGCTAAACAAGATCACAAAAAGTGTTTAGAAGATTGGAAAAAACTCTGTCAGAAGTGCAATATATTTGGAGGTGATTACTTTGAGGATGACATACTAGAAATTCACGAATAATTAAACACTTTCATAAGAAATACAAACTTAACGATACTTTTAAAATAAAATTCGTACATAATTTATAAATCGATTCGAAGAGAAATGAGCAATAAATTTTTGACAAAATAGTATTACTAGCTGATACTTTTTAATGTTTTCCTTTAAAAAGTATTAAGAGATATATTTATTTATGTTATAGCATTGACAGACGGCAGCGTTAAACCAGATTAATTGCATTTTTCGGGATTAATTCAGGAGTTACCACAGCTAACTCCGTTGCTGAATCCAAAAATAACTCTCAAAATTTTAGGGAGTTTGTGAGATTTTCGTTGGCAACATTGTTAAAAATGGCCAATTTTCATCTATTGTGAATGAAATACAAGCAACCCTGACAGCTGTTTATCAAATTCTCAATATAATATCAATAAAACTTCTATGTTATGATGCAGTTTTAAAAATAATGTGTTGATATGTTTTTGTAATAAAAATGGTTTGGTAAAAATTGGTCGGCTAACAACCGTAATGTTTATCTTCTATCAATTTTCATTGAAAATATTATAAAAAGGACAATGAGCTGTTTATGAGAGTTTCAAACTCGCATAGCTGCCGTCTGTCACCTACAAATTTGGATCTGATTAAGTGCGCAGTTAATCCGGATTAACGCTGCCGTCTGTCAAGGCTATTACTATATATTATGTTTCATTTTATGAACTGAAAAAATGTCATTGAAAACTAAATTTTTACATTTTATTATATGAATTATAGGAAATATTAATAGATTCATAAATAATATTCGTAAAACATAGACAGTCATCTATATCTATGCATTTTATACTATTAAAAATTTCTTCGAAAACTACTGATAACTATAAAAATTAATATTTCTGCAGAAGTTGATATTGAACAAAAAATTTCTTTCTCAAAAATATGAAATATGCACAAATACATATATATACATATGCTATGCATAGCCGTATTTATTTATTCTCCAGCTCTAGTGCGAAAAAAATAAATTCCCCAGCCGCCGCCCACATTACATTAATCCATCGTCACTTGCCACCTTCAAGTTGGACGGGGCGTATGCGTGACGTGATGGTACATAAACGTACTTATACACGTATACACAAGAGAAATTGAACGACATATTTACATGTGAAGGCTAATTTCAAGCTAATGCGCTCAACTAGTTTATTTGCTAATTAAAATACCAACTAATTTACAAGTCACTAAATAGGTAAACAAAAAACTGATATAGACATATACGCATAAAAACGTAAATGTGTGTGAATGTGTAGGCAAAATAAAAAATAATACAAGAAACCAAATTAATATAAACATATGTGCGTTGGTAGACAAATGCGTACGCAGAACCATATATGTATGAGTGTGTGTGTGTGACTGTCGAGACGAATGTAAATATTTTCATGCCTAAAGTTGTAAATATGTATTATGTATATGCTGCTAATTAATTAAATTGTAGTCGCCAGTGATTGTGGGTGATAGTTTTGTGTATCTGCATATATATTTTGTGTATATATATTTGTTTTTATGCACACAGGTGTTTTTGAGCATTACTACATTAAGTGAATGAAGGAGAATAGAAGAAGAAAACACAATTTTTTCACATTAGTACCTTGAGGATTTGCTATTTACTAAACACTACTGTAGCTCATGGAGTGTATACAAATATGTTTGCATATGCATACATATATATATGTATATGTATACGCATATATATTACGTATATACTAGATATTAGGGTAGGTCAAAAAGAGCGAGTGTTTTCTTCCTCTTTGTACTCTGATGAATTGGTTGACAGACACCTCTAAGAAAGTCTCTCCAAGTATGAACTTTTATTTGTAACAGGAAGGTTTACCGGCCATAAAAACTAAATTCCCCGGTGGACATTCCTGTTACAATTAAGAGCTCATACTAGGAGATCCACTCTTAGCGGTGTCTAGAAAGCAATTTTTTAGATCAGAGTATTAAGAAAAAAATGTTTTTTTGAGCCGCCCTAATATATAATTAAAAAAGTTCTGACATATAGTATTTTTGTTTTCCTTCTGCTCACACCACTCTCCACTCTCTTTACGGTAGCGCTACAATTTCCCATTCAAATTCATTAACTCGCTGCTCTTTTCTAATGTTGATTACTTAATTATGCGTTGTTATTGCGTATAATGTGAAAATAACTAATGTAAATAGATAACTAACAAAATCTGGTTAATGCTTTGCTGAAACAACAAAAACATGCAACAGCAGCTATTAAGTTGAGCTTTCATGGCAATTAATTTGAATGCAAAATGCACAAAAAATAATTAGTTTATTAAACTCTGCATAAACACACACATCTGCACATATGTATACCGATACAACATTTTGTGCGTATATGTGTTTAAATCTCACGCTAACGGCTTTAAATTCATTAATTAAATGTTGAGGAGGCTTGCGAATGCCCCTCTCTTGCGCCCAGCAGTGTCTATGTCGCGGTGCTGTTGCCGGACAAATTTTCTGTTTACATTTGTAATTTAATTTGAACGAAAATTATAACTTTCGCTTTAATCCAGCGCTGGTTTGTTTGCTTTCGCTTGTCAAAAGCTTGCAGCGGAAAGCGATGAGATTCATTGTAAAATTTAGATAAACTAAAAATTTCTTTTTTTACTGTTATCTGGATATATGTATGTATGTATGACATTTGTTTAATTCGTTTAATTTTCCGTTTTGAAAAAGAAGTATTAAAGAGATATCCTAAGCAACAAGAATTACTATTTCAGTAGCAGATTGAACGCAGTAAAGAGAAATCATAAAAAAGTGAAAAGGAAAAGCAAATTTTTTTTCGCTTTGACAATATTCCTGAGTTATAACTATGAATTCACAGAAACCCTTCATTGGCAATCATAAACTATTCGCATGAAAATTAAAAGAAAGCTTTGTTATGGTTATCTAGCCTTTAACAGGTGAGCCGTACTTTCTTCTCTGGCAGAAAAGCTATCATTTTTCTTAGAACGTCTCTCAATTTGTCCATTCCATAAGAACTTTAGAAATGAGGTCGATATCGGTACAGCAACTTTTGTGAGAGAAAAGTTCGGGTCGAGAGAATACTTTCACAACTTATGTATAATTAATGATGGCAATTAGACCAGTGCAGTTAATTTTTGAAAGCATAACAAATCATAGTAGATTAGGAACGAAAGATGAAATTATTTACGAGTGATCTGCGGTCGGGAAGAGAAAAGTGTAGGTCTGGTTGTATTTTTAAGACTTAAAAACGGCTTATCTCGATTTCCAAAAAAGTTCTAATTAGGAAAAAATATATACCAAAGTTGTAGGTAATGAAGATATCTATTACTTTTTTATCACCATTTTTTTACATAACTTAAAAATTTATGTGAAAAATTGGCGTCCGGAATAATTTTCGTTAATATATTGTACGAGTATATCTAAAAAAGGCACTTAACTTCCGAAGACTTCTAAAATAATACATGTAAATAAACATTTTCTCAGATTAAGATTCTTGAATATTGGATATTGTACTTTTGTGGTCACGCAAACCGTGTTTCTTATGAAAATACTACTGTGATCAAATTGAAAGGTGAATTTTGTCGATTTCATCTCCTCCAAAGTAATTTCCAGTCATCATAGCACTTGGAAATATCCACCGCCGTGGAAGCCATCAGAGCCTTCTTCGGTTCAGCCTTTATATCCTCAATTGAGTGAAAACGGTGTCCTCGGTCATGGGAATTTGCTGAATAGCCAGAAGTAACACGAAGGTAAATCAGGCGAATGCGGTGGTTGCGGCACGATATTAAGGAAATGTGGCGAAATAATCACGAATAACCAATGCAGATGGTGCATTATCGCACTTCTTTGCTCAATAAATTCAGACATGGCAAAAATCTACGAATTAATTTTTGGAGCTTCACAACACGACGCGTATCTCAAATACTAATGAATAGCTTATGAGAAATTGTACAGTAAGCAGAACGTCTCTAAAAATGCGTGCTAAATATAAGCAATTAACGCATGATAAAAAATTGATAATTTTTACATTAAAGAAAGAAGCAAAGTCGGTCCTCGAGATTGCAAGAAAAATAGGATGTAGCCATTCTACTGCAATCAATTTACTAAAAAAAAACGAACCAGGACGATCGTTTGGAGCGTTCTAGCAGAGTTGGAACTAGCGGGTAGACATCTCCTCAAACAGATGGTGCTATCCATAGAATCGCTTTAAAAGCTCTGTAGAGATAAGACGGGACTTAGAGGAGCAATACAATGTGGCAATAAGTGTGAGAACAGTAAGAAGGAGGATTGCAGGAGTATAGTTTGAGTGCGCGGAAACCAGCGGCTACATCTGTTTGAACGAATAACATTAGGCTTGCTTGTTTGGAATGGGCGAAAATGCACCGTAGCTGGTCCTTGAAGCAGTGGAAAACGGTAATATGATCGGCTGAAAGCAGATTTTTTTTTGCACTGCAACGAACATTTACCGTTTATCCGTCGATTTTCGAGGGAACGCTTCTTGAAAAATAAATGGTCTGCGCGTGCTGTTCTTTTTATATTCGAAGTCTTTACTTTTTAGTGATGGGATGATGAACGCTCGGGAGTATGGAGAAGTCCCGTTTAATCCTCATTTTATCGCCCCCATTATAGACTAACAATATGAATATATCTTCCAGGACGAGCACCATATCATCGGGCTAAATCGTTAGGTTTATATGCCATTTAATAATCGATATATCGTCATGCTTATGTTTAAGAAAAATGTCTTCTGTCTATATTTTCTTCCTTTGCAGGTTCAGAAAATATTGGCAGACCTTGGGATATCGCATATGGTATGGTAAGAAAGTTCTTCCGATTTGAACCTGATCTAGAATCTTTGGCATGCTATGAAAATGAAAGTAATTCAACACCGGCCAAGCTCAAAGACAGAACTGAAAAAAATAATTGATAATGTGTGGGGTAGGAAATTTCAACCGAACACCATGGAACCCTCATAGTTTCAATGCCTGCACGGGTCCAAGCAGTTGTGGCTACCATTCAATTAAATGTTTATTAGCTTATCATATCAAAAAGAAAAAAGCAAAAATTACTCGTTTATTAGAAACTAGAATACTAAATGAAAGTTCTTCTTTAAATATAAAAAACAAATTATTTTCATAATTTCCTTATAACAAATGGTATAAAAATTAAAAATATTTCCTCACGAGACTACTCATTTATTGAGTATTATATCCTATTCCGTATATATTTTAATTTTCAGAAAGGTTGGATAAGGTAATTGAAAAAAAACTGCAAAAAAGAAATAGTAAGGTTAGCATTATTGCGCCAAAATGTAGGCAACGATTTTTTACCTGGTTTAATGACTACCCAGTAAGAAAGCCTCAAGTGTATCAATATCAGATTATTATGTTATATAACTAAAGTAATTCGATGCAAGTAGAAACAAACGTTAAAAAACGAAGGCAGTGATATTTGTATGTATAGTAACGTATACATCGGGTAGTCGAAAAACTCTTTTCGTATTTTGCCAATAGATAAGATACTTGTGAATTATGATCGAACTACTTTCTAAAATAGCATTACTTAAAATTATTTTCTCTACTTTCCCAGTAGAAGTTCATTATTAGATTTAACAGACAATACTAAAATGTTTAGAGCGCAAAACTATGAACGGCTGAAGCTGTAAAAACTAACGGGTGGGAACACAACAACTAAAAATACAACTGAGTGGACATTAATCGTAATGGAATATACAACACAACTGCTATATACATATAATATATATAACTTTATATGACATGCAATTGGCGTGACAGCCAACAGACAGAAGCTACACAAACTCGAAAAGCAACAGCAAAACTTTACAAATACGAACAAACTGTTTGTGAAAAAAATTTTAAATTAGGAAAAAATAGTAAAGATAAAGCGACAAGGAAGCAATTGATGACTGGCAGCTGCTGCTTAAAACCATATATGTTTATACATGTGTGTGTGTGCTGTGCTGTAAGTAGACTGCAGCGTTGCTATGGTGAATACGCGTACTTTTTATTGCTTTTGAAGATTGAGCTGACGCCTCGCATTGGCGTTGCAGCTGCAGCAATGGATTTGATAAAATGCCAACTTGCGGTTGCAATATTTTGCCAAATGCAAAAGGCAACAACAATTTATCAACAAAATTGTACATACCTTACCACGAAGGCTGAGGAACAAACAGACACACACACATACATATGTAGATATATATATAAATATATAAAATGTTTGCTGCTGCTACTTTTTGTTGCTCGTCTTTCATGGCTTTCTCAGCTAGCGAACTGATAGCTACAAGCTTGCGGGCATCAACTACGCTACACGCTGCTGATATAGCACTATATGGCTGCATGTGTATGTGTGTGTGTGGCTTCAGGAATGTGGGAAAGTTGCTGCCAGTGCACAGGTGGGATTTCGGTATAAATGAAATAGATAGAAGAGTGGAAAAGTGAAAAACGAGTAGCGAAAAGTTCTGCAACATTTTGCGTGCGCAATAAAAAGTCAGAGAAAAACTATTGCTACAGTTGGCAATAAGTTATTTAGAATGTAGCAAATGTGTGCATGGGTGTGCGTGCGGCAAGTGCGGGTGTAATGTAACGGAGCGCAAGTGCAGCCAGCCGAGGCAAGTAAGTAAGTAAGTAAATACATAAGTTTACACTAAGTAAGTAAAGAGCGAAAAGTTCGGTGCTGTGCAGCTGTGTTGTTATTGCCTCAAGGCTGCTGCAAGAAACAACAGCCAGGCGAAAATCGCACCACCACTCTTCCTCCACCACGCCACAGAATTGTTGCTCAAATTGAGCTGTTGCTGTCGGCATTAGAAAATAAAAGCAATTTGAAGGCACACCGAAGCGTAGCCGCACTAACAATCAAGCGTCTGCGGAAAAGCGCCTGTATGTAGGCAACATTTTCTGAAACTTACTATCCGGTGCTGCCATGACAGGCGTATAGAAAACTAGAAAATGTAACTAGAAAGCGTACATTTGCAACAAAATTTAACTACTTTACTATGCTTAATGAATACACTCCACCTTTCTGCTGTGGTTATTCATAAAAAGCAGTTAACTTTTTACTGCCAGCTGGTACTACTGTATTTTCTTCTAGTGCATACACACATTTTTATAGTCATGCATTACTTTGGCAACGCCTGCAGCATATTTATTGCACCGGTGTGGCGCTAGAATTAAGTGATTTTTTATTGTTTTTGCATTAACTTGAGTTGCAAGCATTTTTATCGCAACAACATTGTGGTTGCGAGGCTTCAAGTGAGCCGTTGGCAGACCGCAGCGTGTTACATTATAACAATCAAGGTGTATAAGGCAAGCTGGCAGACACTTTGGACACTAACAAAGAGGAACATTTGCATTCACATCATTTCATATTATATATACGAGTACTATACATAGAATATATATATAATACGCTACAACTTTTATTGCTGCAAATAAACGCGATAACAGCTAATCATTTGAATTTTATTTTATTTTATTTTTTATATAATGATTTTGTTTATCTGTTTATAAAATTTGCATCTGGCACCTAAATGTAGGCAACGTTTTGCTGCCATATGCAATAGCTGCTTTTTTATTAATCATCTCGCGCTTATATTATACTTATATTATAGTGTTCAGTGCAGCATTAAGGCCACTTCATTGTGCACTTGTATCTGCGCTTGCCATTCACATTCAATGAGATTTTAATTTCCGATAAAGCTAGGTGACGTATGTGCATAAATTCGTTTTCAGATATCATCAAGAAAAATAAATTGAATTTAGTATTTTTTCTGCTTTGTTTGCGTTCAACTTTGCCGCCTTTATTTTATATATAAACACTGCGATTTTGCAGTTAAGTTATCTTGAACAATATCAATAACAAGTGGTTTTTGAGCAATATAATTTGAGGCTTTGCAGACACTTGTAGTCACCGTATACGCAGGGAAGATGTGTATAAGTTATAGAAAATGGATTCATTAGAAAGATTGTAAGGTAATGAACCCGAATAATCAACAAAACGAAAAAAAAAATATTATTGGCGAACATAAATACAACAAAATATAGTTGCGTTTTGAAGAAGAAAATTTTACTGTCAAAAAATTAACAAGTGGGCAAAAACTAGTAAGACTTTTTAATTTAAATTCAGCGCGAAAACCTATACGTCGAAATATTATTTTTTCTACGATGAGTGAATTTATTCTTCAAAGAAGTTGCATTAAATTTTTTTGTGAATCAAATTTCTTCTTCCGAAATGGTCAGAATGTTGGAAAAGGCCTTCGGTGATAATTGTTTGCTGCGAGTAGGTGTTTTTTGGCAGCTCTTAGCTTTACGAAATCCATTCCATAAAACTGCTTCATACCTCATAACGAGTTCCCTTTACAATACTACTACTAAAATACAGTCTGTTCATTTCATATTTAATACAAAATCAAATTTCATACTAAAATATTGCCTACCTTTTGGCGTAAAAATCAAAAAGTCACAATCGGAAATGGTTAGATGTTATTTAAAAACATATAAAATACTATTAGATCCGATCAGGAGTTGCTGTGGCTCTAGTATATATATTAAAAATTATTATAATTAACTATTCAATACAGTGAAATTAAAAAAACGGTGAATTATCAAAATTTAAATCGAAAATTAGAAATGATTGCAATATTGAGTATATAGTATATTAAATTTTAATCCGAGAATTGATATTGATATTGAGCCAAAATCAAGTAAACTTTTACATAAACATGACGAAAGTTAAAGCAATGGGAAACTATAGCCTGACTGAAGTCTACTCTGCTGCAACAGGACCATTTCTTCATAATTCCCAGTAAAAATGGAAACTCCAAAAATATTTCCGATTTTTTTTTGATCAGCACACTTTTTTTCAAACAGCGCTATTGTAAATTGTATCGTTGCCATTACTTTCCTTTTTTTCATCCAGCATTGTTCTAACCAATGCTTCGACTGATTGTTGATTATTGGTTTTTTTCGGCATTTGACATTTTACCCAAAATTATAACTACTATTTTTGTTAGGTTTTTTTGGGTTTCGAAATATAAATTTTACTTATGAATTGTTTTTTATTTTTAACATAATTGAGATATGGACTAGTTTATCTGTTTTGTTGAAGCTCAAGTTTGAAGTAGTCTTCAAAAAATTTTTTTAAGGATTGAAATTAGTGTCGACTATATTGAAAACTGATTAATCGATAATAAAAATCAATATTACAATCCAATTTAACTTACAAAATATAGATTTATTTTTTAACCAATCTTTAAAAATGCTTTAAAATAAAAATAAATTTAAAAACATATGGCAACCTTACCCAAATAAAAATACAGAAAATGTATAATAATCCCTTTTCTAGAACCGAATATTGATTAAAATTCACGGAGTGGTTATTCTCATAAAAATAAATAAATTTGAACCATTTTCTGGAACTAAATATCGATTCAAATTCTTTGAGTGGCTTATTTTATAACAAAGAAAATAAGTATTAGAACATGTGGCAACCCTACCTAAATAAAAATATATTGGAACCATTTTCTATAAATAAATATCTTACCAAAGTCTTTCAGTGGCTTATTTTATAACAAACATTAAAAAAACATGTGGCAACCCTAACAATAAAAGTAAATTTTAATAATTTTTTTGAAGTGAATAGCGATTAAAATTTACTTAGTGGCTATTCTCATAAAAATAAATAAATATAAAATATGTGGCAACTCTATTAAAAAAAAAATTTTTTTGAACCATTTTCCCCAACTAAATGACTTATAAAATTCTGTAAGTGGCTTATTTAATGACAAACAAAATAAATATAAAAACATGTCACAACCCTACCGAAATAAAATTGACACCATTTTTTAGAGCTGGCTGTGGCAACCCTACCTAAATTGGAATTAATTTCAACCATTTTCAAGAACCAAAAAGCGATTAAACTTCATAGAGCGGCTTATTTTACAACAAATAAAATAATTATTAAAACAATATGGCAACCCTACCTTTATAAGGATAAAATTTAACCATTTTCTATAACCAAATTTTGATAAAAATTGTTGCAGCGACTTTTCTTAAATATATAAATCAAAATAAAAATATGTGGCAACCCTACATAAATAGGAATAAATTTTCACTTTTTTCTCCAACCAATCTTATCTATCTATCTTATCAAATTCTTTGAGTGGCTTATTTTAGAACAAATAAAATAATTATTAAAACAATATGGCAACCCTACCTTAATACATGTAAATTTGAACCATTTGAACCAGAAAAAAAATACTAATTAAAATACCGCAATGAAATCTTTGAAAAAAAAAATTCAATATAACCGATTCTAAGACTATAATTTAAAAATGTTCCTACAGGATTTTCGAAATTTACACTTAAGCACATCAAAGAAAAATACGGTCTTCCACGTCTTCACAGCTTATAAAATAGTGCAGTGGTATAGGTGTTAAGTACAGCGCTACGCTACATAAAACCTCGGATATATTTATATGCGCTAACAAAGGATGTTTTTATGGCCTTCGTTTGGTTTTAAGCTGCCTGAAATCTCCTCGTCGTTAGACCATGCTCTAGTTAAATCAGCTTTCTGCTTTCTACTTTTCACGCACACACACACACACATATACATTTGCACTGACCATGTGTATTTATAGTAGGTAAGTACTTTTATTACTTAGTTATTCGCCACTTTGTAACGATGAGTGGCTGACCGACAACAAAAACAAAAACAAAAACAACATCAACAACCAAGACAACAATGCTAACAAATAACGGGAGCATAGTGAAACAGGACCTAATAAACGACCTATTCAGCTATAAAACTACACAGACTAGAGGAGATCACCACACGCACAAGAACAACAACAACAGCAGCCACAACAATAAAAACAAGAGCGGTAGCAGCAAATTACCAGCGAATGCGGTGCAGTGGCATAATGAAGTAATGAAAAACGAAACACAATGTGTATACATTGCGGATAACGGGAAAAAGGTGAAAGGTCCCACAAAAGGAGGCGTAAAAATCAATGTACGCATCAATATTGCCTGGAAAATGCTGTACGTGCGTATGTGTGTGTGTGCATGTGACCGCAAACTCAGTTCTGCTATGAAATTGCTGCAGCGACTGGTCGTAAGATTTATAATTAAATTGCTGTTGTCGGTAGCGGGAAAAGGCTGAGCTTAAAAATAGTCATCGCAACACGCGCAGCATGACTACATGCACACATACATATATGTATATATACACCTGCACATGTGTACGTATTACATTTACACGCTTGCGGCATGTGAGTTCGGATTATCTACATAAATACATAAAAGTTGTCTTGTTCCAGCGAAATTTGTAGCATTAAAGCTTTTTGAATACCTTGTTTTACTGGAAACAGTTTATTAACTTTTAACAAGCAATATTTTGCCAATAATTCCAAGTAAAAAGTTATATTTTAGAAATCATTTCCTATTTTGCTTTTCATTATCATTTCAGAAGAGGAAGTCGTTTCATGAAAATTATAACAACAGCTTGATTAACTGGAAGCACTGAATTATCTAAAATGCTCGTTAATGGCTAGGTTTATAGCATTGTAATAAGGAAAACACAAGAAATCTGGAGTTGTCCGGATTCGTCAAATTTTTACAAGCGTGTATACAATATTTACGTCTCCTATAATTTGGGTAATATAAATTAAAAATAGGGCTAATACCTCTTTTATTGGTGGTATGGTATTAAAAGTACTTGGAATACTTCGTTAAATATTTGAAATATATAGATTTTTAATTGGAAATTTAAGTAGATTAGGTGTTAATTTTAATTCTGATAGTTTTAAAGTACAAAAATATTAGTTAGCCGAAAAGGTGCTAATCAAACTTCAACTTATCTTTTTTGTTATATTTATAAATAAATAAACAAATATGTACCATTTTGGTCGACCACTTTTTGCCATTTTCCGCCAGAGACATTACTCCATCAGAGTAAAAACTTTCATCGGTGTAAATCGAAATTTCGAAATTTCCAGAACGGAAGCGAGCGAACCATTTTAGTGCTACACGAACTGATATAGCATCGTCTCCGTAAACTTCACAAATTTTATTGGAGGCTTGCGTGGTATTCTTCCCTTTTTTATATAAAACTTCAAAATATAGCAAATTTCTTCATTATTTTCACTCATTTTTGAACAGCTGTAACTTTTTTACAACTTCCCCCAATTTGATTTTTTTTTGTTGAATGTGGCTTAAAATCTCACATTTCCAAGACTATATGGTATAACACAATGTGATTGGTAGCACTGGAGATATATGACTGCAACTACATCTATTGACAAAATACGAAAAGACTTTTTCGACTACCCAATGTAGACAGTGAAAATGGCAGTGGTGGGCTCTATGTATGTAAGATGATACTAGGGTTATCATGTGGCCGAGCACCTGTACTTATGAATCGGTGTTACAAAGCGATAGTCAAGTAAATACTTTCCGGTGTTTGATGTGGTAGACTTCTGGTAGTAAAATCTCATACAAGCAATCGCTTGTGAGGATAGAACGACTCGCTGCTATCTATATAATGAGAGCACTGAGCTATTCAACCTGCCACCAACTAAAATGGTAGTGGAAACTTTGGCAGCGAAATAAGCTGCTACTTTGGCGGCGTTAAGTGAATTTTCCGCAAGAACCTCCGTACATCGCTCGATACGCTGGAGGTCAGTGGATAAAATAGATCACATCCCCTCATGCCTTATCTGCGAGAGAAGTTTTCAAGTCATCGTAAAAAAGTGGGGATGGCGCAGGAGCACGCGACACATCAGTGAAACTTTTAAGATATACACGGACGTATCAAAAATGGCTGATGGAGTGAGCCTAGAGATCTATGTTACACCGCGGAGGTAGACTACAAGCGAGTCTTCAAGCTTCTTGTATACTGCAATATCTACCAGACAGAATTCTTCGCAGCAAAGAAAGTTACTGAGATAGCTAACAGCGCAGCAATCGACACACAAAACGAAATAGCTGATGAGATTGCTGGAGTTGCTATGTGCTTGTCTATAGAACCAGTTCAGAGAATACACAAGTCGTTAAAATCGGTACACAACAAGCTTTTCGAAAGTGCTGACAGACGGATCGGAGTGAGATGGAATGCCTTAACAGTACGCAGGATTGCCAAAATTATGTGCAAGGAATCGGAAAAAACACATGTAAACTTTCTACTCACGCGGTTTCGAAAAGACTACAGGTCGATTATTAGCCTGTTCACTGGTCACAACTAACTGGCATCACAAACGGACTGTATAGACTTTATTATTATGAAAAATATTGTAAGTGCAGAGAAGTAAGCATGAGAGAGATGCTGGAATACTACCTTTGTTTATATCCAGCCTTACTTAGAATTCGGCTTAGATATCTAGGAGCTTTGCAGTTCTAGGGACTGGATGAAGTATCAGTTTTAGATACACTTTTAAGCTTCATGGAAAGCGTAGGTGTTCTGCACGATGTAAACTTCCGCTCGTATAAATAAGAACCATGCAATTGGCATTACAAAAGACCTGTAAGTCCATGTATAGCGTGATAGCCAGCAAATGTAACCTAACCTAATCTAACCTAATATATAATTGTAGTTTAAGTCTGATGCTTATATTTGTTTGATATAATGAGTCTCATATCATATTGTCATGAAAAATACAAAAATATCATTTGTTGCAAAAATATACCTGGCGCGCTATATATCTAAATGTTCATACAACTAATAAAGACAATGATACATTTATTTATGTTGTGGAGAGTGCTGCTATGTAATTTATTATTACTCAAGTGCGATATTATAACACAAAAAGCGTGAAGCAAATTTTGGATATACCCGCTTGTCTTTTATGGACTGGATCTGCTGTACAAGTCCATCTAATATTCAGGTTCACAGTTCAAAACAAGGTATTACACTGTAATCACTATTTCTACACACAACACGCGCTATCACTAGTTTTTGCGTTATGTAAGATTTCACCTAAAATTACCACTTCCATTAGCATTCGTGCCACATACGGCAACTTCCGGTTTCCTTGCGGAGTACAATTAGGACACATAAACAAACAGCGGCCTTAAGTACAACATTATGCAAAGCGTCTAATGGTTGGACGTGAACGCCAAACAAATACGCAGGAAAACAACAAAAACGATGACGACAGAAATAGGGACAGCGACAATAACGGTGACGGCGATGGCGACGGCGACGACGACAAATGACGAATGTGAAATGACGTTTTGCTGACAGTTTCGATTGCCTCGCAGACGCGTTGTTGGCCAAAGGGCGGGGCAAAACTGGAACATGTGTACCAAATCCATGTAAAGTGGTAAAAGTGTGTGCGCGTGTGTGTAGGCATGTAAGTTGTCATGTAAACAAGCTGAAAGAAAACTGGCAATGACGTCAAAGCAAAACGCGGCGTTGCTTAGAAGCGAAATCAAAGCAGTTTATGGGACGCTATGAGGTTGAGAGCGAGGGAGCGCGTGTGAGCGGAAGGCAAAATGGAGCTGAGTGGAGTGAAATATTTGATTTCCGGTTTATGAATATACCAATTATAGAACTACATATGTATGTATGTCTACGATAAGCGCAGTTGTGTGTGTATTAGTGAATTGGTTGTGGCAGGGCAAGTATGGCTGTTGATTTATGGGTGTGTGTGTACGAAAATTTAACACAAAGCAAGCTACAATTCGTGGCATGAAACCAGCTTGAAGCCGTAGAACTTTTTGTTATTTTGCATATGCAATAGATAATGTAAATTTATCTGCAAAAGTATGTGTGTATGGTTGTATGATAATATGAGTGTTTGTAATTGCCAGCAAACGAAGCGGCGTCTAAAGGAAGCGGATATGTATATCAGTGGCATAAACACGGGCGGAAACGAATTTTTGTTTGCGATTTTGACAGCAGCCAACACACACACACACCGAGTAAAGTACATGTGTCTGCTATTTATAGGTCAACCAAAATGGTAGCAATATGTTGGCACGCGTGTATGTGTGTGTGGAAAATCGGTGCTGCATAAAATGTTTGCTTTTGTACGCCTATCTTTATGCTTGTCTATGCATATGTGGGCAAATATGTTTACACGAGTGCGTTTTGGCATAGCATTTGCATATTTGAAGACGCCTTTAGGCGTATATTTTGGCACCAGTGTGAGACAAATACACAATAAATTGACGCAAAGCGCTCGGCACACAATTGGAAAAAGCAGGCACTTATACACAGACCATGTTTATTCCACACAGACATACACGGGCATATGCATAAATATGTTTATACACACTCATATGCTGTGATAACAGCGCTTAATGCGTTTGTGTAGCATACCTTTAGGCACTAAGACGTATGTCGTCATTGCTTACAGGCGGCTTTGCATTGCTTTTAGTTGTATCCACCACACACATACATACCTGTATATATATACACGCATACATACATACAAGCACATATATATATATGCTTACATAGATACATACATATATGTTTGTAGTTATATACCGGATACTGGCTACCGAATTAATGTCCTTACATTTGCTCTAAAGCTTACTGCTTGTATTGTCCCTGCATTATTGTTGCTTCAGTAGTGGTGATTTCGGTGCGTACTGCGCACAGACACACACACACAGCTGTATCTTTGTTTATACGCGTATGTCATGGCCTTTGTTTATTTGTTTGCCTTTGATTTTCCTTATGTTTATTTAAGATTTAAATAAATTCAGGTTTATTTATATAAGATTTGCTGGCCGCCCACGGTGTATGCCAGCAACAAAAAGTGTTTTAAGCCCACATAAGTTTGCATTGACTGTGAAACCTTTCAGAGCGCGTTAACAACAACAAAAGCATGGTTTAACTGGAATTTGTAGGAATAGTGCGATTTTGAGTTAAGTGCCGCCTGCCGCCTTCTATGACTTAATAGCATTCCGCAGTATTGAGGAAAAAAACGCAAAAACAACAAAAACAAAGGCACATCCGCGTATAAAAGAATACCTATACTTGGCAAGGTATTCAAAGAAAAAAATTTTTGAAACTCACTGGATAACGGGAAATTCGCACTCGATTGTCCTTCGTCTAGTTTGCATATTTCACTCCCTTTTTAACTCACTGCCTTTTTATGGTGTGCGCGCGCAATTTTTTATTGATCTTGAATTTGAAGTGCTTTTAGCAGCGAAAGGCAAATAAATACGGAAAAAATGCGCGCACCCAAAATACAAATATTGAGAGTAGTGGACTGGCGCAGGGACATAAATGAAAAGGTGGGTAAAAAATTAAAGTGACTAAAATTTAATGTTAAGCCTTAGCCAGTTCCAATTTATGGAGGATTTACTAAAATATCATGGGCGTTGCACTAAATTCCTTGCTTATTTGCATCCTAGACACAGATCTTAGATTAGTCGATAGTTTTTGAAACTAAAAATAAAAATAGTAGGATAAAACCAATGGAAAAGGCAGATAATCTATATATATAAAAGAAAGTCGTGCTAGTTACACCATGTATAAATCAATAATGGCTGAACCGATTTGGCTGAAAATTGGTGGAGAAGTAGCCTAGGACCAGGGTAAGAACATAGAGTTCATGTAAGAATCATTTGAAAATAATTGCTTCACCAAGAATGCTATATCTCCTTAACTAATAGTCATAACCTATATAATAGAAATCATAGAGATGGTATTGGTAGTACTAACTATTTATCAGCCACAGTAAAACGTGGACAGGTCCCCTAGTACAAGGTCCGACACTCGAAGTGTAACTAACTTCAGACCGTTCGCGCAGCTGTCGCACTGGAATCAGCTGTTTATAAATTTGCTGAATGACAGTTCGGAGTATTGTTCACAAGTGTACAAAAGCGTTTTGCCAAAAGTGAACGCAAAAAAAGTGATCAGCGATGGAATTCAAACGTAATAGTGTGATTGCTTTATATTTAGCTGGAAAATCATAGCCAGCAATTGTTCGTGAACTCAAACACCTTAATGTGACTAAAGTTTTTGTTTATAGCACCATGTCTCGTTACAATGATACTGGCAGCATCGCAAAACGTCATGAAGGTGGTCATCAAAAGATTGCAACGTCACGTGAGATGGTTCGGAAAGTGAAGAAGCGACTTGAGCGAAATCCACGACGAAGTGCCAATCAAATGGCTAAAGAACTGAAAATATCCGACCGCAGCATCCAACGCATATTGAAGAATGAGATCAAGGTGAAGCCTTACAAGTTCCAAAAGGCCCATGATCTCACACCGCAGCAGCAACAAGTAAGACTTGAGAGAGCGAAGCAGTTACTTTGCTTAGCCGAAAGCGGTCGGATTCCGAACTTTGTGTTTTCTGACAAAAAATTTTTTCCAATTGAGCAATTCGTAAACTCTCAAAACGAAAGGGTTTACTTGACCGACTATTCATACGAGAATCTAAGTCATCGGTTGGTCACCAGGAGGCAGCACCCGTCATAAATAATGGTTTGGGCCACTATCACCGCAGATGGGCGCTCTCCAATTGTTTTCATAGAGCCTGGCGTCAAAGTAAATGCGACATATTATCGGGAAAGTGTTCTGGAGGCTGCTTTGAAGCCGTGGGCAAACAAACATTTCAGTCGCAAACCATGGACGTTTCAACAAGACTCAGCACCGTCTCACAAAGCGCGAGTGAACCAAGAATGGCTGAAAAACAACGTTCCGAACTTCATTACGACCACACAATGGCTCTCGAATTCACCAGATGCGAATCCAATGGATTATTCTCTCTGAGCCATTTTGGAGAGCAAGGCCCGAAGTAAAAAATACACAAGTCTCGAGATGCTGAAGAAAGCCATTGTCCGTGAGTGGGCCAAAATACCGGCAAGTCACATTCGGGCAGCTTGCGACTCTTGTTTTGACCGTCTCAAGGCCATAGTTAAGGCAAAAAGGTGGTCATATAGAGCAAATGTGAATTAGTCCTGAATTTATGATTATTTTCACACATTTTGTACTTTAAAATAAATAAAAATAATTATCCAAACTGAATTTATGGCATTTTTAATTGGTTACACTTCGGACCCTGTATAACATAAATTAAGGGAAAAATAATTTGTGGCATTACAACATTTTTCAGAATAGAATACAGTTAGAATTTTTAAAAATTATATAATTTTATACAGTGTCTTAATGTACATACATTTAAGAATACACACTGAAAATTGCATATCGTTCCGGTGAATATTTTCGAAGTTACACGCAAATTTGAAAAGGCGTTTCAGAGTGCTTGTAAAGTGCATTCGAAACTTTAAACGCGTTTTTGTCAAAATGGTGTTTTCAAAGTTGGTGACCAACTCGAAACTGCTAAACCGATTAGCCTAAAATTTTAACACGAGCTTTTTAAATACATTTTTTAGTTTTGAATCTAAAATTGTTTCTCACCGATAAATATGATTTTTTGTAAACAATTTAAGACCGAAATTTTGGTCAAAAATCGACTTTTTTTAGAAATTGTAACTTTATCAAACAATTTTTTTTTACTTATTCCATTGATTTGTTTTACGAGATTTAAGATAACTTTAACGAAATCTGTTTGGTTTTTAATTTCGTAGTTTCCAGTTCAGAAATACCGTAGTCACCGGTAAACGTAGTTTTTGAGAGAACCTTTTGGAGATAAGCTATGCAAGTAGTTCAGTTTTGCCGGAAATCAAAATAAACCATTCTTTACCTTTAAATATTCAACGGCTGTTCCCCTCTTCCACTTTCGAACTACAGATCGCCAGTAAATTATATTTCCTGTCATTTATGCTATATGTTATTATCCACTTTTAGCAATGGGTTTCATCACAATATTACTTTTAATCTTTTTACCATTTTCAAAGGCTTCAGAACTGGCCTAACTCTATACACGAAAAATCGGAAAAGTTTTATAAAACATGTGACTTTCTTTTATATATAAAGTATGCATTTAACTTGGAAATATTACTCAGAGTAAGAATATGTAAATTCTCTTCTTGCATTCTGAGGAACATAAATATATTTGGCACATAAAGCAGCATTACATAATACATAGATTAGATGTATACTCTAAATTGGTGTTTCAACTTTCAGTGTAGGCATTTCCAAAAATATTTTTGCGCCCGTCTTAGAACTTTCAAACAGCAAAAATGGATCAATGGTAGGTAATGGATACCTAGCAAGTGGATTCTAATGCAAAATACTAAAGAAATGGCGAATAAGTAACAGATATAATCAGTAATTAAACTCGATGATAAGAAATAAACAAAAAAGAAGAAGAAATTGCTGAAATATGCCTTTGTATATATTTAAGTATTAACCTTAGACGATTAAGCTATACAAATAGGGAATATATGTGTTTGAAGTAAGAGATGTACTATAACAATTTTCGCTAGTTCACTCGCTCGGTAATAAAAACGACGCCTTTGTTCAATGGGAGTTTTTAGTAGTTATAAATTCAAAAATGGTGTGAGACGGTTCTAAAACTTTATATATTTTTATTTAAAAAATTAAATTAAAGAAAAATATGTTACCATAATTAAAACTTTTTATTTGATATTATATATTAAATTAATATTCTCAATACTCTCAATTTATAATAATTTTTTTATAACACTTACATTTAATTATGCATTGTACATATTATAAAATTATTTATGATTTTTTTTAACACTAAAGTTATTGGCGACTCTCATATTGCAGGTCACAATCACATGTATAAACAAGTAAGGAAGGGCTAAGTTCGGGTGTCACCGAACATTTTATACTCTCGCATGATAAAGTGATAATCGAGATTTCATTATCAGTCATTTACATATTTTTCAAATACCGTATTTGTGTAAAGTTTTATTCCGCTATCATCATTGGTTCCTAATGTACATATATATATATTATACAGAGAAGGCATCAGACGGAATTCAAAATAGCGTTATATTGGAAAAAGGCGTGGTTGTGAACCGATTCACCCATATTTCGTACATGTCATTAGGGTGTTAAGAAAATATTATATACTGAATTTCATTGAAATCGGTTAAGTAGTTCCTGAGATATGGTTTTTGGTCCATAAGTGGGCGAGGCCACGCCCATTTTCAATTTTTAAAAAAGGCCTGGGTGCAGCTTCCTTCTGCCATTTCTTCCGTAAAATTTAGTGTTTCTGGCGTTTTTTGTTAGTCGGTTAACGCATTTTTAGTGATTTTTAACATAACCTTTGCATGGGAGCTGGGCGTGGTTATTATCCGATTTCTTCTATTTTTGAACTGTATATGGAAATGGCTGAAGCAAACGACTCTATAAAGTTTGGTTGACATAGGTATAGTAGTTTCCGAGATATGTACAAAAAACTTATTAGGGGGCGGGGCCTCGCCCACTTTTTCAAAAAAATTATGTCCAAATATGCCCCTCTCTAATGCGATCCTTTGTGCCAAATTTCACTTTAATATCTTTATTTATGGCTTAGTTATGACACTTTATAGGTTTTCGGTTTCCGCCATTTTGTGGGCGTGGCAGTGGGCCGATTTTGCCCATCTTCGAACTTAACCTTCTTATGGAAACCAAGGAATACGTGTAACAAGTTTCATCATGATATCTCAATTTTTAGTCAAGTTACAGCTTGCACGGACGGACGGACGGACAGACAGACATCCTGATTTCAACTCTACTCGTCACCCTGATCACTTTGGTATATACATATAACCCTATATCTGACTCTTTTAGTTTTAGGACTTACAAACAACCGTTATGTGAACAAAACTATAATAATCTCCTTAGCAACTTTGTTGCGAGAGTATAAAAATAAATTACTACCGATTTCAGTTCAAAATTAGAAGGTCTTTATTAAGGCGGAATTAAGGTTAGGGCAGCGTTCTATTAAGGGTTTTCATGCCTTAAGAAAGACCAATTGTAATTTTGCATTGAAATCAGTAGTTATTTATGCTTTTTACTAGTTTAAGCTTCAATGAAAACTGGAGAATTAGCGATCTGCGTTTCCGAATATAATAAGCTAATGAAGAATAAAAGGCAATTTGCTTGAACTTGCAGACTACCGAGCAGAGATTTTTGGTTTTAATTTGAATTGAAATTGTAGCTACAAAGAGTTCACGCCTAAAAGTATGTTATACGCTGTTCACTAGGGCTGGTAAGAGAAGAGATAGACTACCTTAAAAACCCAAATGGAAAGCAACTTGATATCTTAACAAAAACTCGAATCGGAACAGGCTACAAAAACCATATGATATTGTTCTTTGAAGAAATTGCATACAAGATTTAAATAAGAGAAAAATTAGAAAAAGGACGTTAAGATCAAGAAGCTGTGGTTCTTTTTAGTTCGCATCAAGATATACAAAAAAGAATAGTAAAAACTATTAAAAGAATTAATTAAATAATGGTTTTGTGCCCTAACATAAACCATTAGGTCAATTCTCGATATCTAAAAAATGTTTATAAAATAATTCAAAACTGATCGTCAAAAATTTAAGTCAAGTTTTTATTGCCATAATCCAAGTCACTTTAAATCCACAAACAAAAAATCATAAAAATGCAAACATTCACGAGTGAGTGCACAAGATTCACATATCCTCTAACTATTCATGTATGTATGCATGTGTGTGTGTGTGTATTGTAGTGGTGTACAACTACTTAATAAGTTGAAATTAATGTCAACAATATTGACAAGCGCAAGTGACAACGATGATTATGTGATGATGATGACAAAGCACAAGTCGAATAAAAGGGTGTGACGTCGAAGTGCATACATACATATACATCACACAATACAAATGTATGTATGAGTGTATGTGTGCGCCACAATAGTGGCCACCAACGCCAGCAAACAGCCACTCATACTAGCGCATATTAGCAATGATGTATGATGCCGAAGCTACCGACTTGTCTTCATCATTTCCCGCTTCCATCCCTCCTGCTCCATCGTCTGCGTTTTCTTCATCATCAGCACAAGGATACATTGTTGTTGTCGTATTGATATGTCAGTTGACAAGGCAGTTTGAAAGCATAAGTGCCAGCAAAAGACCAAGCCACATATACAATACAACACAGAGGCACACAGCTATATACACACACACACACATACTCACATGCATGCATGTTTATGCCAAAAAGTGGGCTAAGCACTTTGCTCGACGAACGAAAATAGTGAATTACAACAGTTAGCGAAATTGATTGACGGCTGCAAGAGCACTAATGAGCTTCTACATTGTAGTTGGCTTGTTTAAGCACACACACACACACACATACATGCACACAGTGACACATACAAATATGTTTAGGTTGGTATGAGCAAAAAATCTGCTGATGCAGCAAATACTCGTAGTAACGGTGTTTCTTTTTTCTAATTCTTTTTTTGGCGAAAGCACACTACAAGCTTTTGAGTGTGTTTATAGTGCAGTAGAAGCGCTTATGTGTGGGTATGTGTGTGTTTGCTAGAAAAGTGGCTGCTGAGTGTGGCTTGGTTGATAAGTGGGTCACTGACTTGCAGTTCAATAGTTAAAAGGAAAAAGTGAATTATTTGACTCGCTTCGAGTGTTTGAGGTCTGTCAGCGTTTTTCAGTTAGTGATTTTTCGTTCATGGAGCAAATAAAAAACTTATATAATACGACGTGTATATAGATAGATTAGCTTTAAAGAAGTTTTTGAACTCTTAAATAACTATATTTTAAACGCTGGAAAATTAGAAATCAAAAGAAAGTCTTCAGTGAAATTGTTAAATCTAATAATTTCAATTGACGAAACGAGTGTCTGAGCAACTGGCTACGTCTGTTATCTCGCAAGTTTCTTTCATTGTTAATTCAAACAAATGCTAGTAATAAAGGTACGGAGTGCTCGAAACATTAGCCTTCTATATATAAAACACAAAAAAACTTAGACTCCGATAGATAACCTCGACAGATTTTGCTTCAAGTTGTTGATAGACCCTACCTAGAGTGATTATGTAGATTTTTACAATCAACAAATAAATGATTATATTTACAATAAAAGTAAAGCTAACATGCAACCAAAACAGCAAAAATACTCCTACTTATTCAGAATCCACCCCAACAGAGCACGCCTGAAATGTGCAATGAGTCCTCGCTTGGCTCCAACCACCTTTCTGCGTGCCTGATTATCCCCACTCAACTAACAACCTAATCGAAGCAGCTCGTTTCTATGACCTTATGACCTCCTGCTGAACGATTTCGATGACAGCCAATCTTATACCATGTTCAGACCGACACTTAATCACTCGATTTCGGCTGTTGAATGGATTATCCCACTAATCTTAAAAATTTATCAAGATTTCGCCATACAAAAATGACAGTTCCAAATCACTTCATTGAAATGATTTCAAACTGATCCACGCTAAATCTCTCTGTGCGACTCTGATTTTGCAATGGATTATCCCAATCTGCTTGGCAGCACTGAAAATCTGTTACATTATCACAGCTGATTTAGACACTACAAAGGGGAAAAATGTAAACAAACAATTTTTTTTTTAAAGCAATGAATCTAATTTCACTTGACAATCGACTTAACAAATGAAAAAATACATCCATTATTTCTATTATATGGAAAATATTAAAAAAATACGGCTTTTATTTGAAAATACTATATGACAATCTTTCCTTTTGATAAATATTAAGCGATATGAATTCTTGAATGACAATAACAGCTGTTTTTTGATCTTTCTAACGGCAGTGAGAACACTGTTGGGTTAAGAAATGATTAAATGTAATCTAATCTTTAAAATTTTCGGTCTGAACATGGTATTAGAACCTAAGCGGGGACTAGATAGCCGCTACAAAACAAAAATTTGCATGCACTGCAACGAAGATCTTCCCAGTCCTCTATAAAATGACGATAAAGAGTTGGGCTTAGGGGCTATTCATAACGAAAAAAACTATGAACTTGTGAAAATATCGAAAAAACTCAGTGTTATGCGAAATGGCGAAACTATTCTGGAACCTCATAATAGTTAGTCTATGATTTTAAACAAATCGAAACAAGTTTTGTTGACTTAAAATTAAGGTTATGTTTCTAGGCTCTATATTCAATTGATAAAATACTGAAAAAAATAATATTATCCTTGTCTAATCAGCTGTGTGGTCAAGGCACTCGGATCAGTCAACCTGAGCATGTAATACTTACAACGCGTTTTTATCGGAAATTGTGATGAATTGTCTTAATATGTACTCAAGCTTTTAGGAGGCCCATTTTGAAGCTATCGGGACTACACAGTATAATTATTGAGAAATCTGCGTGAGATTTTGCTACTTATTTTTCGATCAAAAATGTATCATTATTTTACGAGTCCCCTAGTTGCGAATAAAAATGATTGTTTTAAGGAGCTAAGAGTCAGTACAGCTATCATCACCCTACCCTGCAAAATATGGCGCTCACTAATATTTCTCACCATGCCTGAAAACACTAACCACATATACCATACATACTCGGGTTATCACCACACAAGATATCACCACACAGGATGTCACCACACGGGATACAACTAACAAACGACAGCGATTCGATCAACCACATTGCTCAACACGGGCCCAGAGTTATTTCGGCCTACACAGGGTATCTCGGCATCTTCTTTTTCTACTATTCGATCGCCGGCATCCGTATGTTGTTTTAGGGACCAGATCAATTGAAAAAAGTCATTCCAAAAATAGCTAAATATCAAAATAGTTTTTTAAACTCAAACACATGTTTGGAAAACCTTGAAAGAGGGTAATTCGATTCTTCTTTCTTTACTCTTAAAGTAAATTGTCCAATTAAGCATTTTTTAGGCTAATAGGCTGGCGAAAATCTAAAACTTTATTCAAGTAAATACTTGAAAACTATGGACAAAGAGCAATCTGATATCTTGACATTCTCAGAGCAAATTAGAAATATTCGGTTACTAAGTTAATAACTGAGGTATGTGAAACTAACTCTTATTCGTCAGTTTCATTGTATATGTATGTATTTTGGCTAATGCCCAGGAGACTAAGGAACACATTGTTAAACGTCAAAATAACGAAAGCTGACGGTAGCGGTCACCGCCCTCATTTACAAAGCGTTTTTGAACAGCAGAATCACAAGAAATGCGGTAGCCATGCATATATGGGAGATAGGGGAAGACATACCACTGTGATCAAATTGAAAGTTAAATTTTGTCCATTTCATCTCCTTCAAAGTAATCCCCTCCCGCTGCAATATACTTATGCCAACGAATTTTCCAGTCATCATAGCACTTGGAAAAATCCTCCATCGTGATGGCCATCAGAGCCTTCTTCGATTCAGCTTTGGCATATGGTAACTTTAAATGAAATTAGTGAACATAACTCGAGACCTTGAAGATTATTAGAGTAACTACAAGAGAGAATATCACAACCCTCAGTTGTCATAAGATGTTGTAAGAGGCCGTAATAATTCGCATTCCCAAATTTTCAGGCAGTGAACCCCTCAACATAGCTTAAAGTACTAAAAGGAGGAATAAAACTGGTATAGAATTGGTATAAAACTGGTATAAAACGGGTATTTCAGAAGTTATAGTAAAATTTTTGCTTCTTTTTCCGCTTCAGAAACACTATCTACAGAAAAGTACGTAGTGCTAATTTGTGTGTATTGCAACAGAGTTGTCTCAAATATTATTTCCACGTATCAAAGTTAGCGTAAATTTTGAGAAAACTGAAAACTCCAGCAAAGCCTATAATATTCAGCATACCGAAAATGCAAATTTAAGATTTTATAGTTTTTCCACTGAACTTCATTTTCCACTTTGCGCTCTCTATTAGGGCTGTTTGTGCGCTTCAATATTAAACCAACCAAGCAATTTTCACTTTTCAAAGGCAGAATGTGTAACAGACATACAGAGAATAACAACAATAACACACAGGTAGTGCGTACCAATTTAAAATCACTTTCACTTTCTTTGACTCCCCTTCCTTTTAACACATTTTATCTTCTTCTTCTTCTTCACTGCCTGCACTTTTATTACAATCTGCTTGTGATTGCTTTTATTCTTTGAGTATTTGCGTATTTACTATCATATATGTGTGTGTACTAGTGTATGTGTTTGTTGTTGTTGTTGTTTATTGTTGTTTATGTTCCATTACTTTTAACCTGCAGCAGCATTTTCAATTTCCTCGCACTCAAAAACACAAGCGCACACACACTTGCATGCAGGAATAAGCGAAAAATAAAAAAAATGTTGCATACAACTAGGCGTTCAATAAACACACGCCTTAGTATTGGCGCACAGTTGGAGCGCTTGTACATGTGTATGTGTGAAGTGGCATGTTTGCAAGCACTGCAATATTGTTACACTGCTCAATAGTTGTAACTGGAAGAAAAGGGAGAAAAGTGAGCACAAACACTCACATAGTTCTGGAGCCTAAGCTGCGCTGGTGCAACATTTTTACTTCCCAATCAAATACAATTTTCTATTTGCTGACTTTTTACGACTTTTTTAGCACATTTTCGCCTTCCTTGTGCAAAGTTCGCATTGAAAATTGCACAAAGTTGCAACACTTTGACACAAATTCACTTTCGAGCATATTTGCAGTAATTGCACTTTGCCGACAATAATATTTTATAATGCGACATAAATGGCTTGGTGTGTGTGCCGATGCAACTCTGCGTTGAATGAATATATTAGTGGAATAATTGCAGTTCTTACAAATAGCATAAGAGAACTCTCCAAAGCTTTTATTTTGCTGAAATTAAGTAGTGTCAATGCAGAAAGCGGAACGTAAAGTGTTACTTTAACCTATGTTCTCTACTTTTCACCTCATTTTTGGTCCCATTTAGTGCGTTTTGGACTAAGACATTTCTTAAAATATTATATTTTACTGTAGTTCAGCATGAGCATTTAGTCAGTGCTGGTGAAAAAGCAACAGTTTAAATATAAATATATCAAAAGTGGTGGGAGAATTCACCTTGAAATTCTTGTAAATTTCTTAGAGCAAAAAACTTTAGGGAAGTACTTTTATTCTGCGCTGTCTCGCCACATCGATCACATAGTTTTAAAAATTTATGGACTTTTCAGAAAAAGTAAAATTTTATTCATCTAAATTTGGACGCATTACTTGGTATAGACAAATACATTGTTTGTGCTATTTAGTTCAAGCAGAGGTTAAATATGAATTAATTTCTTGAGAGAATTAGATTTTAAATCGCCAGAATTTTAATCGCTATATACAATTATCTACGAAACTCTATAACCAATTCTACGACAGAATGATTACTTAAATCAGAGTTTAAGTCCAGAATTTTTTTGAAAGAAGGCAAGACTGAAGACTGAAATGGGAGTTTCGGTTCAAAAAGAACTCATATTAATGATGAGCTTAGCTCTTAAACTTATAACATTTGGAGACATGAAGAGAAAGGTGAATAAAATTAGTGGAGAAGAAAGAAACAATGGTATGGAAAGTAAGAGAAAGAGTTGGAGAAAAAGAGATGGACTAAGACTAGGAAGAAATAAAGATTTTTCAAATAGAAAAAGATAGAAAAACCAACAGAGAAAGAGAAAATAAAGGCCTAAAATTATTTCAAGAACTGAATTTGAATTTCCCAAGTTTTTTTGTAATTTGATGCATAAATCTTATTAAAGATAGTCTACTTCGCAAGAGACTGAAGGAGAAAAGTGGCAGAAAAATAGACAAACAAGCAGGAAAAAGAGAAAGTGAGTGAGACCGGAAATCTGATCACAAAAAGAGCGAGAGTGAGAAAAACCAACAGAGAAAGAGTAGAAAAAGTACTAAAATTAATTTCAAAAACCGATTGAAATACAATTTCTTGAAATTCGATGTGTCAAACAATTTTTTTTTGTTTTGTAACATGTTGCATAAATCTTATGAAGATAGTCTATTTGATAAACTTCGCGAGAGATAGAAGGAGGAAAGTAGTTAAAATGTGTAGGGAAAACGACAAAAAAAGATGGGAAGGGAGGGAAAGAAAGAAAGACGAAGGGAGGGGGGACAATGAGTTAGAGATGAGAATAGAGAGAGAGAGAGAAAGAAACAAACAGAGGAAGAGGAGAGAAAATGATAAAGCTAATTCCAAAAACTAATTAAAATCATTTTTGAAGAATTCGACAACATTTTTTTCTTCTTATACACGGCCTGTCGCAAAAGAGACAGGACTGAAAAAAAAAAAAAAATTAATATTTTTCAAAAATTATATTTTTTATACAAAGTAGTTTCCCTGTACTTCGATTGGATAGCTGAAATGTCCTGAAACCAGTGTTCTTTTATGGGCAAATGAAGCTTTCCAAATAGGTAAAAAGCACAGGGTGCCAGATCAGGTGAGTAGGGTGAGTGATTAATGGTTAATATAGAGTTGTTTGTCAAAAAATCAATGACAAGCGTCGACCGATGACACGGCGCATTATCGTGAAACAGGCGCCAGGACCCTGCCTCACGGTATTGTGGTCGAGCACGACGAATGCGTGACAAAAGACGCTTCATAACACCAAGATAAAACGCAGCATTAATCGTTTGGCCAGGTGGGACGAACTCTCGGTGTACAATACCCTCGGAATCGTAAAAATAAATCAGCATTGTCTTTATTTTTGACTTCTGAAGACGACCGACTTCTGATCGTCACAGAGGTCTTCACGACCTTCTTGAAATCGCTTAAACCACTCATGCACATTACTACGGGATAGGCACTGATCACCATAAACTTTCTTCATCATTTGAAATGTTTCGGTAAACGTTTTCCCAAGTTTAAAACAAAATTTAATATTTGCTCTTTGTTGAAAATACATTTTACGACCGATGACCAAAAGCTGCTGTCACTTTTTGATCGATACATCGATTGTAGTTATCCAATTGTCTTAAAATTTTTACGAAATGTCAACAAGAGATCAAACTTTTTATTTCATATACCCACCAATAGGTGGCGCCACCAGAAACAGTTATATTTAAAAAGTTCTGTTTCTTTTGCGACAGACCTTATATGTTGCACAAATCTTATGACAGATAGTCTATTTGTTCACATTTTTATACACTGAAGTGGGTGAATTAAGTCTCCCATGAAGTTTGTAAAACCCAGAAAAAAACTTTGGAGGCGCTATAAAGCATGCATAAAAAAATATCAGCGTTACTAAGCTCTCAGTTTTCGAGATAACGATGCGACATTTTCCATACGGTCTTTTTTCCCCAAGAAGCTGCTCATTTGTCGCAAACGTGGATATTGGACCACTACGGCATGTAGCTGCCATACAAACTGAACTATCGGAATCAAGTTCTTGTATGAAATATTTTCCGTTTATGAATATATCTTCATGAAAGTGAGCACAAATTATTGCCGAAAGAAATGGTTCAAATCGAATAGTTATATATAGCATTTAATCATAAGCAAGACAAAACTTTTTGTACTTTTTTATGCTATAAAAAATACACCTTTAAAAGGTACTTACAGCTTCCATGTAGCTAAAGTCAACGTACTTCATATTTTTGCTTCAAATTTAGCTGATATTATTTTTTATAAAATCTTTCATTCTAACATTAAAAAATTGGTTGAAAAGGCTAGTTATTGGTGTTTCTAATATTGAAACTGAAATCATAATCATTTTATGTACTTTAGTATGGTAGTTACTAAATACTATAACGTATTAAGCCATACCTTATACCAAATTTTGAGGTGAGGAATGCTAACCGCCTTGCTTTATGAATTGTAGCATTAAAAGCGAACAAAAGTAATTATTTGCTCAAATTTTAAGTTATTTTTATTTCAATGAAAAAAATAATTATTACAATTTCCAACTACACAAACCAAATATTATTTATTATTAATTTTAATTTTTATACACAAATAAACTAACTACAAGCAGCAGTAGCAATTTGCAAACAAAATTAAACTTAATTAAAAATTAAACTAACTTATTCAAAAGTAATTGGCATACAATTGTCAAAGTGAGTCAAATAATTGGTGAAACGAAATTATATTTTCCGTTGCCATAAACAACGCTTTGAGCGCACCGAAGTGAAGGAGCAAATTTCTAAGCGCCATGCTTTCGTCTTACTAGAAACACACCCACACAAATATAAATAAATAAATAGGTAAATACACACCTGCCGTGGTGAACAAAAGCATTTCGCCTGAGTAAGCAGTCACTCAATTAAATAATATTTGTCTGAGTAATTTCATTGTCAATAACACTCGTTGCAGAATGCGAGAGTACGAAGCATACAGCAATTTGCACACGCAAATCGCACAAACCGAGTATAGCATGTCGTCTGCAGAGTCATAAATGTGGAAAAATATTTGAACTGATTTGTGTCGAATTGCCGCAATTATCATGCATAAACCTGTATGTGCATGTTTAGACCAGTGTTTACATGCGTCAATTTGCTGTAAGCGTTGAACCAACCTTTCATGAAATTTGACATTCAAAAAAGGAAAGCAAAAACGAAAAAAAATATTGTACGAATATTTTTCCGCACCACTGTGCGACATGAAACTCGAGCGCAAAATCAATTTGTCTGTAAATTTCGTAGACGTACATAAAATATAAATTTTCTTTATACAAATTTTATTTGCTGCTGCCGCGCTTCATAGTTTGCATAAGGCCAGGCGGTGTGGCGCACAAAAGGAAAATATGGAAAAATAAATCAAATTATTGCAAGAATTTTTCATCTTTCATCTTTTCATCGACATTGGCCATTCAATGCGGGCGCAGCAACGTTGCCACCCTGCACACTTTCAGCTGATGCCTTCATTAAATTTAACTTTGTAATTTAAGCCGAACGCACAAAAAAAGGGAAGATATGAAAAGAAGAACGCTTCAACACGCATACAGACAGACAAGAAATTACACAGACTAAAAACGAGAAAAATAAAAAAAATAAAAAATAAAAGTGAGTGAGCCTGAAAATGGCGGGCGTGGTGGAAATTCACAAATTTTTCGCAAAAATTCCTGACTTTCAAATTTATTTTTTTCCCATTCTTCGGCAAGCGTTTGTGCCTCGCAATTACACTTTGAATTCCTGCGTTATTGAGTTTCGATCTGCGCACACGGCTACGCGTCTTATTTGATTTCTTTATTATTTTCGCTATTCGATGGGTTGGGCGTTTGTGCGGAATATTAAATTAGCTTGCCTAAAAGTATGCTGCAAAAGTCGGAAATTGAAATTTACAGCGTATCAAAACTGTGCTTTGCAGCTAAGACTGGTTGGCCACCATTCGCCTTTAAATGGAAAACTATTTGCCAAGTATTTTCTTGAATAATTTAGTTGGTGTGTAAGTGAAATGGCATGCTAAGGCGTAGCATAGTTTTCGGCGTGTAGCATAGATGAGAGTATGAATATGAATATTCAATGGCAGGGTTTTGTTGGAGCTCATGCGCACGAAGATGCTTAAATTTGTGAGTTCTTGAAAACAAATTTAATTTACTTGAATAATTTGAATCACAAAATAATTGTTTGTGTGTATGTACATTTCTTATAAGTGGGGAACCTGTTTTATGTGTAAGGCACATAACTATTTGGTTATGTAAATTTTAGTTTATAAGTTAGTTGGTATATTAGAGTCTACAGCTGAATGAGTACAGAAAATATTAGAATGAGAATTGAAAGTGATAAGATAGGCCAGTATGGCCTAGACATATCTGGAAGTGGTTATTATGGAAGACTCGTGGAAGTTGCATTACAAGTTTTTCAAAATCGGTCTCTTCTGTACAAGATTGTATTTGTAGATGCTGAAGTAGTTCCTTTCAATCTAAATGTTGCCTACATTTAGGCGTCAGTAAATATTTTATTTTTAAACTCAACTTAATGAACAAATCAGCTTCATCTGAGGCATATAATGAAAAAATTCGGTAGGGAAAGCTTTAAAATTACTTTAGTTTACTATAACTTACTTTTACTTTAGAAACACGGTATATCAAGTTTTGAAAATAGGAAAAAGGAAGCTCTGAACTAAATTTTTTGTTGTTTCTTAAAAAAGATTCAAAAACTTTAAGCGATAATAATATATAATATTTTCACTAAATATTTTATAAATATAAGTAAGGTCATAATTTGAGATGTTTCTGCCAGAATAGAATTGAAAAGAGTTGCCACCAATTTTCGACATTAAAATTTTTTTCTCGAATGCACTAATCAAACCGGACGCTCAATGCAAGTATTGAATAACAAAATTGTGTTTCTAACTTCGCAATGGTGTTGCCACCTACTTAAAAATAAAAACATAACAATAAAATATATGTTCATAACAAATTTTTCCTTTTAGACAGAATTAGAAATCGAAAGATTATTTTTTTTTGGTAGCAAAAAAAATTTCAACAGTGTTGCCACTAAAAAAATTAATTTTCGACTTTTATTGCAACCAAAAAAATTTAATAGGATTACCATTAAAAAGAAATGAAAATTTTAAAATTTTATTCCAGCTAAAAATTTTTAACAGTGTTGCCATTAAAAAAGTTAAAATTTTCGACTTTTCTTGCAGCTAAAAAATTTCTAACAGGGTTGCCATCAAAACAACTTTAAGTTTTCGACTTTTATTGCAGCTAAAAGCAGAACTCAAATGGGAAAAAGAGCACAAATACTTAAAAATCGTGCTTGCTGTCTAGCAAAATTGTGACAGGGTTGCCTACTATTTTCCCATTTCATTGAATTTGTAAAATTAGCACTAAGCTCAAATAAATTTTAGCTTTTTAAGATGAAACAGAGGCAGGAGAGTACAAGAAATTTAAACAGTTACACCCACAAACATTTACACATACATTTCCACTTGATTTTCCGCCCACGACTTCGTCAATGATCATTTGCGGGCTTAACCGCCCCCACTACAATGTGTGATGCCAAAGCTATGCCATCGCTTTTGTTATTGTAAACTGTCGCTCGGTGACAGCCATTAACAATGCGAACGTGAGAGCGCGAAGCCGCACTAATTCACCGTTATACGGTATACAACTGAATAATTAATTCAAAGTTTAACAAGCAATCGCCCAATGACTGTTGGCGGTTGGCGGTTGGCAGCTAAGCAGCGTTGATGATAACGGCAACATAACGGTCGTAATGTTATTAATGATAATGATGCGAATGCCAGCGGTGAGGCATACTATTAGGCGCGCAAACACTACATAAACGCAAGCGCTAATAAATCAGCCGGCAATAGGTGAGTGCTGTGAAACGGTTAAGACTGTTTAGTAGTATGTCGCAAAGTGTGTCTGTGCGTGTGTGTGTGTTTGTGCGTAAGTGAAATGAAATTATTTATGTATTCAACGCTTTAATAAGCGTCTTGATAATTAAGCGCTTGCGGGCCTTTTACATGCGGGAAGCTTCATATATATGTATGTATGTGTATTTGTTGTAGCTTAAATGGCAAACTGCTTTTGTATGCAAGCCATTGTTGTGGTGGCTAAAACCTTTGAATATCATGTTAAGCGCACTTCATGCATTGCCGTGGCAGCTGCCGTTCGCTATATTGGCGCTTTATTAGGCGCAAGAGCTTGAGCTGCCGCCTTTCACCTTTAATACAGCTGCCTGCTGGCCTTTGTATGCCGCTCTTCATGCGCTTAACACATTCACGTACGTGTTTATGGCTGGTGCGCTTGTGCGTGTGTGAGTGTCGGCTGATTGCCCTGACACTCAAGTGGATTAGCATAGGCGTTAATTAGCGAATTATCATTTATAAAGCTTAGCACTGCACATGTATGCGATGAACTTTGCTGATTACCACACGCTTATGAATAGAAGTTATGTACGTACAAATGTGTGTATTATACGTATGTATATGTAACTATGTAAAGAGGATAATACAAGGTAGTCAATTACCAATTGAGTTGTTCTCACATTATTACATGACACTAATACTCTCGTTAAAAAATTAATAATATATTCGGGTATAAACACCCAAAGCTGTTTTGTACAGTATTGTGCCTAATTCTGGCAGTAATGGAAATATTTAGAAGTAATGGAGGTTGCATGTGTATTAAAACTAAATCATACAAGCTTATCTAAAAAAAAATAGAAGTGATCAACAGAACATTTCGCTATGTTTTGGCATGACAGCCAGTATCTTCCAAACGGTAGTACTAGGTATAGAGAAGGCTTGTAGAGTTCGATTAAGTAATTATGCGAGGATACAGAAAGAACATATTAACTCCAGTGTAGCAAACAATTGCAGGAAGGCTTTAAGCTTAAGCAAAATATAGTAGCCGTAGCTGAGAGTGCACACGAAGATCGTGGAGAGTCGATTCGGCACCGTTCGCAACAACTCGGACTGACGTATGGAACGACTTGGCGCATTTAACATCGAGATCTTAAATTTAAAGCGCACAAAATTCAGCACAACAAAAACTGAAACTAGTCGACCTTCCCAAGTGATATAGCCTCCCTCTATGGGCTCTTGAAAAGTTCCAAGAAGATCCGACGTTTCGACCATGTTCATGAGGCCCATTTATAGTTCAACGGGTATGTAAACAAGCAAAAAGCTTCAAAAATTATGCCGCTGAGAACGTAACAATCAATGGCGACCGTTACTGCGCCATGATAACCGTCTATTTGATGCCTGAAACCCATGATCTCGGCGTCACTTGGTTTCAACAAAACAGCGCCACTTCCAAACATCGCATTAATCAATGGATTTATTGAGAGAACACTTCGGTGGTCAGTTGGCCAACAAGATCGTGCGATATCATACCTTAAGATTTTTTCCTGTTTTGGATATGTGAAGTCTAAAGCCTATGCAGACAATTTCATTGGGATTGAGACCTTGAAGTAAAACATCACGCGTGATATTAGTTACCAGTCGAAAGGCGTAGCCGTGGCCAAACTTTGAAATAGATAATCTTCAAAAAATAAATGATAAGGAATGTTCTTTCGAATGATAATAAACATTCTTCTTTAAATTTAAAGTTGCTGTGCTTTTTCTTTAAAAAAGCAGGGAACCTGAAATGGGTTAGTATATATAAAATTACAGCCACCACAGGGTTTATCCGGAAAGAAATAGGACTGGGTCCGTTTTAAAAAAATTATTGAACCAATCGTTACAATTCTTTTCAATTTCAAAATAGGCTGCTTCTGCGTCGATGCAGCGCTGCCAGCGCGATTTCAAAGCATTGAAGGCGTCTCAGAAGGCATTCTTAGGAATAGCCTTGAGAGCCAAGGTGCATACTGCTTGGATCCCATCTGTTGTCTCAAAATATTTGCCTTTCATCGGCCTTTTTAGGCCGGGGGCCACAACTGAGCTGTAGGGCCGCTGCGGAAATGTTGGGATTTGCCGCATCTGCAAGCTAGAAGGGAATACAGAAACTTTTTTCGACTTTCCATGTTAATGCCCAGCACTTTCACAAACCTGACACAAAATACTGGGAACCCATCAGACCGCATATCTTGAGTAGCTGTTTACAAAAAGACTGACGGGTATAAGCGGCTTCATTAAGAGCACCAAGTCGTTTGAACGGAAAAAAGGAAACAGGATAGCATGATTTTAAATTTTGTCAAGTTCATATTATTTTTAAATAGCTGCTACTTTGATCAATTTTCTAATAAACAAAAAGGTTCAGTAAAACAAAAATTTTGGATTTCAAAGTAACAAAGCTAAAATCTATTGACAAGACGTCGAATACCTCGCACCGGGAGTGGTGCATTGAAGAGCGTGTCAAGGGCAGGGTCTTGGAAAAGATGACTGTTTTTTTTCCATTAAAAATTTTTTTACGGACTATGTGTATATTGAAGTAAAGGTGTCAATATTGTTTTAAGCTAGCTATTAGCTCTTCGGACCCGCAAGATATAAAATAATATAAATTCAATTTAAATTGATTTAAAAAAAAAATCACCTAATTAGGTTTAGAAAGAAACTATTCTAAAGTGATTCAATCCTAAAGAGAGGTTTAAAGCGGTTTCGACTAGGTTTGAGTGGACATTCACAGAACACGTTTCATTTCAGATGCTTATTTTTACATTTCTTTAAAAGTAGTGCAGTAGCGTGTGGTATTCTTGAGAAAAGATTTCAATTTATAGAAATATAATAAGTGCGATTTCAGGAAACATCTATCTATGTGAGTCACACTTAGAACCAGCACTGAATTTGCACTAGGTGCCCTCGGTCGCGCAGAAAGCAGTAGATTCTGACGGGTGGCGAAGTTTCAAACTAAAATACATTTTTGACGTGTGAAAGGCGTGAGGAAGATATCATAAATGAAAAACTCGTTATTTTCACTAATGAAAAATTTGCCGTTCAATTTTATGGACAAAGAGAAAGGAAAAGAGTCGCAAAATTACAAAAATATTTCTGGATACATTGCAACAAACCGCTTCAAAAATTTTTTTTTTTTTTTTAATTTTTATTAAAAATAAATTTTTATTAAAAAAAAATTTAATTTAAAAAAATTTCAAAAGTTTTAATTCAAAAGAATGTTAAAAAATTTGACTTTAGAAAACAAATAGGAATAGTAATATTGGTGAAAAACATGCTCTAATGAACTCAGTAGTAACAAGTAAGGAAGGGCTAAGTTCGGGTGTCACCGAACATTTTATACTCTCGCATGATAAAGTGATAATCGAGATTTCATTATCCGTTATTTACTTATTTTTCAAATACCGTATTTGTGTAAAGTTTTATTCCGCTATCATCATTGGTTCCTAATGTACATATTATACTGAGAAAGCATCAGATGGAATTAAAAATAGCGTTATATTGGAAGAAAGCGTGGTTGTGAACCGATTTCACCCATATTTCGTACATGTTATTAGGGTGTTAAGAAAATATTATATGCCGAATTTCATTGAAATCGGTTAAGTAGTTCCTGAGATATGGTTTTTGGTTCATAAGTGGGCGAGGCCATTTTCAATTTTAGCTTCCTTCTGCCATTTCTTCCGTAAAATTTGACGTTTTTAGAAAATAGTGAATAGGAAAACTGTATATGAAGAAAACGACTCTGTACAGTTTGGTTGACATAGCTATAGTAGTTTCCGAGATATGTACAAAAAGCATGCTTTCCAAAAAAATTACGTCCAAATGAACTCAGTAGTAAAAATTTACCGTTTTATCGATTTTCAGATATCTCAATTTTTACTCAAGTTACAGCTTGCACGGACGGACGGACAGACGGACGGACGGACGGACAGACAGACGGACGGACGGACAAACAAACAGACGGACGGACAGACAGAAGACGGATTTCAGACTCTACTCGTTGATCACTTTGGTATATATAACCCTATATCTGACTCTTTTAGTTTTAGGACTTACAAACAACCGTTATGTGAACAAAACTATAATACTCTCTTAGCAACATTGTTGCGAGAGTATAAAATTTACCGTTTTTCGATTTTCAGCGCAGAAAGCGTTAAATTGCCAAGGCATACGCTGCCACCTACACATTCGTAAAACGCTTTAAGGCAGCCCGAAGCCAGCAAACATTAGGCGCAAAACGCGGACAATAAGCAAGCAAGGTGCTTTCGTTGCTTTTGGCGCTTTAGTACTTTAGGGCTTTAGAGGGAGTGTAAAATATTTGCATAAATGGTGATGGCTTTAAAGACGCTTATACAAGAATACTCATGAATATGAAACAAACACACACACATGCATGACTGTTTTGCATTTCTACGACCACTGCCATTTGTGTATATGTATGTATGTGTGTCTGTGTAAGCGCGTATAGGCATGTTTTGTCATCAACGCGACATTTAACCAACGCCGAACGACGCAATACGTCATCATCATTCACGGCCGTACATTCGCAAGGACCTCCAAAAGCGTTATAACGACACTTGCTAAGTTGAGAACCAAAAACAAAAGCAGCGAATGAACACATAAATAAATGTACGACATTAAAAGAAGAAACACACATACATACGTACGTACAATATTATTTAAGTGCCGCAAAAAACATGGTCTACCAAGTAAAGCCAAGTGACCAAGCTTTACTTAAGCGCTTACTACTCAAACACACACTCGCACATACATATATGTATGTATATGCAAGTAATAACACATAAACAGCTTTATTGGCGAAAAAAAAAATGTGGAAAGCAACCCCCCGTGGTTGAGTGAGACATCGTTGTGCTACAAAGAATTGCAAGAATTGTTATGCAAATGGGCAAATGCCTGTACGCCATGTCGTATACTTAATGGAATTGTTGACGAATTGCAAGGCGAATGCGAGCGGAAAGTGAAACTACATATAACGACACACACACACACACCCCAATATATATGTACATATGTATATGTACTGCAGTGTGACTGTAATGAAGTGTAAGTAACGAAGCCAAAAGCGAGAAAGAAATGCATAGCATACCTTCAGGCGACTCAAGTGGAAATAACGAGATTTTGCATTCAGGCGGCCAAATATGCATGTATGTGTGTGGAAATGTATGGCTGTATGTACAAGTAGACGGACGATAGCAAAAGAAATAGCTTAAAAGCATTTGTTGGCTGCTTACCTTCATATATGTACCACATTGGACCCTAGCAGACGAATGTAGGTTTCGTATACGCACACGAAGAAACAGTTAGTAAAGAAAGTTGGCACTGCTTGAGCGGAAATGTTTGTGGGACAAGGATTTGCAACTGTTTATGCGCGTCAGAAATGAAATAGTGCAGCTGCAAGCAAAGTGAAGCCTATCTTTTTTGTTGTTTCCTTTTTGTTTTTTGGATCACACTAGTTGCCAACATTTGTTGTTATTTCGTGATACATTCACGTATACTTTGAAAGTAAAAATTTTAAAGAGAATTTCAATTGTAGTTTATTTTATTCTGTTAATACAATAGTATTGGTGCCAATAAAAAGAATTATAGTAAAGAGGATTTTCCAAAATTCCAATTTCATAGTATTGACAATAAAAAAATATTTTTGGAAAATTCAAAATTGTTAAAAGTTTGTGGAAAGATACACCACGTGGTCTTAATATTAGGGTTGCCACCTGCTTGAAATGAAAAACATTTTTATTTTCGAAAAAAAATTGGAAAAAAGCACTAACAATTTACATAAAACTGAAAATTTTCTTATTGATTGAGTCCTTACTTTTTTATACAAACGGTGCTGCCACCCTGATGAATTTTAAAAAAAGGTTATAAATTTGAAAGTGAAAAAAACAAATTTATTGTGGTTGTTTAAGCGAGTTTTTTTGCAGAAATGTTATCAGATAGCGTTGCCACTTGGCTTTAATAAATTTTTGTTTGAAAATTGACAATGAAAAAATGTTTGCGGAAAGGAATCAAATATTAAATTTTGCTTGATTCCTTGCTGTTTTATATAAACGGTGCTGCCATTCTTCATCCTTTCGAAAATAATTTTGAATAAAAAAATTTAAAAAAAAATTTATAGAGTCTATTTAAATAGGTATTATTACAAAATTGTTATTTAACAGCGCTGCCTCCTGGTTTCAGTTAATTTTTTTTTAATTTGATAAAAATGGTTTTGGGGAAATAAATCCGCTACTAGCAATATAAAATAAAACGGTATTGATAGCTTTTTCACCTAATTTAAGCAAAAAACATGTTTTATATAGAAAAAAAAATCGAAAAGGCCACCCAACCAATATAATAATAAATTGCTTGCGTCTTTATTTTGTTATACAAACAGTGCTGCCACTCTCCACAATTTTTAGAATAAAAAAGAAGAAATAGAAAATAAATATGACTGTTTATGCTAGTATTATTGAAAAATTAATGTTAATAGCGTTGCCACCTAATTAAAATTAAATATATATATTTTTGATAATTGACAATAAAAAATATTTGCGGAAATAAATTCGACATCAAAGGGTGCACTAATAACCATATTAATGGTAGTCCCATCTTATTTATCTTAAAAACATTTTTATTAAAAAAAATTGAAAAATGCCACCAAAAACGATTACAGAACTAAAACGTTGTTGACCTCCCTTTCTATTTTTCAAAATAGTTACCAACTTAAAAATTCAAAAGAAATGATATTTGGCGGCTAAGCTTTTTCGTATTTTTTCCACCCGATCTAAATTAAAAAAAAAATATTTTTTTGAAAATCTACAATTCTTTAAAGCTTGCGAAAATAAATCTATAACGGTACTATTTCATAGTGTTGCCACCTGATTTCCATTGAAGCTTTTTTATATAAAACTGTCAAAAGAAAAGGTTTGTGACAGTATTGATAGTAGTGTTGCCAACTGATTTAAATTTTAAAAATAAATTTTTTTTAAATCTAAAATTTGTTAAGGTTTTCGAAAATAAATCTGTACCGGTACTATTTCATAGTGTTGCCACCTGTTCTCAATTAAACAAAAATTTTGAAAATTTACCATTGTTTAAGGTTTTCGATAAGAAATTCGTAACGGTAGTATTGCCACATGATTTCAATTGACAACTTTTTTTTAATTGTCGAAAGTAAAAGGTTTGTGACAATATTGAGAGCAGTGTTGCCACTTGATTTAAATTAAGTAATATTTTTTTTTTTAAATGAATAATTTCATAACATTTGTGAAATCAAAAGAACTTGCAACGGTACAGAAATAAGCATAAAAAGTAAAAGCAACTCTAATTTGATACCACAACGTCAGTATTGAGTTTTCGTTGCAAATTCATTGCCTTTATTGTAATTAGGTATTGCTTTGCTTCCTTACTTGGCTACGCTTTAGTTTTCAGAAAATGCAAAAATATTGTCTTTACCAGTAAAACAACTTTTATGAACACATACACATACATATAAACAGTGTTGCATAACAGTTCACATTGTATTAAAATAGACGAGAAATATGTGACGCTGCTGCGACACTTGCCACACTAGGTAAAAATAGCATCCTTGAGTCAATGCACAACAATGCAATAAACGCTGCTGCAGTGCTATCTGCTATCTGCTATCTGCTAAAAGCTAACTGCCTTTAGCTCTTTGCGCAACACTCGAGTGCAACCCTTTACACTTAATTTTGCTTTTTCACATTTCGCACGAACCGTTACGGCGCGCCACGACGCCCAGACGTTGCCCGTGTGTGTTAGTGTTAGTGAAACTTCATTTGCGGCAAATGAATGTACGTTAAGCAGTTGAAGAGCGTTGCAGCCTTTTGGGCGCTTTAACATATTCCAACAGTTATGTATGCCTGTGTGTGTGTATGTGTGTATATAAGTGCAGCGCTCGTTGTAAATATAAGTAATTTCTACTTTGGCACGTCAACAGCGCCTTGAGTGTGCGCTGGTGTTTGTGCGTGTGTGTGCGTGTGCCCTGCTTTCTAATTTCTTTCACCACTTGAACTCATGACTGTCTGCCCATTGTGTGCCCTACCTATGTGAACTTATCTCTGTACATTCGCACGATTATTCATGAGTTTGCCTGTCTCCTTTGTTTAAATAAGGCAATACTTGTGAGCACGAGTGTATACATGTATGTGTGTATGTGTGTTCAAGTGTGTTTGCATTCAGTTCGTGTACATTTCTGCTTGCCGCCTTTATAAATATGCGTTAATGCGCTTAATTTTATTTTAGCTTCTTTATTTTCGCATCAATTCTATTTTGCCCTGCCACAAGTAGGTAGGCTGGGTGCGCCTGTATTGGTGTGTGAGTGTGTATTTTGCTTTAATTTTGTCTACTCCAGCATTGGCTTTTGTAAAATTAGAAAATTAATTTGATTTTTATACACTTACTTATGTAAATACGCAAGTATATTTGTGTGTGTGCATGTTTGTGTGCGCTTACGGCGTTCTGTGTGTGCGTAAGCAGCGCTATTTGCCTGTTATTGACGTTCACGCCGTCACTGGCTTCAATGACGTCACTGAATTCTTCGAATTTTCACACAAAGCGAAAGCATTTAGCCTCCGCTTCGTTTCTCCTGCATGCGCTGCCTTTGACCATTGAGCCATTTTCCGCGGGGACGGACCCATCCAATTTGGTCGCAACTTTATTGCTACGCTTTCGAGTGTCACACGCTCGCTATATGCCGTGTAACGGTATGTGCTCGTAAGTTTTTATGCTCGCATCGTGCATCGTGAAAATGTCAGTAATTTGCATAAATATTTGTTAGCGCGGCAAGAATTTAAAGGCGAGCAAAGTTGCCAACCAAGGAAAAGTTTCGAATTGGTGCAAAAGCAAGTAGCGCGCCGCGACATGAAAGGGTTCGTCGCCGCCGCCATTTGCGCTTTAAGTGTTGTGCTTGTATGCATGTGTGTGCTTGTGTGAGTTAGTTGCTTGGCTATTTGGCCGACCGACATCAATACAAGTAGGTTAGGGCTGACCAGCGCAACCTTTGTCACTGCTTATGACGTGAGTTGAGTTTATTTTTAAGCTCACCAAACTGAAGGCTGTTGCTAACTTGAGTGTAATAAATTTGGAAAAGTTACAAACAAAGGTTGCCAAAAATATTTGTGCTTCACTTTGAAAGGATTTTAATTGGATAGCAAAATATTTATATTTAGATTCTCTGCATGACAATGGAAAATAGAAGTATTGTTCGAATTATTGATTATAAAAACATTTTGGTTTAGAAATAAATTTGCAGAAAAATAATTGGTTGCAAATAACGCTGAAAATAAATTATGTAGGATTTATTTCAAATGAGCTTAGAAATAAATGTGGCTTTTGGTAGGCAAGTGATTTCTCATAATAATTATCGATATTTATATTTGTAGCTACATTTTATAAGGAAGTTTGTATATCAAGGCGATCAATTCGTTCGCTAAAAGTTTTAAAGGCAATATTTTTTGAGAAAAGTTACTTTTAAAGACACTGACTTTTAAGAAAAGTCACAGGTAGTTAGAAATACATATCAGGTCACCATGGTTGGATGTCATTACAGTATTAACTGTGTGGATTATGTTGCGGAATGTTGTAGACTTCGAAACTTTGACAAACAATTCCACAAGAAATAGGTTTCGCCAACGTCGAGCAATCCATATATGAGGTAGAATTTGATATTGAAATGAATATTGCTGAAGCGAATTATAAAAATAAAAAGAAATGTTAACTCCGGCTGCACCGAAGCTATAATGGCCTTCACAAGTGCATTTCTTATAGCTTAAAAAGGTATGAAAAGATATTTTTTCTTTCTTTATTCAGATATTAGACGGTTTATATGGGAATTATAAGCTATAGTGTTGCAATTTGAATAATTTCTTCAGCTATTAGAGCGACTGCTTAGATAATAATGTATGCAAAATTTTGTGAAAATACCTGGTCGAATAAGAAAGGTTTCTATACAAAAGACTTGATTTCGATCGTTCAGTTTGTATGACAGCTATATCATATAGTGATCCGATCAAAATAATTTCTTCAAGGGTTGTATCGCTGTTCTAGCCCATAATCGGTGCCGAATTTGGTGAAGATATTTCCTCAAATGTAAAAGTTTTCCATACCAGGACTTCTGTTCGATCGGCCATTTTGTATGACAACTATATGCTATGGTTATCCAGTCTGAACCATTTGTTCAGAGATTATACCTTTGCCTTATTCAATAACCCATGCCAAATTTCGTGAAGATATCTCCTCAAATAAAAAATTTTTTCATACGGAGACTTCAATTTGATCGGCCAGTTTGTATGGCGGCTATAAGCTATTGTAATCCAATATGAAATTTTTTTCGGAGATTGCTCCAATATTTTAAGCAATAAACCGTGCCAAATTTCGTGAAGATATCTCCTCAAATAAAAAGTTTCCCATACAAGAGCTTGATTCCGAACGTTCAGTTTGTATGACAGCTATATGATATAGTGGTCCGATAACATCGGTTCTTGCAAGTGAGCATTTTTTTGGCAAGAAAAGCACGTAGGTCAAATTTCAGATTTATATCTCAAAAACTGAGGTTATTTACAGCTTGAAAGGATAAAACCATTAAGCCGACTTAAGTTGCTTTGCCAAACTTTCAAGCATATGTAATTTCAAATACACGTAAGTATATACATATATATATAATGAAATGATTTTGTTAAAAGCGCTTGTCATCACGAAAATCTGCCTTCATCTATTTTACAACGTTAATTGGATGTCTCTTTGATTATGACATGCACCATTTCGTTGAGCGCATTTATCATTAAAGCGAAAAGACAAATATGTATGCACATACACATAAACACATTGTATACAAATACATACAAATAAGTGAGCCACGCTTTAAAAAAAACGCCACTGTTTTGCTGCTTAACCGTTTGGCATTTTTAAATAAATTTTTCTCTGTCATTGCACCCATGTAATACCCATTTAAGCGTATTTCAACGAGTGTGTGTGAATGTGTGCGCGTGTAAATGAAAAAGTATTATTATTATTATAACTTTGTGTTGCGTGCTTCAATTAATTTTTTATTCCATTCCCCCTTTGTGCGCATGGATTCAATGATTGCCTGAGCTGTGGTCCGCTGTGTGAGTGCGTGTGTGTGTGATGCCTTATTTATGGCGTGGCGGCGAGTCGACTGCTCGATCACACATTACACACACACACACACACATACATGCATACAAATACATTAGCCCCGCTTTCTTGTTACAATCATAATTTTTTCTCATTGCTCTACTTTTTTTGCGCTCGTTTGGCGTTTTTGTTGTGCTATTCGGCCACTACAGCTGATAAGAATTGTTTACTTTCTACACTTTACTGTTTTCACACCGCACTTTGCCCGCGATTATTTATTAGCGCTCGTCAGTGGCGCAGCTACTTGGGCCACTGCAGGCGGGGTACTTGTTAAGTGATATTGTATGGAGCAGCTTGTATAGTATTGTTGTTGTTGCTATTGTTTAATTTTAGCTTTTGTCATAATTTATGGTCATAAAAGTGTGTCACTTGAGTATATTTAAACAGCGGAATATAGGCGAATAGAGGGTCTCATTATTAATTGCTCAGTGCTCTTCATAAATTTCTACTTTTTTACATTTTTATATACTCATGTACTATATATATATATACATACATAGTTATGTAAGTGGACTTGTGTAAGTATGTAAGTAGTTGATAAATTCAATATACTTTTTACGTGTTTGCCTTTACATTGTAAATATTTGAGCGACATTAAAGGGAACGACCCGAAAGTGTATTGTTTGTAAATATTCAGTAGAAAGTAATTTTTAGTAAAATATTTTGTAAAGTTTTGTTGTGAATTTTTTAAAACAAAAATATAATATTACTACTTGCTTACACATTAGCTTATATTTATATATATATATATTTTAACAGAGTTGCCACCTAATTTAAAATTTAAAAATAGATACAACCTAATTCAACTTCAAAAGTATTGTTATAAGTGGAAAAGTAAGGAAAAATTGTTTATAGGGTTGCCACTTTAAAAAAAAATTCATATCTTAAATAAATTGTTGAACATCCTTTGCGCCTACCAAGGTAAATTGAAAAATTCTTACAGTGTTGCCACAATTTAATACTAATTTCAATCAGAAGAATAGATATAACCCAATTCAACCTCAAACCTGTTATAAGTGGAAAAATTAATAATTTTTTTACAAGGTTGCCATTTAAAAAAAATTTAATTGATTAAACAGCTTACTGCACATCTTTTGGACCCACTAAAGTGAAATTAAGGATAAATTAAAATGCTTACAGTGTTGCCACTATTTAAAACTATACCTAAAAGCATAAAAGAACTTAATATTTATAGAAAAAAATTTTACGTACGATAATGGCTGATTATGATCATTAAAGCAGAAATTAAGAATATAAGATATGTATGACAGAGTTGCCACCTTTTTTAAATTTTAAGTTTACAAAAGAACTTGTATAGCATAATGAACAAGTTTTACGAATAGTGAATTTATAAATCCTTACAGCAGACTTTTCTGCGGTGTTGCCACCATTCCGAATATTTTATAATAAAAAACATGAAATCAGTAAAAAAATTTAATATATGAAAATAATATTGAAAGAAGATAACTATGTATGTACATACATATATTTTTAAAAGTAGAAATTTTTTTAAGAATAAGGTTGCCACCTAAAGAATTAAAAACAAAACCACAAATAACACTTGAAACAATGTAATAAATAATTAAGGAAAAAAGCTTTTCGAATTATGTAGGCACACAAATCATAAAATTTTAACTCAACAGGGTTGCCAAATTAAAAAAAAATGGTTATCAAGAATATTTAATATTTGAAAATAAAATTGCAAAAACATACCTTTGTGCATATATTTTAAATAGTAGAATTTTTTTTTTAAGAATAAGGTTTTCACATAAAAATAATAAAAATATGAAATTATGTATGAAAGGAAACAAAATACAATCTTAGGTAAATAAACCTACCGCATGTTAAGAAATTGCCGCTAATTGGTTAAACTAAATGCTTTAAAATAATTTTGCAAGGAAGAGGTATAGATAAGATAAATAAATTAAGAAAAATAAATATATGTATATATATATAAATATGAAAAATTATTTTTGATTTTATGATTTTTAAATAATATTAAGTTTGCAACATACAAGGTCTGTCGCAAAAGAAATAGGACTGTTAAAAAAAAACAACAAAAAAATAATATTTTTCAAAAGTTATATTTTTTTATTCAAAGTAGTTTCCTTGTGCTTCGATACAGCGTTTAGCCCGGTCAATTAGCATTTCAAATGAGTGGTTCAAGGTCATTTTTCGGAATGCTCTTGAGAATATCGGTCGTCGCCTTTTGGATAGCTGAAATGTCCTGAAACCAGTGTCCTTTCATGGGCAAATGAAGTTTCCCAAATAGGTAAAAATCACAGGGTGCCAGATCAGGTGAGTAGGGTGAGTGATTAATGGTTAATATGGAGTTTTTTGTCAAAAAATCAGTGACAAGCGTCGACCGATGACACGGCGCATTATCGTGCAACAGGCGCCAGGACCCTGCCTCACGGTATTGTGGTCGAGCACGACGAATTCATAACACCAAAGTAAAGCACAGCATTAATCGTTTGGCCAGGTGGGACGAACTCTCGGTGTACAATACCCTCGGAATCGTAAAAACAAATCAGCATTGTCTTTATTTTTGACTTCTGAAGACGACCGACTTCTGATCGTCACAGAGGTCCTCACGACCTTCTTGGAATCGCTTAAACCACTCACGCACATTGCTACGGGATAGGCACTGATCACCATAAACTTTTTTCATCATTTGAAATGTTTCAGTAAACGTTTTCCCAAGTTTAAAACAAAATTTAATAATTGCTCTTTATTCAAAATGCATTTTACGACCGATGACCAAAAGCTGCTGTCACTTTTTGATCGATAACATCGATTGTAGTTATCCAATTGTCTTAAAATTTTGACGAAACGTCAACAAGAGATCAAATTTTTTATTTCATATACCCACCAATAGGTGGCGCCACCAGAAACAGTTATATTTAGAAAGTTCTGTTTTTTTGCGAGACCCTGTATATGTAAACCAGATTTTTTTTTTGAATTTTTACGGATTCTCGAGAGAAGAATGGAACTAAATTTGCATGGCACTACCGAGAAAATCGTGAAAAAAAGCAAATACGTGAACACTTTGAGAGCAATCCAACGGAGTAAATCGGGAAAGATCTAATGATTTGCAAATCTAGTGACTTATACAATTCTAAGATATATGTATGTATATATACATATGTATATATACATATGTAAGTCCACGCGTAGGCAAGTATTTGCTTTTAACTGCACCGAAAGTTCTGCTCTCAGACTTTGTTCACCTAAAGCGACGGTGCTATCAACTTATTCGAAATTCAAAAGTAAATGTATTTGTGTGTGTTGGTGTTGGTGATTGTGACGCGCGAAAGTAAGTTGTTGAAAATATTTTAAATTAAAATAATTTAATTTGAAATTGCCTGACGACTCTTTGGCAGTAGCAACCCACTCGCCTATATATGAACACATGTATGTGTGTACGCATATCCGTGTGTACGCAAGTATACATATGTGTGTCTACGTAGCACGAACATTGCCGCTATTAAAAATGTTATTTGCGCTTGCAGAATTTTTAATGAGACAGATTTTAATGTAGAATTGCTATTCACCTGAAAAGCAGCATATATACATACAAGTTACCGTATCGACGTCAAAGTGAAAGTAAATTGTATTATGAGCATATTTTGAGGCGCACGAAAATAGCATTAAGTGTGTGATAAATTGATTTTGCGCTCTTAAACGGCAATAAGCGGAGTGTGGCCGAAGCGAAGTCACAGACGAGGGCATTTTTTCAATATGTACATATGTATATACAACATACATTCTTATATATATATATGTGTAGTCACATAAAATCAGTGTCACTTCTTTATTATTCTGCTAACATTTTAGAATTTTTTTAATAAATAATTTCTTGTCTTCGCTAGCTACTTAGACTAGCTGTTTGTATGTACATGTGTGTATATTATATTGAGCTATTCTTACATGTACTTTAGTATGTAAGTTTATACCTTAAATGCCACAATTGTCGTCATTCATTTCCCTACCCTCTGCGCCACTGACTATAAATATAAATTGCCTTAAGCAGTTACACACACATATGCACAGCGATACTTTGGAACGCCATGGGTGGTAAATTCTCTTTCTCTTTATTAGAAATTGTACTGAAAATGTGAATTTACAATGTAAGTGTCTACTTAAATGTATATATGTATGTATGCTAGTATCTATATGTATATTTGTATATATGAGCATATTTAGTAAGCTGAGTAGATTTGGCGATGGCTGTATGTCTGCCCAACTAGTTCCTCATCGTTTGAGGTATTGAACTGAAATTTCGCCTTTTCCATTTCTCCCCAAGAAGCTGCTCACTTATCGGAACCCCGCTGTTATTGGAACTTTATAGCATAAAGCTACTATTGCTTATTGGACCTTCATAGCATTTAGCTGTCATACAACGTGGCCGATCAAAACTAAGTTCTTGCATAGGAAACTTTGCTAATTGTCAAAATATCTTCACAAAAATTGCTACGAAAGATTGTTACAAACAGTGGTATCATTTCCGAAGAAATTGTTAAGATCGAATGTCTAAAGCCTACAGCTGCCTCACAAACTGATCGATCACAATCAAGGCCTTCTACGATATTTGTGAAGGCAGTTCTAGCTAGATGCAAATGAAGCAGATTTTTTCTTGTTTTTAATTTTGATTGATCTACGCCACATAGCAAAACATAAATAGGTCACCCGCAAACGAGCGAGAGGGAGGGAGTGGGTATTGGAATACGTATATTTTGCGTTGGTTTTTGGAAAATGTGGCAAAATACAAAATTCGTACATAATATCACTTGCTAAATATTATCTGAGCTTTGTGACTGGAAAAATAATTAATTTTAAGTTCCTTACTAAATTCTTTATAGTTCACATGAGTAACGAGACGGATGACTCCAATGGACCGCCAGCAAATAAAAATTTACAAACCTACCTAAGATTAACTTAAAATTAGTTTGAACTATTTTTTTTTTTTGTTTGGAAATTTTTGAAAATTCTAAAGCAAGTTCTCACCATAATCCGGCCTAAGTAACCGGAACGGACTAGGATTTTTATCTAGCCAAGGACTATCAACTCGGCATAATTTCTCAAAATTACTTCAAAATGTCTTCTGCCGCTACAATAACAACAACTAAGAGGATTTGGACATATCGTTTATGAAGATTTAAGAATTTGATCCCTTTACGATCGGTTTATCACATAAGAAAGCAATGAAAACCAAATTATATAAGGTCAATCTACTGACACAGCTAAGATATGCGCCGGATATGAACACCAGCTATTTCTTCCAGTGTTCAAATCTAAAAAAAGTAGCCGCTAAAAAGAAACCGTAAGGACAGAAACCTATTGTGAAGCGATATACCAATCCGTCGACCAAAATTGGTATGGACAAGTTTAAAAATCGCATTTATTGACTACTAAAAAGTCAAAAATGTATGCAATGGAGTTGTTCCGAAATTTCAAATAATTTTTGAGGTTAATTTGGTGTTTCGAATTGCAAATTGATTCAACAAACCAATGTACGAATATAGAAGTAGGTAGCTGCGGTGAACAAATGGAACGAAGCTTTTCGCTTTAAGACTAACATACATTTATAATTTTCGCATACGAGTTATATGTATATCGTCACCTAAAATCCAAAACAACGTATTATCAAAAAAATCAAAATTGAGCCTTTTGTTGCTTACGACTTACTAGATCTTATTATACAGATGTATGCATAAAATTTTAAGCTTCCGCTACCAGCTATAACCAATATATAACCATTATATAACCATTTTATAACTTAAAATTTTGTTTCAATATGAGTGGTTTCTATTATATCGAGTTTCTTTTGCTTGCAAGCTTGGGAAAAGTGTTGTCACACTTAGGAGACGATACACATATTAAGGTGGTAGTAAGGTTAATTCGAGCGAAAAACGTATTTTCAATAATTTTTTTAAAGATACAATCAATATTTATTTATTTGTATAATTATAGCATAATTATATGATATTTAAAGAATATTCTGTGAAACTTTCATAGAAAAATATTAAAAAATGAGCCAGTGACAGAGAATCTTCGCAGACCTTCCAAAAAAAAAATTGATTCGCGGTGAACCGCATAACTCATGACTGGATCATTTGAAATTAAAAAACCAAAATGATTTGACTAGTTGATAAGTTTCCTCAGGTAACGCTGTCGAGTTTTTTTTCTAATGATTTTTCAATTTTTTACAACGCTCGGAACTCAAAATATTTATTTTTCACCAAAAAAATCAGAAATTTTGTTGTTTGAAAATAAGTTAAAATTGAAAAAAGTGCAAAATTTCAAAAAGATGGGTTCAGTAAATTTTGAGCTACAGAGTTCACCGGCTTCGAAAAAGTGAAGTGTGAGAAAACCGCGTTTAAAGTTTCACAGCCGCTCACAATCAAATCGGAGGGCGGAGACTTACAAGTGTATATCTCCGTCAATTTTGCTTTAATTGCTCTCAGAGAATAATCTTAAGATATTGTACATTAATATAAAATAAAAAAAATAAAAATGCGAAAAAAATAAAAAATACCTTACTACCCCCTTAAATGAATGCAAGAGATGTTGAGTGGATGGTTAAAACTGCCTTTTGTTGGTATACTAAGATAGAAAAAATCAGCAAAATTATGAATTATAAATGAGCTGCATTAAGCTTAGAAAAGAGGGAAACATTTATTGATATTTTTATATTTTTTTGTAGAAAAAATATGAGATCTTCGAGGAATATCAAATCCAATATGGATGTACGAGAAGAGCTCATTTGAGAACAACCAGAATTATACATCATTTTTTGCAACCAAGAAGTCAAAGGAATATCAATTACAAATATGTATATGGCGACCCATCAAGTGATTTAAGAATTATAACTTTAACCATAATTGCATGAACTGTTTAAATATGACATTGGCTTGCGACGATACCTTCTTACATACATTCATAGTAATCTTACTTTTGCAACTTCTACTCACATTATGCGCTTTTACTTAAATGAAAATCATGTGGTTGCTTACGCAGTTGTGTGTGTGTATGTGCGACAACACTCCGTGACGATTAAAAACTGCTCAGCAATACCACACAGTCATTATAATCGAGTTTATAAGTATTTTTTGCACGCCAATTATGACGTCATAGCAGTAGCAGCAAGCACGGCACACAATAAAGAAAGAACTGTTATGGCAATGTCATATACACACACACATACACATTAGCATAATAGTAATAGCGGAGTGCATATAAGCGGCAATGTTGAAATTAACGTCAGCAACAATAGCACGCGCTCTCGAGTGCCTCCACCAATAACAGTAACAGTAACAGTAACAATAACAATAACAAAAGCAATGGCAATAATGGTAATAATAGCGAACGCTAACTACTGTAATCAAAAGGAAATCGAGGAAGTTGAGCAATTGCTGCGTCAACTTGCAAATTTTCATGCAACTACTAGTTTGTTTGTTTGTATGTATGTATGTGTGCCAGCAGACAATAAAAATAGCACTCGCAGCGCACACTCGCACGTAAGAATTAAATACTTAGTAGCCGAGCTTGACGATATCACAAGCAAAGTATTATTTATTACCCGCTTTTTATAGCTGCCAAGACACAATTTTATTGCTGCGCTTGAGTGCAGTGCGCGGTTGCACCTACCTCCGGCTGCGGGGCTTATTCATGCCTAATGGGTGAATAATTTGTGTTTAATTTTTATTAACCTGGATTAAGGTGACTTGCTTTAGATAGTGCCGGCAATAAATGTACTTATTATAGTTTGCAAAAAAGAGAGGTGGTGTATTGTAAAGATATACAAGGTGGCAACTCAGGTAATTTTCTTTTGCAGAATTATTCATTTTTTCGCAACAAATAAAATAATTTAAAATAATGTTGAAAGTGAGTTAATTATAATATTGAGCTTGGAGCGTTCAGACACTGGTGTACAGTGTCAGGTGAGCGCTTAAGGTTTACTTCGCATCTGTTGTCTTATAAGTGGCATGAGAAACGACTATCGATATCTTCTAGGCATATGCATGCGCTGTTATAACTTTTATATCTGCTGTATCAATACACACTTAAGGAAATATTCCTGTATAGAAATTTGGTAATCCGTATTTTTTTCATAATTCCCTAGTCTATAGTAGATATTCAAAAATGTTGCCCTTATATGATTTTTCAAAACTCTGCTTATTTTCGAAGTTATAGTCGTTTTAGTGTCGTGTTTGAAAAATTTTAATTTTAGTATTTTTAAAAAATTCGAAAAGTTAAAAATCTGACTAATTTTTGGTTAGAAAATAGTTAAAAAAATTGTTAATTTTTTTTTGTATTCGACACCAGTTTTCTAATATTTTTCTTTGGCAATCCGATAGCGACATCTTTTTTATTTTTGTTTTTAATTTCTTTGCAGCCAATATGGAAACATGTTGATATTTTTATCGTTTGTAGACGAATTTTTGAAAAAGGCCTAAAAATTAAGGATCCAGTTCAAAATACTCCCTTAAAATTAGTTTCCTAATATAAAATAGTCAGAATTAACTGGAGACGAATTCAGTACCAGGAAGTTGGCGTATTATTAAGTTGATTTTCGAATATTTCTCTAAGCGAGTGAGTCAATGATATCAATATAGTATGATAAACTTTGCTTGCCATTACTTTAGTACTATCGAACTCTCTATTAGTTAAGTAATACCCCGATTAATAGTAATAAGACTCGGACAAAAATGTAACAGATTAAGAACTACAGAAGATATACATTTTAGTTTTGCGAATTGAAAATTAATATGCCACGAAAGCGACATCTTGTCTCCTTTATAATAGATATGGGTATGTTTTCGTACCAAAACTCAAATTCTACGACGTTTCTTTAACTGTCATATTAAAGGGGATAATTTTTCAGCCAAATCGGGATTTTGGACACTCTGACATTTGCCTTCACGAACTGGTCCACAAATTTGCTCTAAGACACATTTAAATCCAGAATCATTTCCAAAGAGGATTGTTATTATTGAGAACAATAATTTGAACAAAACTCCAATTTTAACATATACAGATGATTTTCCTTCAAAATGGAATTTTTCGGATCTAGGTGTACTAAATTTGTTGCTATATTCGTATCTGCAAGATTTTCAAAAGAAAGGAATGGATAAAGGATGTTTTTACTATAACAGAAAACAAAATTTTTTTGTTCGCAGCATAAATAACTACAATTTTCGAATATTTTCTCTCAAATATGGCGAATTTGGCGCCTGAAACAGTAAATTTTGCAAACAAATCATCCTCATTATTTTCATTTGCAGGAAACCTCAGCCGAAAGTCATCGTATTTTAGTGTCAGTTTAGGATGGACATTCTTAGACTCAACGAACATGGCAAAACTAGTTTCACGCTTTGAAAATGGTGATTTTGACTAGCAAAAGGAAGAGCAAAAGGAATCTAAAAACAAGAAGAACTTGCAGAATCTTTAGTAGTGTGGAGTGAAAGGAGTGGAGTGAGTCCACAAAATGCTAGTATAGGGGGTAATCGTATATCTTCAGGTTGGTAATACTTTGAATATAACTTGTACAAATTTTTGTTAAATAAACTTTCAATATAAAAAAAAATCGCATAAATATATGTAGTTATAGACCCAAATGAATTTTTTCTTAGTTTCAGTGTACCATACAAGAAATAGCCGTTTTCGATTCGCACTTATTTGTCTCGTTATCTTTGAGAGTTCAGATTTTCCAGGTTAGGTAAGGTAGAGTGGTTGTCTTAAAACACGCTTGGACCTTTAGGAGGCTCATTGGAATACCACCGGAACTGAAGATCTTTTATATCCTCTCTGAACATCCCTATACTTCTGAAGAAGTTCATCAATACGACCGATAGTTGCGATTCATTATCTATATAGAGCCTTACAGTCGCATAGAAGATGTTTAATAGTCTCCCCCCTCTCTAGACTTCTGCAGTAGTCTTTGTACATTTGGCGCTCCTAGTCTACTAGCATGCCTGCCTATTAGACAGTGACCTATTCACACTCTTACTAGAGTTCTTATACCAATATTTTTAAATTTCAATTGTCGGCATGTGCGATCTATGCTCCTTTAATGCCACGTCTGCTGCTTGTTGAGCAGTGAGGCATTGTTTCTATAGCTAGTTCATCTGCTTCACAGTTCCCATGGTTTTTTACTTTTAGTGATCTCAAAGCTGCCTGACTATCTGTAGATATGAAAATACTCCTTTTTGTGAGTACATTTCTTGTTACAACAAGAATACTTCCTTTGTATACCTATATAGCAGCAACAATCATATTCCACTGTTAAATTAAGTACAAGAGATTATCCCTAAAGTGGCATAACCATTAGCTATTTCAACTCTATTTGCTTATACCAGTTTAAGTAGTGATTTAGACCAGCTGTATGAAAAAATATGGCATTCATACACAACACCATAATAAATTGAATAACTTACTATGAACTAACAATGCCTATCTCTCTACAATAGCCAACTTTTATCTTCAAATTCCACAATAATTTCTATTTCACTAATTAATTTTATGACGAACTCGACCTTGATAAAAATTATAGTGTGTTCTTGATCACCTTAGCTACCTGACAGTCGTGCCGTATTATGCTCAAATGAAATTTATGTAATCCACGATACCGCTAAAGCCGCAATCACTTGAACTCACGCACACAAGCATGCGCTAGAACATTTATATCCCAAAAATTCCGCAACTGTCAGTCAATAACCATATACAAATGTATGTAGGCGAATATATATTTATATACATACATAATTATAAATACCATATACGTGTACATATGTATGTGTATGCCTTCGAAATGAAATTCATTACATTCTTTGCATGTTCCGTGCGCTGATAAAATTTTGATAAAACAGTTGCACAAATAATCGAATGGCGACTGATAAAGGAAAATTAATATTACAAAGATAATTTATTTTGGCTGCGCAGTATTGCCACACTTCACAAGTCTGCTATTATTACTATGCCAAAATTTATTTGTACTATTTTTTCGTTTTATGACATTGGCGTAATAATATTTACCTGACGAGGTAGTAAAAAGCGCTTTGACAACAAAAAAAAAAAAAAAAACCAAATAAAGGCGATACTTTTATTGCATTGCGTGGCGGCGCACTTTTGTTTTTTCATTGTGTTGTGTTACTCACTAAAATTTTCCAAGCTACGCAATGAAAGTGTGAAAGTAGTCGTGTTTGTCACGTGTTCAAAAATATTTCGTTGTTTAACGCGTTTTTCACGTTTTTTGTGAAGTGTCAGCAGCAAGCAACAGTTTCATGTTGTTTTTGTTGCTGTTTTGAAGTGCTACAGTAGCTGCTAATTAATGTGCGGCATTGAAAAATTGATAAGAAGCAATTAGTTTTCGTTTTTATACACAAATAAATAAACACCGTGCATATATATCTACTCATATACGTATGTAAATATAAATATAAATACATACATAGATATTTTTTTATAATTATATAAACTTGTATGTGCACTTGTAACGAATGTTTATGTGTAAATTTGTGTTGCAACGCTTAATTAACTCGCTGACACTCATTCTCCGCCCTCCCACCAAAAATTTCATTCATTGATATCGGCGGTGCACGGTGGCGTATGAGTGCTGCTACGCGCCGTATTTGCTAATTGTTTACTTTGAGTGTTTACATTTCAATGAATTTTAGTTTGCTAATGAAATTATTGCGTTATTCCAAAAAAGTAAACAAACAATAGAATTTCGTTGTTGTTGTTGTTGTTGCTGCTGTGGGAGTAAAAGTTAATCAATTATCAGTAAATTTATGCTGCGTGCAGCGGTGATTGGGATGCCGTGAATCAGTTTTACACACAATTATGTATATATACATACATATGCTACAAGAAAATAACAAAATTCCGGAAGAAATAACAGTTTGCGACTAGTATCGTTTGACTAAAATCGAACTAGACTGAAAACTATACGTTTTATACCAGTTTTTTTCGAAAATATCGCTTGTTCAGTCAATAAAGCATCAATAATGTTTCACAGTTGACCTAAATACGCATAAAAATCGCGCTTTAGGATATAAAATTAACATGTCGGTTTTGAATATATTTGGAAACTAGTACCAAATAAGCTTATTTTTGGCTGAAATCTGAGAATTAACAAAAAATAAGAAGTATTTTCGATAACTTTTAATTCAACTGGTCGCTTTTGAACTAGTATCAAACTAGTACCAAAAAAGCTTATTTTTGACCGAAATCTGAGAACCAAACAAAAGTAAGAATAATTTATAATAGTCGCTTTTGAATATATTTAAAACTAGTATCAAACTAGTACCAAATAGGTTTATTTTTGACCGAAATCTGAGAACGAAGCAAAAGTAAGAATAATTTATAATAGTCGCTTTTGAATATATTTAAAACTAGTATCAAACTAGTACCAAATAGGTTTATTTTTGGCCGAAATCAGAGAATCAATCAAAAGTAAGTAGTATTTTGATAACTTAAAATTCAACTAATCGCTTTTGCATCTATTTTGAACTAGTATCAAACTAGTAAACTTTAAATTTAACTAGTCGCTTTTGAATATATTTTGAACTAGTTTATAACTAGTGCCCAATAAGCTTATATTTGACCGAAAACTGAAAACCAAGCAAAAGTAGCAAGAATTTTTCTTAACTTTAAATTTAACTAGTCGCTTTTGAATATATTTTGAACTAGTATCAAACTAGTACCAAAAAGCTTATTTTTGACCGAAATCTGAGAACCAACCAAACGTAAGAATAATTTTCGATAACTTCAAATTTAACTAGTCGCTTTTGAATATAGTTTGAACTAGTGTCAAACTAGTACTACCAAATAAGCCTGTTTTTGCCCGAAATCTGAAAATCAACCAAAAGTAAGCAAGATTTTCGATAGTTCAAATTTAACTAGTCGTTTTTGTATATATTTTGAACTAGTAACAAACTAGTAACAAACTTTTTTTGGACGATATATGACAATCAACCAGGTAAGCAAGTATTCCGAAGCAGAAAAATCAGCTGCTTACGATTCGTACCAGTTTTAAAACAGTTAGTTACATTTACTACAGGGTGCACCCAACAACATTATAAAGTAATACAGTCACATGGTATATGCAGATGTTCGTATAAACAAATAATTATAATAATATTTTAGTTTAGCCATCGTTGGCAATGCAGCAATTTATTTTGAAACGTGAAGTGTTTAGCTTAAATTCGAATCAATTATTAATTAATTATGCAGTTGACTGTTTAATGCAGATAGGCGTGAAAACGTAATGACAAAATTTTTGGGTAAATATTATCGAAAGCAATTAATTTAGAATTAGTAAGTAAGTATTGGAGAAACGAATTGTTCACCGCTTAAGAATTTTAGTAATAATAAGCGTGATGTAATGTTCACAGCTTTATGTGATTTTTGGTGGAGTTTTGCAACGAAAAAAGCTTTGGACGACTATAAAGGCAGAAATAGACGATTTATACCAAATGTTGGGCTGACAAACTGAACGATCGGAATCAAGTCCTGGTATAGGAAACTTTTTAATTTGACGCGATATCTTCTAGAGATTTGGCATGGGTTACTATTCAAGATAATATTAATAAAAAAAATAATATATTTATCAAGAAAATATCCAAAATTCAGGTCCATAGTCAAAATAACGTCCTTAAATTATAAATTCTTATCACATGCCCAAAACTCTTTATTTTCGACTTAGCTCACTTTAACTTATGTGGCCATAGAAAAGAAGAACTCCTGTGTTCGAACTTATAAATTGGCTTAGTGGCCAATACAAAATTGCACATGCGTTTAATTTCCATTCTACTCATTTCGTTTGGAAGTCTGACCTCCCAAACGTGGGAAGCCAAAAAGGAAGTCTGGCTTTCTTGTGGTAGAACTCAAGAGGATATAAGACCACCGATCCGCTCCCATCCTACTGACAGCGATTCTGGGGTACCTTTTTTGATAGCTCGTCAACTTTACAATTTCCTGCGGTTCCGCTGTGGCCTGGCACCCATACCACTTTCTTTACAAAGACACTCGGTGCTATTGATAGCGTTGTTAGACACTCCTTAACCAACGCTGAACGCAAAGTTAATGAGTTCAATCGCCGCTCTGCTGAATAGTCAGTTCTCTGAAGGAGGCTGCACTACGGAGCAGTAAATCTATTGCCACTTTAACGATTGCAACCTTGGCCTGGAAGACACTGCAACCAACGGCTTTATTGTATTCACACTAGAGTTCGGTTTGGCGGTTTTTGACTTCATATCGGATAACCTGGATCATGGATCATGCAGTTAGTTCAAAAGGACGAATTTTCATTCAGTTTAAGGAGTGTGGCTCTAAAGAAATACATTTTTTAATAAATTTTATTACTTATATTATTTATTCAAGATTAATTCTGAGACAAATTATTATAATTTCAAAAAGCCTATTCATAACCTTGATGTGAAAAAACAAAAAAAATTATTGCAACTTTCCACTAGCCTTCGAATTCACCTTGCTCTAGCTGCACAGCGCAGACATTAACTTCAACTCGCTGCCAGCGAAAGGTCAACAATGATAAGTGGTGTGCAATATGCACAGCCGCACATGCGATCAAAAGCAGTAAACTAGCGGCGAGATAGTGCCGTTAACTTCCATTATCCAGTAGCTGTCATGACAACAGCCAAAACACTGAGGGCAACACTAAATGCCATGCTGCCAGCTATTGTAACACAACTCCCGTAGACACACTCCAACACAAACACACACACTCTGACATGTGCAACGATCGTCATGTTATGAAGCTAGCTGACGGAAATCTTAATTTATTTTCATTTATACATGGAACTCTTTAGCTTGGCTGCCATGCACCTGACTGCTCGCCTTCACCTACATGCATACCTATAAACAACAACACACACATAAACTTACTTGGTAAACTCGCCTTCATTGTCCCGCTGATGCGTGCGACATGGCAGCATACGTCAGTCGCGCTGTAGCCACGAGGTTAACTGAGTCATCGTGTTTTCGTATGCAACATGTCCTAGACACATCTGTATATTAACCGCCAATCGTGCGCACAACCGCCACCAACACCAGCGCCACCACCAGCATCGCCGTCGAGCAGTAAGCAACAGCCATGCAGCGTGCAACAATTTGTGTATGCGGGTAAGCACCTCCGCTGGCAACGCCCATCACCACGGCCCACTTCAATCTCAGCGGTTGGGCAGCACATGGCCGGCTACACATTTTACTCGCTGTTTGTTTTGTTGTATAAACATAGCGGCAGCACTGGCCGAAGGCGTTGCAATTGTAAGCATTGAAGGGCGTGTTGCGGCTTTGATAGTTGCTTGAAATCCTTTCAAATTGCAACAACAATTAACAGCAGGCACTCGCTGTTGGTGGAGGTGGCTTGCGGTGGAGACAAGGCGTGTGCCGTGTGTAGGTTTAGTGCGTTAGTTTCGGAAAGGCACTGAGTGGAAAACTTAAATTAGACTTAGTGCATGAGCCTGGAAAATTAAGGCTGGGCAAATGAATGTTACTTCATAATATATTTGATTTGTTTTAAGGCTTTGGTAAAGGTAGCTTTAAGTTGGAGTTTGTGTGCAAATTTGTAAGCTGTTAAACTGAAGTTTCGAAAATGTTGCGGTGTGATGAGCTTAACTTTCACTGCGTTTTCTGAAATCCTGTTTTTAGAGTGGGTGAGGAAAATCTTTCGAAACGGCTGAAGCAACATAATATATTCACATGAACTTTTTAGTTATATTTAACAGGTGATGATGGTAGTGTCATCAAACAAACAGTCGCCGCATTCGCGACTTGGCTCTCACGTCACTGTAGACAGTCGTAACTTTGAAGTAGTAGATAATTTCGTCTATCTTGAAACCAGAATTAACAACAACATCAGCGTCGAAATACAACACAGAATAACTCTTGCCAACAGGTGCTACTTCGAACTGAGTAGGTAATTAAGAAGTAAAGTTCTCTCTCGACGAACAAAGACCAAACTCAACAAGTCACCTGCTATATAGTGCCGAGGCATGGCCGATGGCAGCATCTGATGAGTCGGTGTTACGAATTTACGAGGGAAAGGTTCTGCGCGAGATTTATGGTTCTTTGCGCACTGGCAACGGCGAATACCACAGTCGATGGAACAATAAGCTGTATGAGATATACGACGAAATCTACATACTATAGTTCAGCGAATTAAGAGACATCGGCTACGCTGGCTAGGTCATGTCGTCCGAATGGACGAAAATACTCCAGCTCTAAAAGTATTCGATGCAGTACCCGTCGAGGGAAGCAAAGAAAGAAAGAGAGAGACATCCACTCCATTGGAAAGACCAGTTGAAAAAGGAACTGGCTACACTTGGAATCTTCAATTGGCATCAAACAACAACAAGGAAGAATGAGTGGCGCGCTGTTGTAAACTCGGCTATAACCGTGTAAGCGGTGTCTGCGCCAATAAAGAAGAAGAAGATGATGGAATACGATTTTTGATACAAATTTTAATTTTTCCAGTCAATCTGAAGTGCAAATTTTTCACAAAACAAGAACTTTTTTGACAAAAAATAAAATTTTGACTAGCTGGATCTCGATGGTTGTACTCATCTATAGTAATAATATTTATATGAAAAGTTTGTCACGAGGTTTTTAAAAAGAGTATATGCGCATAATGATCAGCATTGTAAGCTGAGTCGGTTTAGCTATGACCGTCTGCATGTTTATAAGTGAACTAGTTCTTCAGTTTTTGAGCTTTCGATCTGAAATTGTGATCACGTCGTTTTCTCGCCAAGAAGCTGTTCACTTATTGGAATCGCTGTTACTGGACCACTATAGCATATAGTTGCCGTACACACGGAACGGTCGGAATCAAGTGTTCGTATGGAAAACTTTTTCATTTCAGAACATATCTTCACGAAATTTGACATGGATTATTGTCTAGAGCAACAGAGCAATATCTGAAGAAGTTTTTTAGATTAAAACACTATAACATACAGCTGTCATACAAATAGACCGATCAAAGTCGAGTTCTTATGGGGAACCATTTGTATTTGTAAAGGGAAGTTAGCGTTACGTTTTATCTTGTTTTTGTTTTCAGTTTGCCATTTAAGATAATTATCTTAAAATATAAAAATCTCCATCACTGTCAGAGATTTCTTTTCGAAGCAGTTTCCGGGGATCAACTGCGGACTCAAGATAAGACAAAAGTTTTTAAAATTAATCGTCTTGTATTATATTTACCTCATCAGAAAAAATTTGTTTTTTTCTGCAAATGGCTATAACCTCTTAAACAACAATCTTTATATACATACTGTCATATGTATGTACATATATATGATACATACATAGTACTTATGAGCTTCTGCTCTATTTAATGTAATATTTACAACTTAATTTCCACCAGCAACAGTTGCAACTTCATTTCGCATTTATTGCATTATTACACTTTGATAAATGTTCCAATAAAAATGCTCAGCATATTTATGCAATTATCAACGCAACAATGAGCGCTGCGTTATCAGCACGTAATGGCGCTGCCACCCGCCACCACCGCGGCAAGCAATAAAAGACCAGCGTGCAGCAGTAAAAATTGTGGAGGAAGAAGAAGAGCCGAGCCACGCTTATTGCGCTCACAATATGCAATTAAATGTCTTTGGCAAATGTTTACAGCGCACGACAATTGTCGTCGTCGTTAGCCGTTGTTGTGGTTGTTGTTGGGCGCCTGCGTCCAGTGCCAACGTAATCACAGCGCTTCTGCTTTTGCCCGCAGCGCGGAGCAAGTGAAGGCGGGAAAGAATAAACAAAACAATAACAACAACAGAAAAATGGCACATGCAACAGTGCCGTTAATAAACGCGAATGAGCGCTATTGGCAATAACAACAACAAAGCAAAAGAGACACTGTGTTCAGTACTACATGTGCATGTATTTTTATGTGCATGGATGTGTTGTACGTATGTGTATATGTATGTATGTATGAATGTATGTGTAAGTGTTTAATAGCGTGACATGTGTCGCTGGTCCAGTGCTCGCATTGCATTGCATTTTAATTGTAATTATTGCAGTTGTTATTGTAGCTGTTGCGAAAATGTTGAAAGTGAAATGAAAAAAAACTGATAAAATATATGTAAACTGTTTATATATACATATATATAAATTTAGATTAGTATTGCTGGACCATCAGCTTAACAGCATCTGGTGTGAAAAAGTTGCTTCAGATGACGAAAAAGTATGATCACACAAACAACTTATAATAGAATTGCAGTTCCGGTGACTAACTGTTCGTCCGTCTTCTCCCAGCGGGCAGGGATATTATAGACTTTGAATGAGATTCCTTCCAATGAAAAAATATTTAAAGTTCAAGAGGCAACTGACACCAGTCATTGGGTTTGATGGATGCTCAACTGGTAGTAACAACGGCTACAAGGTCTGACCGGAGATTTAAATCTGGTACCACAGGAAGCAGTTAGCCCTTGGAGTTCGCTCCAATCTGTTGCTGTGGTTTAAACCTAAAGACAGGTAGAATTGAAAATTCAGCAGAGTGTGAAGTCGCACTGCCGGTGGGTGCTAGATCCACAGCATCACAGAGGTTTTAGGTTGGCCTCGAACGCGACCAAGGTAGAAAAGGTGTCCCTTCCAGCTGACCAATAGGAACCAAATAATACTTACAAAAAGCATGTATTATTTCGGGCGCTGATCAACACAGGTATTCACATAAAAACACAACGACTGTTGTTGTCCGTCCATCTGTCGAATTAAAAACCTATAAAGTACCATAACTAAGCTCTGCAATAAGATACAGGACATTTAAATAGTGTGACGATCGGTTTATTGTACATACATAACTCTCGGACCACTTAAGCCAAATCAACAAAATTTTCTCAGAACAAAAATTTTTGTGAACCCTGCTGACAGTGGATGAAATCGGAAAACGGTTTTGTTAAAAATTACTAAAAGTACGATAAATCAATAAATTACTGCATCAGATACATTAAACGTACACGCGAGATGGTTCGAGAGGCTTTATAGAAGGCGACGCCAAAATTAAATTATGGGTGTGGCACCGTCCACCATATCACCGGACCAGTTTCAATGATATTCGATAAATGACATTTTCCTTATATCGCCATGTTATAAAGCGAAAATAGCCGAAATCGGACTACGAGGTGTGTTCAAAAAGTATCGCGACAGTTTGCTGACAGTTTTCTTCGATTGCAGGGGCGTGGTGCATCATGAGTTCTTACCACAGGGAAAAACGGTCAATAAGGAATATTACCTGCAAGTTATGAGCAACTTGCGCGAAGCAATCGGCCAGAAACGCCCGGATTTGTGGAAGAACAAAAATTGGCTTTTGCACCACGATAACGCCCATGCTCACACATCGTTGTTTGTGCGCGACTTTTTGGCCAAAAACAACACACTAATGATGCCGCAGCCACCGTATTCCCCAGATCTGGCCCCCCCGTGACTTTTTCTTGTTCCCTAAACTGAAGAGGCCCATGAAAGGACGACGTTACGCTTCTCTTGACGAGATAAAGACGACATCGAAGAAGGAGCTGAAGAAGATAAAAAAAATGATTTTTTGAAGTGCTTCGAAGATTGGAAAAACCGTTGGCACAGGTGTATAATATCTCATGGGATTACTTTGAAGGGGACAAAATAGATATTCATGCATAAATAAATAATTTTTGAAAAAACACAAAATTCACGATACTTTTTGAACACACCTAGTACATCTGCGCCCACTACGGCTTTGATCATGGCAAGTTGGGAAAGCTTAAACTTGTCAAACTTGTCAAAATTTATTTAGATTGTTCGGTGTCCTAAATGGATGGGTGTGCATATGGAAAAGGGTAAAAAAAATTGAAAGGTTGCCACCTGTTTAAAAATTTCAAAGCGAACTACTTTCAATATTTGTCTGAGCTCCAAGGAATCATAAATATATTAAAGTAAAATGTAAAAAATAAATGAATGGTTGCCATCTGTTTGACAATTAAAAATAAATTTTCTTTTTTTAAAACCGTTAAAACAAATCAACACTACAAACTTTCTAAAATGTTTCAGTTTTATTTCGATGGCGAATCGAAAACAGCCAGTGTCGAATATAGTGCCATCCCCAATGGTATGTGGATTTGGCGGAATAATAAATATTTAAAGCAAGGTATGTTTCATCGAAACTATAAAAACATGTATTTAGTGTAAAAAATCAGTCTAGCAACTTTATATTCTTTTTAAGAGAAATGGAAACCCTTAAAATTCTACATGTAGATACGAAAAAAGGGAAACACCACAATCTGCCCTAACTTCCGTGGGATAAGCCTCGTAAACATGACATATAAGGTTCTATCGAGCTTATAGTGTGAAAGATTAAAGCCCACCGTCAACAAACTGATTGGAACTTATCAGTGTGGCTTGAAAAATCACAATTAACCAGATATTCGATTTGAGCCAAATCTGGAAAATGATCCGTGAAAAGAGGATCGACACACAGGACCTGTTCCCGATTTCAAAGCTGATTTTGAGAGCAGGAGAAGGAGCTAACTTTATGCCGCGATGTCTGAATTTGGCATCCCCGCACAACTAATACGACTGTGTAAACTGATGTTGATAAATAAAAAAAAGCTCCGTTAGGATTGTGAAGGACCTCTTCGAGCCGTTCGATACCAAACGAGGTTTCAGACAAGGCGCCTCCTTATCATGCGACTTCTTCAATCTGCTGCTGGTGCAAATATTTCGAGCTGCAGAACTTAATCGAACAGGTTCAATCTTCTATAAGTGTGTACAGCTGCTGGCGTATGCTGATGATATTGACATCATTGGCCTTAACAACCGCGCCGTTAGTTCTGCTTTCTCCAGGCTCGATAAAGAAGCGAAGCAAATATTTCCTGTCATTAAACAAACAGTCGTCGCATTCGTGACATTGGCTCACATGTTACTGTTGACAGTCATAACTTCGAAGTCATAGATAATTTCGTAAGCGGTATCTACGCCAATCAGGAAGTAGCAGAAGATAAGAAAAAAATAACATCTCTTACAGAAAAAGTCTCACTTGATTCCGCACACAAAATTTAATGGAACTTTTTTGGCGCATAATTTCACTTATCGTTAAAATCGCCGAATGCACTTTATGTACTTCAGAAAGACAAGCGTGTACTAAATAATAATTATTTTGATGTGACATTTTTTGTAGAGGTCACTGACAGTCATACTAACCTAGAAAAAAAAAATATTATATATGAGTGCATTTTTGCACGAAATTTAAATAAAAAGTCTTACTATTTTTTGCCCACATTAGCAAAAAGTAATATTATGTCTGTCGGTGTTTGATTGGTTCATTAGTACTCGCCTAGTGTCGGCGCATTGCAGTGACAAGTCAGCTGCGAAATTGCTTTATTGCAATTGACGTTGACGACACAAACAATAATCACAAATTTCATAAAATAATTGCCATTTTTAAATAAATTGCATTCACACAAAAGTAATTTCAGATTATAAACATGCCGAGTATTTAATTTCTTTTATTATTGATATACATATATGTATATTTACAAATATTTTTTTAAACACGCTTGTCACGCGCACGCACACAAATTCAAATAAAGTGAAAAGGTTATGCAATTGAACTCAAATTTATATTTAATGCAATTGCAGAAACTTCCTGGAAAATTGCTTACAACTTTTTTTACACAAAGTAGAAGTTGTTGTTAGAGTTATTGTTGTTGAAAGTGGAAAATATGACACATGAGAGTTAACTGTGAAAGCAGCTGTCAACTGTCAAAATATTTAATGAATTGTAAAGTCATAAATTTGTTGCTTATAGTAAAAAGTAATTTTGAGGTTAGGAATTTTATGGTTTGGAATTTTACGGTTACGTTAATGTTAGGATGGAGCTGTCTAGTGGAGCTCAGAGATTTAGAAGACCAAAATATCAGAAGCAAATACACACTTTTAAGCTGAGTTCCAAGTTCCGCAAAGTACTGAAAACAAATTTTCCGGCTTGTTAAATCATTCAAACCATCCAAACCACCACCAAATGACTTTGTCCATAACGCACGTTGCTCCAGAATTTAAGCTTAACATATAAGCGTTCAATTTCGACCCATGCAAGCGTGGAGGAGGCCATATCACATCACTTTCCAATTGAGTTGTGATATTGAAGCGGAAGCAATCTCAAAGCGCATATAAGTTGTCAAGCCCATTTTCTTTATTTCTCTTTTATCATGCTCGTCCGACAAATTGGAGTCTGTAGAAATAAGTGAAGTAGCTATAAAATAGTGAAGAAAACAAAAATCCTCAACAAAAGACCCAAAAGAAGAAAAATAAGAAAAATAACACAAAAGTGAAACCATATTCGAAGAATAGTAACATAAAAACATAAATCTTTTCTCACTACTTTTGCTGCCATTCCACAATTTTCTTCGCATAAAACATTCTAATCCCTAATGAGCCCAATAAATGGCAGTAGCATTAAATTACAAATTTAATTGAAAGCCGCTCTCAAACCGCACACGTACACCTGCCTGGTATTTATGGACATTTCCTTTTGAAAAATGTTGAATTTTTATTTTCATGATAAACTCGGTACCTGCATCACATTTGAGCAGGAATTATGAGAGCATAACAAAATGTTGGACTTAAGCTTTTAAGCAGCTTAAGCGGAACGCATTCATCGTCAACAAAAGAGTGAAGAGTAATGATGGTAGGTTGGAAGCCCGAAAGCTGTAGTGATGGGAATTTAAAGGACATTGGCATATTAGTTAAGCATTTCAATACTTTTTTTTTTAGAGTGAGGTAAAATCAAAATGCAGCGGATTTGTGAGTATGGTTGCGCTATAATTCTGATAGAAGTATTATAACTTATTTCTGTGCTTTATATGTTTAAATAATCACTTTATATATTTCTGTGTGAGCTGGAACTCAACGGTTTTGAGTGAGGCTATCTGAAACCAAGGTAAAATAAAACGACAAAAGACTGCTTTTATTTGGAGCACAAGTATCAAGCACCCTGTATATTCAAAATAGCTGACTAAACTGTACACAAAATAAATTTTTGAGGAAGAAAAATAATGTGATTTCACTCAAAAAGTCCTGGCAATTTATTTGCTGGTTTGCTTCTCTTGGATATTGGTTAAGAAGAGGTCCAGAATCATTTTGTAGTAAAAAAATAATATATGTGTATTTAAATACCAGACTATAGTTGAGATAAAGAGATTTAAAGAAACGTACTTTCAAATATTTATTCTACCATTTTTAGTTGTGGAAAAATTTTAAACTTTTATTTTTTATATTTTTATATGTTAAATTAATTTTTTTTTAATTTTCCAATTTTTTAATTATTTAAATTTTTAAACTTAAATTAAAATTTTAAATTTTTTTAAGTTAAATTAATTTTTTTTAATCTTCTAATTTTTTTTAATTATCTAAATTTTTAAATTTAAATGTAAATTTTAAATTTCCAAATTTTTTTAATTTCCGAATTTTTAAAAATTTTGTTTAATACGATTTATTAAAAATAAGAAACTTAATCATATTTGTATATTTGGCAAAAATTTATTTTTTTTTTAAGAAAAGTTCTAAATATTTATTCTACCATTTTTAGTTATTGAAACAATTTAAACTTTTATTTTATATATTTTTATATTTAAGTTCAATTATTTTCATTTAAGTTTTTAATTTCTAAGTTTTTTAAGTTTTAAGTTTTTTTTTAATTTACTAAGTTTTCTAATGTTTTTAATTATCTAAATTTTTTTAACTTTCTAAATTTTTTTAAGTTTACAAATTTTTTTATTTATGATGTCTTAAAAATAAGAAATTTGACGATCTTTGGCAAAAATTGTTTTTTTTTTACATTTATTCTGCCATTTTTAGTTATGGAAAAATTTAAAATTTTATATTTAGTATTTTGAAATTTTTTTATTTATGGTTTCTTAAAAATAAGAAATTTCGAAACCTAAATAAAAAGTATGCGCAGTGTAGTAATTAAGCTTTTTTCTATACATAATAGTATTTAAAATTGCTGCATCTTTTAGGCGCATAAGCCAATAAATTTTCTAAACAGTATTCAAACAGTGTTCTTAGTGGCACAAGATTATTGAAGAACCATAGCAACATAGAAATTGGTATCATAAAATATTGAAAGAAAGAAATATTGCAACACGTTTCATGCATTGCCTACTTCAGGAGACATTATGCTTAAAATGAAGTTGTAGACGAGTTCACACAAAAATAACGAAGCAGTTCGAATTGGATCCCGCTGTGAGTGTCGTAACTGCATGAGCACATTAAAGTTGTAATTACCCCTATTCGGTTGTTCGTTCCAAAAAAACCGAAATACGAGGTCTGCTTAACTTATATTGTGGTACTAGTCCATCAAAATTATTACAAAAAGCACAAATTTGATGAATTACTGAATTTAACTCTTTTAAATTGCACATACATACATAGCTACCAAAATTAATTTTCCGATTATATAAACATATAAATCTAATTAATTTCCCAGCTTTGCAGCCTCCGCTAACATTATTCCTTACCATAGTCAGGTAAGGCGCTTTCTCCTTACCAAACTGCTTCATAGAAATTAAAAAATTAATTCATTTTCATTTGCAGGGCACGTGAAATGAGAGAAATAGGTATTACATTACCGACTGAACGACAGCAAACTGAAGATAAAGATAAACAAAACTACAGCATTTCAAGCGGCGGGAGACGAGGTCAAACGAAAGCGGTGGAAAGGAAAAGGAAAATGAATGAAAAAAAATCGTACGGAATGAGTGACCCTGAAATGTTTGTTGGACCCACTGTCCCCACACAAGGCAGAATGATGCCAAATCAAAGGCGTAGCGACAACTAGAGTAAAAGAAAAGAGTTTCCTATTAAGCAAAAGTTTTTGCATTTGCAATACGAAAAAAGAAATAAAAAAATAAGGAAAAAAAAGAAAAGAAAAGCATTTGAGCAAAAACTAACTTTACCGAATAAAGTAGAAAAAGGTAAAATCCTAATGACTAAAGGTGTATGTGTGTGGAAGGAAAGCGCACAAACACCGACACGTACACTCAAATACACACATATACACACTGCCAAGCTCGTCGCATAGGAAAAATAGCAAAATGGAGCTGCTGCAGACAGTTGATGAGATTGAGGTGCAAAAGCGGCATGCGAGCTTGCAGCGTGTGGAGTCCCACGCCCAAACACACACACGCGAAAGCTTTGAAGTTTGCGCGTGTGCCGCTGTGTAACCTCAAAACGCAATTAATCAGCTTAGCAGGGCGCACAAGTAGACTCTTCGGTGATTTTGAAGAGCAAATACGGAAAAAAATCAAAAAGAAATAAAAAAAAAAATAATTAAAAAAAAATAATAAAAAATACCAAAAAAATTCGGTTTGCTTTCAATACCGATTTCCTTCTGATTTTGCTTTATTTACGCGCAATATTAGACAAATTTATGCGCGCACTCGTCGCGGTCTCGGCAAATTTCCCATGCAGTATTTGCAATTTGCCTTATTTGCTCACTTAATGCATTAGTATCAGCTCGAGCACCTTGAGAGCGCTTCACCGGCAAGAAAAATTATTTAGCAAACTTTTATTGGATTCGGGAGCGGAATGAAATTTGGGAAATTTTCTTAATTTTTACGCGTTGCTTGGCGACAAGCTGAAAGTACCCTTCTGCTATCGCTTGCCAAAACCTTTGCCTAGGCTGTCTTTTGTGTTCAACTTGTCGCGCACACATTACCACCCTCTCTATGCTGATAACTGTATTTGCTACTAAAGGTCCGATATGTATGTGCGTGTTTGTGATGTCAACTGCGTTAGCCGTCGTTGTTGAACTCAGCGCGTAGATGTAATGAATTTCAGCCTACTAGGAAATATATCAGTGGCCAAAGTTAAATTCACACATTTACGATTATTTTTTTTTCCTCGATTTTGAAAGCAAAATAATTGAAACAAAAAATTGTTACTTAAATTACATTAGAATATAAAGTACAAGACGAGCTAAAATATTTCAAAAAGGTGTTTAGAGTATAAACTGTCAAGTTAAGTGTGCCACGAACTTTATAAAACTCTGAAGAAAACGTCGAAAACCTTTGTGGCTTATATAATAAATACACTGCTGAGATCAAATTGAATTTTGAGACCCAACATTCAATAATGGATAATAATTATCTAATAGACCACGTCCAATACGCAGTGATGAAAATGTAGCAGCCATAGCTGAGAGTGTACACGAAGAGTGTGGCGCCGTTCGCAGCAACTCGGACTGACGTATGAAACGACTTGCATTTTACGTCGAGATCTTAAATTGAAAGCGTACAAAATACAGCCGCATCACAGTCCCCAGGGACATCGCTTCGCTCTATGGGCTCTTGAATGGTTCCAAGAAGATCCCATGTTTTCGAGCCAAATTTTGTTCAGTGTTGACATCATTTTCTGGAACAATGGGTATGTAAACAAACAAAATGGCAGCACTTGGGACAAAGAGCATCGTGAACAATTTCAATAGCTGGCGTTTCTTCTGAAAAAGGCAACGGTTTGGCGTGGTTTGTGGTCGGTGGAATCATCGGTCCATATTTCTTCAGAAATGATGTCAGTGAGAACGTAATCGACAAGACGGCGCCAGTTTCTACGCGTCAGTCAATGGATTTATTATTGAGAGAACACTTCGATGAGCAGATGATTTCAAGTTTTGAACCGGTCGATTGGCCACCAAGATTGTGTGATATCACACCGTTAGATTTTTTTCTGTGAGAATATGTAAAGTCTTAAGTCTATGCGGATAACCCCGCTCGAACTGGTCTTCGAAAATTGTACTCAACGGATGGACCGTCTGAGACGTAGCCGCGGCCAAAATTTGAAAGAGATAATCTTAAATCATGAAAAATGTTCTTTCGAACGATGATAAATATTTCCCATTAAATTTAGAGTTTCTGTGTTTTTTCTTTAAAAAAGTAGGGAACATCGAAATGGGTCACCTTTTGTTTATTTCGACAACTTTTTGATTTGAGAAGATAGCTTCATGGAATTTGACATGAATTATTCTCTAAGACAGCGATAAAATCTCCGAAAACATTTTTCGAATCGGAATACTATATAATACATATGTATATCTATCATATAAAATGGCCAACCAAAATCATGTTCTTGCTTGCAAACTTTTGTATATGGTGAGAGTATTCTAGCTGCTGTGATGCTTCGATGATTTTAATGAATATTTATACAAAATATTATATTTATTTTAAGTAATTTAGGAGTTTCAGTTGCTATCATAAAAAAAAAAAAATACAAAAGATAAATCGTTAAAATGTTGACTGTTTTAAATCGTACATATTGGTTACTTTTCGGAAGTATTTTTTTGGGTTAAGTTAGAAAATAGAAAAATGTAATCTCTTTAGTCAACAAAGATACACAGAAAACTTATTTTCATATGTAAGAACACAAGTCAAGTCAGATTAATACTGAAATTTCGTCATCAATTTCAATCTACAGATTATTCAAAATCAATTTCGCAAATTTCACAAGGAAATTTTCTTTAAGAAATTCAAATAGTTACGACAACCCTAATGACTAAAAAATTTCATTTACAGAAAACTAAATTTCTTTACATTTACAAAACACTTTAGAACAACCCTAATGTAAAAAATATATATTTATATTTAAATTTCCATACCAAACCTCAACTAGCTAGAAAATGAATATTAATTCTGATTCGAGCGTCACCTATGCTATAACATTTTTTCCAGCCCAACGAATTCAAAGCTTTTGCAATAATTCAACCACTTTTGGATTCACTGTTTTCAGTTTTTTTTTTGTGTTACTGAAAATTCAGATTGCCAAACACGTCAACTTGTTTGCAACTAAAATCAGTCAATTATTTTCCATCTAAGTAAGTTCGCTCGTAGCAACCTAGCAACAGCATGGAGTGGCGAGCATCATCTGTTCGCCATATACGTGCACAAACTGATTACCGACAGCCGTTACGAAGCTGGGTGGCTGGCGGGGTGGCGCACAAAGTGCGTTCGGTGCTTACCGCAATGGCAGACGGCAATTTTCGTTTGGCCGATAGTTGAACTGGGTAATTTGTATGGAGCAGCATAGATTTATTTGGATTTGTGGATTTCTATATTCGTGATATTTGCTTTACTAACAGCAGTCTTATTTGCAAAACATGGTTTTCGTGCGCCTGTACATATATATGTAGGAAGTCTTGTGCGTGCGCGCTTACTTATTGCTCGTTGACTAGTGTTGTTCTCTGTCGCTCTTATGGCGCTTTATCGTCAAAGTATGTACTTGTTGTTGTTGTTTGTTATTACTATTTTTTTCTGCTGGTTTTGCTTTCCTTTGTGGTTGACATTTCATTTCGTTGCTTTTGTTATTGCTATTTTGATTGAAGATTGCTTTGTTGATGACAGATAACATTGTTGTTGTAGCTACTGCTATTGCTTGTCTAATTTAATGTTATTTCTTGTCAACACTGCCATTGTTGTTGGCATTGTGACGTCGAGGCAGCGTGCTCACTCACTCAGCGCATACACTTCAAAGCAAACATTTATTTGCATTTCGGAATTCGTTCAGATATTTTCCTTTGATTTGTAATGGAAAACCTCAATTCTAATTAATTGATATTAAATTTTTTTGAGCAACCCTCTTAGCAGTGTGAAGTGATTTGAAAGCAGGGAGGTTCACGGAAAAGAGTCAAATTAAAAATTAATTGAAAGTCCTGGACATGTAGTATGTATGTGTATACTTGTGGGGGTGAATTCGTGAAATGAATTTGTGTTTTGTGGAAATACTGATTAAATTGTAAAAAATACTGTTATTTTTTGAAAAAAAATGTTAGCACATTTTGTAAAAATAATGGTAAATTTTATAAAAAAAATACTGGCACATTTTGTAAAAAATACTATTAGGTTTTGTGAAAAAACACTAGTACATTTAGAAAAATACTGGCAAATTTTGTAAAAAATACTAGTAAAAATTGTAAAAATAGCAGTAAATTTTGTAAAAAAAAAACTAGTAATTGTAATTCTAAAATAATGTTTTCCCTCATTAAAAATTATTATTATTAATCAACAATTGAACTGCTGTTAAGTTTACAAAGGTGGCAACGCTTTAGAATTCTCGCTATTGCATTTATTTGTAAGCTATTTTATTCAAAAATGCTGGTAAGTTTTATTATAAGTATTTATTTTCATGAAATAAAGAATTTACTGCTAATTTTTTCAGGTGGCAGCTCTATAGAAGTAGTTTTCGTAATTTTCATTATGCCTTTTATATATTATTAAAAAATACTGGTATATTTAAGTGAAAATACTGTATACAAAAATACTACATTAGAAAAATTAACCGAACTGCTATTTTTAAATTCCATTAGTGGCAACTCTTTTTAAAGTTTTTTTTAAATGTTTTATTATTCTGGTATTGTCTTCAAACATATTTTATTTTCAAATACAATTTTTTTAACGAATCGGAACTTGCTTATAATTTTTTGCATAGGTGGCAACCTTTTTTATATCATTTTTTTAACTAACTATATAACTGGATTATTTTATTCATAGCTACTGGTGTACTATATTTTAAAAATATCTTGGTAAAACATAGAAACTGCAGTCTAATTTTTTTTTCATATGTGGCAACTCTGATTGAATTACGCAAATTTTCAATGTTTAAATTGGCGCAAGAATTTGCAAATCGAATGCAATAAACCGACGAACGAAATTCAATGCTCCGAATCACTATCGTAAAATACCCTGCTTTATTGGCTGCCAGTGAGGCACACAATTTCGGCATATTACGGTATTACAAAAATTCTCTTGAAATATAAAATTCCAGATGCGAACATCAAATTTCGAAAGTTGCGTATAAATCAAAAGTGATTTGCTTTTGTATTCAAGTGATTGCTACAATACGCTGCACATACCTAATTTTCTAACGGGCCGCATTTGCTAACCGAGACCACGAGGTACGAGTACAGGCTTGTGTAATTGCAGAATTGCTGGCGTATGGTGGGTGTTCTGTGCGAAAATAGTGTGGCTGAGTGTTTTTGCCGACAGAGAAATGTATTTCAACTATGCCATTCTTAGAATAAATAAATACATACATAAATTACACAAAGTTATGTGATGTCTGTGTATGTCGAGAAAGCTATTGATGGGTGCAAAATATTACACTGTCGTACACTATTTAACAAAATATCGTAAAGAGCAAGATACCTAATAGATTTCTGATGAACAAATTCAATTGAGGGATGGAAATATATGAATATATAAATATATGAGGTCTCGCTAAAGTTATTTCAGTACTTTAGGCATTCAAATTGTGTAGAGGAAAGTTAAATATTGGGTAGTCGAAAAATTCTTTTCGTTTTCTAATTAAATTTTAAGTTATTTTTTTATATTTATAATAATAAATGAATAAAAAATATGTACCATTTTGATAGACCACTTTTAGGCATACGAAAAAACTTTTTCGACTATCCAATATTTACCAATTAAATAAAATTTTGTCACTTTTTCAAACGTAATTTTTTATAATATATAATAATAATCAGAAGAAATTAATTATAAGCAGAATTTCACTTGCAAAACATTGGTATATATGTATGTATATATTAAAAACTAATAATAAATTTAAAATTTAATTTTAAAATTTTCAACGTATAATATTATATTCACATAATTTTTAATTCAATAACATAATTTTAAAGTTTCAAGTTTCGAGTTTTGAAATTTTGAAATTTTGTTTAAATTTTTAACAATATATATACTATAAGTTTTTTTTCTTAATTTTTAGGTGAATAAATAAACTTTGTTCAGCACCCAATTGCTGCGACTATGGCTCTAAATCACTACCTGTATTCTGTATTCTGTTACCAGGTGTAATTAATTGAAATTCTGCAGACTGTTAGAATACCATGTTTTGCAAAGCAATTAATTTATGCTAGAAAGGGTACAGACAAGTATAATAACAAGAAATTACAATACGGTACAAGACAATATTCGTTTTATGTGTTTTTTATTGTTGTTTAAAAGTTTTTTCTTTGACGCTCTTTTCGTGTGCCCTATAATCTATTATATGTATGTACATATATAAGTTGATGTATAAGCATATGTGTACAATTTTTCTAATTAATATTAATATGGGTGGGTGCGGCTAACACGGTGGACAGCAGCAGAATAATTAAAATTTTTGGCAAATCAAAAGGTACACGCTGGTGCATCATTTGTGGGCAAAAAGAAAACAAAAAAATGTTTTAATTGTAATATTTAGATTTTTTTAATTTTATAATTTTAAAATTTTTTTTTCAAGTGTATTTATAAAAAATTTTGAAAATCATTAATTAAATTTTTAAATTTTTGGTAAATCAAAATGCAAAAAATTATTTTAATTATAAAATTAAAATTTTTTTTAATATTAAAATTTTGAAATTATTTTTTTTTTTAGATTCTAAAAAATTTATTTATTTTTATCATAAAATTCAATTTTCTTTAATGTTTATAATTTTGTAATTTTTTTTCAATCAAAAGGCATAAACAAATTAATTTGATCATAATATTCAGATTTTTTTAATATTTAATTTTTGAAATTAGTTTTTTTTTTTAATTCTATAAAAAAAATTATTTAAATTTTTGGTAAATCAAAAGGTGCAAAAAATTATTTTAATTATAAAATTAAAATTTTTTTTAATATTAAAATTTTGAAATTAATTTTTTCAGATTCTAAAAAATTTTGGCAAAAGTTATTTTTATCATAAAATTCAGATTTTCTTTAATTTTTATAATTTTGAAAAATTTATTTTTTCAATTGCATAAAATAGCAGATTATTTCAGTAAATATTGTATATAATATGAAACTAAAATATATTTTTTTTGCAGATGAAACTTAAAAACAAAAACAAAAATGATATTTTTAGATATTTGAATTAATTTCCGTTGCATAAAAAAGGCAATTTAATTTTTTTATTGTTATATGGAATTAAAATGTATTTTTGAATAATATATTATATATATATTTTTTTAATTTTATTATTTTAAATAAACTTGTGTTTTTATTTATTATATAAAACTAAAATATTTTATTTTATTTATAATTTTTTTCCAAAAAATTTGCGCATGTATGTACATACATATGTATGTATTTAATTTCTGCCGATTATAATGATACATTTTCTTATTTGCAAAATTAAAATTTTTAATTGTGCCCTCAACAAAGTACACTTTAAACTATGCCACTGGTATTAGTAGTTTTTAATATATACATAAATACTGACATTTTGCAAATGAAATTTTGCTTATAATTTATTTCTACTGATTATTATTATATATTATTCAATGCCCTACACTATTAGTTATACCACCTGTCTACCTTGTTTTATTGAAAAGTGGGCAGCAATTGATTAACAAATCTACGTGCATGCATGTAAATATGTATGCACATAGATATGGTTATTTGCTTTTGCATACATACATATGTATGTAAGTAGGTTGGCTGTAATTTAGTTAGCAGCTTGGTTGACCTTGACTTTCATCTCGATACGCGTTCATTAAATTCGCGTGGCTTGCAAAATGAAATGCGCTACAGCATTATATACTACAAAAAAAACAGCTTTTAAGCCTGCATAAAAGCATATACTTGCATATGCTATGTACATAGACTTGTATATACACGTACACATGTGTATACACAAGCATATGCATACCAAACTGTTTTTAATCAGTCATTAAAACGCCGCAAAATCCTTAAGTGGCTTTTTAGGCCGGTTTAAATTTTTTGGTGGTGTTTTTATTTTATGTTTTTTTTTATTAGTTGCTTGCAATATTTGCATAATAATTAATAGCATACCTCGGCATAAGTCGCAAATACGCACGAAAGCACATGCGCTTGCACACACATGTACATACGTGCATGAATGAAACACGTCACTGCAGGCGCTGTCTATACTGCAGTGCCAGCACACAACACTTTTCACTTTTCAATAACACTTCTTGCAATTATTTTCACAACTCGATTTTTGATTTCCGATTTTCGTAAGCAACTCCACGCGTTGGTGTAGTTAACTGCTTGGCCGGCGCACTGTAACAGCGCCAGCCTGTCTCACTGATAGTCCGAAATGTCAGCGGCAGTGCATTAACTGCCTTATGTTTCCTTTTGTTGTTGCTATGTTTGTGCCGATTTTTTTTTTTCGTTCTCACTTTTAATTCACTTAAGTAAGGTTGCAATTGTTGTGATGTGCTCGTGCACAGTTAAACACACGCGAACACACACACGACTAATGCAAATATGTGCGAGCACAGCTGCACTGCTACCGATTGCACTGTTGCTTTGCCTTATGCGCCTTTTGATTTCTGTTTTTTTCTTCGCTTTTTTGCTGTTCTCCCCGCACCAGCGTCTGCTGCATGCACGACGTGCGGTCACTGCTATTGTTTTCAGCGCGATTGAGTTGGCTTTTTTTATTATTTCAAGAATTCTTTTTTATAGCTTTTGATAATTTACCGCCACTGCCATTTGGTGGGCGAGTGGCATCACGCCACAGCTGCTGTACTAGTGACGTTTTAGCTATGTAATTTATTTTTAAGCAGTATATCGTTTTTTTCACGCTGTCACACTTTTCTTCAAGCAGTGACACTGTATTTTGTTTTTTTGCCTGCCTGATTAGCTTTGCGCTGCTGTGACCTACTCACTATGCAGCAATGTGTAATACATACGGCCCGACACTGCACCGCACTGACCGCCTCACTCAATGGAAATGACAGATTTGCCGTTCGGGCATTTTAATTTTTTTCAATAAATATTTTTTTCACCTTTCAGCTGCACAGCGTTTGGCTTTTTTCTCGATTTGGTTCGTACAACGGCACACGCACGCGTATCAACGACACTTTTCACCACCGTCCACTTGAATTATGTACGCGTATATATTTTTTGATTTGCAAGCAACGTGTGTATTATTTAAAAAACACTAAAGACTTTGCTTAAAATGTTAAATGGCTGAAAAAAATGTATATGTCTCATTGCTGTCGTCGCGGCGACATCGAGAACTCGAGACGTTGAAAATCACGAACCGCACGAAGTTATGAAAACCGATGAAGACGATGTCGTTGCTGGCGAGAAAAACTGCACAAAAATTCTACACAAACACACGCACACATAAACGCAAAGCAGCACCCGTGAGCAGCAGCAGTGACAGAGAGGTGAGTGTAACGTTAAACAAGAAATCATGAAAATGAATATGCGTTGAGCAGCATGTGCTTAAAGAGAGCGCGAACGTATGAGCGCACGTTGTTTTGGAGCATTAATGCGGCGCTGAGCTGTAGTCACACAGTTGCGGAGATGAAATAAATGAAATGAACCAAAAGCAGCGAAGAGCAGCCGAACGAAGTGGTCTGACGATTTCGGTAACACAACAACGTCAACAAAAATAACAAAAAGCACTAAAATTGCCGAGCGACAGCTTTGCTGACGACGTTTGTTGATTACGCGACGATGGCAAGGCCGGCTGGCAGGTTGGTTGGGTGGCTGCTGCGTCTAGAGGGTGCGTAAAAGGGAGGGGTGTTATGTGGAGAACATACAACGAGCACGCCATTAAACTGTGTACGACGCTCAGCCAAAGCGCCAAGTGACGAGCAGCCAGCGCAAGGCGACGATAGCGCGTAACCCACAGCAATAAATCAAGAATTGAGCGCGCGCCAAAGAGAGCGCAAGCGAACGCTACGCACTAACCAACAAAAACAAAATACAACTAATCACCAAACATACAAGTATATACGCCTGTAAAACACTTATCAGACATTGTTGAGGCACCAGCAACCAGCAAGTGCTAGCTCCAATTGGGCGCATAAATCACGCTTCGTGTTTTCGAGCGGAGCGCAAACAACCGGCGCCAAGTGAATTTGGAGCAGATTGAAAAGTCAAATGATTTTCATGAGAGCCAAAATTTGCCAAATGAGCGCGTGTGCGTAGCACATGGCAGAGCGCGCATATGCGTTGCCAAAGCATTGACAGATAAACAAAGAAGACAAATCTCGGCAGCTGTCAAATTATTATGTTTATAATGTCAGATTATGTGCGTGCGACCGACGATCAAGGCGCTATAATGTTGGTTGTGTGCAAACGCCGGAAGAGCCGCATATTGCACAGGGTTGGTTGAGAGTGGCAGGTGCGCCAACCTAATGGCTATGCGCTCGTCAATATGTATTGCTCTGCAAGAGTGTATTGTCAAATGAGATGTTGGAGCGCACAATTTTTGTTTGTTTACTTTTGTAGTAAATTTGACAGTCGGCACAAATGTCACCTGAAGTTGTGTAAATGTCAAAACAAGTGACACTTTTATTAAAAAACTTGACTTAGATGACTTTGGCTGCGAGAAATTTGAAAATAGCGTTGAGCAGGCAGGTCAGCGACAAGGTCAGGCTTGAAAAGAGTGGTAAGGATTTCTGCAAAATTTTATACGAACTTTAAGTCAATATGGGCATTCATTATTTTTTTTTTGCTGGGCAAAGCTACTTTATTAGAGATTCTCACAATTTTAAGCACAAATTAAATTCTTCTCATTAAAACACATCCCTGAGGGTGGTGGGTAAATGGGTGGCGACTTTAAATCTGTAAAATATATGCGGTGAGTGCTCTGTAACATTTCAGCATCACAAACTCTGCACGGCTGAGCAGCGCTTACCAAGCGCGCTCTAGCAAAAAGTCATGTGTGAGCAACTGAACGGGCGCGAGAGCGCGCATCGACAACTAACCACGACGGCCAAAAGACAAATCATTTGGCAATTGTTTTGGTGGGATTTTGTGGTTACATATACCAGCAGCGCGTTTTAGTGGAGAAATGCTATACTGCAGGTTGAGCGCGTAAAAAGGAGAGAGAGAGAGAGCGCACGCAATGCTAGCGTGTATGAGTTTGAGCGCACAATGCGAGCGCTGGTAGCTGCGCGTGTGTGCGACGTGTGCTTATCTCGCTTATCTCAGTGGTTCATATTGGATTTCCTTCCACGCTTTTTTCACCTTTTATTTTCTTTTATTTATGGAAAACCCGTGGGCTTTCGCTGGCTTTTAGGCGGCTTCTTTTATGCTCTTTTTTTTATTATTTATTTATTGCTATTTTTTCACGCGGTCTACTACTATCTACATACATACTTATCAACGACAACAATAATGCCTGCCAACACGTTTCGGTAGCTGGCTTCAGCTGAATAATGGTTCGTGTTGCCGCCGATTTGGTTACTTTGGCTACATTTCGACGCCATAGTTAGAACAAGTTTGGTAAGTAATAGTCCAGGTGGAGGGCACTACCAAGTGTTCTGGTGTGTGCGCGTGTGCGTGTGTGCACAAGTGTGCGATTAGAAGGCGTTCCACTGTTGCGCCTAGTCTATCAATGATTAATAGCTTACAATTATAAATTTGTTAGCGCATTACGCGAGGTATTAAGTAACACACAAACACTGCGCGCCATAAGTTTGCGTACCATGTTGTATATATCTACATGTACCAGCTTTTTTTTTTAATTTTTACTGTGTTTGCGTGGTATTAATTTTAAATGACTTACGTTTAGTAAGCTACTAGACTATTAGTTAGTGTGCAGACGGCTTTTGAAGGACTTTAGGTGCTTAGTGCCTACCAAACTATGTGGTGTGGCAAGATATGACAGTAAAGATACTTAGATATGTGTACATAGATATATTTATGTAATTATCTGATAAGCCTTTATAATTTTGTATACTGTTGTTTACGTTAGCGCACTCCAAGAGCTTCGTTAATATTAAAAAAACATTAAAATAACATAAAAAATATTATTAATAACTGCACATTTATTTACCGTACGCTTTTGGACATTTTGCAATTTTCGATATTTACTAAAATATATTTTATTATTTATTAAGCAAACAGCCAAATTCAATTGATTTACACACTCATTAAGTCTTTGATTGCTTTGATTGGGAAATTGCTTCTATAAAAGTACTCATACGAGTACTTATTGCCTACTCTTTTGTACAGGGCTAGATTAGATTTAGCAAATGATAGCTTTGATTTACTGATTTTTGCTGGGTTTTTAAATAAATAATATATAGATAGCTTTATGTTTATGTATGCGAGAGTAAGCTTCTATTTGAATTTTGGTGGTAAAGGTGAAGTTGGCTAAAAAAAAAAGTTTGTTGGAGGTGCTGTTAATTTATATTATTTTATATAGGAGTTTCTCTTCAGTACTACAACAACAAGAGGTAGTCGTTTTAGCATTGGATTGTGACTGGTGACGTAAGAATAATTGAGGTTTTGCACTGAGACCAATGGTCCATTGTGCTTTCTGCTAAGTCACATATGGTCACAAAGCACTCTGCAACAATTTCAGCAGCTTGCTGGGCGCAATGGAGTTGATGTGTTTCCTATCAACATCAATGAATCCAAGGGTCCTGAGTCTGCTTTTACAAATCGATGGGAAATCTAGAATCAGGTGTTCGGGAGTTTCCGGTTTCGTGTCACAACACAAGAAATTTGCCCAAGAGACTAAGCAGATTGCAGTGCCCAGTGTAGAACGCAACAAGGAGATGGAATTTGTCTCGGCGGAAGCTGATCATAACCTTGGTGTAACTTCCTAATAGTAATTTGGCGTGGTGCATCTCTGTTGTGTGCTGCCAGTGCCGTTATTTTCCACTTTATTTATCCTCAGTGTGGAGCAACTTCTTCTTGGTGTTAGATCCCACCGCAATGCATTGCTCTGCCCCCACCATCCTGGAAGTCGCAGCAGAGCTGGCTAGTTCGTCGGCCAGCTCATTGCCAGCTACCCCTATATGCCCCGGCATCGCGATCTGGAGTACACGGTTGCAAACTGACAGGCTATTCAGCCCTCGAATGCACTCCTCCTAATAGCGATTCGACTTCATAAGCTGAGATCGCTTTTCATGCCGCTTGACTATAACTGAGTGTAGCGATACGCTGGTTGCGATAGTTGCGTTGGGGAATGATTACTGATAATTGACTTATAGCAAAGGCTTCTGCTTGAAAGATGCTCGAAAAACACCCAAATTGGTATGGATAGCTTTGTATGCGGTTCCGCAATGTCTGCTCCAAAGCCTTTTGGTGTTTTCTAGTCAGTGTACTATTGGATAGTGCTGCTCTCACTAATAGGTCGAGTGTGGAAACGCTCCACTCCGCCTTACTGCCGAGACTAACTTAAAACTTCTTTTTGAAGTTAACCCTCTTCGTATTGCCATCTCTTGGAATAAAAGGCAGTGATGTGTCTTTCTCCAAGACCATCATTTGTTTAGACGAAATTATTTTCCCTTTGTCATACCCCTCTACTGCTATGAGCAGCATGGTATGCTTCGCTGCCTGTTTGATCACCAGTTACAGCGGTGATGAAAAAGAGGTGCATTACGATAACTCAAGCCCAAAATATCAATTGGGAAACCTGGCCAACCAGCCAACTAATGGCAACGCCGAATAATACCGACGCCAAAATATTGCTCTGTATTTGGAGGGATCAGAATGAATTGCTGTATAATGAGCTCCTTAAACTAGGTGATACCATTATTCAACTCCCGACAACAATTCATCAAAACAAAGCAAGAAACTGTTGAAAAGCGCCCTTAATTTGAGATTAGACGCGAGGCAATAGTTTTTCATCATGACAACGCTCTGCTTTATGTTGCAAAGACCGGTTTAAAAATATTTAGAAAACAACTGCTGGGCAAATTTGCCTGTTCTGCATTATAGTTTAGATCTTGTTCATTGTGATTACCATTTGTCCCGGTCGAAGCAAACCATTCTAACTCGAATAATATTCACAACAAAAGAAGATATCAAATATTTACTTGATTCCCAAAATCGCCAAAATATAGTCATAGATCCAAGAGTTATAGCATAAATAGATTCAAAACTGCAAGCATATTACCATGTCCTGAAAGATCTCTTGAAATTGGAATCTATGGTTGCTTACAATGCCCGTGTAAGCATCTTTTAATATTTTGGAGAAATTAATAGTGGCCTATGTTTAGATGGCTAAGATTTCACCTTAATAACAGTGGATAAACATCCTTTTATAAAAGAGAGTGTTTTTCTGTCATCTATAGAGGACGGAGAATAAATTGGGGGAGGGAGTATCGAAAAAATGAATTAATAAATAATTTACACTGTTCCAAATTTTTATTATAATTTTAAGAGACAGTTTATTTTTGCTCGAAGACAGAGAGTACTGTCGAGCCTTACATTTTGAAAATAGTGAATTCGTATGAGTTCATGTCTTCTGTATGTAAACTAGCAATGCGTAAGAGAACTCGGCAGATCGAGTGATCTCTTAAAGAAAGCATTATTTTTATGACCTTAACATTTAACCTCACTGAAGGCGAGATAAATATGTATTTCATAACAGTTTATCCTAACTCAAAGCATAACTTTCGATTCACACTTGGAACCCTTTTAAATATAACTTGTAGATACAATACCTAAAATACACCATCATATTGTAAATTGTCAACTCAAAGCAAGCAGAGTGGCAACTGTGAAAATAATGAAGTTTCAGTTTAGCTTCGCGAGCTTAGCTAATAAAAAATGCTCACTTAATTTCGCGCTTTTAACAGCGCTCGTTAAAACCGTACATTCATCATGTACTTATTATACAATTTAATCACTTTGAAAGGCAGGTCTTTTTTTCAGTTTTTGTGCCCATAAAAAGTAGCACTCTTTTGCAATTTTTATGCATTTTTCCTAGTTAATAGAGCAAAACACGTTTAACAGTTAGTGCAGAGAAAAGTAATGAAGTAAATGACAAAAAAGTGAGCAAGTACAATGCACTCGTCACGTTTCGCCAAGTGACTATAGTGAACCATGCGACCGACCCCCGCCAAAATTCCGCCGATGAACTTACGAAAAGATCTGCGCCTGCAACTGTGTGAGTGCGAAATTTACAGAAAGAGCGCAAACAATTTGTATTACAACAAAAGGACAGTGAAAACGAGGGTTATGGTGAGTGAAAGAGAACGGCAGAGCGTGAGCAGTACATGGAATCTAAGCTCCAAAGCTATATTTGTATGTATGTGGGAATGTACATATGCGTGCTAAATAGACTCTAGAAAGGTAGTAATTTCATTTGCATTAAAATGTAGTAACATTAAAAAGTATTTATGCAGTCTTAAATCCATTGAGTAGGTAAAATCGCAGCCATAAATTTTAATTACTGGCGATAATTGGCTGTAAACAAGTGGAGCTGCTTTATTTAAGAAATCTTTAAAGGTGTATGCTTAGAGATATGTTAGAGGGATGCAGTGAAAGCATATCTCCGGCGCGTCTCAATGAAACTTGAAGAGCTGGGAGGAACTAATTCTATATAAAAGTCAATAAAAAGTAAAAACCACGAGTGGAGTTCTATTCTAAATTAATGCTATTTCTTTAAAAACCATAAGAGTGAGTGTAAAAGAAGGCTTTATAGTTTAGTTCCATAATTTCAACTGCTTTTTTTCCACATAGCATATCATTTCGAGTTTCCTTTTTGGAGTTTCTGTGGTCTATGCACTTGCAAGTCAGAAAAAATAATTATTCCAAATTTTTTCCAATTTTTTATTATATGAATTAGCAGTCGACTCTCTAGTGGACCTCCGAAAAAATGTATCTACTCTGAGATGATATATTTATGTGCTTAAAATTATCTCGAATCCAAAAATCAAACAATATTATGTTACTATAGATCGATTTTTGTTTTTGAAAATATGGCTCCCCAAAAAACCATTTTTTTTTAAGTATAAACTTCTCTAGTGGTATAAGGAATCGAGATATAAAGAATTCTTACAAATAAGCTCATTTATACGAAGCTATTTGTCGCGTCAACTTCAGCAGCAGTCAACACAGTGTGGTCACAACTGGAAACATTAACATAATACGTTAAAGTGACGTCACTGGTGAATAACATTTTGTCCAATGCGATGTCGGACTGACGTACGGAACGACTTGGCACATTTTACGTCGAGATCTTAAATTGAAATGGTATAAAATACAGCTTGTGCAAGAACTGAAGCAGTTGGACCTTTCCAAGCGCCATTGCTTCACTTTATGTGCTCTTGGAAAGTCCCAAGAAGAGCCGACGTTTTCGAGCCAAATTTTGTTCAGCCGTGAGGCCCATTTCAAGTTAAATGGGTATGTAAGCAATCAAAATTGCCTCATTTAGGAAGAAGAGATTCAAGAACTGCCATTTCATTCAGAAAAAACAAGGTTTGGTGTGGTTTGTGGGCGAATGGAATCTTCGCCATGATAACCGACTATTTGATGACTGAAATTAAAGTTCGTGATCTCGGGGACATTTGGTTTCAACAAGACGGCGCTACCCCCATCGCATCAATAAATGAATTTATTGAGAGAACACTTCGGTGAGCAGTTTATTTCACGTTTTGGGCCGGTCGATTGGCCACCAAGGCCTTGTGATATGACACTGTTATACTTTTTCCTGTGAGGATATGTAAATTCTTAAGTCTATGCAGACAATTCCGCATCGATTAAAACCTTTAATCATCATCAGCACGTGTTTTTTTCGCCAGTTACCAGCTGAAATGCTTGAACGAGTCATTGAAAATTGAACTCGCGACTAACATTTGAAGGAGATAATCCTTAAAAAGTAAATGCCAAAAAATGTTCTTTCGAATGATAATAAAGATTCCCTATAAGATGTGAAGTTTCTATGTTTTTTCTTTGAAAAAAGTAGAGAACCTCGAAATGGATCACCCTTTATGCTTTTTAATAGTACCAAAGATTTTCGTTACTTCCAGGATAAGTTGTCAAAATTAAGTGCTTTTTGAAGGTTATATATTGGTTTAAAGTCATTAGGAGCGAAATATAAAAATTACTAAGAAGGGGTCATGATAACTCAAGATCTCATAATTGACGACAAAATAAAGATATATGAAATTTTAAAGTACTCCATAACTCCTAGTGAGCACTGCACCAATAAAATATATAATAGCTTAACACCTAAAGTAAAGAAAATGCACGTACCTTGTTGGTGAGTTGCGAAAATTATAGCAACAACAACAGAATGAGCACACCATATACACCAAAAAATTAACACCACCACACCACGTTGCCGACGCTGTCGCTGTTGCACCGTCCGCACCGGCTGCTGCCGTGTCAACACCTACTGTAGCACCCGCGTTACCAGCTTCACCACCAGCACCTGCACCTAATGTTGCCGGCACAGCACCAAATCCACTGGTCGGCGCGGTTGTAATGGGCACACCAGCCGCCGCTTTGCCGCCACCGCCACCACCCTCGATCAAGCCAACGCGACCACCAGCCGCTGCACCAGCGATATCAACTACAATCAGCGAACCTGCCGAGGGCGTAGACGATTTTCGGCGTGCGCGTGCTTTACGCGCGCTGGGCGATTGGATTTTCAGAAAATGTGCTAAGCGCGCGCGTGTCGCCTTGATACCGCTGGCGGCGCTGATGGTGGCGCCAATGCTGCCAATGCTACCGCTACTCAAGCGTTTCACCGCTGGCTTAAAGCTCGGAATGCTTGGTATATGGTAGGTTTGTTGCTGCTGCTGTTGTTGTTGAGTTTGTGTTTGTTGTTGTTGGGCGGTGTGCGCGGGTGGCGCTGGCGGCGGATACCGCTGCGCCTGTGACTGTGTGTTGGTTGCAGTCTTGTTTGCTGTTGTTGTTGTGTTGGTGGTATTTGTTGTAAGTGTTGTGTGACTGGCAATGGCAGCCGCCGGCGGCTGCGCTCTTGCCGTCCTCACCTGCGTCGCGGTCGCACCTTTGCGCTCCGCTCTTGCCGCCAGCGCACGTGTCGGTGCGACCGTCGTGATTGCCGGTGCGCCGATGCACGCTGCTGTTTGTGATTTTGCAAATCGTTCAGTCTTCTGTTGTGTGGCAGCCGCCTCCGCCGTAGCTAGTACAGCGTGGGTGTAGGCGTGGCCGTGGCCGTGGCGCGGCGCTGGGCTTGCTGTCACTGGCTCTGAATTAAATGTGATTTGCTTCTTTTTGCGCACTTTCTGCTTCACTTTGCTGGTCGCCTTCAGCAGCGGTTGCGTTTGGTGTGCTGTTGTTGTTGTAGCGGCAGTTGTAGTCGCGGTTGTGGTTGGCGTGTGTGGTGCGCTTGTGGCAGCAATTGCAATTTCTGTTGAAATTGGTGTGCTTGTTGTTGTTATGTTGGTGGGTATGTGGGTTGTTATTGTTGATTTTGTTGTTGCGGGGGTAGTGATGGTGCTGCTGTTGGCCTGTGTATCTTTGTTGTTGAGAATTTTCACGTTTGCTGCTGATTATGTTGCAATGTTCGCTGCTGGTTGTTGTTGTTGTTGTTGTTGCTAATGTTGTAATTTGTCGGTGTGTTCAGGTTGTTGTCTTGTGGTCGCAGCGTCTGCAGCGTTTCTTTGTAATGCCGTTGTTGTTTGGTGCGTTTGTTGTTAATATGTTGTTGTTGTTGTTGTTGCTGATTGCTGCATGCTTAAAGTTGATTTGTGCTGCTGATTGCTGTTGTCCGACTTTTATGGCTTTTGTCGTTAATATTGCTAAATATTTGTGGAGTTGCGGCAAGTTGTTGGACTATTTTGTTAAATTTTTGTATTGTGCTTTTTAGTTATTGTTGTTGCATTTAAAACTATTTTGTATTGTGTTTTCTTATTATTGTTGTTGCATCTTAAAAATATATTTTTTGCGTCGTTTTTTCGCTCTTTTACTGCAGCGCTGATGATTTAGTGTGCTAATATCAATTTTTTTGTTGTTGTTGCTTGTATTATTTTTATGGAAATTTATTTTTTCTTGATTTCCATAACTTTCCTCTTCGTTACTAATTTCTATTTAGTAAATTTTAATTTTTTTGAATTTTTTTCAAACTCATATTTGAAGTTCGCTGCTACAGCCACCGTCTAATACACTTATTAAACCGCAATTATTACTTCAGTTGCTAAGATTTTATTGCAGTTTCTTAATTTTTCCTTTTGTCATAACTTTTTTTTTTAATAAATGCCCAGCAAATCAGAGAAATCTCGGTGTGAATCCTTAAGGAGCTCCAGCTCCAGGTGTCTAATTGGCACTTTGCGCCCGATTTTGCTGCTTTCTTGTTTACTACAACAACAACTATTATTTTCCATACATTACTTGATTTTAACTTTCCTTGTTTAAGTATTTAATTTGCATTTTAGTTTAATTTTTCAGAATTTTTCAAAATTTTTTCACAAGCTACGAAATTTCACCTTTTCTGCTTGCACTTTAATTTCCCAGCTCATTTGCACAATTTTGCTTTGCATGCAGTTTTCCGGTTGCGTACTTGCTGCTTACTTAAATTTTACTTTTTGACATTTATTTTTTTATTTACTGCACTTTACCGCGTTTTGTTGCGAATTTTTGCTTGCTTTTTCGTGATTGCTTTTGATTTTTTATTGCTTTCTTTCGTTTCCCTGCTTTCATCGCACACACATTGCACAGATTTTGCACTCACATACTTTCCATTTGTTTATTCCGCTACACTTTTTTCACATTTATTTTATGTAAAATATTAATTTTGCACATGTTCTCCAGTGTATCGTAGCACTAAAAATATTAAAGTTGTAATTTGGTAAAAAAAAATTGAAATAAATATAAAATTTTCGGCTTTGATTTTTTTCAATATTTTTTCGCTGCCGCCTGCATCTTTTTTCTTTATTTTTTATCACATTAAATTTGCATTGTTTTTTTTTAATTTTTTTGCTGCAAAATTGCTCGTGAATTTCAATTTCAGCCGCTTATCGCTGCTTAGCGAAATAAATTCTTCTTATTTTTAACAAATTTTTTTTATTTTATTTCCATTTTATTTTTTTCCACACTTCCAGCTGCTTCTTTCTGTACGCTCTATCACTATTCACGAGTGCACACGCTCTGACTTATTTGTATACAATTCGGCATGCTGCTTTACATAATTTCCATGCTCGCGTCTACGTGATGAGAAACTGTCGCCAGCGGCTTTTTTGTTGCAATTTTGTTTTTGTTTTAGTTTTTTTCTTTACTTCTATATGTATTTTTTCTGCTTTGTTTTGCGTGGAATGCTTTAAGCTTTAAGGGTGCGGTGATACAAATGTCGGCAGAGAATTTATCTACTCTTTGGCATTGAATCGAAATGTGACGAATATTAAATAGAACTATTTAAGAAGGAAATACTTTTAGAAGTCGCGTACTATAGAACTATTTTGGGATACTGAGTAGAAATATATGCAGTGAGCGCCAATATCTGATTTAAAAAATAAGTATTTAATATTAAAAAAATTATTTAAATATTAATATTAAATATTTAAAATTAAAAAAATAAATTGAAATATTTAAAAAAACATTAAGTATTAAAAAAATTAATTTGAAGTAAATTAAAAAGTAATAATTTTGATCTTATTTAAGAAAAATTAATTTATCTTTGAAGCAAATTTCTATTTTGTACTTCACTCAATTAAACAAGTTAGTAACTAAAGTCCGTCTTAGCATTATCAGCATTCAAAAAAAAAATATATATAAACCAAAAACGAGTTTAGAAGACATTCCAGTTTTTAATGGAGAAAATCAGGTTTTTGTTTTTTTTTAAATATTGGGTCCATAATAATATTCGAAACATCACGGCTGGTTATTATTCCATTGCCCTAATAAATCAAACAGGCGTTAGCTTTCCCAGGCCTTGTCCTTAAGCACATTTTTCAAAATAATTCAGTATATGTCAGTCATTTCTAGCGTCAATCATTTGAGGCAAAAATTCTTCTTCTTTTGTAATCCAAGGCGACAAACTTTGTGCCCGATAAGTGTTCCTGTGGGGAGCTTTTCTCTATTACTTTATTGTATGAAGGAAATCTCAACCGAAAGTCAGCGTACTTTGCTGAAATTTTTTGCTAAAAACGCAAAAAGTCATATGGGAAACCTGGATCAGCAAAGGCTCTGCATTTAGTAGAATTTGCTGCATTATGAGCTTCTAAAATGGGTTAAACCCTTGCTGTGGAACGCTACCTACAACAACTCATCAAATTGAAGAGAGGAATTGTTGAAAAATCCCGGAGTTCGTACTATATAAAAGAGAAAAATGTTCAATCATGACAATGCTTGGCCACATGTTGCAAAGACCGGTTAAAAACTGTTTGGAAAACCGAGGGTGAGAAGTTTTCCACACCCGCCTTATATTTACTTGAAAAAGCACTACTTTGTAAGAAAAAGTTCATATTTCTAACACATAAAGTCAAAGTCTTGAGTCCAATGATTTTTTTAGCAGTTGTCGTTGAAGCTAAACCAAACTCATTTGAGATTGAAATTATTAAAAATTATGCTTCAACGGTAGCTAAGCTCAAATTGAGAAGCTCCACCATACTCTAATCAAACGACAGTCAGGTCTATGTAACCGGAACGGACCCGGCTTTTTATCCGGTCAAGGACTACAACAACAAATATTTTAAAAATATTTTTGACACGAAAACGCTTCTTTAGAAGAAGAAGCAAATATTTATAATCAGAACAGGGCATATTAAATTTGCCACGAAGATTGTAACACCTAGAAGGAGACTTCCCACACCCTATAAAATATTGTATACAAGTATATGCATATGATGAGTTGACTCGACTTTGCCATTTCCATATGTTTGTTCGTCTCTCTGTATACAACAATTTTGGATATATCCATCTGAAATTTTGCACCTATTAATTTTTCTCACAAAAGCTGCTATTTTGTCGATACCGCCGATATCGGAGCAATATAGCTGCCATACAAACGAAGCGTTCGGAATCATGTGCTTGAAAGGAACATTTTTTTATTAGACGAAATATGTTTGGGAAATTTGGATTGGATTATTGTTTGAGAAAATGGTACAACCTTTAAAGAAACTGTTCAAATCGGAGCACCATAGTTTATAGCTGTCATACAAACAGAACGAACGGATTGAATCAAGTTCTTGTAAGGAAAATTTTGTAATTGTAAAATGTATTATAGTATAGCTGAGGTTTAAGTGAAGTTTACATCTTTTTTGTTTTCTTTTAAAATTACTGTGTTTACAAACGCTGTATATTTTGAAAATGTTCTGGTTTACTAAGCATTATGAGTGTCTAAATTTTATAAGAACGGGAATTTTCGGAACTTTTCTTTTTTTTTAATTTTTTTTAAGACTGAGTTGTAAATAAATTTACATACAGACTAGAAAACTAAGAGAAGTAGCTCCTTAGGTCTTCGTCCCAGGAACTTTTCAGTGTTTCTACTAATAAGTTTTATTTAATTTCCAATCGACTTTAAGTGTTTTATTGTAACAAAAGTATTATAAGAGCAAAATAGTAAGATATTGTTCATTATTTTAAAATTCTTAATTTATTCTTCAAAATCTATAACATTTGGTGCAGTCTTACTAATTTTTGCCCACAGAGTAGTACTTCTGAAATAGTTCTTAGTACTGCTCTTGCCATTTATTTTATCGAATATACAAATAATTTTGGCCACAAGTATAAGTCGTTGGATGAGATTTAAAATACACTACCGTTTCCAGTCAGACAGTCAGAGCCTTTTCAAACAAAATGAACATGGATTAATATCGGTTCGAGGAGTGTCAATGCGGCAGCATTCTTATATTGCGCTATTCGCTTATCAGAAATAACCACAACTTTGCACAATAACTGACATGTGAATACCAACTATTTTTCAACAAATATTTTTTAATATTTAAAGGCATTTCTCCAGCAAGACACATTTTAGGATGTGACATCCTAAATGATTATCAAAAGTCAAATAAACACTACATAGATCATATCATATAGTTCAGGGCTTTAACTGAAATGTAACGTTCCACGTGCATTTTTTAAAATTTCACAATTTCGAGTTTAGCGGTTATTACTTGCACATATATGTATGTACATATCGTCACCTAAAATGCAAAATAACTTAACAACACTTTTCATACGTTTACAGGCGAAGGAAAAATGATATTAGAAAACTAATATTAAAAGAAATTTCAGTTTTGGTTATAAAATGGTTATGTATTGGATATTATACACTCATTTTGAATTTGAGTTTTGGTTATAAAATGACTATATTTTGGGTATCATACACTCATATTTAAACGAAATTAGAGTTATCGCTATAAAATGGTTATAAATTGGTTATTATATCTGATAACGATTTTGAATTTTTTTTTGATAATACGTTGTTTTGCATTTTAGGGAACGATATATTCGTCTAATCACTTAGGTCAGATGCAATCTTAATCCTGATTAAGATGCACGCATTCAATTTTTTTCTTTTCTTCATATTGGTTCAATAATAAATCGCGCTAATAAATAAAAAAAATATATATGAAAAAAAATAATAAAAATAAAAAATAAAATAAAAATAAATAAATAAAAATATTTAATATAAAGATATAAACTTATGCTTTTTGTGTACCGACATATTTTGGAATAAAGCATTATTTATTTATTAGAATTTAAGTTTAGAAAAATATATACTTTAATATTCATTAACTTCCATAATAGAGCAGCTAAAAAAGCAACACAAACATAAGCAATTTTAATTAATAAAGTTGCTTTTCGAAACCGCCATATTGTTAGACAACACAATAGGAAACAAACACGGCTATTAAAGAGCGTTTGTGTATTTTTATTTAATGAACTTTGTTGCTGGTTTCTATTTTTGAAACACAACTGCTTATTTATATATGTATGTGTCTATTTAGGTATTTGATATAGGTATATATATAGATCACTGCTTTAAAAACCGATTTTGACAGCGCATCACAAAATATTAATACATATATACATATGAATATAGCACATATACATATATAAATACACGCACTATTTATATGTATGTATGTACATCTGCGTGGAGGAAATCTATGAAAGCACACACAGCCTCACTGAGCATTGTCACAGCACACACGGGGGACCAAGTCCAGACGGCGAGCACTTCGTCGCAGACTACCACGATATAGTTCATGATTTCGACAAATTTTTTGCAGCCAACTATAAACACTTTACTTGAAATATTTACTATATTTATTTCACATTTTCAGCCACGCACTCTCCTTGGAGATTTTCACTCACTTTACACGCAGAATTTTCACATTTTTCTCTACAACTTGAAAATTTTTCACTTCGTTTTAATAACACGGCTGCTGATTTTATCTTTTATTTATTATTCGGCTCAACACAAGCGCGCGCGTACGAACGCTCACACAGCGTCTGCTACACAACTGCTCCGGCCGATTTTGGCATGCACAGCTTCTTTGCGGACGCTGCGCTGCGCTACGCTCGCCAACAAAAACAATAACAAACTTCCAAGCAGCGCACAACAGCAAACATAAAATACAATCAACAACAAATGGGATGTCGTCGCAAGCGAGCAGTTAGTTGTACGAGTAAATATATAAAATTTAAACAAAACACGCACATATACACACGCACACAGCTGACGACGCGCTCAATAACAGCTTAGACACGCTCGCCCGGTTTCGAGTTTAGCTTTTATAGCTAGCTAGCTACCAGCCAGCTATTTAACAAACGCATCTTAGTAGCGTCTATAAATTAAGTGCTGCTTAACCGCCGTACTACACACCAGACTAAGAGTGAAGATAATAAAACACTGGCAGCACAGTCTGCTACTACACATACACACACCACTGATTCGACTGTCTGACCGACGACTGTGCCAGCGTCTGAATGAAATCGTACTGAATCGGCAGAATTGGCCAAATGGCGAAAGTGCGCCGTATGTACTATGCTGTGAGCAAAAATAGTAGTAGCGACTAAGTAAGTAGGCAGTATGCAGCAGCAGCAGTGACGCCGACGCTGACGTTGACAGTGACAGCAGCCACTATAGCGAACCCGAAGTAGAAGAGGCAGAAGCATTGAGCAGAAAATCAAAAACAGCTGCGAGCATAGCAGAGTTAGACGGTTGGTGGGTTGGTCGGTCGGTGGAGTGGAGGCTTCAATGCCTATTTGAACAGCAACCAAAGTGGGAGCAGCAGCAGAACAAAAGCTTTTAAGTGGCGTAAATTGTGACGAAAGAGTGTATGCTGGCCAGCTAACTACCAACTAACCCACCAGCCAAGCAACCAACCAACCGCTACGCCTCCCACTCTGCACCGCACCCAAACAACAAACTGCCGGCGCTAACAACCCTCATTCATAAGCACCCTATATTCACAGCACGAAGTGACAAACACGCACTCACTCGCCATCGCCATCGTCGTGCACTGACACATGACAATCGTGTGTTAAAAAAGCGAAGACAACCGATTGTCTGTTTGCATACACACTGCTATATAAATATGTATTTGAATGCGTTTATTTTTGTCACAGCTACCGCTACTGCTGCCGCTGCTGCTGGAGTTCGCTCATTTCGCTGCTGATAAACATCGGGCGCGTAATGAACAGCAGCAGTCGCAGTTGCAGTCGCAGCAGCAGCTTCATCATAAGCACAGCACACTAATAAATACAATAGCAAAGTAATAAAAAGTATAATAGCAAAAATTAAAAAGTGTAGCAGCAGCTGCATACTAACAGGCAGCCATCACTCGTTCGTAACATAACATTGTGAGTGAATTAACATAACATTGCGACTGAGTTAACATTAACAGTGTACTTGTGAGTTAACATTAACAGAGCGTGTTGCATCGAATGTAACTCGTTGGTGGCCCTTGTGTTGCGCTTGCTGTTACTGGAACATTCACTGTTTAGCTCAACACCTGCTTGGGAGCGCCCACCCACACGAGCGAGACGCTCTGCCCCCTGCACTAGACAGTTTTCCACCTAATGTTAACGCAAGTTAAGAAAAATTTCTGTTGTTGGTGCCATTCGCATGTGCGCTCTCTTTTTCTCTCTCTCTCTCTCTCTTGGCTGTATGTAAGTAAGTAAGTAAGTTGCTGACTCGTATCGCCAACAGTTTATCTTTAATAATTTTTATACTATTTTATTTACTCTCTTTTTAATGTGTAATGCTGCCACATAATGAAACATTTTTGAGAGATTTTTGTTGGAATATTTTTTATTTTGAGAAAATAAAATGCAAGCTTCAGTGCCTGGGAAATACTATTGGCCAACATTTAAGCAATAAAATCAAACGGTATTTTCAAATTCGTATATTGAGTATATGGGGGTTAAGGGTAGCATTGGCCAGATTTCATCCATTTTAGGCACAACGACCCAATGTTATTAGAGACAGATGCACTCTGATCGGTATATACGGTATAAAGTCAACCGTAAATTCGAAAATATTTGTATTAGGTACATGGGGGCTAATGTAAGTTTGCTCCGAAAGCACACTATTTTCAGGAGAATATTCTTTCTGAATTTCAATAGTCTACCTCAGAGTTTTACCGGTATTTTAAAAATCAGCTATAGGCACTGAGGTCCACATGTTTTTGGACGTGAGATCGGCTAGGTTATGCCCTCCGAATGGATTAAAACCCTTCAGCTCTGTGAGTATTTGACACACCACCCGCCGTGAGAAGCAGAGGAAGACCATTACTACGTTGGAAAGCCCAGGGGGAGAAGGACCTGGCTATACTTGGAATCTCCAATTGACGCCAAACAAGTTTGGATTAAATATCTTAGTTGGCGCTTATTAGAATATCAAAGCGTGAGTTTCCAAAAATAAACAAAAACCTTAAATGAAATCAAAAAATTAATTTTTCGCTTGTTTTTGCGCACCTATTTAATGCATGTTTAAAAAAAGTTAACAACAATAGGCTGGCAACACTCATATATACATTATCTTCATTCTAAAATAATTTATGAATCATTTAAGCTGTTTTCTCTTTTTTTCTCTCTCTCTAATATATTCTACTCCATTTTTTATCAACTGTTGAACGTTTCCATATGCATTTCTTATCGAATTATATATATATCATTATATCGCCCCTTCTACCAAATGCAATTGTTCACGAGTGTTTATTCAATTTATTTTTTACGAGTACAAGTAAGCGTTTACGGGTTAAATAATACACGCTCGTGCATTGTTTGAGGGTTTGCTTGCACAGTTGCAACCGATACGCTTGGCTTGTTTACTGTGAAATATTGGATTTTCTAGCGATATATTGTGCCATTGAAAGCTGTTTGGCTGTGAAGTGAAGTAAATGAAACATGATGGAGAACTTCAGGAAGGCAATGCTATTTAAATATATTATATGCAAGGAGAAATAAAGTCTAGGAGAAACATTAGATTACTAAAAGAAAGGAATTTTAAAATTTTTGATATTAAAAATATTAAAATATTTAATATTAAAAATACAATTTATTATAACTTCAAAAACAAAAATTATAGATTTTCTTAATTTTTGATGAATGTTACTAATTGAGGATTATTCAAAAATTTTGAAAAATCACTAATAATGACTCAATTGTAGAACTTAGACGTAAACTTCTCGAAGAAGGCTGCACCAGCCGCCTCTGAACAATTGTAGATTAAGCTTTATTTATTTCATTGCACTTATTTATATACATATATGTGACAAAGCTCAGAACCCCCAAAATTATTAAACAAAATGAGTAGGAAACTGGCCATATGAAGAGCCCGAAATTTTCTCCTCTTTCAATGGAATTCCTTAATACTTGAATCACTGTTTCGCTGTTTATATACTGCCTAGAGATATGTGTGTAGATGGGAAGAAAGTCCTATAAAAAAGACACAGTGGTTTTTTTCACGGATTGGTCGAAGCTGAGAGGGAATATTGGAGAAGAAGTTTTTTGTAAGATGCTCTCCGTCAAACTTAGTTTTAGACTAAAGAAACTTTGTAGTATTTTTCAGGCAGAAATGGCTGCTATCAATACGGTGGTACACATAAAGATACGAAATGCCGCCTCTATCAGGGAGGTGAGTATTCACTCCGACAGTATATCGGCCATTTCAGCGTTGAGCTCGCTAACTGTGCACTCAAAGTTGTCAAGGTGTTCTCGCTAGACATAGCATCAAGCTACTTCATTATCAAATTCTTTTGTCCGCTCGCAATTGAATGGGACCGAGTTGGAACTTCATTGGCATCTCGTGTTCTAGGATTGAATTAATAGAACTCGCCTGCGCTCAGCAGGCGTTGGTTGACGATGTGCTCCTGTGTGACTGCAAGATCATTTTGGCCTAGAGTAGAACGCCCGAGATTATCTAAGCTACTGTCCACAACAAAGTCCATCTTGCCGCAATCGTTGGGGTTCTTACTAGAGATTATTCAATATGCAATCATAAGGTAAGGCTAAAAATTTGATATACGCTACTTGTCAAAGTTGTATGAAAGAGAGTAAATTGAAAATATCCAGCGATTTTTTGTTCAGCCTTTGCGAGACTCAAGTTGAAACATCTCGGCAGTCTTACCAAGAGACTGTAGTCTCATCAAAAATGCAATTAGCTGGAAGCGCTAAGGTCTATTATATAGGTATTATATGTAACGGGCAGGCATCCTAAAATGTTCAAGCGAGATTCCTGTGGGTATCGACTACATAACCTAACTAATCATGAACAAAAATTTTTTTAAGCAAAAAACGTTACAGTGTTAATATCTCATATATGTCCACTGTATAATATATATCCTAGATTTATACCGACACGTTTTAAGTCAAGGGAATTCCGTTGACTACTTTTGAAAGAGGTCTGCTTAGACAACTAGTGCGTAGTTTGTATAATAACCGGTCATTCCATTTTTCTTAAGAACTTACTGTGGGCAAAAAATTGTAAGACTTTTTAATTTAAATTTCGCGCAAAAACCCCTTTTTCGAATTTTTTTTTTAGGTTTTTCATGATTGTTAGTGACATCGTTGACGACGAACTACGTCCAACACGTCAAAAAAATTAAGAAATTGGTGATGAATCGTTAGAATATCATTAAGATCAGAGAAATCCATTTTGAAAGATCATTTGGGCGTAAGAAAAGTGAAAGTACAATTCGTCCCAAAACCACTCAACTTTTTCCCAAAACAGCGTCACGTTAACGTCTGTGCAAAAATGCTTTCCGACTACCAAAATTTCATGAAACGTATTATTGCTGGTGATGAGTCGTGGATCTATGCTTACGACCCAGAAACAGAATTTCTCCCGAATTTCACCGCTACCGAGTCGGAGCGCCTATTGGAACTGCTGGAATCCAGATTCTTCTTTTCACAAATATTTAACTGAAAATTCAAAATAATTCAAAACAAAAATCACCTGTTATGAAAGCACTGCTTAAAGCTCCCATTTTCAGTACTTAAGCATAACTTAACACTATTTTTTTGTTTTATCTTAAGCACAACTTAAGTATGGACTGTGAAACCGGGCATTATTATTTTTTGTTCATATAAATACTTCATTTATTTGTAAGGCAACTATATCTCACTAAAAAGGGTAGATGCAATTAACATTTTTTTGAGCAAATCGGTAAAAAATAGTAGAAACTAGAAAACTTTACTTGAATTTTGAAAGAGTACGCCTGTAGACGGCATTGGTGTCTTACGCTATAGAAAAACGTGGAAGCTCTGAAATTTTTGACTTTTTTAAGAGGCCTGATTTTGATTGTAGATTATGGATTTCCTAAAAGAACTTTACATTTTGTTTTTAAGCTGGCTAGAATCTTACTGCAAATATATGCTTCAAAAATGTCTGTTGTAGTAGTATACCTTTGGGCGCTACATATATTTGATTCGAAAATGTTATTTGTAGCATATCTGTGGGCGCCATAGATAAAAATAAAGACAATATAGGAATGATATATGCCTTGAGTGCAACTCTATAATTTGAGGAGGATACATTTGCAGTGAAATGCAATCCTACGCCTATTGAAGAAGTTCTTTTTTTTTATTTTCTGCGAAGACAACCATGTCTGCCCACAACAGCCTTAAAAAGCAGGTTCCGTTAAAAATAATTTTTACAGTGAACAAGTATTTTGCACGTAAAAAATAGCATGTTTTGCCTTCATAAATTCAGTTACGCCAATTAAAATTAATACAGCATTGCGCCAACGCCGCGAGCGCAACAATGCAATACGTACGGACGGACGGAGGAGTGTGCATAGAGAACGGGTATTTAAGCAAAACATACACTTGACGGTGTAATTAAAATTCAAACTAATGAAACTTTATTGCGCAAAACAAGCAACAAAAACCGAGAAAGGCAGCAAAACTGCAAAGACAACAATATAAACGAAAACGCAACAAAAAACAAGCAACAAAAACAACAGTAAAATCGAAACCGAAAGCAAAAAATGCAAAGGGAAATTGCAAACGTTTGTCGTCATTAGCACAGCGAAATGCGGTTTATAGTTGCATGCAACTAAACAACAACAATAACAACATCAGAGCCCAGAATGCCACGCACAGTTGCTGTTGTTGTTTTACGCTTAGCAACACTTTGTTGCATGTGGTGCACTTTCACTTTTATGTGGCCACCAAGAAGCAGAAACAGAAACAGAAACAGACGTCATAACTTCATTTAGCATTGCGCCATTCGCACTGTTGTTGTTGTTGCTATTGTTGGTTATGTTTTTTTGTTGTTCTACAGCTATTTTTACGTCTGCAATTTTAACCTTTGGAATTTTGCGCTCGCTCACGCAATCAATTGTTTGTTTGTTTGCTGTGTTTGTTGTTGTTGTTGTTAATGTAAAAGTTTTAAACATACAACATTTATTTTTAGACACTTTGCACGCCTTGGGACCCAGCACCACACACACAGACCAACAAATTTCGACTTAATATGCACAATAGTACATAAATAGTTTTAATATTCGCTTATTAAATGTGTGTGTGTGTGTGCGTGTGTGTAGTTTAAATTGAAAGTCGGGTGGTAAAATGTGGTCAGCCCTTCGTTTCCTTGGTTTTAGTTAAGAACTCTCTTGGAAGCAAGGTCATGCCGCAATGTGGCTAGCACTAAATTTACAGGTTTGCTTGTTGCAGTTGTTTTTGAATTTTCGACTTATAGTAGATCGCTGTCATCGATGCTATTCAGTGGTAGACGCAGGAAACATGTCGTTTTGAAGCTGTTGCAACAAAAATATAGAGCACTTAGATTCTTGTTGAAACTTTCCAAAACAAAAAAAAAACAGAACAAATGGCCAAATCAATTTATTTTATTCAAAATAGTTTCCTTCTGCTTCAATACAGCTTTTTGCATGATCCGAAAGCATGTCGAACCACTTTGTAAGACGTTGAAACCACTCCTGCACTCTGCTACGGGATAGGCAATCATCGCAATAAACTTGTTGAATTGATGACTTTCTAATCGGCAACACAAATGCAAAAGATTTTAAACAGTCTTTTTTATACTATTGCAACATGTTGCTACAAAATATAAAAGTTATGTCCGGTTGTATGGATCACACAAAACCAATCGAGTTAGATATAGGGTTGTACAAGGTGCGTTCCAAAGTAAACAGGACTTAAAAAAAAACAGAACAAATGGTTCTTTCGGCAAAATCAAGTTATTTTATTCAAAATAATCTCCTTCTGCTTCAATACAGCTTTTTGCACGGTCCAAAAGCATGTCGAACGAGTGTTTTAGCTCGTTGGCCGGTATGGCCGCCAGTATGCCGATGCAAGCCTTTTGAATGACCTCTACGTCTGCATAACGCTTTCCTTTCATGGGTAAATGCATTTTTCCGAAAAGGAAGAAGTCGCACGGTGCAATGTCAGGTGAATACGGGGAGTGGTTAATGGGTAAAAAGTGATTTTTGGTCAAATAATCGTCCCTCTAATGTTTCTAAACAATGTTTGGTCGTCAGTCAATTTGTGCGGAACAAACCGTGCGAACACCTTTCGTAAGCCCAAATGTTCGGTCAAAATACGATAAATCGATGTTTTGGAGATGTTCAATTCCATTTCCATGAATTTCGATGATGATTTCGACTGATTTTTGATAAATTCACGCACAGTTTCGATGGAATTTCTGGTGATCACGGATTTTGATTGGCCCACATGTTGATCGCCATTTATGTCCTCCGACCACTTTGAAAACGTTGAAACCACTCGTGCACTCTGCTACGGGATAGGCAATCATCGCAATAAACTTGTTTCATCAATTGAAACGTTTCGGTAAAAGTTTTACCAATTTTAAAACAAAATTTAATGTTGTCTCTTTGTTCGAAGTTCATTTTCGCACCGATAACACAAACGTACTGACACTTAAAACGCAATAACTTCACTTCCAATCAATGAAATGTCATGAAATTCTCACTGGACAATCGATAAAGATAGCAGATCACCAGTCGACATATAGATGGCACCACCAAGGGACGCTAGATTCAAAAAGTCCTGTTTACTTTAGAACACAGCTTGTATAATATATATTGTCACCTAAAAGCAAAACCACGTATCATAAAAAAAAAAAGAAAACCGTTGTCAGCTATATTAACCATTTTATAACCAAAACTTAAATTTTATTTCAACATGAGTTTATGATAACCAATATATAACTAAAACTCAAAATTTGTCTCCATATGAGTGGTTTCTTTTATAACGTTTTCCCTACGTCTGTAAACTTTTGAAAAGTGGTGTTACATTATTTTGCATTTTAGGTGACTATGTATAAAAAACAGAGTGCTGTGAACACGAATACTTGAAAAAATACAGAAAACATATAGAAACTAGGTATATCTCTTATTCACATAACCGATAAATGAAGAGTGAGATAATACTCTTAGAGAATACCTGGACCAATATGGATTTTTGGTACCACTGGCTATTTTATTCTTCCATTTCAAAGAATTTTGCTTCTTTACCCAGCAATTTAAAATTTTTTAAGCCCATAACATTGAGTTAAAAAATTTTCACAAATACACTAAAAGTCTTCAAAACTTTTTGCAACTTTAAATTATCGTAAAATATTTTTAAAAACATTTAAATTTGATAAATAAGCAAGAAAATCGATATTTTGAAATTTCCAAAATTTCCTCGTTTAAAAAATTTTCGGAACGAGAACGAGAGGTATTACTTCTTGCAAAATACACGAAGCCTTCTTTTTTTCGGAACTTTGAGTTTCAATTTGCAAATATTCGTACTTTAATTTCAACGTTATCTTTAAGATAAATAACTATCAAAAATATTGAATTAAGTTAGAAATTAAGAAAGCAAATTTCTTCTCAACGAACTTTTCAGCAAAATCCACGAGTTATTTACTATTATAGGCTTACATAGCTGAACATATCGAAATACGACAGTTGGATCTACTTCACCGGAACGGACCAGAACTTTTATCCGGCCAAAAACTGTTAACTCGGCAGAATTCGTTCGCTAAAACAACAAAACCAACAACAAAGTTTGTGAATGCAATGTCATGACGAAGGTATACATACTTAGTAAGACTTGGTTCATAATTTTAAAAATCTTTATTTGTTCTTCAAAATCTTTGTCGTTCCCCTCAAAGTAATTCCCTTTAGCCCTAATACACTTGTGCCAACGTTTTTTCGAATCCTCGAAACAGTTGTTAAAGCCTATTCCAGGAACAGCCTTTACTGCGCGTACCGATTCACGTTGAATGTCTTCAATTGACTTAAAACTTAATTTTTTGAATAGCCAGAAGTCACATGGAGTTCAATCAGGCAAATAAGATAATTATTAGTTGAAATTTGAGAAAAACTCACGAAAAATCAATGCAATATGACGCATAACACTCAAATAGTACTCCTTATTGACAGATTGGCCGGACGGAAGTAAGTCGGCGTGCACTACACCTCGATAATCGCAGAAAACTATCAACATAACCGTGATATTTGACTTGCTTTGATGTGATTTTTTCGGCTTCGGCTCACCTTTGTGACGACATACGCCCGATTGATCGTTTGTTTCCGGGTCGTAAGCATATATCCAAGTAATTACACGCTTCATGACATCCTGTTAGTCGGAAAGCATTGTTTCACTGACGTTAACGCGACGCTTTTTTTCAAAAAATTCAATTGAGTGATTTTGGAACCAATCGTGCTTTTACTTTTCTTAGGCCCAAATGATCTTTCAAAATGGTTATCACTGATCTTTCCGATATTCCAACGATGCCAGTAAGATCTCTGACCATTAATCGCCGATTCCCAAGAACCAGTTTTATTTTATTGTCGTGGTGATCATTAATTGATGTTGATGGCCGTCCTGGGCGCGCTTCGTCGTCGACGCGTTCTTGACCTTCTTCGAATAATTTGTACCAACCAAAAACTTGCGCGCGACAAACAATTGTCTCCGAAGGCCTTTTCCAACATTCCAAACGTTTCCGCTCTAAAAGTTTGGTTCCGCACACGAAATTTAATTTAAACTCTTTGTTGAATAATTTAATTCAAAGTAGAAATCGTACGTAAAAGTACTTTATGTACTGAATGACAAGCTACACTGATAAAGCTAACTAAAAAATAGGTTTTCATGCGAGATTTAAATAAAAAATCTTACAATTTTTTGCCCACAGTAGTATATCAGAAATCTAAGAAATCGCGAATGGATCTGTCCCCAGTGATCTTGTTCTTCCCTCAATCCTCAATAGAATGCCTCTTAAAAAGAAATTCTACAACATTAAAGAGGTAACAACAGATGCTGAAGCCTATTTTAACGAGTCGTACCACTCAAATTGTATTGAAAAGTTGGAGGATCCCTTTAACAGAACTGCAACGGTTGAGTAATAAGTTGAAAAACCCGAACTTTTGCCGAAAGTTTTTTAAATGATACGACTGCCTAGACTAGATACTGCTGTGAATCGCCTTTAATGGGTAGCCTTAAAAAAGGAAAACACCCGCTAATGCAATATAATGGACAAGAGCAAAAGGGTGTATCGTCAAAGTCAAAGGGTGTATCAAAGTGACAGTAAATTATTTATTTTTATAATTGCTTAAATTTATGCTGAGTCTTAAACCATTAAAAAGTTATCAAACACATACAAGCAGTCTATCTAATCCCACACTTTTATACAAATATGAGTATAGTGTGAATAGCAGCAACGGTTTAAAGTGCAGCAGGTGCGACTAACAGTTAGAAAATTGCATGCTTCGACAAATTTCTGTAAAAATACATATATCTAGTTAGGTGTATATTTAGATAATATCACACATTTTGTCATAGACACATATTATATTGCGCACTCGATTACTGCTGCATATGCCCGGTAGGAAAGTTTTAGGCAATGTCACTGCATTCTCCCAATTTTGTTGTAGAAATATAGATTCGAAGTTGTTCAATAAAAATGTATGTATATATATTAGTGATTAGTGAGTTTATGACATAGTCAGCAGTTTAAGATATTAAGCTTTTATGGGTCTTGAAGCTCTTCAACTTCTCGGTAGTTATATCCCGGATTGCAACAACAAAAAGAAAACTTCGGAGACGCGCGATGACAATAACCTCAGTTTTTGAGTTATCGATAGGATAGTTATAGGATCAATATAGGATATAGTTACGAACTGACCGATCAAATTCCAGCACTTATATTGGAAAACTTATTAATTTAAGATATTATCTTTTATAAAAGATTCTTCATCCTTGTTGAGAAACCATAACAACCTTCTTGTCGAAGAAGCTTTCTTATATCAAGGAACGTTAGAGAGAACTAGCAAAAACGTTTTCCGGACGCAATCCGTTGATCGATTTCAGATTTAGTTGTATGTACTACATATAGGTTAGGTTAGGTCGTAGGTTTGATCCAAAATCGATGTGTTAAATAAAAACTCCCAAAAGTGAATCACCAGATTCTTAAAGATCGTCGAGGTGTTTTGAGCTTATCACAAATTTATTGAGACGTTTAATAACAAACCCAACAATTCCACTACCTTTTGCCAAAGGTGTGTCTACCGAGATTTTTCAATCTGCGTCTTGCAAAACCCGGCCAAAAGGTGTCGCCACCCCGTCTTCTCCATACAGCTTTGGTAAGGAGCATCCAACTAAGTATTTGGTCGCTCTGCGTAAGAGTCTAATGTATAGTGACGCCTACAATTGAAGCGAGATTGACTTTGCTAAGAGCTACTAGCTCGGAGGATCTCTTGCGGTTCACTCTAGGCTGGAAGGACGCAAAAGTGCTGGTTGTTGACCAGGGCTTGCTGCGCTCACTGTGGGTATAAGGTTCTAACACTAGAATGCAAGAAGACGTTGGAAAACTGAGTCGTTTCCGATACGATGAAATTGGAAAGGGCACCCGCCTTAGCAAGCTCGACGGGTTTGCAGTTTCCGACGACTCTACTGTGACCGGGAACCCATATAAAAGATATTAGACTTGGGGTTTCCCGGTCACAGCGGGATCGTCGGAAACTCCAAAGCCGCCGAGCTTTGCTTAGACGGGGTGCTTTTTCTTCAATTTCATCGGACTAGAATAAAGTTTGAAGCTATTGCTAATGAGGTCATGCACTCCTTGATCAGTTTTCACCACACAGTCAGCAAGCTCATAGCCTGTACACCAGCTCGGCTATCGGTCGCTACGGGAACTAGTTACGCGTCTGGTCCAAAGTTACTAAAACTGAGCAAGAAGTATTTCCAGTTGGTTGTTAATAAAAACCTCAAACTAGTTACGCGACTAGTTCCAAATTCATTAAAATTCTCTTAGAGGACAACCAGCGTGCTCGAAGCCGGTACACCCGCTCGGCTGTCGGTCGCTATGGGAACTAGTGAGGCGTCTAGTACAAATTCAGTAAAACTGAATTAGAAGTATTTCCAGTTGATTATACATGAATACATCAAACTAGTTAGACGACTAGTTTCAAATTCATTAAATTAGGATTTTCCTAAAGGGTACACTACACTAAATCCATGCATAAATGCATGTGGGTGTTCGAGTAGCACTTAGAGCGACAACATGCAATGAGCCTGTAAAATGGAATAATAACAACAACAATAACAACAGCAGCCAAGCAATGACATTCCCAACAGTCGGAGAACTGCCACCAACGTGACGATTACAAACGAGCTGCGAACGACGAATTTACTATGTACTAGAACGGCAAATGCACCAGCACACACACACAGCCACGGACATTAAGCCATATACACATGCAATGCGGATATGTGCTGCAGCTGGCGCACATTAAGTGATAACGACAAGGCAACAAAGTGTCAGCGGAATAATAATTTAATTTAGCCGTAAAACAGAAGCAGTTAGAACTACGTGTGTGCCTGTATTTGTGGGCGCGTGTGTGTGTGTAAGTGTGTTGTCATGGCAGTGTGTTGGTGCTGTATGGTCGGTGAGTTGCTGTTGTGTGGCAGCTCGCAATCGTCGTCACTCCTAATGGCAACGGCACTATTTTGCACACACATGCATACACAACACACACACACAAATAACGTTTGCAGCCATATTGATCGCATGTTGGTGTTGCTATTGTTGTGACCACTAGTGACGCGTGTGCATACAAATAATAGCCGCACAGCATATTATCGTTACCATGGGCAAATCACTGCCGTGCATTTGGTGCGGCACGTCAGCCATGGTTGCAATGTTGCATTGTTGCACTATTTTTATTTTATTATGCCACTTATATGGGCACCGCCCGCCGGTGCTGCAGCCACACAGCGTACACCGTAGTAAGTGTAATGCGATGTGTAGTTGGAGCCAGCAGGCTAGGCTGGGCTGGGCGCTGACGGCTTGTTGCATGCCACGCTGGGCGTAAAACTATTTTTAAAGTAACCGTAAATTATCTTCTTTGCGTTTGGCGTTGCATTGAAATTGAAACGTACTCGTTGTTGGCCGCCGTGTTCGACTAAACACTTTAGTTGCCGTATTGTGTGGCAGGTAATCATTTGTCGTTTGTAAACGTGCAGGTGGTTTAGGTTTTATGAATTATTTGCGAAATTGCTTGTGGCAGGAATTCAATTACTCGGACACACAGTTCACTTCAATGGATTGAACTGTGATTTTATTATACTCGTAGCGAAATTGTGTTTGTATGTGGTTGGGTTGGAGGAATGCGAATGCGGAGGGTGGCTAGGTGGTTTGTTAACAGACTTCACCTATTTTCGACACCGAGGCATACCAGACGCCAGATGGAAGATGCCTACACACTCTTAGCATTATGATGACCAACACTCTTATATATAATATGGCATCTCAAGCGAGCCTGGCGTTGAATCCAAAAAACAAAAAAATATAAAACGGAACGGATCTACTTGTTTCCACTCCCTTTGATAAATGGGACACAACTCTCTCCCTGAAGAACGGCAGAAAACGTCTTGGGATAGGCTTGAACAGAAAATTACTATGGAAGCCCAATACAGATGAAGGAGTAACAAAAGCAAGCAATTTCTTATATGCATGTAAGCAGATGCTCGGCCTAGTCTGGGGCCTTTCTCCCTCTCTCATGTTCACGAGTTACGAGCAACACGTTAACTATTTGTACGGTGACTGGTCTGAACACTCGGAAATCCTCACTCACTTTGGCTTCGTACCTGATCACTTCGATCATGGAATCGCCAAATCGAACTCTAGCGGCTCCTTCTCTACCCAAACACCGGCGAGATAGTTGTGGGTGTGATGAAGCCGTTGACGGAGAGGAGCAGCGAGCTTCTTCACGAATGGGTCAAAGCTTCTGGGGAAGGTTTACTGTCAGGAGATCTCTATCAACTCCTGTTTCAGACTTCCTGACTATTGCAGTGTCTTCCAGGCTAAGGTTACAGCCATTAAGGTAGCAGTAGATTTACTGTTCCGGAGTGCGGCCTCCTTCAGAGAAGTAACCATCCACTCAGATAGTAGAGCGGCGATACTAGCCTTGAACTCATTAACAGTGCGTTCAGGGTTGGCCAAGGAGTGCTTTATCTCGCTATCAATAGCATCGAGGGTCTTTGTGATAAGACTGGTAATCGTAAGCGGATTCTCTGAAATGGAAGCGGGTCGGTCCTGTAGTATCCTCTTGTGTTCTAGGTTTAGCGAAAGCTTGGCCAGCGCTGCGACACCATCGGTACATGCGCTGTCGCAAAAGCCTTTTGGACCAAGATTGATTGCAAGAGATCTAATAATCTCTTTGCCAAGTTTTGGGGATTTTAACGGAGCATTGACCTACTGGCATCCACGCAGTAAGGCTGGGAATCCTACCAGACGTCATCTGTATCTGTATGGAAGAAAATAAGGAGGGAACAACACAAGACTTAAACACTCGGGAGCGCATATATTCTGACATTCCACCGAGCTGGCGAGAACGCCTGCACAAATTTGCATTGGCTACTAAGCGTTTTGCTAATTTGTAAGTTCGAACACAGGAGCTATTCTATTCTATGGCTTCACAAAGGACTACATACAGTAGATCTTTGATCAGCCATCTAGCCTAACCTAACCTAACGATGGCTCGGAAATGGGGTACAAAGTTAGTTCGTGGATATGATGTCCAGACTTTGGCATAAAGCAGCCTTATCTGGACAGTCAAGTGGCAAACAAGGCTTTGATTTTGTTTCGAATATCGGCCAGAACTATCTTGAAGATCAGAACAGTAGTAAAAACTATCGTCAGAACCAAGCGACTTCACTTCCACTGGGTGCCACTTCACAAAGGCAGCTATGGCATGATATAGTGGACGAGAATACTAAAAGTGGTGTACGGTTGCCACCCGAAAACATGATTAACATTGAAAGACCCATGTAATGTTCATACTATAATCTGGACAAGGGCAGGAAAATCAAAACGTGATGAAATGATCTACCTGGATGTAAAACTGCAAAAGCCATGTGTAAAACAGTAGTTCGGAAATATATTAAGATCTTACTAGCTGACGTTAGAAGGAACTGTAGGAGTTTGATTGGAATACTACTCACAGTCTAGAGGCGGCACACGCCTGCAAAATGGAGCTTACAGATCGAGAAGACTGCAGGAAGTGTCAACAGCAAAGTAACAGGGAAGCATTAGAGCATCGCTTGCGCCTTTGTCCCACATTGGCAAGACTATGTTGCAAGCATCTGGGGTTCCCACGGTTTGAGACACTTAAGAAGGTATAGTTAATGAGTTCACAGAGTCTGTTGAAATTCGCGTCAAGAGCAGGTATTCTAAGGTATGAATACCACTCACGGACTTTGTAATAAACTACATCTTGTATCGCAAAAGACTGGACTAAGGCTCAGTAGCCTACTAAAATATCCTGACTAAACGCAGTTTGATTTACAAACAGTTAGTACGATGAGTAAAATTCTTCTAACAAGATGTGCCATTTCATTTTGAGTGCGGAATCAACTTTCTGGTGCCGAAACGTTTAGATTGTTGGAAAAATCGTTCGGTGATAATTGCTTGCACCGAGCAAGTGTTTTTGATTGGCACAAATTAAACAAAGAGGGTCAAGAACGCGTTGAACCATAAACGACGTCCAGCGTACGGCGATCGTCATCAACTAATCTAACACGTCAATGAAATAAAGGAATTGCTGCTTGAGCATCGACGATTAACAGATATTTTACTTCTATCGAAGGGAATATCGGAACGATCGGTGAAACCCATTTCAAAGGATTATTTGGACCTAAGAAAATTGAAAGCACGATTGGTTCTAAAATCACAAAATTTTTTCCATAAACAACGTTGCGTTGACATCTGTGAAACAATGCTTTCCGGCTACCAGGATGTCATGAAACGTTTTATTATCGGCGATGAGTCTTGGATCTATGCTAATGACCTGGAAGGAGGATTACTTTGAAGGCGACGATATAGATTTTGAAGAAAAAGAAAAATTATGAACAAAGTCTTACAATTTTTTGCTCATAATAGTGTGTATATATTTTTAAAAATCTTAAACTATCAGCAAAACGATCTACCCTAATCTTAAAAATAAATAAATACATATATTAGTGAGTACAAGTGCGTACGTGCAATTTTATCAATCTGCTCAATGCTCAACCAGCACGCTAATACATTTCTACGCTTCGAAGCGCCATGATTAACGAGTACAGTGTGAACGAACACAATCAACACAAGCGGAGTAAATATATACCATGCATGTATGTATGTAGAGTTAAAAGTTCGAAGAGAACGCCAGTGTGAGAGTTAACAGAGGCGGAAGTGCAGTAACCGCGCAACAGCAGCAGCTGACTGCCAACAGGACACGAGCTGCGAAACAACGACGGATGTCGGCCACACAAACATACACACTCACAGATGGCTAACATACAATAAACACACAAAAAATATATACGAGAAAGTAGCAAGATAAGAGAGCGAGCGCACAAGTGAGTGTGTATACAAGAGCTGAAAAAAAGACACACACACACGTGTATAGGCGACGCCACGAAGCGCGCGCTTGTGTGTGTGTGTGCTGATGACGAGGATGTTGGCAATGAGCTGCGTACTTACGCTGCTGCTGCTGCTTATCAAGGTGAGGCGTGTGGAGCGTAAAGCGTTGCGCGCTGGCTATGCCTGCTGTGAAGGCTTAACGGTGCCGGTGCGAGGACAGGCCAAAGTACGGAAATTGCGCTTGAAAAGGTTAGCAACAATAAGCCAAGCTACAGCAGCGAGCGTTCAAAATAGATATAAGCAAAATACATACATATATATGCATTTGGCTGGGGGAAGCGTGTGAATAAAATGTAGGCAAATTGTATGGAAGTGTGTCTGTGTGGATGTGTGTGTGTGTTAAAAGTGAACAAAGCGTAGAAATTGAAGTGTTTGACAAAAGGAAATTTCATTTAAAAATTGTACGTTTTCAAGATGTGCAGACTCACACACACGCACACGAAGAAACATACAGAATACATATATGCAACTACATTCGCAGATATTTGTCTTCAGTCGTGTTTACTACACATGTGGTTGCCTACATTAAGGCGCACACGCTTGACTTGCGGAGCAAGACGTGTTTACGCAAACACAAAACGTCGCCGAGGGACGCCTGAAATCAGCGGTGGGACGCACATTAGACCGCATTTAAGTTTAATGGCGTTGTTTGACGCTCGCTGTTTGTGCTTACTTTTTGGGGCGCAACGCTACAAGAAATGAATGCACAAAATGTAAATGATAAAGCAAGCAAACAATTGCTGCAAAGACAAGCCTACGCGTTGCCAACTGTCTACATGTACTTGTGGAAATGCCTTACGCACCCGCTGGTCAATGACAATGGGTTGGATGGGTCCAGTGTTGCGGGTCGTAGACTATTTCGAATTAACAAAATGTCAACGATAAATAAACGAAAGGAAAAAGTAAAAATTTCAAGAGGAGCGGAAAAATAGGCGTCGCGGGAATTTAAGTTTGAATATAATTGTTTGCTGGCAAATAAGGTCATTGAAGGCCTTACTCAATTAGTTAAGTAGAAGAAGTATTTTGCATATGTAGCCTACTTTGGGGAGTAAAGCTAGAAAATTCCTAAAGAATATGTTTACGGGAATGAATATGTGAGGGATTTATTTTGAGATATTTTTACTTAATTTTTAACCTTGAATTTTATCGGCAGGTAGTATTAGATCAAGTGGAAATATTTACAGTATTAATTTCGAAATTTAAATCTTGTACTCAGTGGATCTAACGAAACCTTAAAACTACGATAAAGCTTCTAAAGGTACCATAAATAGTTGTCAGTTGTTAAAGTAGGATGTAAACGAAATAATTTTGTCATATTTTATTTTTCAGTAAAGGATTCGAAAAGTTCTTACTATAAAATTTTGGGAAAATTGGCAACCCACAAAAACGAAAGACTTTTAAAAAGTTTGTGTCACGCTTGTGGTAAGAAGGTTTAAGCCAGCTTTAAACTTTGAATATATTTTGGAATAGAGCTGCCACCTATCAAAAAAAAAAATGAAAACCTTAAACAATTTAAAAGAACTTGAGCACAACATAAAATTGTCCAAATATCACTTTAGACATACTTGGAATAGAGTTGCCACCTATCGGATATAAATTTAAAAATGAAAAAAAACTAGTGCCAAATAGAGAACTGCAGAGTATTCTACTTTGAATATTTTTTGGAATAGGGTTGCCACCTAGCGAAAAAATTAGCAAAAAAACTTGAGCCAAACATAAATATGCTCAAAATATCACTTTAGACTTACTTGGAATAGAAAAAATGAATTGAACATTGGAACATGTTTTCCAAAAGAGTTGCCATCTGTCGAAAAAAATTGAAAATTTAAAAGCTCACGCCAAACATAGAATTGCACAGGATTTCACCTTGAATATATTTTGCAAGAGAGCTGCCACCTACTTTGGACATATTTTGCAAGAGAGATGCCACCAAACGAAATAATAAGAAAAATTATAAACTCGTTCCAAACATAGAACTGTGCTGGATTTCACTTCTGTTATATTTTAGAAAAGGGTTGCCACCTACCGAATTTTGTTTCTGTTTAGAAGCATAAGCCAATTATAGTAGAAATGTGCAAGGTTTCACTTTGGACATACATACATATGTACATATACATATGTATATACATACATATAGTATATACATATATACATACATACATATATTGGATAGAGTTGCCACACATAAAACAAAAAAACATAAATAAAAACTCAAGGCAAACATAGATCTGCGCAAAATTTGTTTCGGAAAATTTTGAAATAGAGTTGCCACCTGTCCAAAAAGGAATTAAAACTTATAAGGATTCTTCAAAAATAAGTTCTTTGACCACAGTTTTTTCTATTTTTGAAGTTTTGATTTCTTCTAAATATTTTTAATATAAATGAAAAGAAAAGTATAGGGAAAAAATATATTGAAAACGTGTTTTCGCATGACAGTAGATTGAACCAGGATCTTCATCTTCATCACAGACCAACTGGCAATTATATTACGAAAGGCGAAACAGAGAGAGCTATACAATCCATGAAAAATTACAAAGCAACAGGTCCGGATGAGGTTCCAGCTGAAATTTTAAAGTTAATAAATGACAAAAATATGACTCTCTTAGTAAAGCTTTTTAACCAAGTTTATGACAGTGGCCAATATCCAAAAGACTGGTTAAAATCAACATTCATACCACTACCTAAGAAAAATAATGCGAAACATTGTGTGAGTACAAACTAATTAGTCTAATGTCACATGCTCTTAAGATATTTCTAAAAGTCATTCACGCCAGAATATATAAGAAATGTGAAGAATCAATGGGTAAGACGCAATTTGGCTTCAGAGAAGGTCTTGGAACACGCGAGGCATTGTTCTGTATACAAGTCTTGGTTCAAAACTGTAAAGATGTCCAAAAATATGTATTTTTATGCTTTATTGATTATGAGAAAGCTTTCGACACCATTAAACACGATAAACTTATGGAAATTCTTCATTCTATGGGAATAGATGACAAAGAGATTCGTTGCATAAGAAATCTGTATTGGCAACAAACTGCCCATGTAAGCATCAATGGTGATATAACCGAAGAAATATCTATTTCACGAGGTGTAAGACAAGGATGCATTCTGTCACCCTTGTTATTTAACATATATTCGGAAGTAATATTTCAAGAATCGGTAACCAGTATTGATCAAGGTGTGAAAGTTAATGGTATTTTCATAAATAATATACGCTATGCAGATGACACTACACTTATAGCCGATAGCTTGATGGGATTACAAGAACTTGTAAACCGAGTTAACTTACGTGGTGACGAATATGGCCTACACATTAACATAAACAAGACGAAGTATATGATTATCAGTAGGAAAAATATATACAATGACACACACCTCATGGTTAATAACAATCCAATCGAAAGAGTTAAAAATTTCAAGTACCTTATATATTATATATTAACGAAAGTTGGGATTGTTCAAAAGAAATAAAATGTCGAATCGAATTTGCGCGAACAACTTTTCTCAAATACAAAAACATATTATGTAGCCATGACCTCAACATCACAACCAAAATACGTTTTTTAAAATGTTATGTTTGGTCAGTGCTTCTCTATGCGATGGAAACATGGACTCTAAAAATCACAGATATGAACAAGCTAGAGTCCTTCGAGCTATGGCTTATTAGAAGAATCCTAAAAATTCCATGGACAGATCGAGTTACAAACAGTGAAGTTTTGAGAAGAGTGAACCGCAATAGAGAGTTGTTAAGGACCATAAAACGAAGAAAAGCAGCCTGCCTAGGACATATTATGATGCACTCTAAGTATGAGCTCCTACAAATAATTATCCAAGGAAAAATTGAAGGAAAACGTGGTATTGGCCGTAAACAACTTTCGTGGCTTCGAAACATTCGACAATGGACAGGAATCCAGAACATTGGCAACCTTATAGATGTGGCGAGATAGAGAGAGAAATATGCTGCGATAATTCAAAATCTGTGATAATTTTTATTTTTTTTTTTCTTTCAATATACAATATATAGTATATATTTAACATGTAAACAATACATTATTATATTAATATTAAGCTTATTAATATTGTACATAGTACTAAATGTTATATGATCACCAATATTCGAATACGAATTGGCAAATAAAGAAGAAGAAATATTTTTGGGAAACTACACCCTCATCAATTTCTTCAATTTGAGTAATCTCAAAATTGCAATAAAATTTTATTTGCAGATAAAAATATGTAAAAGCTCGGTGGATAGCTGTTTTCAACAACAATAAAAAACACTGTATTCTAATTAACCCTCAAATTAATTGTCTGTAAATTCTTAATGTGAAACGGAAAATGCCTGAAGCACTTTTACTATCAATTTCATTTATTTAGAAAAACAACAAAAGAGTTACCCCAAGCAGAGAGGTTGCATTGAACTCGTCCAAATATATTTAAATCACTCGCTGCGCCTGACAATTCATCGCCTTACAAATAAAATTCATATTATAAGCCAAATAAATACATGAATGAATTTATATTTAGCAGCGATGGGTATTTTTTTATAATTCAGCCACTCCCAGCCATTGTCAGCAGTACGCCTTTTGGTCTATTAAAACCCACGAACCTATGCCGCCCTCCCGAACACCCTACACCCTTTTAAATGGCAACTTTTGTCAAGTCAGAAAACAATAATGGATTTGTTATTGCACTCGAGGGATTGACGCCCATTCCGTGCTTATGACCTTTGTTACACACACACACACACGTTTGCCTTTCTACATTGTGTGTGTGTGCTAATGTGTCGGCCGCATTGTCTTTTCCGCCTTCGCCAGTAGTTTTGTGTCAATTCAGCTGCCGTCTTGCTTTCACTTTATTTTTTCTGCTTATTTTTTACTTTTGTTTTATTTGTCTTTCGGCAGTGAAGTGTTCATCGGTCTACGGTCCGGGTTTTTGTCTTCTCATGCAGGCTCCAACGGCTGCTTGCTCACCGCCGTGAGTGTGTGTGTTTGTTTCCATTTAAGTTGATCCGCTTTTGTTTTACTTGGAATTCATTTTCATCAACATTCCTTCACACATACGCATGCATTTTCGGAGACCTTTCACGTTCGAGTCATTGTGCACAGCTGTGTCTAGCGGCAGCTTCTCTTCAGCGCATTGGCCGGGCGGAGAGCAGGCTCAGCAGCGAGAGACAATTAAAGTGTTCAAAGTTTGTGGGCGAAAGGAGTTATGAACTTATTTCGAAGCACTCCGCTTTACGTAAATGAGTTGCGAGCGGTAAAGTGAACTGGACAAATGTGGACAGCTTGTAAAAGTAGCAGCGCGCTGATGGACTGGTGAGGATTATGCAGTGAAATCGGATGAGTTTAAATTTAATGTGAAATGAGCAGTTTGAGGAGAGAGTTTAAGTAATCGAGAGATACCCTTCTTTGTGTGTGTGGCCTTAATTCCATATTTTAAAGAGGTTCGAACATTTTGGGGAATTTTTAATGAAATTTTATTCTATTAATTCTATATTTTTATGTATTTTTTGTTTTTTCATTTATTTTTTTGAAGACAACATACCTTTAAGGAGGGGAGCTTCTATTCAAGATGCTTTATATGAATTTTCTTGCTCTAAGAGTGATAATATTCATAATCAGGCACTAAGGAATAAATGCAAGCAAGGGTTGAGTAATGAATTAATAGTTTAGACATCAAGAAGAACGATGTAGTTTTGGAGACAGTTAGCTAAAAAAAGTGCAAAGGACAAAGATTTCAACTTTAATCTTACTGACGTAACCAGAGTGGAGCTGAATTTATAGCTACCCAGTGACTGTTCCCTTTGCTACAGTAAAGTTATTATCTAGTTTACCTGGGTACTATGTTAACCAATTTCTTTGCCGAAGATTTCCACTAAATGCCATTTCCTTTATCTTCTCAATGCCCATTGTAAGTTATCATTATCCTTCTATGGGAAAACATATTTTGACTACATTAAACTTAAAAACTTCAATACAAAATATTCATTTGAACATATTTTGGAATAGAGTTGCCACCTAGCTAAAAAAATTTAAAAAAAATAAAAAAAAATTTAAAAAAAATTTAAAAAAATTAAAAACTAAATAAAGTTAAAAAAAATAAAAACTAAAAAAAGTTAAAAAAAAAATAAAATTAAAAAAATAGAGTTGCCACATAGCTAAAAAAAATTAAAAAAAATTAAAAAAAAATAAAAAACTTAAAAACTTAAAAAAATTTTAAAATTAAAAAAGCCAAACATGAAATTGCCCAAAATATCACCTTAGACATATTTGGAATAGAGTTGCCATCTATCGAAAATAAATTTAAAAATTGAAGAAAACGTGTGCCAAACATAGAAATGCAGAGAATTTCCCTTTGAACGTATTTTGTAAGAGAGTTGCCATCAGTCACAAAAATATTGAAAACTTAAAAGCAATTAAAAGAAAATTTAAAAATCCGTGTCAAACGAAGAACTGCGCTTATTAAATATAATTTTATTTAACGCTCAGTGTAAACTCATCATTATGTATGTCCCTATAAGTAAGACCGATTTCGACTACATTAAACAAAAAAACACGAGTTACTCAATCAAGAGAGACACAAATTTATCATTTTAAATATTACATAGCTACTAGTTAATATAAATTATAAATATATTATTATAAATGATTCCATAATTTTTAATAAACATTTATTCATATAAGTGTTTAAATTATATAATTTATCACCGACTGCTATCAGGACACCATTAAAAGTAAGAGAAATGTGCGAAATATCCACTAAACTTTAAATGTAAGCTCATTGCAACATATCAACCGTATATAAAAACTAATATAAAGGGTGCTTTAGTATGGAAAAACTGTTCGAGAGAGTCTGTAGCAGCTATAAATATGAGGTGGCCAAAATTCGAGATGAGTGACTCGTTCAACAATGCCTTCATATTCTTTTGTCAAGCTCTCTCAGAGCTTGCATGAACAAGAAAATATCGTTGATAACATTTTTTTGGGAACTTTATAGTATTTTTTGTCTTTTATTGAGGAATTCCTCATTGAATCTTGTGTCTGTGCTCATTGCAGATTTTATGGACTGTAAATCAAACTGATTATACTAATGGCATAATGGAAATATATGAGACTTATGAGGCTACATGGGCTTACGGGTTTCAAAAAATCTATTTCTTTTATTGTCTTATTAAACTCTACAACAACTTTAGAATATTTTCCTAAATTTTCAAGATGATCCGAGTAAGAGCTTCGGAGATATAGCCTTGAAAACTTGTGCGTTCGAGGCTAGCTAGGCTAAGTTAGCTGTCTTTAAACGCGTTTTTCTTGAAACTGTGTTTTTGAAGTTGGTTGGCAAGATTTCTCGAGAACTACTCAACCGATAATCATGAAATTTTACACAAGTCTTTGAGATACAATTCTTAAAGACTTGGAAAAATGATTTTTTTCCGATTACAACTATTTGAAAAAAAGTGTTAGCGATATTTTCACGGAATATTTCATATTTTCTAAAAATGTCATTCAAAAATTCAATTTTCAATTTTTTCTCCTTCGTCCAAGTTCTAAGTTAAGGTTTTAACTAAAACCACTTTTCCACTTTAGATGATCCGGTAAGGAGTTATCCTGCCAACGCCGGCGCATCTTTTGTCCGAGGGGTCACCTGAAATGGCGTCCCAATGGCTGAGTTTAAAATATTTTTATCCAAAAATTTCAGAATTTCTTTGTTAATAGTGTATGCTTGTAACAACAAGAAATTCTAATAAAATACGTAATTTTTTATATAAGAAAAAAATGTTTGAAAATAGACTGTTTTTTACCCGAGGAAATCACGTATTCCCTTATGCAAAGAAGTGAAAGCTGAGTTGATTTGATCATGTCCGTCTGACTGACAGGCTGTCCGTCCATCTGTGTATACGCGAACTAGTCGGAACCGCCGATATTAGACAACTGCTGTCATACAAACTGAACGATCGAAGTCAGGTGCTTGTATGAAAAACCTTTGCATTTGACGAGGTATCTTCCAGAAATTTGGCAGAGGTCATTCAAGGCATTGCCTTATGCTCTAAAAAATGCAACTATGAAGGGTATTATAGCTTCAATGCTGCCGAAGTTGACATTTTTTCTTGTTTTATATCTTGCCTCAAGTCTTACATATGGCACTGATGTAAAGAACTGTGCTCGAGCTAAAAATTAGGCTTAATTTTTCGTAAGGGTCTAGGCTTGAAGAGTGCTTGGTGGCTCCATCAACGCATGTGGAAAATGTTCAGAATTTATAATAATGTTTGTATTTTGTTATTACTTTGGCGATGAGAGTGGGTTCAATAAGGGATGCTATACATTTGAACGCTTTAAGATTGAGACTGACTTTGATGACGATAATTGAGCAAAAATATCAATTAGTTTGATAGAACGGTTCTAAGTTCTCAGGGCTCAAATTAAGGAAATAAAGTGCAGAAAGCCCTCATTCAATTTCTCGGAAAGCTGTGCCACGTTTTTCTAACCAACGCAGGATCCAGACCGATTTACCTGATCATATCGACTTTTAACCAAAAATATTATTTACAAACTTCACTGACCCCAATGGAAGCACCCTGTTGTCACACAAACATTCACATGTCTATATGTACATACACAGCCATTGTGGAGCCTGCTATCATAAAATGAGGACATTCACTGGCATTCCGAAAAGCATTTGCCAACGCAAGGCATTCCGATTGTAGTTATTATAGTTTTCTGACTGACTCTGTGCGTTGCCAATGTATGTGCGCCTGTTGTTGGTGTCACATTGCATCCATACATACATACAGATATATATATGGATACACAATTACCCACAAACGCAAATGGGCAGGCATTAAAGACACGCAAAAATTTATATAGCTGTCTGTGTCTCAGCTTTTATATTCGCAAACGCACGCATGAAGGTGGCAACGCCACACAAGCGGCAAAAGAGAAAGCAGTGAGAGGAGATAAAAACATGAACAGCAAAAATAAATGATGAAAAAAAGTGAGTGGAAACGCCGAGCGTAAGCTGAATGAATGTGGCTTTGTGAAAAGCATCAATGATTTGTATTTAGTTTTATTATGAGAAATGCGCTGGTGGCGCAAAGGAATGCGTTGAGCTCTGGCGATAAAGAGGCTTGCCACTCCTATCCAAGCCATACAGCCACAATAACTACAGCACTACATATACATACGTACTTATACTCGCACCACTTAAGCGCGCTAATGTGACAGACGGCAGACGACAGACGGCCGCGTCTGTGTGTGGGCGCGTGGGTCAGCGCTTAGCTCAGCAGGTCAGCGGGCAGACAGATGTATGAGTTAGCTGGCGATTAATGTCATTTTGTAGACAACAATTACAACAACAACATGTGCTACAATAAATGCTGCTTGCTGCTAGATGTGTGCACATAAGCGCCAGGCTTGTGTGTGGGGGAGTTACAACAAAAATGTGTCTTGCAAAAAGTGTGAAAATCTTGTGATTGTCGCCGCTGTCTTTAAGCAGCGTAGTTAGGCGATCGATAAATTGCTGCAGTGTCGCCTATATTTCAAAGACGTCAACTCGGATAAGTTATATGAACTTTTGATATAATGTGAACATTATTAGTCTAATTAAGACTTCTTTGAAAGAACGCCGTTATTTTTTGCAAGCGGTGTCTTGCTTAAGGTTCAAAGTTTACTGCTGGAATTCAAAAGGTAGTATACTCTAAAGATCTGAACTAGTTACATATAATTTGGTTAACTGGGCTTGTATGCAAGTATGGATTGTCTGACGGGTTGTCTGATTTCCGTTTTAGTATAAAATGAAAGGTAGATGCCATAAGCTTGAGCTAAGATTTTCTTGGAATCAGTATGGAGCTTTCTAATATTGTCACTTCACTACTACTAACAGTCTCTCCTCCTTCTTACAAATAATTCTGGAAAGAGGTCACGACCATCAGGTCATGAAGCCATCAGGTTTAATGAATTCGCTGTTGGGACCTTTTCTGACATAGAGGTAGCTTTCAATAGCGTCTACCGGAAGCTGTCGTATCTGCTTTGGACAGTATTGGGATTGAATCAAACATCAAATAACTCATTGAATCGAATTGGGCAGAGGTAAACGGTTTCGCCATCAACCCAAATGCCACCGCTGCCGCGAATGGGAGATAATACCTAAGTCTCATCCAACTTCAGTTTCAGACTTCCAGACTATTGCAGTGTCTTCCATGCCGATACTACAGCCATTAAGGTAGCAGTAGATTTATTGCTCCGGAGTGCAGCGTCTTTCAGAGAAGTAACCATCTACTCAGATAGCACAGCGGCGATACTAGCTTTGAACTCATTAACAGTGTGTTCAGGGCTGGTTAAAGAGTGCCTAACCTCGCTATCAATAGCATCGAGTGTCTTTGTGATAAGACTGGTAGGTGCACCAGGCCACAGCGGAATCGCAGGAAACTGAAAAGCTGATGAGCTAGCAAAAAAAGGTACTTTAGAACCGCTATTTTTAGAATGGGAGCGGATTAGCTCCTCTTGTGTTCTACTGCTGAATAGTTGGGCTTCGCGGAAGCGTGGCCAGCGCTGAGCCCTCATTGGTACATGTGCTGTCGGTAAGGCCTTTTGGCCCAAGATCGATCGCACGAGATCTGGTGATCTCTTTGCTCTCAGTATGTCAGACCTTCCCTAGTTTTGGGGCCATTGCCTTTTAGGCACCCACGCAATAAGGCTGAACACTTCCTTTTTGACTGTCTCGCGTTTGGAAGGTCAAGATCCATGCCTGGGCAAATTTGTGTTGGCTACTAAGCGTTTTGCCAATTTATTGTTCGAAGACAGGAGTACTTCTTTTCTATGAACTCACAAAAGGCTACATATAGTAGTGCGATATTTGATCAGCCATCTAGCCTAACCTAACTACTAATCAGTGTTATGATTCTGTATACATATATAATAATATTTGTGGCCAAAAACTTCATGGAAGTTAAAAACGAATTATATACATATTTTTTCAGAATAGCTAGTTTTGTGAATATGACATTTAGAAAAGAAAGAGCAACGAATTCGTATAGAGTGTTAAAGATCATAATTTTTTTACTCCAAGTAAATAAGTGAAAGTGTTTCAAATATGTGAGGAAGAACAACAAGATCACATTTTTTGATAATGCTCGTATATTATATATGAACTTTCGCTTCAACGATATTTCTGCAGAGGATTAAGCGAAAATAAACGGATTCTTTTATTGAAAATTTCTTGAAGAAGCTCTTAATGCGCTAAAATCACGATAAAACTATTCTGGCTTCACTTTCATATGTTTGTTATCAAACAATTTGGAGAAAAGACTGGAAAAATGGTTTGCAAGACTTCAAAGTCATGTTCATCGTAAATTTTTGTTTACTTGCAAAACAGTGTCAAATACCCTATCAACCCTTCAAACTGTCTATCTCAATACGAATGTTACGTATACGCAGTGTGCGCCAGCACATAAGTATAAGCATAGAAAAAAATTGTATTTATGCATTATAATACGTTTTTATGGTAATCACATATACGGAATTTAACTATTAATTATTAAATGGAAATTTTATTTCAATTTAATGGGATAGCCGCCCGCAAAAATTAAGCTCAAAGTGTTAATTTAAAAGTGAAGGCGTAGTTGTCAGGGCATCAACTGCTGGTTTTGAATATAAAAAATATATATATAAAAATAAAAGAAATCACTTTTTTGTGCTCTTGTAACCACAATTCAGCTTGTATATGTATGTATGCATATGTATATATGAAGAAAAAAATATTTAATTTGCTTAAATTTTAACACCATGAAATAATAAAATAATTAAAAGGTAGGACTTTAATATTAATTAGTAGGCTGTAAGAAATTTATAAATGCTTATAATTCCATAATTGCTTTTGTATAAAAATGAAAATTTAATATACACAAATTAACTTTTATATAATTTAAGCTACTCCACTGCGTATACGCAATATTTGTGAATTGCCAGGTTATATGGTGGACTTTGAGGCTTAAAAAAAAGTTGCCTGGCATTTTAATTGAGTTTTAAAACTTCATTAATTCCATGATTGACACGAAATGTGTGTTTACCACTAGCGCCAACAGCGTGGCTGTATTAAAGTTAAACGGAAATGAATTCGCTTGTCCATTTAATACACAAATTTCCATATACACATCGGAGTAAACAGAAATCTGCACTTATAGCGAAACTAAAGTTTAAATGTACTGCAATTGGCAGCGGCAAAATTCGTTACCTGAACCATGACGGCAAATATACGTATAAACAACAAGGCAAAGCAGATGCCTGCGGCTTCGCTTAATTAACAACTCGTAATTATTACATTTGAAGGTTATCAGAAACTTACCTAGAAAGAGAAGAAAAATAAAGTAAGTAAAGCTTAAATATTATTAAGGTAAATATGTTTATTAAAGATTTAATGTATTTTGGTCGAAATTGTGAAATCCATCTTCATTCATCGTATTATCGATAAAGTGGTTCTTTATTAAAATTTTGGACATTACAATTAATTTATTTAGAAATGAAGACGTAAAAGTGATATGATATTTCTGACGATTTCTTACTTATAAACTCATCTAAGGGACTGCTGTTCTTTCGAAGAATTATTGGAATATACATAGGTGAAATAACTTGAATATGAGTAAAAGTGGATGACGAATACCTTTTTCATGTATGTATATATATATGTACATCAAGCCGAAAACATTTTTTGTTTTGTTTTTATTTTACAATTGTACTTAGTATATAAAGGTAAAATACCAACAAACAATTCTATTATAATTAATGAGGAGAAATACTTAAAAGCTAAATGTTAAGAAATATTAAGCAATACATTTGCTGCTACATGTGGTCTTACTAAGATGAGATAAGCTACTAGGTCGGAAGGCTTCTTGCGTTTCAACGGGATTTCTTGCCTAGCAGTTTCGATGAGTCTGGAAGCCTCCTAATTAACGCGCTGTCTAAGCCTCAGTTCGTGAGGCTTTGCAATTTTGGAGATTTTATTTATCACTAAATTCACGCCTATGTAGATCACGGTGCAGGTCAGCAGATCTAATGTAAGTACCACGGATCATTAACTAAAGTTCTTAGTACCTTACTTTGAAAGCGCTAAATGTCGGCAATACAGCTTTGACTTGGCTTTAGAACTTGATTGCATACCAAAAGCTTGTTTTGGATTGATAGGTGGTAAAATTTAGCATTTCATGTCATTCAGTATGCATCCTCTTGTTTAATGCGGAAGTATCTATCTGTTAAGTAGGAAGGCAATTATTTGGCAATATTGTTTGGGTAGCATGTATTTCAATTTGAACAGCAGACCCGAATGTCAAACTTTGTCTAAAGCTTGAGATACGTCCAAGAAAGCCGCCGTACAAACATTCTTTTTATCCATTGTATATTGAACGAAATTAGAAATTCGGTGCACCGGATCAATTGTTAAAAGGTGGTCACGAAAGATATTTTGGAATATATGATGTAACATCGAGTTCTGTTTTACCCAGCTTAGGTATCATTATGACTTTAGATACTTTCCAAAGCGATGGAACGTATCTTAGGCATAATGAACTGCTTATAATGTTTACAAGTTTTTTTTATAAAATTCTTTGGTAAATTGCATAATATTTCTCCGGTTATTAAATCGTACCCAGGTGCTTTTTTGAGTTTTGTGTTCCCGATAAGAGTTTTCTTTGCTTTGATAGTAACAGGAGAAATGCTGATGTGTGGATCCAACCAACTATTTGCACGGTTTACCTCATAGCTATCGTTAGGCCTAAATGTGTTTCTCAAATGATTTGCAAATGCGAACAATTTTTAATCTTTTTAATTTGTACAATTAGTTTCGCTGTCCATTTATTAAGCTCAGTTTTGAGAGCAGAGGACCTCGTTTGTTACGATCTACGTTAAAGTTTGCGCTTTTTATGGATACTTTATAAGATATGTTTAGGGTATCTTTTACCACTTAGATTCACGCGAGTTTTTGATGTACTCTTCCACGCAGCGTTTTGAAATAATTTTGTGAAATATTCAACCTCACAGTGCAAGTCAACATCTGTTGATATGTGCTTAAGCTTGGAGTCGACTTTATTCAGTATACATTTAAATTTATATACCAATTAGTATGTTTATTACATAACTTTGGCTTGGCGGCCGAAATTATTGGCTTCTCGTACAGAGTTAATAACACTGGTGAATGGTCAGAGCTTAGGTCCGAGCTATCTATAATACTTAAATTCATTTTCGGTACTTTATTGATTATAAAGAAGTCAAGAAGGTCTGACAATTTCTGTCTGTATGTAGGCTTATAAGTTGTACCTAATTACTTGTATAGCTTGGAGAAGTTCTCGACTCTTGGTTGTAGTTAAACGAGATCCCCGATGAGTGTGTTTTGCGTTAAAGTCGACACCGATGATGTAGTAATATATAAAATAATTCAGACTTCAGCGCTATCTAGGGGATTCAAATAAAATCATAAATCGACAAATTTTTCAGCTGATTGGAAAAACTATGTTATGGAGTGCTGTTGACGCATATGACGCTGTTTTTAGCGCGTGCCGTGACCGCTAGTGAAACACGGTTCAACTTGTGCACACCAGAGTCGAAAGAATAATCGAAGTGGTTGACTTCACCGGAGAACATGTTCCAAAGAAGGTGGAGACTGCACTATCAGCACATTCAGTCGCGTAAGCCAAGGCCGCAGTATATTCGAAAAAAGTATGAACATCTGTGACAACCAAAGCGGTCACAGGCCTCTTATATTCCATATTATAGAGCTGCTACGTCAGAGAAATGCCCAAAAATTTGCTTTTCCATCATAATAATGCATCGAATCACAACCCTGCAGTGGATTAACTGGTCAAAATAAGTTACGAGCTGTTGTCCCATCTATTGTACAAGTATGCTCCAAATTGTGACCCGGGTAGAAATTTGAGGAGTTTATAGTCGCCACAGCGATCTTTTTTTTAATTAATTACAGTTACAATTTATATATATATATATATATAGCACTAGCGGTTATCCACAGCGATCTAATTTTAATACTTCTAGGTGGATATTCACCGGGTCAATTCCACGGACTATGTTGAGAATTAAATTTCTAAATTTCGTTTTTTATTTAATGATGGTACAAGTTTAGATTACCCTCGTGCTTTTATGTATGTTTTATTCGAAGGTAAGCTGGAAGGAACTGTAGAAATCATAAAAATTGTCAGACAAAGCAACTGAAATATGCAGATTTTGCATTGGAGGGTTTTCTCAAGACTCGCTATTCTCCAAAAAGTTTACGGAGGTGCTGCCCTAAGTGAAGCAACGTGCCATGGTTTCGTCGCTTCCAAGTCGGCGATTTCGATATTAATGACCGTTTGCGTGAAGGAAGGCCAAAAATTAAAATCAATAGAAGAACAGGCTTCAGCATTGTGTGGCACCCGTCATGCCATTACAAAGCGACTACATGCGGTGGGCGTGATTCAGAAACAAGAATATCGAGATACACGAAAAAAGAATTCCGCTGCATGACAATGCCCGGCTTCATGTTGCCAAACCCATTAAAATCAGTTTGAAAACGTTTAATTGAGAAATTCTACCCATCGCGTCATATTCCCTAGATATTGTACCGTCCGATTATTATTCGTTCCTATTGATGTCACATAGTCGGGCTCAAAAGTAATATCACTCACACGATGACATCGAAAAATAACTTTATTCTTGGAAAGCAAAACCGGATGAACATTTTTACCGTAATGGTATTCGAGCTTTGTCTGAAAGATGGGAAGAAGCTATGATTAGTGATAGGCGATACTTCGAATAATTCAATTGTAACCATTTTCTTACAATAAAACTGTGTTTTCATGAAAAAATGGACGCTTAAATCAGTTTTGCGTACTAAAAAACATAAACTTTTCTTAATGAACTCTTCAAAATATTTTTTCTGAATTACGATTTGTACACCAATATGACAGCCTCATATCTATAAGTCATTCTTAAGTTTATAAAGTGAATTTAATGCGCTCCTAGAGCTACCATAAACTATTTAATAGCAAATCAGTCCGACGCACAGCCAGCCGAAGTGTAATTTTGCAATTTAATGCGTCATTTGATTGTGCTCAGCAGCAGCAGTTCATCATCAATAGAACTACGTAAGAGCGTTTTATCTTCGTATAAAAGCAGACAGACGTGCGGCACACAGACACACACGCACACATACATACGGCTATTGATAAATTTGTAGGTTAAGATTCATCTGCGACAATCGTTTACTCTCCCACTGTTTATGTAGCGGCGCACGCCCTCGCAACCATTCGTCATGAACCAACTATGGCAGACCGTTATGTGCATACATACATACATACATTTTCGTCACTTTCCCGCCACGCTTTCATATTTAATAACAATCATCATAATTTCTTCCATTATCATTTCGTTTCGTTTATCAGTGATTTGTATGTGCTTGTATAGGTGTATAGCTAGGCTATAGCTATTTGTTAAGGTATATATGTATGTGTGTAGGTATATATGTGTATGACATTTCAATCATGCCCCACTTTTCTTTGCGTTCGCTTTGTATTTATATTTGTATATCCACTTTGTTCTGTGTGCTGTTGTTGTTGCTATCTTTTTGTACAAAGCGGCAAAAGCGTGTTTGTGGCACACTACAGTCACTCTAAGTGGCGGTGAAAAGCAAGTGATGACGTCTGTAAAATGATGAGTGAATGACAAAGAGTCCCAGCAGACATCGAAGGGGGATGAGCCGGCAGATACTTAAAAGGTCTACCTTGAGGTGGCAATGTATAGGTGTAAACAAGGTTAGGTGGAAGATTTGAATTATGTGCGTGTTTGTTTTATAATTTCAGAAATTTCTTTACTTTTAACTATGAAGGAAAATAGGAAAAATTTTCGAAAAAAAATATCGGAAAAATAAAAATAAAATATTTTCAAAAAACGATCAAAGAATAAAAATATTAAACATTTTCTTGAATGAGATTCGAGTTGCTGGAAAGCTTTCAACAGAAAGACCTAGAAGTACATCAAAACGTATTGATTTCTGGATTATCTATACTTATAAATCGAATAGGTTTTATTCCGCACTGAAAATTAAGGATCTGCGCGTGACGAAAGGGAAAATTGCACCGTCTTCGCCTACGATTCGTACACGTGTACACGAAGGGGATATATACAGTAGGGTACCATGGAATATTTCTTATGTAAACAAGGCCAAAGTGGATAAAATTTTAGGTAGACTATGTCTTGAAACCAAATAATTTTTGGTCAAAAATTCTTTTGATGGACGAGTCAATGATAAGGCTGAAGTATTGAGGTGGACAAATGTATGTGTGGCGTAAAAAGGGCGAAGAATTGTATACGAATGTGCAAAACCTAGACTTAAAAAAGACAATAGGGGCCTCATGGTATGGGGCTGCATTCTGCCGAAGGAATAGACAAAATAGTGGTACTTGACGGCAAAGTTAACGCTCAAGTTTATCTTAATTTAATGAAAGAAGTCATTATAGCTGAAGGTAGGCGTTTGATTGGCAATGATTTTATCCTTCAACAGGACAATACTTTCATTCAAGAGGCCAAATTTCATAGTCTATACTTTGCAAATAGCAACCTTAAGTTGTTGAAATGTTCCCCGCAAAGCTCCGACTTTTTCCACATTGAAAATTTATGGGCGCGTTTAAAAACTAAGATTACCGAGAGAATGCCTCGGAGTTTATGTAAAATAGGGGCTATAATTATTGAAATATGGCAAGATTTTCACCTGAAATGTGTGAAAAGTATTGTCTTTCGTCCTGCAGCGCTTGGCGAAGTTACCACAAAATAACGGTGGTCATTAAGGTTACTAAATTTTGTATTTAATTTATTTAAAAGAAATTCAAGAGCTCAGAAAAAATGCTGCTGATTTCAAAAAGTGTTTTGAATAATATTATTCGGGCTCTAAACCAGGCAAAGCAACCAATTACAAGGATTTTTTCTAACAATTAAGCACTAAGAGAAAGCATGAACTTGTGTAGCACCTGTTATAAGGACGCAGCGATGTTGCCAGCCTGTCTTTCACTTTTCAATGAAGTAAGTATATATTGATAACAACTTACGTTCTTAGTTAAATAAAATCAGTAAAAGAGAAAAAATCTGTTGCTTTTAGCAGTGAAAAGTTGCCAACTGGGAAGTGAGCGCAGAAAGCTTTTTAAGCTTCGGTTTCAAATTGTGTTCTAAATAAGCTTTCGCAGTGCATGTACATTTAAGAGAAAAGAGTTGACGAAACTAGAGAAAAAGTTGCGTTCTCAGCAGAATGTATGCTATGTGTTACTTAAGCTCACTTTTCACTGCCTCTAAAACTGACGCCAAAAGTTCTTGGACTGAAAATGTTAATGGCTGAGTATATATTTCAATATTATTATACATTTGAATATTATTTTGTTTATTTTGAATAAAGTTCAAATTACAAGGGAATAACATTTTAAGCACTAAAAACAAATTCCGTAAAATTTTTGAGAACAAGTAGAAAGCTTTTAATTTTTTCAGCGTAATATTAAGATTACTTATTCTTAACCATTTACATTTTTATTTTTTGGTTATTAGTTTCGAAGTCTTGCTAAAAAAAGTTTTCAAAAGTCATTAAATGTATAACTAAATATGTTAAAAGGCTTTTTTGCATAATAAAGCAGGAAAATGATTTAACATTTACTGTTGGGACTCATACTGTTACACTAAATAACATTTATTGAAGCTTTATTAATATTATATTCACTGCTTATGGCAATACACTATTAAAATTCTCTGCTTACATTGACTTTTTGTTGTCGCTGTGAGCTTTTGAGAGCTTTCAGTAATTTAGAGCTTTATTTTAGATTACATAGAGTACATTTACAGTACACGTTTAAAATATCAAAAGCTTTCTTTCTAAATTCTGTTGGTGGCGGCCTATTTAGTTAAAGGAAACGGATATAGTGTAAGTGTAGTGTATACTGGCTACAGCTTGCTTATATTGCCACTACTGTTAAAATTTTAAAGAAATATAAATACAGGTGTTGACAGCTAATTAGAAACGCTACATATTTTGAAGTAAATGATGTTATTTTCCAATAAATCATGTATTTATACCGTATTTTGATTTATTTTTTTGAAAGTTAAGTTAAACTTAAACTTTAATAGTAAAAATTTTGTTTAAAATTCGTTTTTGTTTTGAAAATATTAACTAAAACATGTGGAATCAACGATTTGAGTGCGACAACTAATTGGAAACGAAAAAATTTTATAAGCAAAAAATAATGATATTACAAAAATGTGCTTACTTTCAATTCGTATTTTGTTGCTTAACCCTTATACTATAATGTGACTGCACATCCACTGCGAATTGACGTTATCAGACTCTGACAGCATACCGCTGGTGTTGTTTGCAATGCCGTTCTTATTTTATCAAAAAGAACATAAATATTTGGGATATTTTTGGTACTAACGGCTTTTTAACATCACACCAGAGATGTTCTCATCTGGGAATATTCAACAAAAGACTTTTGTGCCAACTCCGCCGTATGCTTTGGATCCTTATCTTGTTGGAATTTCCATATAACGGGGAAATTTTCCTCAGCTCATGGCATTATGACATTTTTCAGGATGTCGACGTATTTCCCCTTGTGTAAAATTCTATCAATCATACCAACACAACACCAAATAAAACATCTGCACATCATGACAGATCCTCCACCAAACTTCATTTCGCTTGAAAGATAGCGGGGATCGAATTTTTGATTGATTGAACTGTGTAGATACCTTCGACCATCAATACCTTAGCGACTAAATTTTGTTACATCATTCCAAATAACATAACTCCATTGATTTGTTGTCTAAGAATAATTAGAGTTGGCAAAATCCACGCGCCGTTTCCTGTGAATTTTAGTCAGAAGTGGTTTCCTGCGTGCTGCCCTGACGTAAAGTCCAGATCCGACCAAACACCGGGAAATTGTTTTCTTGGACATTTGGACATTATATTCGTCTTGAATTTCTAGTAGAAAGTCAGTGGAACTCTTTTTTTTTGGATCTCCTCGGGAGATAGTAGTAAATCTGCGGTATATTTCTGTTGAAGTTTTTTCGGATTTTTTATCTGCGTGCAATATTGAAAACAGTTTTAAAATTCTGTATATGCTTAAGGACATTCAAAACAATTTTTTTTAGCATTTTACCTAATTCGAAATTTCTTTAGATATCTTTCCAGACCGACGAAAGTCAAAAATGTAGCTACAAAGGGTAGGTGTACAGCTGCAGCTTTTCTTCATTAAAAAACTTGAGTAATACATTTTAATATATTTTAAACCACTGCTGTGAAAGACATCCTTACCAGAAGTCAATAATATCAATAATAAAAATTAACACCGTGAATAATTTTAATTCCTTAAACAACGGTTTCTAATTAGCTGTCGCACTTAATTCACCTTCTATATGGCAACCAATTACTATTTGGGAAAAAATTAACAGAATTTCAAATGCACGCCAAAAAATAGAGCGAAATTCTTAGCAAATAGAATAACACAAACATTGCAAGGTTTTTTTTTTTTTGGAATATAAATAACGGTATATCAAAACATTTCATCATTATACTTATCAGCACCTTATAAAAAGGGAGCGTTTCTAATTAGCTGTCAACAGCTGTATAAGTATACATAGGTACATATATTGTTTAGAGACAGCGTTCATATTCTATAAGATATAATTTGACTAAAAGTGTGATAAAAGATTCCTCTCTTCGTCTAAGTCACGCGCTGGTCTAGGAAGTCGAATTGTCGAAAATATCGATAGTAGTGAGCACCAGCTTGAGATGGTCAAGTCGGTTTTGGTAAATTTTCGGTGGGGTTGGCAGGGCATCATCCACTATGAGCTGTCCTCCTATGGCCTAACTTTTAATTCGGACCTGTACTGTCAAAAATCGGACCATCTGAAGTAAGCAATCACTCTCTTTGGCATAATATCAGACACACACATCGTTATTGACTAGCCATAAGTTTCGGCTGTTTAAAAGCCTTGATCACAAAAAAAATCCGGAGCAGACTCTAAGACTTCCGCGAATCCCCCAGTTCACAATCGTAAAGCTGAAATTAACCACTGGCAAGCTCAAGATCAACAAATCACTCGGCTCGGACGGTATCTCCACAGACACCCTGAAATTAATCACTGGTGAGCGACCTGATCAACTCTAGGTGCTATAAAATACGTCATTGTAAGTGTAAAAGCCGCACAGCGTAGACGTTATAAATACAAAAGAATAGTGTAGCTAGCGACTTTAGATGTCCGATGATGTCTTTCAACAGCGTTAGATAGGTGAATCTGATCGACGTTCTCGAAAAAAGATTTAAAATCCCCTACCACCTCAGAGAGATGGTATACATAGGATTCATCCAAAGTGAAAAAAATTAAATTTCATCGGTTAGTAAATGAGTAAAGGTCGTTATTGATCGACCAATTAGGATGAAATAAAAAAATAAAATTTTTTGCAAAGTTGCTAACCAATTAGTATGTATTTAGGTCCACTTTTTATTACAAATAGCCTACAATCACGATGTCATGAGAAACCGTGATCACCGACTCTAAGAACGATGCCTCGAGAAAAACATGATTAAAGATTGGAGTAGCCTACCTAGACTCACCTTTTTCAAAGCCATTATATCATTATATTTTTGTTCAGTATTGTTCGGCATTTCATCATGAAAGCTGGTACAAAGTTTACAAATTCTTCAACTTTATTACGAAAATTCACGTTCTGTAAAGAATGTGTTTCGTGCGCTTCGCCCATCTTATGGTCAACATAATCATTATTAGATAATATTCGACGAAATAGACCACGTTCAGCATGCAGTGAAGAAAATGTAGCAGCCGTAGCTGAGAGCGGACACGAAGGTCGTGAAGAGTAGATTGAAAGTGTGCAAAATACAGCTTGTAAAAAACTGAAGCCGATCGATCTTCCTAAGCGACATGGCTTCGCTCTATGGGCTTTTGAAAATTTCAAAGAATATCCGACGTTTTCGAGACAACTTTTGTTCAGCGATGAGGCCCATTTTTGGCTCAATGTGCAAGTAAACAAGCGAAATTGCCGCATTTGGGACGAAGATTAAACTGAGATGATTCAAGAGCTGTCATCTGCTGGAATCATTGGTTCACATTTATTCAAAGATAATGCCGGTGAAAACTTAACCGTCAATCGCGCCCGTTATCGCGCCATGAAAACTGACTATTTCATGCCCGAAATTGAAGCTGGTGATCCTGGTGATATTTGCTTTCAACCAGACGGAGTGACTTGCCACACATCGCATCAATCAATGCATTTATTGAGAGAACAATTCGGTGAGCAGATAATTTTACGTTTTGGGTCGGTCGATTGACCACCAAGATCGTGTGATATCACACCGTTAGACTTTTTCCAGTGAGGATATATAAGATCTAAAGACTATGCGAATGATGAATATGAAAAATAGCACGTGTATCATTCACCAGTTGCCACTCAAAATGATCGAACGAGCCAACGAAAGCAGACAATGGAAGCTAAAGAAACATATAAAGAACTAAGGAACCGAGGAAACGTTTAAAGATATTAAAAGACTTAAGTCATTGAGAATTTTTTAAAAATATCATCATACTAAGCTGTTACCTGACAATTTACATCATTTTGCATTGAAACAAGAAGAAACATTAACTTCAGCTGCAACGAAGCTATTATACTCTTCACAGCTGCATTTCGTTTAGAAACTATGTGTTCAGTTTGTATAGGAGCTATATGCTATAGGAATCCGAACTGTACGACAGACGGACAGACAGACGGACATGGCTAAATCGACTCAGCTCAACATACTGATCATTTATATATATAGTTATAGGGTCTCCGACGCTTAATTCGGGGTGTTACAAACTTCGTGACAAACTTAATACAACCTGTTCAGGGTATACAAATCTATTCCCAGCACTTGTAATGACTTTGTGATACCAGTAACTCTCAGCAAAGCCAATAACACCATAGCAAAGTGTAAAAATCGCCAACAACATGCTAAGCTTGCTTTGATTTAATGCACCTGCTTATTGTAAGCTTTATGCGCAAATAATCACATACTCGCCAAGCTGTAATAAAATGCATGTTGAAATATTTCCGAGCATCCTTTTCACTAAACCGTTAGCTTTCTCTTTTATATCCACTTTTATGTGTTGGAAATAAAGAACATAATACTTATATGTAGCGAAATAGTTTGCATTTGTAATTTCCTTTCACTGAGCGTGTATAAAAATATTTGCTACCTGTTGCGGCCTGCGCAGGAAAACAGTTAAATGCAGTCATGCAGAGCTAAAGGCATTCGGTTCTTTATTTGAACGTAATGCGAAACAAGTAGTATAAGTGTGGAAGTATGTGAGTTTTTTTATGGTTGTGTTAGTATATGTATGGCCGATTTTTATTTTAACAAGAAGAAATGTTAACTTCGAATCCAAAAAATCTCTAAAACACTTCACAGGTAAACTTTTTTTATCATAAAAGGGTGTAAGTAATATTTTTTTTTTTAATTTTGATTGATCAGTTTATATGGCAGCTATATGTTATAGCTCTCCGATCTGTACAATTTGCTCGTAGGTTGTAGCCTTAGCTTGAATAATAACGGGTGCCAAATTTCGGGAAGACAACTTGACATATAAAAAAGTTTTCGTATAAAAGTTTGAGTTTGATTGGTCAGAAAAAGGAACGTGACACCTGATAAATTGAGATACTGAGCCTCTGCCTTGCAGTTCTAAGAGATTATCGCTCAAAACAGTTATCTTTCTTAGTCGGAAAAAACTGTTTAACTTATAATGAGATGAAAACCATCCATCATCCAAATTATCCACCATAATAACTTTCTTACTATCACTATGTCGGCTACTTTGCTGAGTTGTTAGCTTAAGGCAACTGAAAATACCAGCGATTACTTGGTTTAGTATTCGCCGCAATGCACAGAAATCAAGCTCAGCTTATCTGCAGTGACGCTGCATAGCCAGTTTACTACAATTTCGTTCTCAGACACACACACCTTGCAGCGCCCACGACAAGGCAAATCAGAGTGAATGCAGACATAAGTGAAATTCTTTTCCAACTTTCACGTTAAGGTGATTTTTATGATCACTTACACTCCGACGCGAACTTGACATCCATTCAAGCGTAGCATGACACTAACAACAGCAGCGTGTCTTCCCAACCAACCTTCGAAGCGTTCGCCCGTTACAAGCAATCATAATGCCAATCACCGTCTCCCGCCTGCACATTCAACGGCAGCAGCTGCAGTGGATTTACAGGTAAAGCTCAAGTCGCATTTTCCACTTTATGCACCCGCTGCCCGTTCCCCTTCTTTTGGAGGCATTTATGCATTATTTCTTCATTTCCTTTCGTTTACTGTAAATTTGCGAGTAAATGGACGTTTGCACGAGTCGTGATTGCTTTCAGCGTCGCCTTCCATCTGCAGAAATCACTTGGCATTCATAAGTTTTGTGCTTTCATGTTTATTAGGTTGCAATAATTATTTCACTGAGTCGCTAGCCTGCTGCACAGCAGATTACACTAATTTGTAGCTGCATATTGCATGGTAGCATTTAAAAATTCGAATAGTAAATGAATAACTCATCGAATACTCGTATAAGGTCGTTCTAAAAAGTGAATCGGCAGATGGCACTGCTGACAAAATCCCATTCAAATTTAATGCATTGTGAGATTTCTTTTACGTCTGCAGTATTTTCTTGGATTATTGGGTTATCGGTAGATTTAGTTTGCCAACATGTACATACAACATATAATAAATTTTTTACTAGTTTTCGCTTGAATTTTTTAAAATCGATCGACCCAATAAATACGTCCTTCTAAGATATTATCTATGGTCTCTATATAATGGTCTGTACATTTGAAAATTATGGGGAATTATTTTCAAAACACATGCGGTGTCAGGAAAACTTAGTGAGGTGTTCTGAAACAGCTGTGCTGAAGCACATCGGTTTGATTGGTTCCATAAAACAGCTTAAGGGAAGTTTATGTTTTTGAATCACTTGCTGAATGACAGTGAAAGCATAACACCAGGCGGTGCTGAACCCTATTCCCCAATCGATGACGATGAAGCGGATGTTCCATTGTCCGAATAGCAATTACCCGCCTGAAGAACAATAAGGCCGATGGTTTCCGACACGAGAAGGAGCTGCCTTTATGCCACTATGTTTGAATTTGGTATCCCCGCAAAACTGACGACGTTAAGCAATACCAAAAGCTCCGTCAGGATCAGGAGGGACCTTTCCGAGTCGTTTAATACCAAACCAGGTTTCGGACAAGACGAATCTTTATTAAGCGACTTCTTCAATCTACTCCTGAAGAAAATAATTCGAGCTGCAGACCTCAATAGAGAAAATACAGCTGCTCGCGATACCGATGATATTGATACTATTAGCCTCAACAACCGCGCGGTTAGTTCTGCCTCATCCGGACTGGACAAGGAAACGAAACAAATGGATCCGGAAATGAAATCCAACCCAGAATAAAGAGAAAAAAAAAATTGAAGCGAGAATTTAAACATTTCTCGAGTTACACGCGGTCTCCGACGGCGCTTAAAACAAGATTATTTACTTTTGCAGTCATTTCTGAATTCTCCGTGAATAAAATCAAAAAACTAAAAAAAACAAAATTTTCTATTACGGATATAATATATTGCTCGTACAATGAGGTTAGATAGAAAACACAGATTGACAGAATTACTGCGTAGAAAATTTGATATAATCGGAAGACCTAACTGGGTAATCACTGCAGCAAATTTCAAAAATGCTGATTGTGGATAAATTAAAGATAAACTGATGGAGTTGTCCGATTATTTTATAAACTTCACACTAAGTATGCTTCTTAACCAAGTAGAAACCAAAAACTACCTGTATTATAAGGAAAGATATGATAAGTAGGACTATAATTGAAAAATTTTTTAACCGTTTCTGTCATATCTGTTTTAACTCTAAATGCTGTAAACCCAGCAAAACCAAACAGATTTCATTTCATTCTTCTTCTTTATTTTTCATTTTTTTTTTTTTGTTTTACTTGGAGAAACCTTAAGTAAACAAAATTTTCCTCAGCCGTGCACAATTTTTGCTTAAAAAATGTTATCTTCTTACATTCTGTTGAAACCTAATTAAATAAATATACCATTTTTGTATAAAGTGTTGCTCTCGAGGCAAATTGGAAGAGAAACTTTTTTGGCCGCGGAGTTTTACAAATAGAGCAGGTCTATACTCAACAACCGTTTAGGAAGGGTGAGCTTTTGGAGAAATTGTTTTTACATATCACATAGCTATATAAAAAATTGGATGCAAAGCCATAGGGGGTATAATATCGATCCCAACGATTAAAGCCAGTACCTTTGCAACTGACAGCAGTTACTAAAGGGCAATGTCGAAAAGAAATACATTTAGCGGAAACTTAAATCGTTTTAATAGAAAGTAAACCAGTTGCTTGGAATATGGAAATGGGAGAACGGCTGCCAATTTAAAGCGATATTTAAAGCGACTTTGAGGATCAAAATTTTAGCTTAAAGTATTTTTTGAAGTTAGCGGAAATTAAAGTAAATGCTTTTAGCGAATTTATCAGTCGGTTAAAATATTTTAATCTCTAGCATTAATAGTTCACAAGCCAAAGTCATTAAACCGTCCGGTCAATGACCAAACTTTCACCATTCGTTCAATGACCGGGTACCCGGGTGCCCAGGTGGAGCAGATGTAGGAGTCGTTAGTATACTGAATAAAATTTTTTTTTCTGTATAAGTTGGCTACGTGGCATAGGAAATTACTACTTATGGGGACATAGTCTATAGTTCTCGTAGAAATAACGAAAGCGGAGTGCCAAGGTCAAAGGATATTTAGGTACCTAAGCCGTCCCCCTCCCCTTTCCATTTCGGACGAAAAGAAAGAAACGTGTTCAGTTGGAATTACAGAGATAAGTGAAAAAAAAATATACAAAATAAATATTATCATTATACACCATACTAATAAAAAGGCAATCTCAACGTATATAGCATATAATGAAAAAAATCCAGAAAAAAAAATTGGAGTGGAAAAATCTCGAGCTGCAGGAATTTTATGCATTTTTGGCTATTTTGATAACTTCTGGCGCAAATAATTCAAATACTGGCAATGCAGCTGTATTCATATCCATTATATTGCGCAGCAATGAGTATCAATCGCTTCTGGAATATTATTCGTTTTATTCGATTTGACGATGTCAATACTAGAGCCCAGCGCTTAGAAAGTGATAAAGCTACTCCAATACGAGACATTTGGACAATGTTAAATAGTAATTAGCAAAACATTATAAACCAACAGAATACCAAACAATCGACGAGCAACTTTATCCATACCGAGGTCGAACTAGATTCACTCAATACATTCCATCAATGCCAGCTAAATATGGAATTAAAGTATGGTGGATATGTGATGCTGAAAATTCGTATCCACTTATTGGACAGCTTTACACTGGGAAATCGAAAGAGGGTCGTGAGAAAAATGTTGGTGAAAGAGTTGCTAAAGACTTAGTGGCACCATACAAAGGATCCGGTAGAAACATTACAATGGATAATTTCTTCACAGCTCTTCCACTAGCAAAATTTTTACTATCTTGGAACTTGACGATTGTTCTTACTCTGAAGAAAAATAAAGCATACATTCCACCAGCAATGGCTGTTTCAAAAACTCGAGAAGAATTATCCACTGTGTTTGGCTTTCATGAAAAAGTAACCCTATGTAGTTATGTACCAAAAAAAAAGGTAGTAATTGTGCTATCATCAATGCATCACGAAGCAAAAATTAGTGATAGTCAAAAGAAAAACCCGAAATCAACGAGTTTTATAACTGGTCCAAAGCTGGAGTAGAGACGATGGATAAAATGCTTGGAAGATATACTACAAAAAGATCAACTCAACGATGGCTTCTAGCATTTTTTACAATATTCTCAATATTGCCTGCCTTGCAGCATATATTCCGTATTATGAGAATAATAAAATGATTGTTAAAAAATGCACAAATTATGAGGCGTTTCTCAACGAAAGTGGCGATTGACTCTCTTCTTCGCGATTCAACTGGAAGGAAAAATATTAATTAGGCTACGATTGTCTTCAAAGTGAATTCAAGTATGTGTAAACCCGTCATTTATATATATAAATCTCAGCGGGTACCCGGGTACCTGGTTATTGAACGGAGGGGGTATCAAGTTTGATAGTTAATAACTTTTATTAAATAATTGATTCTAAAAAATTTTGACGGAAAATGGGTGTCAAATAACTTTAATTTTGGGGATCCAGGCGGCCATAAAATTTTTTTGAGGAGGAGTTAAGAAAAATTGGCATGTAGATTGAAATGGATACCCGGGTACCCGGTCATTGACCGGACGGTAAAATGACACCATAAAGCCATAGTGGAGTCCCGACCAGTACGAGAGACCAATCAGTCAACCTTCTGCTAATAAAGTAAGATACATCGCCTGTATGTATGCAATATTACGCTTTAGGGTTTCATATAGTCTCATAAAGTCATAAGTTATAACGAATCGATAACATACCTGTAGCGTTGAGATTTGTATTTGCGTAAACTCATTTGTGTATGTAATTAAACAAAAGATTTTGAAACAAATGTAAAAAATTGTGATTTTACGATGCGTTGAAAAGTTGTGAGTTTCCTAACTAATAAAAAAAAATCACTGTTAGGATATTTTTCGCAACAACCCATGTAGTTTACAATAATCTGCCATCGAATAATTTAGTTTAATTAAAAATTTCTATTAAGTACTTAAAAATATAATATTTTTAATTTTTTTTTTAACTTGAGTTAGTTGCCTGTAAAATTCATGCTTGATTTTGCGTTCAAAGGAAGAACTGGAATAAAAGCAGACTCAGAGAAATAACTACATTTATATCTTTGCTTCGTTAATCTCAGTATATACGGAGTTTTGAACTGTTTATCTTCTGGTGCTCGAAATCATTTGAAAAATCGTTAAATTAATAAAGAGTGCATTGATTGAAAGGTATTTATGCTCTCTGCAGCTCATACTGTAGTAAATTGTTGCTATGAATGATTAAGTTTTTCTTTTTAATTAATATTTTTAGTTTTACTCGTTCCCTTTATAACTTTAAGAGGGAATATTAAGCTTGTCATAAAGCTTTTAATACCTAGAAGGTCTGCTGATTTGAAGCAACCGCTGAGGTGGTATACAAGGTCTGTCGCAAAAGAAACAGAACTTTTTAAATATAACTGTTTCTGGTGGCGCCACCTATTGGTGGGTATATGAAATAAAAAGTTTGATCTCTTGTTGACATTTCGTAAAAATTTTAATACAATTGGATAACTACAATCGATGTTATCGATCAAAAAGTGACAGCAGCTTTTGGTCATCGGTCGTAAAATGCATTTTAAACAAAGAGCAAATATTAAATTTTGTTTTAAACTTGGGAAAACGTTTACTGAAACATTTCAAATGATGAAAAAAGTTTATGGTGATCAGTGTCTATACCGTAGTAATGTGCATGAGTGGTTTAAGCGATTCCAAGAAGGTCGTGAGGACCTCTGTGACGATCAGAAGTCCGGTCGTCTTCAGAAGTCAAAAATAAAGAAAATGCTGATTTGTTTTTTACGATTCCGAGGGTATTGTACACCGAGAGTTCGTCCCACCTGGCCAAACGATTAATGCTGTGTTTTACCTTGGTGTTATGAAGCGTCTTTTGTCACGCATTCGTCGTGCTCGACCACAATACCGTGAGGCAGGGTCCTAGCGCCTGTTGCACGATAATGCGCCGTGTCATCGGTCGACGCTTGTCACTGATTTTTTGACAAAAAACTCCATATTAACCATTAATCACTCACCCTGCTCACCTGATCTCCCTGTGATTTTTACCTATTTGGAAAACTTCATTTGCCCATGAAAGGACACTGGTTTCAGGACATTTCAGCTATCCAAAAGGCGACAACCGATATTCTCAAGAGTATTCCGAAAAATGACCTTAAACACTTATTTGACTAATTGACCGGGCTAAACGCTGTATCGAAGCACAAGGAAACTACTTTGAATAAAAAAATATAACTTTTGAAAAATATTAATTTTTTGTTGTTTTTTTAACAGTCCTGTTTCTTTTGCGACAGACCTTGTATATCTGGCAGACAGAAACCCTTTATATAGAAAATCTTTCCACTTAACAAAAAATCTTCATAAAATTTGGCATGAATATGGTCCAAGACAAAGCTTCAATCTCATTAAATTGTTCAGATGAGACTATTATAGCATATAGCTTTCGTTCAAACAGACATAATTGAGTGTTAATTTATTAAATTTTTTTTTTAGTTTTGAAGGTTATTCAAGTCGCGGTGCAACCGAAATTAATGTTTTTTTTTGTTTACTATTTAAATACCATTCTTTGATAAAACTAAAATATTTACTAAACCTAATATGACGAAAAGTTAAAGCGACATCTGGCAGCACGTTGCCAGTCATGACTATCATTCAAATCAAATTTCTGGCAGAGGAAAAAAATTCATTCAAATAGGGATATTACACAAGCAATAAAATTGCAATACAAATAAATCATATTTTATTATAGCTTGACTACAAATTTATTATTGTTTTTCATTTGCCATAGTTTTCCCATTATTACATACGTACTTACATATCTATATAAAGTACACATAACAACAATGTAAGCGAGCACGCCCTCACCCTATCGTGACTCCAACGCACGCTTTGTTGTTTACATAAATCATTTGTTTACACAATATTGTCTGCTCTGCTTTGTTGTTGGGACAGCGAGCGCACAGCTTGTGCCGTTATTTCAAGAGCTTGTACGCCATGCTTCATTGATATTGAAGAGCAGTGAAGACAACGGCGAAAGCAAATAGTAAAGCGGATTTTGTAATGAGTAACGATAACAGCGAGCGGAGACAATGACAACGAAGTTCATGTATAAATAAATATTCATGTATATACATATGTATGTGTTTGTGTGTGCGAAAATTGGAATTTATAGCAACATACTCCTTTATTTGTCGACATGTGACCTTTAGGGACTTGCTACATGTTGCAACTTCTGCTCCTCTTTGTTTGTTAAGCGAACGCGCGTTTGCTGTTGTTGTTGCTATAGTCATGGGTGACTTGTTTCTGACGTGTCTGTTGTGTTGTTTTGACATGCACGCGCGAAATGAATCCTTGTGTACTTTGCGTAATTAAACACTAATCTGATCGGCTTTTGTGTTGCCAGATTTTGTTGACAACCTGTCCCAGTTGTATACGCTGCTAACGGTTGAGTGGGATGTCAATGCCGATGGTGCTAGCGCTAATGCAGATATAGTGAGTTTTTAATTTAATTTATGACTTTAGAAAAAGTCAAGAAGGACGCGAAACTTTAGCATCAGATCTTTAGTGGAATGTTTGCTTTGAATGTTGCCACCTGTTTGTAAATTGCAGACAATATTTTACAACAAATTTTTTAGCACGCTCGCAGTACTCCTACAGAGCATCGTCAAAGTGACGATAATACGGATTTAGATAATTTTGCTTGAAGTGTTGCCACTTTCTTGAAAAATTTAATGCCAAAAACGTAGAGTAAACATAAACTACCATATTAGGGACAATAGTTATCGTTGCAAAAAAAATATTGTGGAAGGCTGCCAATTGTTCACCAAAAATGTTGCCACGTTTTTGAAATTTGTATGTAAAAAAATAAGGTAGATGTGAATATATAGAGAGAAACACTATCATTTTTGTTATAGTTCCAAAAGTTTTTTTTGCGGAAGGCTGCCATCTGTTCACCACCATAATCAGGACTAATTCAGATAATTTTGTTTCGTAAAAATGCCACCTTTTTGAAGTTTTTATGTCAAATATATAGAGAAAAGAGAATACAAACACATAAAAGAAAATTTAATTTCAAAGGGTTGCCACTTGTTAAAAAATGTTGCAAAAAAATATGAAGTAAAGAAACATTACCAATTTAAGGAACTTAGCATTTGAAACAAATTTTTTGTGGAAGGTTGCCACCTGTTCAGAATTTTTGGTCTACAATAATATAACTATAGGGTATCCTTCGATCAATAGCGTATTGAAAGTGATTATATATTTTCAGTTAATAATTTTTTTTTGAAGAGGGTTGCCATATCGTAAAAACGAGTAGTTCTTTATATAATAAACGCTTTAGTATAAATCATTTTTATTTGAAAAAACATCTTCTTTTCATATTTGCAATGGAATATTGTTCAAGGCAACGCTGCAGTTTCTGAACAAATTTTCAGATCGGATCACTGTAGTATTTGCTGTCGTACAAACTGAAGGACCAACATGTAGTTTTTGTTTGCAAATTTTGTGAAGGATCTAATAGCTTCGGTGCATCCAAAGTTAACGCTGCTTTTGCTTTAGTACAATTTTAATTTTTTTGCGGACTAGGTTTCGAGTTTTTCATCCATCGACCATTATACGGCCAATTCTTTCAAATGTGGTTACGTACTGCGTATACGCAACATTTTGAATCGTAGATAATTTTAATAAAATTAAAAGCTTGTGATCCAAAATAAGATGGTATGACTATGCTTTGATGGAAGAATTATGCTTGACATTAAATTTAAATAGAATTAATTAATCGATTAAACTTTAATAAACTTTCTAATTATCTTGTAAGGATACACTGTACAATGTTGGTCATTTTATATTAGTTCTTTTTTTCCTTTTTTCCTTTAATCATATATTTTTATCATTATCAATATTTTCAAGCAAGATACCTTCAGAATTTGCAACAACACGTGCTATCAATTAAGCATGTTAAACTAAAAGATGAGAAATAACAAATAAGCAAAATAATCATTAATCACAATAAGTTGCGTATACGCCATGCATGTCCACACTGCCATATAACATTTCAATAATGCTGCCATACACATACTAAACGTCGAAATTAAGCGCAATAACTGTGAGTTAAGAAACAATTATTTGAGTGGTTAAGTGGAAACGGCGGTGAAAGTTGACGGCGCCAGAAAAGAAAATAAAAGTCATCAAGCACAAAAAAATTCCGAGCAAGCTAAGCTAACAAAGACGCACTCAGTGTGCTTAAATAAGGACACAATGAAACAGGTTTTTTTCTATTTGCAGACGACGCAAAATGCGCACACACGCGACTTAATAAAGTCTGAGTTGCCATAAACAGCATTACACGCAGCTTTTTTTATAGTATGGGTGGCAGCAATGGCTAAATATGTACATATAAGTATGTGCTCTCGCAGTGTGCATGTTTTGACGAAAACGTGCTAAATTGTGGCTTTAGCTATCACACACATATATGTCGCGGCATAAGCACACATAAAAAGTAAAATAATGAAAGCGTGGCATGAAGCAGTGACGCAAAGCCCAAGTATGCTGCAGCTGCTTTATCTGCAATATGTTGTTTGTGGCAACAGTTTTTTGTACTGGCTCCAGCCGCCACGTTTTGTTTTGCTGGCTGCCCTGCTTACAGTCTAATAATAAAGGCACAACAGCTGGTGTCAACTTAACAATGAATGTAACGAAACCACGTGCGCCACGATTTAGGTATGTAAACAAGACCGGTTGAAAGGTGAGGCAAAAGGAAAAAATGCGAAAAAAATAATAATAAAGGAAGGCATGCAAAAAAAAAGTGCAAAACGGAGAAATAAAATATTAGTTGCGAGAGGCCGACCAGCTGGTTTGTTCTAAGCTCCTTTCAATTGCTGTTGAGAGTAGGCGCACTGGAGAACGGTTAATTTGTGCTGATTTAGTACAGCAAAAAAGCAAATTGCTCGGAAAGTACATATAATTGGAAGCAACGACTTTTTCTTGCATACCTTGAATTCCACAAAAATTTGTGGAGCCGCTTTCACTAATATTTTCTTACTAAATGGTTGAACATGAATTTCATGGAATGTGAAATTGCTGCTGAATTCCGAGAAAGTAACATTGAGTGAAGCTTATTAGCATCCTCCATTTAAGAGAGCGCTTAAAGCACAGTTAATTGAAGTAATATTTAGTGGAAGTGCTGATTTGTGTCCGCTTGGCGTATACGTAACATTTGCTTAGAGGACTGAATTAGTGCATTTTTATGGGAAATAAACTTTTTTTAAACTTTCAAACTATTTTTTTTTAATTTTTTGTTTTTACTGCATACAATGATATTCGACAATGGGCGGTGTCAACCAGGATTGCCTGTTGCTGTAATTAAAAAATCAAATTTTAGATTGTTTGCAATTAAATATTTACTTTTAAATTTTTTCCCACAAAATGGCTTTTTTAATACCAAAATCAGTGCTAAAGTTAATTATTTTTTAACGTTTTTTGTGTAACGTTTAAATGTGCAAGTTTGCCAACCATTGCTCCCGGGTATTCAAGATGATCTGTGATCAAAAAGCGCAAGAAATTGTAAATTGAAAAACAATATTGTTTGTTTAGTTTCTAGACATGGGATAATTCTGCGTTAACGCATTAAACAAGTAATTTATAAAAATAAAATTAAAAAAAAAAAAAATTTATTTTTAGTCCTAAAAAAATTTTAGTACAGAGTTTGAAGTTTAAAATTTTTTTTTACCTTTTGTAATTCCAAACCCTTTAAAAATAAAAATTATAAAATTAAAAAAATTAAAAAAAAAAAACTAAAAAAATTTATTTTTATTTTTAATCCATAAAAAAATTATAAATATCATTTTAATCCTGACAAAACTTAAAGTTTAATTTGTAATTCCAATGTTTGGAAATAAAAAAATTAAAAATATCTTTTTAATTCTGGCAAAAATTAAATTTTAATTTTTAAATCCGATGTTTGGATTATTTTTAAATTATATTTATTTTTCAAATTCTAATTTTTGTCTAAAATTTTCGAATTATAAATAGCAGCTGTGTTAGCTTAAGACTAAAATTTTTTCCAATACGGAATGTGAAGTTCAAAAATTATTTTTTTTTAAATATTTAGTAATCTCAAAGCCGTATGGAAAAATAAAAGAATTTATAAGTATAAAAAAATTAAAACTCATATTTTTAATCTGAACCAGCAAGAAAATTTTATTTTAAATTCCAATGCTTGGATTACCTTAATTTTGAACATCTTGCATTCAAAAATAAATTTTCATTTTCTAATACTAATTTTTTTCCGAAACTTGTGCTTAACATGTTTTTCAAGCCGGAAGATTCAGAAAATTTGTAGTTTTTTAATTCGGTATGTTGAAGTAGGACAACTTCCAAAAATAAAATTAGAGAATTTTAAATAGATGCTCAGGTTCATGTATGCTGACAGAGCGTATACGTAACATTTGTTGACGTGGGTACTTATCAAAGTTTATGAAGTACATACATAGTTACAGTTTCCATACATTACTAGAATTTTCAAAATAAAATATTTTTTTGAGAAAAATTCAAAATTTTTGTACTTAAATTTCGTTTCTTCATCATCGGTTAATCATTGCTTAGAATTAGATTTGCTAGAATACAAATGAGAGTTGTGTCATTTAAAAAAAAACATTGAACTACATTTTCATCGGGCGCAGAACTAATTACTTCGCATGGCATGAAAAGAAAAAACGCATTGAAATTTTTTCTGCAGAAGGAAATGCGTTTTATTAGGAGATTAAGAGATTGATGACTTATTGGTGACGCTTGAAGCAAAGGTGTTTACGAAGTGCATTCATTTTCATTAAAACGAAGATGATATGCTAATTAGAATGATGAATGAAGAAAGAAATGGAAATAAGAAATTAGAAATAAAGAAACGCGTATTTTTTTCTAAATTCCTCAGATGAGTACTTTTAAGTGAAACTTGAAGCAAAAGTTAGCTATTCAGCACTCACAACACATACATGTTAAAAATATACTTCGGTTTAGCTTAAGTTAATAGAAGTAAAAATACATCTATCCATATCCAACTTAATTAAAATTTAAGAAATTAAATTCACTTTCTCCCTCGAAAAAATATTATTTTTGTTTTTCATTTTATTCATTTGCTCTAAGGCCACTAGTTTCCAACACCTGTACTCCCTCAGTCAGTGCGTGTACTGACAACCTGTCAGCGTTGCATTTGAGTTGGTCTAGTTGCGCACTAAGTTGACAGCTGAAATTAGTTTTTGCGGTTCATACACGAAATGGCATTTGTTCTGAAACTTTGAAACACGCGCGTGCATATTTCATACATCAAAATGCGGTTGCCAGGTTAGTCGAAGGTACAATACTACTAACTCTACACATATACGTGTGAGTAGGCTAATCCAAAAGGACTTGGTGGAGGTCTCATGCATTGCAATTCATTAGCAAACATACAGGGTCAAGTCAGAAGGCCTGTTTTGTATGTGATATGTATATTTTTTCATAAAACTCACTTCGGAATATTTATTATTTGCAAGCTGCATTATATGATAGAATAAAATTTTTAAAAAATTTGTTGGTCAAAAAAATCACGAAGTTTTGGTGAAAAGGTTCTACAGATGGCACATTAAATCAAAAGCTGAACCTAAAAGATAGCACTCACATGCTATCACATAAGAGGTTAAATTTAATTCGAGAATTCGAGATAATTCTCTCCAATAATGGATCGAATATTGGTAGGAGGCCACTGAAGAAGTAGTCCAACGGCCTCTTGATTGCCAATTGGCATCGGCATTGCTTTGCTCTTAATAAAATAATGGTTGTCCGAGTTGAATGACTTGCTAGAACGTCCGGTCAGCTCCTTTAGTTTCCAAAATATCAAAGCTAGAAACGGGCATCATTTCTGGCTTAAGTGTTTGCTTGGTAACTTGTCAAAGTAGACTGAATACAAATGTCAAACACTTATATTACTTTGAGAGCTGCTTGACAACTTTAACGCCATGAAATTCTACACCTTTGAAAACACCCATTACAATTTATATACGCAATTAAACAGGCTAATTAAATACGCCGGCAACCGGCATGCAACAACAACGTCCGCGGAAAGTTTCGCTACGGATGAAGTTTTTACAATGGGAAACTAAAGTTTACAGTTTCTTTTTGAAAGTTCGTTGAAACTTCCAAACGTTAAGAAGCATCTTAACGAACTAATTTCTATTAGAGAAATAGCGTAGCAAATATATGGCACTCAATATTTTTGAGCTATGGAGAGTGCAATTGAAGAGGAGCTTTAGACGTTTTTTTACATTCAGTTAAAAGTGTTTAAGTTTCAGAGAATAGTCTTACTTTTGAATATAATATTTCTGTTTGTAAATTGGTTTCCTAAAAACATTGGCAAACTTTTTGGAATTTTTGAAAGTTTCTATAACACGACTTAACACTTCTTAAGCACTAATACTTTTCTAAAAATAAAAAGAAATTACAAAAAAATAAAAATAAAAGGAGGGAAATCCTTAAATACTAACGATATTAATCATCGATACCTGGAGATATTTCTCCGTACGTTGTTCACTAGTAAACTGCAAAACCAGTAGGCTTGTCAATCTTGAGTCACCACGCTTTTTTTCTTTTTAATTTATTTAGAACAAAATCTGAGCACTTTTCAAAACCAAAAAAGATCCAGTTTAAAAAACAATTGACTTTATAGAGGCAAAAAGACTTGAATTTTTTTTCTTCTTGTTTCTAGAGTATGAAGCGCCCTACCGCACAACTTTTGACATAACCGAACTTTTGCTTTCCCAGTTCGGTACCGCGTCGACATACCTTTACACCATTTCCTTGGTGTGCGTTAACAGATTAATGTATTGTGAATAATTCAGCAATTCAAGAGCTCAAAAGAACATTTGAAATGCCGTATTACTTTGTCAGAATAATATATTTGGTGATAGAGAAAATTTCAGAGTTTCTTTTTTTAAAACGGGAAGATGCTATTACAACAAAACGGCAGTACATTCATTCAGGATTACCTTGCTTTCTTAAGCTGAAGTTATTTCTAGAAGATGTCAAGAGAAAAAAGTGCATACCTACTAGAGTCAGAGAGTATAGATTTCGTAAATTCTGGGTATTTATAGGAGACTGTTGTTATTATACATAATATTCTTTTTTTTATATATCTTAAACTGTGAAGTAAAATTAACTGGCATATGAAACCTAGTCGATATATGGGACTAATAGAATAGTAAAGAATGCTCTCTCTTTTATTTCAAATTGTATTATTTGGAGCAAAGACAAACTTCCACTTTACAATTTATTAAGAGGAAGTTTTTGGAGCTTTTATGGTTGTACAAGGTATACTATATGTGGTATAGGTCGGCCAAATAAGTTCTTTGACTTATAATTTCATCAAAAATGTGAGGAATCACGACTAAAGTACAATATTTGCACCCATTTGGACTTCGTATAATTTTCCTCTTAAATAACATACATGAGATGGTGCATATATTATTATTATTTGTATCAAATGGAAACGTAGAAGATACTATAAAATATTCGGCTCTTTGTCCGTTAGTGTGCGAACCCTCTGTTTTTGCTGGATCTTCCGATATCGGAGGACTATAGCGTATAGCTACCATAAAAACTGAACGATCGGCATTAAGGTCTTGTATGGAATATAGGTGTAAAGGAACTAACGGTTCTTCTGCTTGTTCTCTCTTGTTTGAAAACTTTATGTTAGCGACAAAATTTTCGAACTGCTAAGCTAAAGAAGTTTGTCATATATCTAACGTGTGGTTCAAGTAGGCCCTATTTTCAATAGCCTATTTTTAAAGATCATCGTGTCATGTTATTTTTGTTCATAATCGGGCTACTGAGCATACTATTTGCAACACCTTTACCATTACTCATAGACGCCGTGAAGAAAATATAGCAGACGTAGCTGAGAGTGACCGTGGAGAGTCGATTCGGCGCAGTTTGCTAAACCTCGAACTGCCATATGGAATACCTTGGCGCAGTTTACGTCGAGATCTTAAATTGAAAGTGTATAAAATACAGATGGTATGAGAACTGAAGTTGCTCGGTCTTTCCAAGCGATATCGCTTCGCTTTTGAAAAGATCCAAGAAGATCTGACGTTTTGAGCTAAATTTCTGGCTCAATGGGTATGTGAACATGCAAACTTGCCGCATTTGAGACGAAGATCAACCTGAAGAGATTCAAGTGTTGCCATTTTATCAAAAAAACGAATGGTTCGGTGTGGTTTGTGTGCCGGTGGAATCATCGGTCCTGATTTCGGCGACATTTGGTTTCAACAAGACGGCGCCACTTCCCACAGATCGCATCAATCAATTGATTTAGAGCGAACACTTCGGTGAGCTGATAATTTCACGTTTTGGGCAGGTTGATTGGCCACCAAGATCGTGTGATATCACACCGTTAGATTTTTTTCTGTGCGGATATGTAAAGTCTTAAGTCTATACGGACAATGCCGTTCCGATTCAGGCCTTGGAGCAAAACATGACGCATGTTATTCGCCAGTTACCAGTCGAAAAGCTCGAAGTAGTCGAAATTATGGACCAAATAAGACGTGGACGTGGTCAACATTTGAAAGAAATAATCTTAAATAAACGCCAAGGAATGCTCTTTCGAATGATAATAAACTTTCCTCATCATTTTTGAAGTTTCTGCGTTTTTTTCTGTAAAAAAAGGGGAAACCTCAAAATGGATCACGCCTTAAATCATTCTCTCTTTCCCAGACATTATAGGTATTATCATTATAGCGAACGATGACAATAAAATAATTGTCAAACTAAGTATTTAATAGTCAGGTAATTGTAAAATGTGAGATAATTATGATAATATGAATGAACTTTGCCAGCCTCACGTTAGTTTCTTAACAATATTGCTCTACAATTTCTGGCTGCAAAGCAAGCGACGCTTACAAATCAATGTGTGTGAGCGTAATAGATATTCTCCTGCTGGTGAATTGCAACGCCTGAATATTTGTTCATTACTGAGTTTGTAGCTTGCCTTTGGCTGATGTATTGTATTGCCACCAGCGTTGCCACTTAATTAAGGCAATGTGCACGCAATCAAGGTGGCAAAAGGTTTGAGGGAGAGATTTACATATACCCGAGGTCTTGGCTATCGATTACTTGTGGCAGCGTGGTGTCTCGCTCTGAGTCTCCGAACGCACGGACGTGCAAAGCTGCAGTTCTCTCAACACTGTGACTAGAAAACGTGCTTGTGTAGAGGCAACACTATATACATATAGGTATTTCTATATGCGAGCACGTACATATGTATGCTTGCAGCAGCCAGCTAAATATTGCGGTTAGCTTTCGAGACTCAGCGTGGGTGTGTGTCGTTGCATGCGGGTTTCGGAAATACGCTCCGCAATTTTGTGGCGTATTTTATAGCTGGGCGTTGCAAAGTTGTTAAACTCACTAATAACGGTTGTAGAAATGTGGTGAATTATGTTACGTTGAATTGTGGGCAAAAAGTCACTGAAATTTAGTTTCTAATTGGCATAAGTTCATTAATGTGTTTATAATTAAAAATAAATGTCGAATACTATGCAAATTCGAAAGTGCGGAGTTAGGTCACTGAGCTCAACGGCAGTACTACCGAGAGCTAATGGAGAGTTATGGACAATAGACTGTCATACCGAACTTCCCTTTAAGCATACTTATCAATCCACAAAGAAAGTCACGACTCCTTAGAGGGTTTTGAGTAATTTCCAAAAGCCTTAAACAAAAGTAATGGAAAGTTCTCAACAATATACTGGCATACCAATATTCCTTTTAATCTTTTATTCATTTGTAAATAAGCACACGGATCCTCTCTGTGATTTATTTTATTGTAAATAAAGTCGAAGTTTCAATCGATAACCGTTTAGATAGCCCGTTTCCGTCGGCTTGAAATCAAAGACAGCTTACTTTAAGCCAGCTTGTAAAGAAAAATCATCTCATTAAAATTTCGCAGAGAAATTTGTATTGGGATCAACGATTCGGGTTTCTTGTTATACCCTGAACAGTGTATGTTAAGTTTGCGACGATGTTTGTATCCGCAAAAGGAAATGTTGGAAGCGCTGTCAAATATGACACGTACATAACCGGTTTTTCAACAAGAGCGCAATATGAAGTTATAGTTGAAGCCATTATGTATGGATTTCGATTTCTTTTGCCTGGTCACCACGGGCACGCTTGTAGAAGTCCAGATGCTGAACACAATCCTCGACGGTTTTGAAGCATAAATCGGCCGATACTGCTACATTTTCACGTTAGATACTCGTACGAAGTTCATCAATAGTCGCTGGCTTGTTGCAATAGACCATAGACTTGACGTAGCCTTACAGGAAATAGTCAAATGGCGTGAAATCGCACGACCGAGGCGGCCAATTGACTAGACTATTACGTAAAATAACACGTTTACCAAACTTTGTTTTCGATAAATCGAGTGTGACATTCGCTTGTGGTGCCGTCCTGTTAGAATCACATATTGTCCAAGTATATGTCATCCAACTCGGGCCAAATATAGTCGCTTATCATTGAGTGGTAGCGATTGTCATTCACAGAACGTGCTGTTCTTGATCATCACGAACGAAGTACCACCCCCCGCCCATTTACCGCACCAAACCGTAACCTTTTACGGTGAATAGTTTCATTGACATCCCAGCCCGCTTTAGTTTTATGTAAAACAATGTTTGTCGGGTTCTTATTGAAAAACTCGCTATTAAAGTGTAGTCCACTGACTCTGAATTTCGTTAGAAAAATTTAATAATTTCAACTTGATGTTGGATCGTATATTTTTCCATGATGAAATGGCAAACCTTACTGAAGAGAAATGTCAAAAGAGCGCCGAAAACTATGGCGTCATTTGTTGTCCCTATCGATCTACTTTTGTAGAGTCCATATTGAAAAGCTATTATACATATCTGACCAATCTTTCTTTGGTGCAAGCCAAATGAGGCTGTTAGTTTAGATAGCTAGTTAACTTAGTATGAATATGTTCTTCTTAAACAAAATACAAAATTGCATTCACTGCTTTGCCACTCCGTAGCGGCTTAAGGTAATACATATTTACTGACAACAAAATATTTGTTTATGAAATTTTTGACGAAATATATTGCTCGTTAACACATGAATAATAGTAAAACCTTAATATGTACCATAAATTTAAAACCCTAATACAAAGCAAAGCGACCCAGTTTGTGATTTAAGCTAACCAAAGTAGCGGCTTAAAAATTATTAAGAAATGTGGAAAATAACCGAAAAGGCAGCAACACAAATCATCGAAAAAGGTTGGCCAAATTCCATATCTCGCACGTGATTAATTGTATATGTGAGCATGTATGTGCCTTTGTTTGCATGTATGTGTAGTTAAGCTTTACAAATTTCCGTGAAGGATGAAATTGCTTCTCTTGAATCATTTATTTCCTTTTCCTGCTTCGCATTTCTTAAATTTGTTTATAAATTCTCATGAGTATTTATGTTTAGGTACTTAGGTGTGGTCCAAAGCATTAACACGTCAAGCGAAACACATACAGAAAATCTTAAATGTTTTGAAGCATGTGTGGGTTGTGGATTGAATATGAAGAAAACTTGGAAGGTGTTTGTCAGTTAAATTACGGAAATTAATTTCGCAGATTTAAGAAGTAGTTGACTTTAACTAAGTCTATTTCTTTTTTCATAACTTTTTTTTTAGTATTTTATGTAACAAGTCGATTTTTAAAGACTCACTGTGTTTCTTAAGAAGGAGAGCAGGACACCAGAGAGACAATGGAGCATTTCTTGTGCACTTACCCCGCATTGGCAAGACTACGCTGTATGCGACCGAGCTCCCCACGGTATGATACACTGGAGGAAATATCGATAGTGAGGCCGCAGAGTCTGTTAAACCCTTTTGGAACTAGCACCTGAACTCCATCTGGTATCGCAAAGTATCAAAACTGGTCAATGCTTGGCTCATTGGTCTACCAGTTTACTTTAACTTAACCTTAACTTTCATATGAAGTTGAGACATCAGATTCAAAATAGTTATAAAACAAAAATGTATGTATGTAAATTTTAGATTCTAACTCATTAAAGATTAAAAAAACAAAATAGTCTATAGGTATATGCTGACATAAATAGGTATGCCACATACTATATATAAGTACATAGCATAGCCACCATCAGCATACAGAGTTGACAAAGAGCCTTTGCTCACGGTGACTGATTTCACTCGCTTGCTGTGGTTTGGTTTGCCAAGCCTTGAGTGTGTGCATAGTAAATTACTACAACAAAAATGATAGATGAAGGTACCTGCTAGAGTCAACCCATAGAATCCCAGGTGTCTTGGTAATATGCTACCAGAGTGGTATTCTTGTCTTAAACTTACCTGTAAATAAAGAAAAATATATCTATGAGTACATAATTTGGTGTTTGGTGATATATTATATAATAACAGCAACAAATTTGCATGAAATATATTTTTGTGCATCGCCGGGACTTAATTCTTTTATTAAGCGCATGGTAGAGGAATTAATACCTATGTCCATTTAGAAGACATGAGTACTAGTCTTAAGTATCGAAAAGTATGTAGTCAATTGCTTTGAAAGAATTTGAAGAAAACTTTGTAAATTCGGTTACATCGAAGTTAAAATATCCTTTATAAAAAAGGGTTCTATACAAGAGGTTGATTTTGACCGATCAGTTTGTATGGCAGTTATAAGCTATGGTGGTCCGATCAGAATAAGTTCTTCGGGTGTAGTTTTTCATACAAGGGCTTAATATGAATCATTCAGTTTGCATGGTAACTATATGCTGTAGTGATCCGGATATCAGTGGCTTCAATGACCAGCTTCTTAAGGAGAAAAGAACTTGTGCAAAATTTCAGATCGAGGCCTTAAAATTGCGTTTGCGTATATACGGGCAGACCGACATGTAAAACTCGTCTATTAAACGACATTACATTGGGGTTACGAATCTGACAAATTTATTTTTGGATAATTGGATCTACGAATGAAGTTAAGGGGCTATACCAGTGTGACGCATGAAAAATTAGGCGATTTTCGTGAATTCTTTTTAGAGAAAGTACGCAATTGAATATTTCGAACTTTGTTGAAATGTTGAAAAATAACGGAGTTATGTGCAGTCTTCGGAGGTGCAAAAAAAAAGTGCTCCAAATGGTGTAATTTCAAAAAAAAATCGTTATTTTTAAGTAAAAAAAATGGTGGTTTTTTAATGCCAAATTGACAATTTTCAACCAATCAATAAGATCGTAGGTCATTGTAAAGTAAATGTACTCGAAAATACTAATTTCAAGTTGATCGTTCAATTTCTCGTTGAGTTATGACGCCAGCAATTTTGAAAAATGTCGTTTCGAGAATAACGCGTTTAAGGTTTCACTTATATATGTTTGCACCTCCGAGCGGTCGCTCTTTAGAACGCTGCCATCCAAAAACTATTCAAGATACGACCTTCCCGATTTCACAGGATATTTATGGAAATACAAACTATCGAAAAAGCAAATAAAAATTTTTTTTTGAAAGTGTCACACTGGTATAGCCCCTTAAGCTAATATGGAATAAAGAAATATATATATTTTTGGCTTAAAATTTAGTTTAGGTCTTAACCCTCATTGAGACCCTCGGGTCTGGGAAGGCATATTTTGTTTTTAAATGTTAAATTAAATATATTTAGAGTGTAGCAAACGACTTGCGCTTCCAGGAAGCTTCCTAGAATTTTATTGTTTATAGAATTCAGAAAAAAAATTCAAGGATATCGTATCGAAAAGGACGAAAAAAGGATATTATAATATTACACCTTAGTGCACCAATGGTGCTTGGCTGGACCCCATATATTTTGTATGAAAATATATGAACTTTGGTATGTTTCTATCACTTCGCACGGTTGATTTATCTGTTTTCATGTTCGTTACATGTCCAAATTGGTTTGTATGTTTATCTAGGTCAAATACTTTAGCCGCTAGAGTGTTTTAAAGGTTAAGAAAAATGTAATTTTTCTCAAAATGTTAATTTTTTGTGAACGCTATTGCCGCGCCAAGCGTGAACAAGGCAGTCAATTTGATTTCAACCAAATCGAGAGGCAAGAAGTTTCAAAAATGTATCTATATTGTATATATGAGCGTAAATACAACACATATTACCATAACAATGTATGTAAACACCACTTGGCCTAGCCAAGCACTATTGGTCTCGACAAAGTGTATCGACCAGGGTTAAGTACCTCCGATTCAAAGGATGGTATAACAAATTTTGCTACTCCAATCAGCTCTGGCGTCAAGGTCAGTCAGCTTCAGGATATAAAGTCTTTTTCTCGAAACTTCATTCATCAAATAGAGCAACTTTGATATTTGGAGGTTATGATTCGTATACAAGTGTTAATTGTAGCTGCTTTCATTGCTATTAGCAAACTACAATATTTGTCTTTAAGAACACGTATTTAATTTTTTTCAGATGACACGATTTTCTAGAATCATCATCATCCTTAGAGGCCCTTTTGAGAAAGGTGATGCTGAAGATTAGCCAGGCAACAGTTATTTTGTATCACATTGTCAATATAAAAGACATTTATATTTTTATTTTTATGGTATTTAATTAATTAAGTCTGAATGAAAAAAACCCTTTTCGTTCCTCCTAAAATAAATAGTCTCATTTAGATCTTATTTCAGTACTTCAGACAAACCTAATCGGATTTAAAATAAACCAACCAAACACTCGAGTCTTGGAGTCAGCATAAATTTTGGAAAACGCCGTCATACGTGATTTTCAACTTTACATAACTTTTAGTAGTAATCCCATTTTGAAAAGTGTAAGCTTTTCAAAAATAAAATGCTCTAAAGTTTCCTCTTTATAGCTTTTGCTTTCCTTAGGCCGCATATTAGTTTCAGCCCATATATTTTAGAGCCAAATTTATTAAAACTGTCGTGAAAACTCGCTAATTGTGCGCTCACAGCTGGCCAAGGAGTGTATTTATCCATTTTTGGACGATGGACCTCATTTGCAAAAGCATCAACCTATTTCGTTCTTAGACTTATATGGGTGCCTGTTCAAAACAAAATTTCTGTAAATTGGAGAGCCAATGAATTCGTAAGAAAACTAAAAATCTCATCAAATGGGGAACGCGTCAGTATTTCCCTGTTTCTTGCGTTTTGGCACTGAATCTATGGACCACACACCAGCTTAGAAAGCATTCTTTAATAACTAGCATATTTACGGCTGCGAGATGTTTCAAGGCCAAATTGGAACGTAAGAAGTCCATGGAATTACCTGCTCTTAAAATAATGTCTGATCGTGATCCTTTCGTCACAATTGTGGAAAATTGGTTGGACACTGTCAGATAGGTAATCATGCGGTCAAGCTGAAAACAATATTGGACGCTAATATTCAAAGTTGTATGAAGGAAGGCGAGATGGAAACGTCTGGAAAATTTCCTCTTCATTGCCCAGTTTTCACTTGACTGTATTTGAAATAACTCGGTAGTTACACTTTCGGTAGATCAGGCGAAATATTCAAAATTGATCTATTCAACAAAATTGTGATACTTCCAAAGAGCTTTGTTGATTTAAGGGGGCTTGCTCAAGTATTCTGGCATTAAAAATGATTTACTGTCTTAGCTATCCACGTGGTTCCCTTCGTGACTCCTGTCACAACGATTGGTCCTGTGGACTAACCTAACCTTATTGAAACTTATTGCTTATATGTTTATGTAGGTTATTAATTTAAGCCTTTGCAAATTTAATATCCAAACGAAATTGCTGTTTACACCAACACAAGAATTCACTACAAAGTCATCACACATATGCCGAAACATCCATATAACTGCAATTCTAAACTCAGAAATTCAATTTTCCTCTAATTACACTTTTCGCCACTCACTAATACAAATACGAAACGTTGGTTCGCCAGTAACGGGCGTACATTAACTACTTCTAAATTATTAACAACAACAACAAAAAATACAAAAAAAATGTGGCATGCAACATTGCGGTGGCACGTAAATTTTCGCGTCTAATTTGCTGTATTTCCGCGGAAATCTACGAGCACGCCGAAATGTGGCAACGGAATGCGCATGAAGAGCTCGTAATTTCCGAATTCCGAATGCGTAGGCCTTCACACCGAAGTGGACGCAATGTCACGGCGGATGAGGGAAATCAAATTTGCAACAGCAATTAGGCAGCAAATGTGACGAAAAATACCAATTCACATTCGTTTGAATGGTTGAATGTATATTAGGGTGGGTCAGAAAAAAAATGAATATTTGTTTTCGATTGCTAATCTGAAAATTTCTTCAAGTATGAGCGCTTAATTGTAATTGAGAACTTTTTCGCCTTGAATTTTTCTGTTTTTCTTATTTTCGGATAGAAAAATTCAAATCTCGCTTTCAACTTTAACAAAAAAAAAAAAAACATTTCAAGTCGATTTAAGACAGAAAACGTGAATCGCTCTTCGCATTGAAGGCTAATTGGTTAAGGTTATCACAAGTTTTTTGGGGTAAAAAGGGATAACTTTCTCGAAAAATGATCAGAGACCATTTTTGAAAGCTGTGAAATGAGATGTTATTTTTTTTTAACCACCCTAATGTGTTTGTATGTGTGTGGCTGCGCAGTGACGTGCATCCCTGATCACATGTAAACAATGCGGCGGCCAAAAACGTGAATGCGGCTAATGTGTTTAGCCATTTATGGTTAGACACCAGTTGGTGTTTTTGGTGCGCTAGTTGGTCGGCTGGTTGAGTGGTCGCTTGGACACCTACTAGGAAGTGAGTGCATTCAGTACACACTAGTTGGAACTAACAGCATAACATATCGCAACAGGACTACACTCTTGTTGCCACCTTACCTATGTATGAACAGAAATAGAAGAGGCAGTGTGGGCATCAAATGACGGGGCTAGAGGAATGCTGATGGTGTGGTGCAAGTTATTTGAAAATTTTGCCGGAAATGAAAAGGCAACGAACAATATGGTCCAAATTGAGTATGCAACTGTAGCAGAGTGCAAACACGCATGCAAAATTATGCAGCAAAGGCACACACACATATACACATAGCGCTGCATACTTTTCGTTGCATGCCTTTTGGCTTGAAAAGTAGAGCCTTCTAGCAGTTAAGCATAACTGCATACATTTGTGTTTGTATGGCTGCATTAATATTGAGCCCACCTCGGGCTCACCACTCTTGCAAATATAAGAATTTTATATACAAGCTTCAGGGCAAAATTTTAATCAGCCAGTTGCATGCTATCCGAAAAACATTTAAAATTTGTATCGGCTTCTTTGGTTTTCACTGAGGCTATTAAAATTCGATATTGAAAATTGAGTTTTTCATTAATAGACCAGGTTAGTTAATTTGTGAAAACAAAGAAAGAAAATCATATTAGGCTGAAACCCATCGTAAACAAAGGATAACATAAAGTACATTAAGGGAATAATAAAGTATGGGCGATCTGAGGTCGGGAAAAGGAAGTGGACTAGTTGAATTTTTAAGGGTGGAGGCTGGCTTATATAGATTTCCAGCAAAAATAGCCCTCCCTTGGAAAAAAGTTATGCTATCATATTGCAGGTAAGGAAAAAGTCTATAAATTTTGTGTACAGTTTTTGTTTACATAATCTCAAAAATAAGCAAAATTTCGGGTTTTTGGTTTTATTTTGCTTAAATTTTTTCTCTCACGAAACTTGGTGGGAACTCACTGTTTTATCCCACACATACTGTTTTGTTTCAAATAAATCAAATATACATTAGGCACTTTATGGCGTAGGTACCAGAAATGAAGTAGGAAAAAATAACCCTTAACACATTCGACCAAAATATTCCCGTTCTTCTTAACCCTTTCGACACCTAAATGTAAGGCATGTAAGGCATTTGAGATTTATACTTGTATATTGTCTAATCGGTAGAATGAATGCTGAAACTAGCACGTTTTTAGGCTGATGAGAAATCATGCTGCTTGATGAAAAGCCCAAATTTCTGTCGAACTATCCACTTCTAATTTGGATTATCGACCTTTTGTACTTTCCACTGATATTCCCCCTGCGGGTACGGGGGGACCCCTCCGGGTTCGAGGGGAAACCGAATATACCCGCGGTAAGGCATGCCTGTCGTAAGAGGCGACTAAGATCCTGGCCGCCAGTCCAGGGCTGTATGGAAGCTCAACTGGTCGTAGCTTCGGCTACAAGGTCAATACCAAGGACTTTAACCTGGTACCACGGGGAGCAGTAGCCCCTGGAGTTCGCTCCAGTCTGCTCATTGGGTTTGGCCCTTTGTGGAGATTCGTGGTGGCTGTGGTTAAAACCCGAATCGCGGGAAGAACTGACTTTGCCAGTCGAATGTGGAATTGCATTGCAACCGTGTGCCGGACCCAAAGTACGGCAGAGGTTTTAGATGGGCCTCGAGCCCTACCAAGGTGGTTAGTGTGTCCTTGCCACACTGCCGATTGGTACTGAAAATCGTTACCCTATTTTCAGGGCGCTGATCGACGCATTGTATTGATCCGTTGTGCTTTTGAGCACAGTGGAGTTAAGCTGTCGCCAGCAGGATCCCACGTTAATAAGCGAAATATACTGTTGTGTTGAGTTTCGAATTTAAGACCTTTCTTTACAGAGTGCATGCTTTGTTATGGATGTTTCCAGATACCATGAAAAGACTTTGTAAAGTTAAATATCAACATGTTTTTTGGGCTCCAATGTTGAGATATAAGTTTCTCTTTTAAGTACTAACAAATAAGTGATTTGATCAAAAACGGGGATAAACTATTTCACCAGTGCCACCGCATTATCGAGTTTCAAAGTAATGTCCTCATTCTAAATTCTCTTCTGATCTACAAATGTCCTTACTTTAATATCTTCAAATACATTTTTTTGGAAATAATTATCTGCCTCCTCCAGAGCAAATACAATGAGTGCATAAACGGTCTGCATCAATGAGTTTAGAGTTGGATGGGGAAATGTTTTGCTCACAAGTACTATAAAAGTGGAGTAAAACATATCTCTCACCATAGACGCCACAACTAAAATATATGGGAGTAATAATGGACTTCAGTCTCAAATCTAGGGATCACTGCAGGTAGAGCGAATAAAATCCTAAATCCAAAATGATAGCATATAAAGGCTGCGTCCGTTCAATCATCATCAATATGGATCCAGCCGCTAGGCGTTAAAGCATATGCTAGACAAATAAGCACAATGCACAGGCTGTCGGCATTAAGACTTATTAATGCTCTTCGAACAATATCAAGTCACGCTGCTGAAGTAATAGCCAGTATCATGGCCATCGACATCCAGGGTGACAAAGTTATCAGAGCCGTCTAAAGGAGTCAAAAGAAAAGAGAGAGTGAAAAGCTTATCAATATTGCAGCAGCAGTGGCAATCCACACTAAAGGGACGGCGGGTCCACAGACTGATACCGGACATCCAATCGTGAATCGATAGACGACCCAAATACTAAATGAACAAGCTTGTTTTAGCAGTTATCTGTACCTTTCTCTTTGATTCACCTATCTAGGTTCAAATATAATTATAGCCAGCGTTGCCCAAGAATATCCGCAAGCAATATAATGGATTGTCAAAAAAGTCTTGCGGTGTTTTCGCTAGTTGAAAGCGCGTAGTTCAAGTTTTATTCGTCGCATCGGGTCATGCTATACCTTTTTGGAAAGCTCATTTCACAAGCTAACACGTGTTTGATTGATTGTCGTTTCTTTTAAGTCGATCGTGAGTTATAGCGTCGCAAACGTGGAGCAAAATAAAGAGAAAATGCGGCATATTTTACAGTACTACTACGATAAAGGCAAAAATGCATCTCAAGCCGCTCCGGAAGACCTGTCGTCGATTGCGATAAAATCGCTGAATTGGTCGAAAGATACCGGCATAGTAGCAGCCGTAGCATCGGTCAAGAGCTGGGCATGAGTCATCAAAAATTCCTTTCAATTTCAATAAAAAAAAAAATAATTCAATAAAAATACCGCAAAACTTTTTTGACAAACCATTATTAAAAAAGTTAAGAATATGGTACTTTAAAATCGTCAGGAAAGTGATAGAGAGATGGCAAGAGAGCCCAACATCTGTCGCGAGTCCATTCAAAGGTTTTTGGTGGATATTTTGGGTATGAAACGCGTTCTTGCACAACTCGTCTCAATAAATCTGAACTTTTTCCTTTTCATCAAAAATTCATATCAATTTTAATAAAAAAAAAAAAAAATTCAATAAGAATACCGCAAGACTTTTTTAACAACCTAATATTAACCATGAAAATTATTGCCGCATTAAAAATAACGAAACTCGTCAGTGCCTCTGTTAAGTTAAATTTTTGCTTAAAAATAACCAATTAATATTTGTTAATCTTTTAAATTTAGTGGAAAAATAGAGTATCAACTTTAAATCACTTCTGAAATTCATAAGAATATTTTCTGTAACTCAGTCGAAGTTTATTGAATATCACTTTGTTAATAATTTCTAAATATTAATATTTTTTGCGCAAATTTATGTCAAACAAATAAAATCATCAATCACTTTAAATTTATATTATTTCTTTCTCATTATGATTAAATCGAATTTTAGAATTTTCGGCTGAAGGGCGCGAATGCATTTAAAGCTGAACCATAAATCACGGCAAATGAAATGTCAATATTAAACGGAAAATCAAATACCGAAACTAATTGCAATTAGCTAAAAACCAGTGGGCTTAAACAGCCTAACCACAAACGATAAATTTAAATTTTATGCGTTAAACTGGCATGCAGCTAGGTATATACACACACACACATATGAAAGTGTTACCACAGCTGAACTAAAGTGTGTGGGTGACTGCATTGGCATTGCCACAGTGTAAAATTTTTGCACACTTGCCATATATAAATGACAATAATTGAGTGCGGTGAGCAATGCAGCATTTAGCATTTTCCATATATGTGACCACCAAGGCGTATGAGTAATCAATGAATAAAATTTACTTATGCATTTATTTCAACATGAACGACTGGCGTTTTCCGCCACTCCAAATTTGCATTCATAATACAAAATATAAATATTTATGTGTACAATTTCAAAAAAAAAAGAAATAAAAAATGAAATAAAGTACGCCATATACACACCCCCCACACTTATTTGACTATTACGCGAATCACTCACCCAAAAAGGTCCGCCTCACTGCCAGGAAAGCTGATGCGTGGCGACAATGGCGAGCGACCCGAACGCTTCAGCAGCTCATGTAGGCCGGCTGGCGCGTGTATGGGACTTAAAATGGTAATTTTGCGGTTCGGTGGCGCCAACAGCCCACCGGACAATGTGAGCTGGGTGCGTATGCCAGCCGATTGCGATGATGTTTTCATTTCGATGGTCTCTGCCGACTTGGAGATTAAAATCGACGAGGACTGTTGGAGGCCCAGCCTGTTGGTGGACAACTGTGTCATGCCCGCCTCAGATGTTAATTCGGCTGTGCCGGTCTCTTCAATTTGCGTCGAAGCGCTGCGTATACATTTATCGGGACGTTGACCGCCCAATGAGCCGCTAATCGGATGTGCTGTGGCCTCCGAATGTGCCGAAGTGGAGCGCACAAATTGGCGCACATGCTTTTGATGGGCTGTGAGGAAGCTGCCACTGCTCGAACTAATCGGATGACCGGTGGCGTCGGGTTGTTGTAGGAAACTCTTGAAATTCGTCTTTGTCGATGAGGACGATGTGGTCGAGGCCATCTTCTGTATGTAACTGCGTTGTTCACTGCTTTGAACAATTGAAGTGCTCGATTGTGCCTTCAACTGGCCACCTAACTGTGTGATGGCTGTGCTGCCAGCGCCCAGTCCACCAATGCTGCCGCCTAGCTGACTGAGCAGCGAGTGATCGCCGCTAACGACCGCAGCCGATTGCAGACTCTGACTACGTGTGCTGGTCGTGATGGTCTTTTGTGAGTGTACCACTTGGGAGCTGACCTGCTGCTGTTGTTGTGTGGAGACGGAGGAACCGAGCGTAGCGCTAGTGGCGCCATCCAATGAATTGCTGCCGGTCTTCACGGTGGAGGAACTGGTGGCGATAGAGAATGAGCGACTGGCCATTTGTGTAGCCATTTGGCTGAAGATTCGCTGCTGTGTTGTTGCGGATTGATCGCCAGTCACAGCTCCGTCGCCGCACTCCAGATCCTGCTCGGAACGCACTTCCTCGGCGTCCACCTCACTCGGCGTGGTCACGATGTATTGCGGTGGTGAAACTTTGCCGTCCTGCGACATTTTCGGCGCTTGCTTGGTTTGGAGCGTAGGTGAGTTGTTGTCTCTCTGACACTTAATTGTTTAAGGAGCTTGCGGTTTTTGGGATTTGTTGTCTCTAAAAGCCCTACCTTAGGAGCTGGACGTAGAAATTGACGTTATGAAGGCGTTGTGGTCGACGTAGACGATGGTTAAGGTTCTCACGCTCGTGGCGCAAATGCCAATGCATGTGTTGTTGTTGCGTTGTTTTTAAAGTATTTAACTTTGGATTGTTGGATTTAATTTATTAGCTTTATAAATTGAGTGTCTCAGTTATTTATGGGTTTTGTATATTTTGTTTATTTATTTAACACTTTGGACCTGAAAAGTAAGTTTAAATATTGTTTTAGTATATTCTAATGGTTTCAAAAATTGAACGCTCGAGAAGATTTTGCCGCTGCTTTTTTTGAACAGTTTTTCATAAGTAGTTCTGCTTTTATACTTCAGATTAATCATAAATACAAATGCTTGTATGTAGATTTATGGACATATATAAGTATATATCGGGTGATTTTTTAAGAGCTTGATAACTTTTTTTAAAAAAAAACGCATAAAATTTGCAAAATCTCATCGGTTCTTTATTTGAAACGTTAGATTGGTTCATGACATTTACTTTTTGAAGATAATTTCATTTAAATGTTGACCGCGGCTGCGTCTTAGGTGGTCCATTCGGAAAGTCCAATTTTGGGCAACTTTTTCGAGCATTTCGGCCGGAATAGCCCGAATTTCTTCGGAAATGTTGTCTTCCAAAGCTGGAATAGTTGCTGGCTTATTTCTGTAGATTTTAGACTTGACGTAGCCCCACAAAAAATAGTCTAAAGGCGTTAAATCGCATGATCTTGGTGGCCAACTTACGGGTCCATTTCTTGAGATGAATTGTTCTCCGAAGTTATCCCTCAAAATGGCCATAGAATCGCGAGCTGTGTGGCATGTAGCGCCATCTTGTTGAAACCACATGAGTCAACATTTAAATGAAATTATCTTCAAAAAGTAAATGTCATGAACCAATCTAACGTTTCAAATAAAGAACCGATGAGATTTTGCAAATTTTATGCGTTTTTTTTTAAAAAAAAGTTATCAAGCTCTTAAAAAATCACCCGATATAATATAAAAAAACTAGACCTTTAGATTTAAGGAAAGTCTAAATAGCACTTTTCTGAATATCTAATATTTTTTGAAGTCTGGATATATGTATGTGTGCTTTAAATCTTAAATGTTTATGGTTTCCAAAAATGCTAGTTACCTTTACGTCCAATTTACTTGCAAACATAATAATAATAGCCTCTATAGATCTGGTAATACCCGCGACTCGCTATGTAGGTTGGAGTACTACTCACGAGTGAGGCCTGCTTTAAGTGCTAGGAGTGATTTCATTAAATGAAAAACTATTAGAACTCAAAAGCAGAAAGAAGCAATTTATTGCTATGAATACTGAACTGAGCTTGAGGGCGATTGCAAAGTAGATTTTTTATGAAGAAAAGCTGAATACCAGAGCTGAAACTTCCAACCATTAATGATACAATACTTTGTTTTTTCTTCTACTGCAACATAAATGTCTCGAAACATTGAGTCAAAACTGAACTCAGCTTGAACGCAATTATTACACATACAGTTTTGTCCAGAAAAAAACAAATTCCATAGCTTTAACCCCGATCTATTAATAGTTTACTGATTTATTTTTCTTCTACTACAACATTCATGAGTGGAAAGTTCGATTCCTAACTAGTTAGCAAGGAAAATATTAGAAGGTGTATAAAAACTATACGGTTGAGTAACAGAACCAAGAGATTTCTTATAAAAAGAAGTGAATGGAGTAAGTCATAAGGACCGATGAAGAATGCTAATTTCAAAGTATAGTATAGCATTGTTGTTGTGGAGGTATCCTAAGTCAAGAAACTAAATTGAGTCAGCTGTAGCAGCTTCAGCATTGAGACAATATTTTTCATACAAGAATATTGTAGGGTTTGTTATTATATTCGCAGCACTACTCTTTTTGACATTAATCAATCCATACTTATTAGGATACCGGGATAATTTTATTCCGTACACATTCAACCAAAATGAAATTTATTTTTCGCTTACGCCATTTTACGGTCCATACCTAACAAACTAGGAGGTGCAATTACGTTACTATTATCAATTGCCATTTTAGCAATTCTCAGCATTCAGGCGCAAGACCAAAACAGAAATTATTTAGTCAAAATTATATCTAAAACGGATAGCGGTATATCTGAAGGATATTCTCTTCAAACCAGGTACATCTCCGTACCGTAAGCTTATAGAGATTATTTGGCACATGCAGTACAGAAAAATTAGAAATGAAATAAAGCGGATTGGGCAAGAAGAATGAAAAAAATGATAGAACTCAAATAAAATGAAAATGTCATCCAAAATTATTATGAAAACACATTTAAAATATAAGTCCATAAAAATTAATAATATTTATCTCGGTAATAATTTTTATCAAAATGATTTGAGATAAGACTTTGCGTTATAAGTAGTTAAAGCTCTCTAAAAAAATTCTATCTTGTGGAAAAATACATTATGACAAGAAAGCACCCGGATATTGTAATTCAATTTCCTGGATAAAAATATCGAATAAAGAATTTGTCTTAAGTTTTGTATTTCTAACCAAATTTCGTGTGTGGAATCGGTTCTGTCAAAATCACAAGAGAACTCGACATCTGTCCTGATAAAACTGAACTTTTTCCCTCATCCATAGAGAGCATTATTAAAAACAAAAAAAACCTCGCTAATGACGCTCAAAATCAATGACCGTAACTTTTTTCTCGATATTCCTGGTTTAGTGTATCCTGAGTTTGTTCCGGAGGGAAAAATGGTCAATAAGGATTTCTATTTGGCCGAATAGAGGCATTTGCCTGACAACGGCCGGAACAATTCCTGGATTTTATATCATGATAAAACACCATCGCATCAAGCTACAATTCTGACCGACTTTAAAGCAAATAACGCAATGAATTCTATCGATCAACCACCGTATTCAACAGGTTTGCCTATGTGTAATTTTTTGTTGTTCCCCAAACTGAAATTTTCGCTCCGAGGAACCCGTTTTCAGTCGATCGAGATAAAACAAAATTCGCTAAAGGCCATCGCAAAAAGTGCTTATGTGTGTTAGTGATTAGGGGACTGGAAATATCATTGGCATAAGTATATTACATCATGTGGGGATTACTTTGAAAGCGACAAAATAAATATTAACTAATATTTTGCGTTTTATTTACAATTTCCGGGTACTTTTTTCAACAAATTTGATGAACAAATTTACAACTTTTACTATTATTTTCAGTTCTAGCAACTCAAAATTAGGAATTTCGTTTTATAATAAAAATGTAAATTTCCTAAGTAATTATTGCTTCGAGTATGCAATTTTGCTATGATTGGAATAATTGCATAAATAAGTATGCATAAAATTTAATTCAACGTCTTGGAGAATGTATTGGTTTTAATAAATATGTCATTTTATAATACACACACTCACTGCAATGTATATACATATATGTATGTGAGTAACTGTGATTGCTGGAGTGCATAAAATCAAGAAATATTTCTGGTGAAATGGCATTTTGCAGAAGCCAAGTCACTTACATATGCACCTACAGGTTACCCAGGCATTGCGGTTAATAATATACAAGAACGCACACACACAAAGTGCACGCTTCTGATTGACTGTTGAGAATTGCAATTGCTCAACACATCAACATTTTCGATAGCGCATAGCAATCATCAATGCGATGTGACAGCTGACGAGAAGAAGGCGTATATAAGTACAAATCATTAACTCACATACACATATATACATATTTACACACTCACTCCCTGCATATGGAAATATTTGCATGCAATCTGAATTTGTTTACCCCTCTCACCTCTCTTGCGTACTAATGAAATGCAAATGCAAACTGCAAAATGTTGTTGTTATTGTTGTTGGTGTTGGTGTTGTTGTACAATTGCAATTGATGACAAAATTGTACAAAGGTGGTTTATAACGGTATACTAAATAAGATTGCGGAGAGGAAGGTGTGAGGAATCGAAAAATGTTGTTTGCGTTGTTGTTGGTTCAAATCTTGTAGCGAGTTATGAGCGAGTCACGTTACTGCTAACAAAATGTTGTGAATCTTTGTGTGTAAAGTTAATTTGATGGACTTTGAGGCTGTAGGTGTGTCACGTCTATAAATTTCTACATAATCAAATTCGAAGGAATTCCTCAATGTTCACAGAACAGGGTGTCTTGGAATTAACATGGGCAAGAAACTGAGAACCGGACGTTATAGAATCGAAAAGAGGCTTTATGTGGAGACTCTATACTTTAGTCTTAGCCCTTCTTGTTCTATAGAAGGCTAAAAATGTTCCTAATGTTGGTATAGCTTGGGCTTACCCGGTAATTAAAAAAACTTGTGAGCTAAACTTGACTCGTCGCTCCACGTTGTAACACAATGCAGATATCTCATTGACACGATAAAAGTTTTGAGTAAAATTCGCTGTCAATATTGAATATATTTTTTTGTAAGCACACCATTATGTGACATAAACATAACTTAAGATAGCACTAAATAACACAACATAACATAACATATCATAACATAGTATAACTTAACATAAGTTAAATAACACAATTTAATACGTCACAACAAAAGATAGCCGAAACATAACATAAAATAACTTAACGTAACTTATAATAAAAAGAAAATATAACCAAAACTTAACATAACATTACTTAGCATAACACAACATAACATAACAAAACTTAACTTAACCTATCACAACATTATGTAACATAATTTAACATTATTTATAATAACAAAACATGACCAAAACTTAACAGAACATAACTTAACCTATCTTATAATAACATAACAAAACATAACCGAAACTTAACATAACATAACTCAACATAAAATAAAATAACATAGCACAAAACAACATAACATAGCAAAACTTAACTTAACTTAACCTAACACAACATTATATAACATAATTTAACATTATTTATAATAACTTAACATAACGAAAACTTAACATAACATAACATGACTTAACGTAACGCAATATAACATGAAACAAGATATTATAATATAATATGAAAAATTCACATATAATAACATATGGCATATCATAACATAACATAACATAACATAGAAAATTCTAACAGTGTTCTGGTGATCAGCATTAACGAGAGGATATAATATCAGAAAACCAAATTGAATACAGATGACAGCCTATGCAAGGGTTACTGGGGCCATTAAGTCACGTTCGACGGATGCGCTAGTTAAGGAACGTATTCCTTATAATAGTATCTTATCAAAATATCCTAAACAAACAAAACAACTTTATCTTGAAACAATAGAAGTGCACTATCAGTCTCAAAATGGACTGTGGTGAATGGACGCAGTATATTTCGAAGATCTTGATATCTCTCTCTCTCTTTGCGTCTACCAAACTCAACTAGTATCTTTTAAGCGAAAGTTCTGAGCATAGAGAAGGTCCATATACACAGATAGCCTGGCGGCACTGTGCGTGGTTTTAAGAAAGAAGGCTTTAAGTTCACTGGAAGGTCAACTCCACTTGTCCATAATTTGGGTTCCCAGTGGCGTAGCTACAACTTCGGGCGCCCGGGGCCAAGGATGTTTTACCGCCCCCCCTTTATCTACCTACCTACAAGTTTCATGAGGTGGTTCGAACAAAAGTGAATTTTTACAAAATATCTTCGATATTAAGTATATAAAATTTAGGAACTAGAAGTCAAAGCCCAAAATAAGAGCAAACAGTGGGGTGTTACTATTATCAAGAGAATTCGGAAGAACCAAAATATGTCTGGGGAAATATCTGAAGATGTTGGTTTGAATTCAGAAGAAAAAATGCGTCGCTGTATGATCGAAATTCTGGATAAGCAATCAATAGAAATATCTACCCGTTATACAAATTTGGAAAAGCTTAATTACCGTTTTGGTTTTCTTTGTGATTTTGAACAAATTATAGAACTAACCAGAGACTCATACAACGACAAACTCGTTGAAATTGCCAGCAACTTGCCGAATCCTATCCAGATGACTTGGATAACGAAGATTTATACAGTGACATCCAAGACGTCCTAATTTTATTAAAGAGAGCGAAGAAAAACGAAGAACAAATTGGATTTTCGAGTTTTATTATACATTTCATGGGACTGGAAGCCTACAAGACGTTAGCGACAGCTTTAAGAATATTACTCAGTATACCTGTATCAGTTGCATCTTGTGGAAGATCTTTTAGCAAACTTAAATTGATCAAATCTTACTTGAGATCGACCATGAGTCAGAGTAGACTGTCCAATCTTGCGATTCTCTCTATAGAATGTGAAACAGCTTCAACTTTAAATTACAATGATACGATATGTGATTTTGCAGCGATCAAAGCTAGAAAAGTGCATCTTTAACTTCTTTCACTATTTTTAAGAAAGATATAAGACAAATTCAAAGACTGAAGGGTATTCAAGTAAAAATTAATATTTTTCATTGCTATTCAGATTATTACATTGTGAGTGTACAACTCTTTATCTTTTATAATAAATTTTGTAAAAAAAAATTTTTAAATATTTTTCTGAATATTAAATAACAGCGAAGATTGGTTTGCCGCCCCAAGAATTTTCAGAACGATGAAGAAAGAGCTAAATACATTATGAAATTTGAACAAATAGTTCAGAATAGATGGAACTCCACAGCCAAGAGAAAAAAACAAATGAATCATTAAATAGGTCCAGCAAAAGCATATGTCGTCTCACAACCACCGGTAGGGCGACACTCTTACCTACCCACCCACCAATAACTTGCGAAATTTCTGAATTTTTGCCTGAGTTTACTTCCGTTAACCTGTCAAACTTGTTAAATTTACCGCTACTTCAACTTTTTACAATCAAAAAATATATTTCTCTGCGAGTCTATTGGAACCATCCATGTTTGCGACAACAAAAATGATTTCCGACATATTTTCCTCCTCATTTAAAAATAAATAATGGAATCAATGAGCACTGCGAGCGCCTATAATTACATAAATAAATAAAAAAATCGATTTCACGCTTTTTAAACGTACAACTAAAGTATATTTAAGTATGGACGCTCTGCGGCGGACTGAAACTGTTGTCGCACTCTCTTGTCGGCATGTTTTCGTGGCTATACGCTTGATTGGCTTTTAAACAAATTTCGTTAAGTTTAGTGGTTACCGGACGGCTGCTGTCGGTTGTCGGCTGTCGTTCACCGTTAACGGTAGCCTGTGCGGTTTTGTGGCACACAATGGCTCTGACAGCTGCCAAAGCGCAGAGTTGTATTGAATTAAGAATGGTGGGCAGTCATTTGGATCACAAAAATGGAAAATGTCTACTATTATTGAGATTGAGTGGGAGAGTACTGGAAATATTATAAATAAATTTGCAAGGTTTAGCTGGTAAGATATAATAATAATTTATGAAATAATTTTCAGCCTTTTCTGATTTTCATTGCTTTTACTTAACCAGTTTCATTTCTAAAATGCCTAAAAATAGCAGGCAGCTTTTTATTAGATTTTCGACACGCTCCTTTGATACGAATATGTGGCTTTTGGAAATTTTGCAAGTTGCAAGTTGCCGAAAATGGTTTATTTGCATTACGTGCTTGTTTCTAGAAAGTTGCATTTTGAAATTGTCAATGTGTTGCATTCAATGTCTGCAGCACGCAAAACGTGAGTCATGTCATTTTCAACGCATCTCAGAGATACCTCTTGTTTACTCTTCCATTGTTGTCAGCTTAATATACCCAAACACGTCTCAGTGACATTGTGTAGTTCTCATAAGATTTCCATAACAATCAGCAACATCGAATTTACCTCGAAGATATGCAAGCCACAGTGTAAAACAAAATTGTGTTTCAATAGTTGTGAGATTGAGTGTCTTAGACTTTAAGTGTATTATTATATATGTACATATGTACACTTTTTTATACTTTTGCAACAGATTATAGTTTAGATTTTATTCATAAATTTTATTCTGATACCACACAGTAATCGAAATCTGTCAGCTTCAATCTAAAGATGTGACTCCAGAAGTCGTCATTGCAAGTCAAAATCGCTAACCGAATATACAAACCAAATGCGGATGAAATTTAAAAAAAAAAACCATATCAATCTTTCATGTAACGGTACTTTTTAAATTTCTAATTGGAGCTCAATCATACCCATTTATTTCACTCTTGAATTCCATATTTGTTTCGATCTGAACAACAAGTAACTGAAGAATGAAGGGTGGTTATAAAATAAAACTAACGGAGGATCCAAGTGGAGGTACTTTTTTCAATAGTCTTTTCGAAAGATTAAGCGTGAGTAGAGTCAAACTGTCATATTAGTTTTGTTCAGTATTGTTTGGCATTTTATCATGGAAAGACTTACGTCTGTACAACGTTTAGAAATCGTTTAACTTTATTACGAAAATGCACTGCCTACTGAGCGTACAATTGCAACACCATCATCCATCTCGCCAGCATTCTTTATTGGTTAATATTCGACCAAATAGATTATGCTCATCAAGCAGTGAAGAAAATATAGCAGCTGTAGCTGAGAGTGTTCACGGCGACTGTGGAAAGTCAATTAGCGCCGTTTGCAGCAAAGTATAGAAAGACTTGGCGCACTTTACGTCGAGATCTTAAATTAAAAGCGTACAAATCACAGCTTGTGCAAGAACTGAAGCCACTCGACCTTAACAAATGCCATCTCTTAGCTCTATGAGCTCTTAAAAAGTTCCAAGAAGATTCGAATTTTTCGAGTCAAATTTTGTTCAGCTATAAGGCCCTTTTCTGGCTCAATGGGTATGTAAAACAACTAAAATTGCCATATTTGGGAGAAAGAGCAACCTGAAGAGATTCAAGAGCTGCCATTTCATCCGGAAAATACAACAGTTTGGTGTTATTTGTGGGCTGGCGGAGTCGTCGGTCCATATTTCTTCAAAAATGATGCCGGTGGGAACGTAACCGTTAATGGCGACCGTTATCGCGTACTGATAGCCGACTATTTGATATCTGAAATCGAAGCTCGTGATCTCGGCGATATTTGGATTCATCAAAAGGACGCTAATTCACACACATCGCATCAATTAATTGATTTTTTGGCCCGGATCGTGTAATATAACACCGTAAGACTTTTTCCTGTGGGGATATGTAAGGTCTAAGGTTGATGCGGACAATCCGATTCGATTTAGGTCTTGGAGCAGAACATCACGCATTCAGTCGAAATGCTCGAACGAGTCATCGAAAATTGGATCAGAGGCGTAGCCGCATCCAACATTTGATCAAAAAATAAATGACAGTGAATGTGTATAGCTATACACAATGATTGTCGAAGTTTGATAGTTCTGTGGTTATCAGAATTACTTCTGTTGGAGAAAACGAAGCAATTTAATTGCAACCCTGCGAAGAATCCGCCGCACTGTAACTTAAGTTAAGTTGTCATGTAGTATCTGTAACTAATACAACTCACTTCCTTTTAATTGAATGAAAAAAACGCATGTAAAGCAACAACTTCCAATTAAGAAAATTTTCTTAGATCTCTCCAGTTTAGATCACGATTATGGAAAACATTTTTTTAAGAAACTCTGAGTTCATTTAGGCCAATTCCGGACTTTGTTGTGGTCAGTAAAACTTGATACAAAGTTGTTACCGGCAGTGAGCAAGCTTTGTATTTCTGGTGCTTAGAACATTCCGTGATCCAATATTCATAATCCTTTCATTGCTCTTTATTCACCTTAAGCAGACCTTAAGAAGTTATGACAGTCAACAGTGAAGTGGGCGAAACTGAGGGGTCACATATTCAAAATTGTAGAGGAAAAGCCAACTATCAGATAAGCGGTTACATTGTAATCAAATCAAAGTCGAAAAGCACTACCTAAAATGTATAGATGATATCTGAAGCATTACACAAGACAAACCAAATATAAGTTCCAATATTTAAAATCATAAAATCGTCTCTCACAAATGATGTGCTGAGAGTCATTCGGCCTCACAGCGTTAATAGACTCTTACTCAAATAGATTTGATCACAATCTACCGAGTTCATCATAAACGTATTCACAATATAAAAAAACTTTGTGTAATCATTGGACAATTTCCGACCAAACTCATTGGCTTGGTTTCACGTGCAACACGTAACAGCATTGCAGTTTCCTATATAACCGGTGTGGCAACAAAATGGCAATGCAAAAATAACAACTTCAGTGCATTCAGTTGATAACTTGCGTCAGGCACGCAATTGAAGCTTAACACGCAGTGAATTGTACAATGCCAGAAAGCTGGAAAGAGAGAGTGTATAATTGTGAAAAGAAACAAAGAGGCGGAAATAATTCCACAACGCTGCATTTGCTGACGTGGCAAACAACCAGACAGAACAATGTAGTACAATATATTTATTTAGTAAGTGCGTCAATTGCGAGCAAATCTTAATTGAGGTTGCAGGTAAGGCCAAGAGAGATATATCTGACAACAATGCAACGCGGTGTGTAACCAGGTGGAGGTCTCAGTGCTTGTAAGTAGTTTAAAATTATTATTTAAAGGTCGTTAGAGGGATGATAATTGAGAGAAACTAGAAGAATTAGAACTACTTTGATATCAAGTATGTATAACGAATCAACCTAGCAACATTGATATTTTCTGTATAAATTTTTATGGCAAAGAAGACTCAGATTGAAATTCTTGGAGAAATAATTGTGAACAAATCTACTAAACATTTGTTGACACTTGCAATTTTTGGATTTTCTACAACATTGATCAATAGCTCTCAAGTGGCTAGTCAAGTGCCTATTCTACAAAAATATGCACCAAGAATATTTGCTAGGAGCTGACCAAAGAAAATACTGATTAATATAGTTTTATTAGAAATCAAACTCTGAAATATTTAGATTAACTTGGAACTAAAATGACTTACATATATAAACTATAAAAGCTAATGTTGAATAAAAAAGTCACGCATGGGTTAACACTCCTTCCTAATCTTCGACATTCCATTTTTTTCAAATCCCGCCATTTGGATCCCATGGTATTTGAAGCAAAGAAGTAGTAGAACTACGACTTCTGGTTCTCATAAAAACAATTCGGGTATGAAATATCATATATGTATGTAGATGCTATTGCACTAAAATATATTCTAGTTATATAGTAGGGCGCATGAGAACCAAGACACCTGTAAGAAATACGCTAAGCTATGCTATGGATAAACCATTTTTTTTATTTTTATAAGATAGTAATGAAATAAAGTAATGGTTTTAAGAAGTATGAAATATTTTTTAGAAGAGTTGCCACCTTTCTTACATTTGAAAAATTAGATTAACCTCATCATTGGTATATCCAAGTAAAAATATTAAAGAAAGTTATATTTTGAATATGTTTCTAAAAAGAGTTGCCACCTTTTTTCAGCAAATAGTAAAGTTAATTCTATCTTTAAATTTTGTATGTCACTGCACTAATAATAAAATAAAGAAATGGTTATAGGCAGGATATTGTTTAATAGGGTTGCCACCTGTTTAAAATTTGGAAAAAATAAATTAATTTCAGCATTTATATAACAAAATAAAAAGATAAAAAAGGAATGTTTGTAGGAAAAAAAAATTAAGAAGGGTTGCCACCTGTTTGAAATTTGAAAAAATTAAATTACCGTCAGCATTTGTATATTTAATTTAAAATATTAAAAAAAAAATATAAATAGTAAATAAGTTTCTAAAAAGAGTGGCAACTCTTTGAATTTTTTTAACAAATAGTCAAACAAATTATATTTTTTAATTATGTAGCCACTTAATAATTTCAATTTTTACAACACTTTCAGGAAAATTTCATTCATTCTGATACTAACTATGTAATTATGAATGTACACTTTTTTTTCACAATACAAAATTCTGAATAAATATAATACGTCAAATAAACAACAAAAATATATGTATATAAAGTGAAATAACTAAAATTAACTAAAAAGCAAACAGCATAACGAACATCAAATAGAACCAACGAGGGACGCCCAAATATTTGCTATAAAAAATATATACTCAAAAATTATTACATTTATTTCAAAAGTAAAAAAAAGCGAACACTCAAAGAGGTATTAAAAGCTGCAAGTGCCAGGATACATATTTCTGTAGACACGAGCATCTAAGTATATTTAGACGTATGTATGTTTAATACGCAATACATTAAAAAATTTATGAAACCATTTACAGTAAATGACTCTGCTGAATTTTTAATGATAATCTGAGCACACCGCTACGCTACAGCAGCTCAGAGCAGGCAAGGCAAAACAAATTTTGAGAAGTGTGTTTGTGAACGCTGGCAGAAAACTCTGCACTAACTAAATGTGTCAGCAAATTTGTTGGTTCGTCAACTCCCAAATGTAGCCAGAGTTTGGTCAAGTGCGGTCGCATATGCACTTGAGTGCTACCTTGAATTTGTTGCCACCCTTTTCTAATAATAACTTGTGAATTTAGGTTTATAGCAAAATGTAATTATATTTTATGGTAGTGTATGTCATAATCACTTCATTTAAGTAAATAGCAAACTATGCATAAATACGATAATTATATTTTGTGCTTTTTAGTTAAGTCGTAAATAATGGAAATATAAAAATAAAAAATGGAATTAATTAAAAAGTAAAAAAATATTACATATTGCTTTATTTTCCTTATATTAGTTTTTGTCGGTTTTTTTGGTAAACAGGTGAAATAAGGCAGTGCGTCTAGTTGTAGGCAATGGAATTGTAACTTATGTATACAACATATGTATTTATGTATGTAGTTATTTTTCAACTGAATAACAAGCACTTGTTTACTCTATTTACCAACAAAATATCAATAAATTTTAATTCAATGAAAATACCTACTAAATTCTACTTGTTAAAATTTTTCGACTAAGTCTTTTAGACAGAATTGAACATTGAGCAGCAACTTTTAAACAGAAAGTTTAATCTCAACGTTTACATATTGCTGAAAATAAAAAAGCAATAAAATTTTGTTTGAAAATCTAGACATTACTTGCTCTAAACGGCAGTGCGCCTAATGGTAGGCAAAAACATTGTGACTGCTAGTCTAAATTTTGTTTAAATATCTTTATAATGAAATTTTGGTGTTTTCAAGCACAACTTGCAAACAAAATATAGAAATATTTCAACCCAATTATGTTTTTAATAAATTGTTTAAAATTGTAGAATTTCTAAACTAATTCTTGTAGAAAAAATTGGGTGTAGAGTTTATTAATGTAATTCTTTTCTAGCTCAGCTTGTCGGAAAAGTTTAACCTTGTCGTAAAATATTCATTGCTGAAGAGGAAAGGAGGAAAGAATATTTGTTTGAAGCCTTAGTTGCTTTAATATCGACAGTGCGCCTAGTTGTTGACTACGAAATTGTGACTACTTGCTTAAAAATATGTTTTATTCAATATTTATGGAATAAATATCAGTTTTTTTTTGGAAAATTTGCAAAAGATATATGAACAAATATCATTTCAATGAACATTTTTACTAAATTGTGGAAATTTCCTGCTAAGGTTTTTCTATTAAGTTTCTGAGGTATAATTTTATGAAATTTACTGAGAAATGAAATTTGCGTTTAAATATATAAAAATGTGAAAAATATGATATTTAAATCAGCACTATTGACAAAACTCTCATTTATTTTATGTATTTTATATACGATGAAAAAAATGTGTTAGAAATAACGGACTTTGAAGTTGTGCAAGTGCCTACTAGCAACTGGATTTTTTCGTGGAATGTTTCAGATCACTGGATAAAATGTCGGTGCTTACTGAAAACATTAAGAAAACAGAAAAAAAAATTGGCACTGCCCTTCAAATATCATATCATAAATATTCTATACTGCTGGCATAGATAACCCATTGCATACTCAGTGTTTCTTACACGACTGGCATTTTTGAATTATTCATAATTACGCATACGTTCTGGCACATTCTTTAGTAAGAAAAAAATATTACCCATTGGCCTGGGGTTTGTCTTTAGAAATCTTTAGAAAATCCAGCTTTATAACTACACCCAAGTAGAATCAAATATGAGCACTGCCACAAAGCCCAGGGATAATCTTGCAAGTAATACAAGTTTCTTATTCGCCCAGGTAGGAGTCTAACAGGTCAATTGAAAAGTCTGGGTCAGGCCGGGGATGGTGGTACTAGAATTAAATTCATATGATTAATTCATATGATTTTTTGTAGCCCTAACCTCCAAAAGGCTCGTGTATTATTTGGCAACTGTTGTATCATTATTTTGTGAATTATTTCATTTTGAGTGAAACAACTTTTGCTAAAAGAGGAATTTCGATATGATGTGCTGATAAAATATATTGGTTGTTTTTCAGAGAAAAAATAAAGTTGAAGCAAAAATATGGCTTGATGACGAGTTTGAGGACACTGTCTTAAGAAAATCAATCATCAAGGATTGGTATGCTAAATAGGAAGACGTGGCGAAATGAGCACCAGACACAATGAATGCAGTGGACGCCCAAAAGATTTGAAGAGGTACTATATAGTGTTATGGTGGAAATAGGCGTGCAATAAGGAAAGAGGAATATGTGAATAAAAAATAAATGACTTTTGCCAAAGAAATGTGATTTACTATGATATGCCCGGGACTTTTGAATTAATTGCATTGTTATGTTGAATAAAAAAACGAATCTTGTCAAAAAATGTGTTCTACTATGGCAGCCTGGGGTCTTTTGAGTTGACCTGCTGGTTACTCAATTTCCATTTGGAATTTTCAAACTATCTAGTGTGACATAAGCCACGTTAGAATCTGCTAGAGCCATACACACACAGTCAGACGCAACACCTAAAGTTGCGATACGCCCAGTTATTATCTGACATTAGTAAAAAAGGTTTCGCATAGTCACTTATGTATTCTTGTATATAAACCAAAGTTACTCATACGCATGGTAAAATCTGGTATCAGCTCTCAATGTTAATCATACGCCCTGACAGTTTCGCTTAAGCGTGCCAAAAGTCATGTGCACGTCCAACAGAAATTGTTCTTTTATTTAAATTTCTAAGCATGTGAATTCGTTCTGTTTACCAAATTCACTGGTTTACCCAACTATATCTAATTAGCTACAAATTAGTTATTTGTATGTGTATTTAGAGACAAATTATTATGTATTGTAAGACAATATTATCTTATAAACACAAACAAAATAATAAAATTTTATCATAGGTTTTCCAGCAAAACAAGCAGTCCTTATGATAAGGAGTTACAATTTCTAGCAACAGTATTTAACTGAAAGTCATTAGCCAGCCAATAACAAAGCATATTTACTCCGAATAATGAATAAAGTTTGTGTTGGAATTGTTACTTCCTCTATTTCCTGCTTCCACTTTACCATAGCTACTTCATTCCTTTTGTTATCTCAATTTTTTGTAGCTTAGCTCAACTTAGAGTGCACTTCCTACCACGCATTCCCACGCTCATTTGTTTTCCGGTATTATCTCTACTTCCATTTGTTGTTTGTTTTCACTTCGTTCTAATGCCGACCACTCAGCACACAGATTATTGTGCGGCACTTCTGTGTCTGTGTGTGGATTAGAGTTTGTGAAATTGTGTTTGTTGTGTAGAAATCTGGAAATACATAACAATATTTTGTCATATGCTTTTGTTTGTTTTCTCCAAAACGAATTGGGTTTGGAGGCGAAGGCTGTGCGAAGAGGACGCCGGTGTGGGTAGAGTGCTGAATTGAAATTGTGTGACAATCTTTAAACTTGCTTTAATATTCATTTTTGTTGAGAGCTCGACAGCGCAAACAGTTATATAATTATTTTGTAACATTTCTGGCAGTAAATTCTCATTAGTATTGTAATGGCTTATTGTGTTTTCTTTTAAAAATTTCAAAATAAATTCTGAAGTTTATATAATCTTTATTTTAACTAAATAAAATATTCAGTGTTCTTCGCTTCTAAGCACCAGGGAAAAGAACAAGCACATAATGCACCAACTCGGTGCTATTTTTCAAGTTCTAAGAGAAAACTGAAAAAATTTTCTTTTATCTTTATTTTTTTTTTCAAAACTAAATAATGGAATATGCAAAAATAAATGTTTTTCTTCTCTTTTCTAAGTTGCGCAGTTCAGGATTTATCTGAATTAAGGCATGAAAAAAACTTTTTATTTTTTTAATTTTTTTAATTCTATCGCAAGAAATAACAAAAAATTCGGAAATTTTTAATATTTTCTAAATTATATATCAGCGATTTAAAAAAAAATTTTTTTTTTTTCTCAAGTTACAGACGAGTTTGGACAGTTAGACAAACGGCAATCAAATCTCGGGATAAAACCGGGGTAACACAGACCTAAGGTTTGTTATACTGTGCCCAAAAAATAAGGTGAATTTTGAAAATCTTTATTTATTTTCAAATCATTTCTGATCATTAATATATCTATACACCTATATCTACATGCATTAGTTAAACAAAACTATTATACTCTGTGACAACTATTGTAGGAGTGTAAATATTAATAGTAAAAATATCAAATTCTTTTTTTATCAAATGCTAAACACGGTCGATATTTGGGTCTGGGACGAAACTCACAAAATATCTCTTCAAAGCTAAGAATATTTTGAAGCATTTGTGTTTTAATCTTGAAATTCTGATAAAATTTTCATTTCACCTTATTTTTTTTTTTTTAATTTTTTTTAGAGATGGTGTACGGCAATTTGAAGTTTTAATTTGTATACGCCTGATTAACGCATTTTTGACACACACATGCTACTATCAGAAAAGATTATCTTTGTATTTCAATTATATAACTGAAGCACTGACCAATATTTTCCGACAAAAGTCAACTATAAATAGGGGGGTCAACATATGCTGTAGCTAGTGGCTTGAACACTTTTTGTTGGATTTGAAAAATTTTTAGTCATAATGCAGCCTACTTCAGATGCGTTATTTGCGCAAAGTTTTATTCCATTATGTTCGTGCGTAGTACTATCTCATCATAACACTTGCTTATTGATTCCAATAATGGAAAGTGAAAGAGTCAAATGGAATTTAAAATTGTGTTATAAGGGAAGTACAGTCCTTTGAGTTATTTATGAGATGATAAATGATTTTATTTAAAAGTTGTGCCATTATCATCAAAATTTGGACATTGGCGCCCCTCATAGCATCTATGGTAAATTGAATGCCTAATATTTTAGTTAGATTTTTGATATGTTGGGACGGTTGACAGCGTACTTATGGAATTTGTTCTGAGCGAATTTGGTTGCTTGAGTGGCTTGGGAGATATGTACATTAAACCTCTTGTACGGTGGAGCCACACGCATTTTCTGCAAATTATTAGCCCACCGTGCGTTTCAATCGTACCATAAATGCAAACTTACGTAACATCACTTTTCATATGTTTACATTAATTATATTAAAACAAAATTTGAGTTTTGGTTATATCTGACAGCGGAAGCTAAAAATTTTATGGTATACTATATATATACAAGTGTAATATGATATAGTGAATCGTAAGCAATACAAAATTTATTTTCGATTTCTTTGATAATACATAGTATTGAATTTCAGGTGAATGTATAGAGATTGCACTTCGGTAGAAAAAGGTAAAACGACAGGAACAGTTTCTAAAGTTTTCCTTAACATTTTTCAACTACCTTAAAGCTGGTAAAATCTTTCACTTTCCGTTTAGTGATAGGAAATATATCAAAAAGAGCAGCGCTGACAAGCCTCCAAAAAATTATGTAAATTTAAAAAATATGAGAGTGGCGAATAATTTTAAAGAAAACCTCTCCGGAATATAATATACGTGAAGCAACATTATGGGAACCTCCCTTCCACATTTTTTTATACGCAAAAATAAAATTTAAAAATAACCTTACCACAAAATGCATCCCTTGGAATGCGCACAATAAAGCCTATAAATATAATATTTGCACATCGATTTTATGCCACAGCTGCGGCAGCCGCATTTGCGTCAACGAAATTCCCCGCAAATATTGACTTTGAATGTTTGTAATTGAAATTTAACGAGCAAATAATTGTGAGGCTTCCATGAGAATTTCGAAGCCTCAAGCCTCTACTGCTTAAAATAGCAGCGAGATGTAAAATCGATTTAAAACAAAAACAAACAATGCTTTAATGAAAATAAAGAAATGGAAACAGCATATATCTTACATTAACAACAACGGCAAAATTTTTGTTGCAATTGTATGTATATTTTCGTGCAAATTGAGCAATCGACTACTTTCTGAACAGCTGTTTCCATTAAGGAGCGACGAAAAATTAAAGAAAAAGTAAGCAAGCAAACGAATTAGGAAATAAATAGGAAACGTATATACTAAGTAAGGTAATGAAAGGGACTTGTTACCTTAATTTAACTTTCTTCCACATTCCTTGCCTTGCATTACTTTACAGTAACAACATGGTGCCCCTAACGCTTTTCAAATATTCACCCTCAATTACAAAGCCACATTCATTTCACCTTTGCATCTTTTGTTCTTTTCTTGTGCTTTGCATGGCGTAACATAATGTAACAGTAGTATTGTTGACGCTGTCGCAAGCATTAATTCTAAAGCCGTTAGAATTCTTATCGCCCGGCTTAAGTCACACAGCCCATATCGCGCGCGTGCCTTTTTATTGTTTTCTCTTTTCCCAATGTAAATAAATAACGTCAAACTCGCCGCTTTTTGTTAAAGTCTTGACATTGAAACCGTTGTTGGGACAGTGTAATTGATGAATTGGTGAAGCAGAACAGTAACCCTAAGTTTTTCGACAGCTGCATATTAAATTATATTAAGTGGAATTTTATAATGAAGAACAAAATATATTTAGGAAGTCAGAAAATGCCAGCGGAAGACTGCCGTTAACCCTTTTTCATAATTTAAATTTGAGAGCTAAACTTGAACACGCCAGTTGATGGTGACGTATTACACATACTTGACCACGTTAACTCTTTATGTTTGGTTGAAGTAGGGTTAGTAAATGTTTGAAGATATTTTTTTGATGTAATTCAGGCGACTTTTTATATTCACATTTTTTTTTCCTTTGGGGGTGACCACGATGCTTGGAACATACACTATCTGCAGAAAAATAACAAATGGAATCTGAATCTACAGAAAACAGGCGAGTCAAAATAAGAGGCTTTTAATTTTACATAAAATTTTTGCAAGCTTCGTAGAAAGATTTTCAAAATTTAAATAAAGTAATCAACAGTAAATAGTTAATATAAAAAATGTTGACGTGACAAAAAAATCGTAGGACAATTCGCGAAGATGGAGCCATGTGTAGATATTCACACAACTGAGGAAGGTTCTCTGGACTCCCTTTATTTGGGATTTGCTAGAAACGATTTTTTTACATACAGCTCAAGCTCAAAAACTACCCGTTTGAAGGCAAGAAAAAGTGAGAAGGCGAAACATCCTTCCCCAGGGTTGCTCGACTTGCCATTGCCAACGTATTAGGAATTACGATTTAAGCACATACACCTGGAATGTCCGGTCCTCTAATTGGGAAAGCTCCTCATAAGAGTTAAGGCTGACATCACTGCCGTCCAAGAAGTGCAATGGACGGGACAAAGACTGAGATGAGAAGGTCGTTCATCCCAATAGTTGAACGTTCAGCCAAAAACCATATAAAAGCGAAGCTCTTCAACATATCGCTGGTTTGCACCCACATCTCGAAGGAGAAGAAGGACGATGTGACCAAAGATGTCTTCTATGAGCGCTTGATGTGCACCTATGAGAGCTAGCCCCGCCACGATGTCAAAATCGTGCTTGGCAACTTTAATGCCAGGGTAAACAAAGAAGGTATCTTTGGCACAACGGTCGGAAAATTTAGCCTCCATGATCCCTCCCCGAATGGGTTGAGACCCGTGGGCCCGAAATATGATTATCTGTGGTACTAGATTCCAGCATTGGAAAATTCATCAAGCTACCTAGATGTCTCCGGATCGAAAAGCCACCATCTTGTGATAAACCAGTGTTTTAGACGTGCGCGCGATCCGAGGTCATAGCATTGAGTCGGATCACTCTCTTGTTGTAGCGAAGATATGCACCCCGCCTCTGTGCAGCAAAAACCGCACGTCAACAAGCAGCTTGCAAGCAAAATCATTTATTTGAGGAAAAAGCAAAAAAACAGCTGCTATGAGGAGTGCCGTGTCGCAGCGGAGAGAAAACGTGCTGCCTACCTCGCAACGTTATAATCGAGTTGAAGAGGAAAGCACTAGTGTGAAGAGCTTGACAAGCTGGTCGACAGCGTTAGTGCTAGACAATTCTACGAAAAGATGCGGTGACTAGCAATAGGTTTCGAAACCGGAGCGTGCTCTTGTAGAACCTCCAGAGGTGATCTAGTTATTGATGTGAAGAGAATGCTGAAATTAGCAAGCCTGCTGAATGGCGGTGAAAGTATAATTCTAGGGAGATGGAAAACCCGATTGCCCAATCGAACCAAAGACGTCTCTTATCATAACGTGGCATGAAATCCGACAATTTTTATATATATTTTATATTACAGGAATCAGTTAGTTTTCACAATATGCTCTGGCATGAGTAAGCTAGGGTGGTACTACTAATCTTAAGTAATTAAAAGAAGCAGTTACGATGACGGAAAATATTACAATACTTGGTTGGATAAATCCAGTAAATCTCTAACCTTAAGAGATCACAACTGATTTGAATAGAAGAAGAGAGCCGAAGAGTTTACCTCGTTTAATGGATCGCACTGTGGAGAATCAATGGTTCTCATAGTTTTATCCACACATTTTTAGTTGGAGTCTATGGCGGCATTATGCTGTCTAAGCACTAACTGACTGCATTTCTCTAGCTTCACTAAGTTTGTCAAGCTGAGAGTTTGAGAAGATTATAAATAGTTTTTAGATAAGCTCAGTCTCATAGAATGTCAAGAGTGGGAAGATTTCTCTAATAAAGTGTCTAAATATTAGTTGAAATCTCCCAAGTATAGAAAATATTTAAAAATTAGTGCGTTATAAGCTGAGTTCTCTAGAGAAAATCAAATATATTACAAAGTCCCGCTTTTGATTTAATAGATCATTTAAGATTTTCTTTTAAACTCGAACGGCAGGCTACTGTTCATTGTGCACCTCGCTTTTTCTTACGCAGCAATTTATCGATTTCCAACTCTTTGTTCCATATCCACTTGTATTGGCTTGTAGCCTGTCGGCTCTTCTATGCACACGCAACTTGTTGTTATTGTTGGGAAATAAAAGTGATGCAATTTGTGCTTGTCAACAGGTTCGCCAACTTGTTGTACGATTTCCTTCAAGCATTGTACAAGTTGTGTTTTTGCTGCTGTTGTTGTTCTTTGTGCGCTTTCATAACCGCGGGCAAATTTCAGTTGTTTGCTTGTGTGCGTACGTGCGTGTGTGTATTCGCACAAAGGGTTGGTTGCGCATGTTGCCGATGGGAATTTGACGTTCTTTTTTTGCAGGGTGGCACCTGCTTGTCAGCGTAAGTGGTATGCGGGGGCTTACTCTAACAATGTATTATTACGTAACGAGCACATTACGCTTGTTAAATGTTATTTCTGCGTTCCGTTATAGAATTCACTGCCACAATTTAATGGTGCTCGTATGCCAACAAGGCGGCGGTAACATAAAGATGTCTTTCTTCCTACGTAAATGATTCCATTACGGATTTCCAAAGTTGGTGAAAGGTATTTTTTGAGAACTTTACTTTACTTAGCTAACTTTAAGGATCACGATAAGCGCCGAAAACTAGGCTAACGTTTCGATTTGCTTGAAAGTTGAGTTTTTTTCTGAAGAGGCTGCTGCCAGTCAAAAGCCGCGCAGTGATTTATTTATTTCCTCTTTGTCGACGTAAACTCACTCAGCATTTTCGCTTGCTTTCCATTTTGTTTGCTTTGGCTCTCCAAACTTTTACCATTTGCACTTTGCCTACATTCAGGCGCAGTTATGCTAGGGATAAAATGGATTTTCAGCATTCGCTTGTTGAGAGTTTTATTTCACGTATTTTTGCTGGGTTGGAATTTTATTTTATTTTGTTTTTGCTGAAATATAATTTATTCATATTCTTAACGTTTCGAATGCCTACGAAATATTTTTGTTGTTTGAGTACATATAATACTGCTATTGAGTGCTTCTATTTTACTTACATTTCCGGCTCATAAATATTAATTTTCTTTAATATACGCCGCAATGTTTATTTTTGAAGTGTATAAAGAACTAGAATATTATTAAAGCTTGGTTATCAAAGGTTGTGAAAAGTTTATTATTTTTTTAGAAACCTATTTTTTTCAAAATTTAACCCTTCGAAAATAACATCGGATAGCGCAGAGCCAGTAATATGAATTAAAATTATGCTTAGCTAAATGAAAAAGGAACTACTGAATGGTCGAAATCTCCGCGGCGTACATTAGATTGCCATATAAATAAATAAACGAGACCACGTTATACAAACATTCGCGCATGAAAGGGTTAAACAAAAATCAACTTGAACTATATTATCGAGTTTCTATGGAATCTGGGAAAACTCATCCGATTATTTTTGGACTATCCAAAAGTTTTTCTGAATATTTAACTAATTGAAAGATGTGACCTTTTCTCATCATTAGGTCAGCACTGAACGTTAATAAAGGTCTTACTTGGACTACCATATGCAGGCCTTTGTGAAGCCATAAAATTAGAATTCCTGTACTGTTCTTACAAGTAGTTTTAAAATCGCGTTAAGGCCACTAGCGCAGTGCGATATCTTTTATGAATGAGTTTCCAACTGCTTAAGCCTTCTTCTCACAAACGTGGGAGAATCAGAAATGAAGTGCTTAGTTGTTTCCACCTCATATTCTTTCATACAGTTTCTATGTATAATTGGCATGCTGTAAGGGTAGATTAGCCTTTCTGTTGTGTGAATCTGTTGTGATTTGTTTCAAAATTTTACTTCTGTGAGGGAGTTTGCACTCTGAATAAATAAATTTACCAGACCTTAATGGTAGCAATCTCGGTTTGAAAAAGGCTACAGTAGTCAAGAAGTGTGAAACCGAAGTTGATGGAGAGTTCTATCGATGTAGCCCTAAACCAACCTTGTCTCAAATCTTGATACATGCGTAAAGAAGCTCACTATCTCTATCCTCCAGCGACTTCTCCACCCACTGCTCCCTCGCAGTTTTGTGGTTTGTGGAAAAGCTGCCAAGGTTTGGTTTATGACTTTTATGGTATGCAGTCAAAGCGAGAAAAAATTTCCAAAAGTTCAGACGTAGGTTCATTTCGAAATTACTATTCTTTGAGTCTAAAAGCTAATTTTGCGGCCATACACATTCTGTGAAAACCATATGCGGAATAGCATTGTGTGCCATGATTGATGTGGACATTAGTGCGCATTCGTTGAAGGCTGTTGAGTTTTTTGCAAGCGTGGTCTTTTATGCCAACAAACAAAGCCCTCATTGAATGTAATGGTCTTTCATACAGTCAAAATCGGCTTCCGGAAGTTCTGTTCGTTTAGAAGACTAGATTAAAGCTACGGATATAACTTATGGGGAAGCCAGTAGAAAATATCGGGTAATTTATCGGGTGTTCAGAAAAGAATTTATTCAAAAGAGTAAAATGGGAAATATTTTAGGTTTATTTTATGAATTACACTAGTTTAGTTGATATTGAGTGAAATCTAAAATATTATCAAAGATCGCATAGGTTCATTTTAAGTAATTTTGTTAGTAAAATTCTAATTGTGTAGAAGCAGTTGAATAATTGAGAGACTCCGCGGTGGTCAGCTTAAAAAAGAAACACTTTAGAATACACAAAAACTACTTTGTAGATTGTCTGATAGACATATACATAATTTGAGAATACGCAGGAAATATTTTAAAAAAAAATTACATATTTTTCTAGGTATTCGCGATCATAGACGAAATTGATAAAATTATTCAATTTTTAAAAGAAAGTTGAATTTTTTTTTGAAAATTTTTGGCCGACCAGAACTATAAGTTCAAAAAAAATTAAATATATCTCTGAATATTTATTCCAGTAAATTCGAAAAAAAGCAGTTTCGAGAAAAACGCGTTTAAAAATAGTATTTTATCAAAATAATGTTTTAGTTTCAGAAATGTAACCTATCGAAATATGAAAAAAAAACATTTTTCTTATTAATTTCACATGAGCTTTGCCGCCTCAACCCCAAATACCCCCACGTAACTTTCACATCATTTCAAAGCTTTAATCTAGTTGTATGACATGGAACTTATTCAAAAGACGAATTTTTTCAAGCGAGTAATATACAAAAAATTTTCATCCAGTTACATTTCATATACATATATATACATATATCGCATTTAATCACCAATAAAGTCTATTTTTGCAATCCCTTTCCCAACAGTCCCCCGGATATGTTTTCCTTTCACGTTATTTACACATTAATGTCACCCTTTGGCATTTATACATTATGTATTTAGCAATAATTACACTGTTTGTAATTAGACGATAGGCGGCCTGAGAGCCATTGACGGCTGTGCGCCTGAATGCATGCAATGTGATACTCACGGAAATATTTAATTACAAGTGACGCTGGTTTTTGCGATGATTGTGAGTATGTGCGCCGCTGTTGTGCTTGTTTGTAGCACAATTTACTTTAAAGTCATTAAAACAAACGCGCCATTTGCACATCAATCAAACGCCCTGCGGAAAAGGCAAGCGATTGGATCGGCTGTTGAAAGCCTATCAGTTGGCACGCGCTCACACAGAGCGGAGGGTGTGCGCTAGCTCTTAATAACAATAACACACAAAAGGCTATTTAGCTTTCATTTAATTGCATGAGCAGCTGACTGACAGCGGTTCGTTCCATAAACCAAGGGTCAGTTGCACGCTTTGACAATGTGCGTGGTTTAATTGGCCGATTTCAATATAATTTCGTGGGAATTGCGATGACATCGCAGACAGTTCTGCAATTAGTGGCAATGGCGTGCTATAAACATAACGGTAGATTGTAGACAGTTCAGCGTTGATGACAGGTCAATTTGTAGTGGTGAAGACTATGGATTATTGATTGCTAATTTAAGATTTGGGTCTAGGCTAATTGCTTGTACTGTTTTTCTGTTTGTAATGCGAAAAGACAATTATAAATGCTATACTAGTATTCTGAACATATATTACAAAACAACAGTCTTATATATAGGTGGCAACTCTGTTGTAAAAAATCATCAAAAACAATATGTCTAATGAAGCCATTTTTAAATATTACGATGTGCTCTTTTTGAGGAATTTATTATTACATGGTTTTGTATTCGGTGGCAACTCTATTAAATGATAATTGAGCATAGTAGAACTTATATTTTGTCGTTTTTCATATTTTTAATTGCCTTACTAACTCGTTTATTTATTTAATTCTTGGAGGTGCTGCCATATGTTTAAATTTTAATAAATATATTTGTAAATATAAATTGCAATTCTGCGAAAAAATAGTAATTCTTCATTAATATGGAATATTTGCGTCCAAGAAATTTTTTTCTAGGTGGCAACTCTTTCAAAGAGTTAATTTTGTACTGAAACTAGAACCATTTTTCACACTATTAATTTGCATTTTTCGATTTACACTGAGAAAAACTATAAAGTGGTCAAAAAACTGTTACATATTTGTTTATTTATTTATTATTATGAATATAAATAAAAAATATGTTGAAATTTGATTGGAAATATGAAAAGACTTATTCAACTACTCAATATATGCTATTACACTCTGCTTAGAATTTGAAAATATTGTTTACTTTCTGAATTTATGCTGCTTTTTGCTTGAGATTATGGGAAATGCCTAACTATTGATATTAAGAACTCTACAAATTTAGACTTTTCTGTAAGAAAACATATTTGTTTTTTTGATATATTTTATTAGACGGCAGCCTTTTTAAAAATATTTTTAGTTTCCAAAAGTTTACTTTTTTTTATAAAATAAAAAGTTGCTTACTAAAAATGTCTACATGCATCTGGCAGCTCTATTTTCTGTACTATTTTCTGATCAACAATTAGTTTTGGCTTTGAAGTGAGATATTCATTGGATGCGGAGTTCTGAATGACCGAAGTCTTGGCATTATTCGAGACATAAGACACTAATATAAATAACCATATTTTTGTTAGATGTTTCTGATAAACTCCATTATAATAGTTAATTTTTATGTAATGCTTTATTTACTTGTATATCTCAGCAATATAATATATATTACTTTTTCATACCCATACATTCTACAGCCAAGTTCATGAAAAGCACAAAAACAAAAATCGAAATAGTTTGAGACCACCACCACAATATTGTGTAATTTTTGTTCATACTACTCTGCTCGACGCAATTAAATTATGCAACTTTGGCGCTTTTTGATTTACTTTTACTTTTTTTCTGTTAAGTGGAGTTTATTTGGTTCGTTACTGCGGCATTTTTGCTGTCAATGTCAACATTTGAGCTGCAGTGGCGTGGTAATTGGTTTGAAGCCAACAAGCGCATAAAGTTTTCACGTTGCAGGTGAGCGTAGTAGAGTCTGGTGTATGTGGGTGAATAACAGATACAGAAAATATTTTTAGAAGGATGTAATGCGCAACAAATACTACATATTGTATACAATTGCAGTTATGAGTAAGCTGAAACTTTAGTCGGCAAAAGGCTCGCTCGAGTATACCTTGAATCACAGTCTACCTGTTGAAACTTTCTAGCACTAAGCTAGAGTCTCGCTGCTTTTTTAGCATTCTTCTATATACCAGCATTCCTTCGCTCTTAGCTAATTTTACTGACGACGGTTTGTCAATACTTAAATATATTCAAAACCATGAAAGGCCTATTTTAGTCGATTCGAAGTGGTAAGCAAAGATTATAATCACAAGCTTTGAAAAATACCAATAGCTCTGCAGATTTCAAAAAAATTCAAAAACTTTTTCACTTCTGAAGTTACATTTCCAAGGTTTCCTCTAAGATTATATAAACAAGATATATTGCTATAACTAGGATGCAGCCTTAATTAGATGTTTTTTATCTTTTTCATGTTATCATGTCCATAATAAAAGAATTTTAGAGTAATGCTTTTATAGAATCTTGAAAATCATTTCGACATCAAGAATAACATATGCTTTTGTGAAAATCTCTTTGACGTAACTCGAACAAACGAGAAACAAAACATAATATAGTATAATGTTTGAAGGTCGACCGCAGCGCTTCATGAAACTTTGTGTTTCTTGGAAAGACTTTTCTTTGCGAGTAACTTTTTAAAAACATATTATAAAAATTATTAATATACTGATATTCTTATTTGCTTTTTGGTATACAAGCACAAATGCAAAGGCATCAATGGTAATTGGAAGAAAAACAAGAAGCAGAAACACGAATTACTTCAAAATACGTGTAATATATGATATGTATATACCTTTAATATGAGTGGTATTCATATGCTATCAATATCTTTATGTGCATATATCTCTTATAAAAACATACAGGTACATACTATAATAATATAATATGATGTAGCTCTATATACAGGCATTCAGCGCTCAAAAAATAATCTGATTTTTATATAATTATGTTTTTGCAAGTGAAATTGAGCCATTGAAATAATTCGAAGCAGCAGGAAAAAGAAGCATCTCCGGTGAGTATAATGAAATAATTGAATTAATAAAGCGGAAATCAAAAATACTGGCAAATAAAGAAATAAAAATTGACATATTTATTTATTTATGCTCCTTGACTATATATATATGTACTTGCATATGTATATTTATGTAAAGAGAAACGCACAACTAATTGGAACAGAGAAGTGATATGAGTTAATGTATACAAATGTATATTTATATACATTAGGGTGTACGTTATTCCTTAAGTTCTTTCAAGTTTTGCGCGAATAACTATGCCTTAATGATTTGATTTTTCTTATGTATTTTGCATGAGATTTTTTGATGTTTTGCAACACATTTTTTTTTCTCCAAACTAAATAAACTCATAACCCTAAAAGCGAGATATTGTAATACCAACCCTCCATCTCCACAAAAAAGGTATAAATACTTTTTTCTTATAAAAACATGCCTTGAAAAATTATACGCAGTTAAAGTTATGCGTCAAATGTGCTGCATTCATACAGTACACCATGTCGTATGAGTAACACAAAATTTAGAAATCGCTTATACTAATGTTCACAGCTTTTGATGTTAATTACATATAGCTTTTAAAGGAATATTTTCGTGGAAAACGCGAATAAAATCTTTTTGTAGAGCGAACAGTTTCGTACTAAAGTAACATTATTTCAAAGTTGTGGTTTTACTTGTTTCATTCAAAATACAAAAACTTGGCATGTATAGTATACATTTCGAAAAATTGCGCCAGCAAAAAAAAAAAATAGAAAAATCAAATTGGCAAATAACAGACACTCTAATACTCTAATACTACATATGCATAATATATAGACGTATGAGCTCAGCTTGCACGTGTGCTGCTATTTTTCTCCACACACTGGAACATACAATTAGACACATGTCTGCATGTAAAAACATGGCAAATAAACCATACAAATAGCTAAGCCGCTTATGTGTGACATAATAATATAGCAACCAAATCGATGTTAGCATTTGCGGTCGTTAGCAAATTTCTTTGTGACTTTTGCCATACGCATTGAATTGTATTGAATGGAATTGAATTAATTGGTGGAACAGCAGGCGGCTTCAGCATAAGAACATGAAAGAAAGTGGGAACATTGAGGAAAATAAGAGAATTAAGGCAAGACTGTGTGTGACAACCGTTGATGGCCACTTGTCTAAGCCTGCTGCAATAAATTTGTAAAGCACACAGACAAAATGAATCAAAAATAAGAAGTGTAAAATGTTGTTGAACAAGAAAAGAGGCAGTATATGCATATAAACGCAAATGAAGTAAATATTTAAAGATTAAGACGTATGTAAATATGGTTTAATTCCGTTATTGAAAATAATCGCTAATAAGAAATGAGATAAAATGGTATTTAAGCGCATCGAATAAGATTATACCAATAAATAACTCTTAATTGGAGAAGTGTATGGAATATAAGATACTAGATTTAGCTAAAACACCCATCATAATTTTGAAATATGATGTTTTGCAGTGCTCTGTTCCAGTGACTGTTAGGTTACATTATGTACAATGCCATCTTATCAACTGTATGACTAACATTTACTTCAATAAAACTCTGGTTATTCTAATTCGCTGTTAGAATCCTATAAATGTAACAGCGAAATGGAAGATAAGTTTCATCTATATTTAAATATGTGATTATATATTGATCTCTCCAATATGCCAACAATATCAGTGAAATCTCTGACTGTTAATCGCAGATTCTCAATAACCATTTCTTTATTTTATTGACGTGTTAATCATCAGTCGATGTTGAATGCCGTCCTGAACGTGGTTCGTCATCAACGCGTTCTCGAGCCTTTTTGAATAATTTCTAACAATCAAAAACACTTGCTCGCGACAAACAATTATCACCGAAGATCTTTTCCAATATTCTTTCTTTTTTATCTTTTCTCAAGTAATCAGTAATTAGAGCAGACCTCTCTTTCTTAAAATCTGTCTTCAAATCATCAGATAGAATAACAACCTATGAAAGGGATATTTCTTGAAGTTGGGAAATTTGTACCGAAGCCATCCATAATATTGTTTCTTTGTACACCCAGAACAGCCTATACCATATTTGTCAAAATCAAGTTTTTGTACGGAATATTTTATATTTGTAAAGAGCATTATAGTTTCCATCTAACCGAAGTTAACGTTTTTTCTTGTTTGATTTATTTTATATATACATTAGCGATATTACAATATTTAAACACGAATAAGCATATACAAACGTACATTACTCAAATTTTTCATTTCGACGAACCTTAAGAGAAAACGTCTTGCTGATAACTAAAATAATATTCTTAATAAAATAATAAAGAAAACGCGTCATAGATTTGTTTTTCATTAGAAAAGTAGAAAACTGCAATTCGACATACCACATGCGATAAGTGGATGGAAAAGTATGGGAGGATGGATTAAAAGTTTCACTTTAGAAATTAAAAAAGGAAAAAGCAATTTCAATGAGTTGTATTTTCTGATATTTACGTCATGTTATTGAAATTTCCATTCGTATCTATGCACGATTTATTTCATTTTGCTTTAATCACAATGTCACCGGGTGATGTATTACCTAAAAGTAACGTTCCGCTTCACTAATAGTCTATTGCTCTCGGAATTTTATGCACACAAAGCATTTTCAAGGGTATGTGTACATACACAAGAAAGTAGTAAAAGATAGTAAAAGTAGTCGCAGTGAAAGTGTACGTCAACGACTTTATGTCGAGTGACTAGACTTGCCGACGACTGTCAAGCGTCAAATGTGAACTCTCAGCTGTCCTCAGCCATGCCATGTTAGTTGCGACTGCTGCGACAACTTTTATTTGCCTTTATATGCTTGTAAATATAATGGTTACTTGAAGCAGCAGGCGACTGTTAGCCTTCAAGAACACACACATACACTCGAATACAAACTCGAGTAGTCTGTGTGTGTATGCATTAGAGATTTCGTAAATAAATAAAGCAATTTCTTTGCCTTCACCACAATACCAACATAAATATTGTCTGTATTATATTATGTATGTCAGCGTGTGTGTGTGTGTATACACAAGTCATTGCCTTTGTGAACGCTTGCGTTTACTTTCGTAGTTTAAGTGCCGCCATTAAGCATTGTTTACTTCCGTCGAAAGAGTTTGTTGACATCCGGCTTTGTTGCGCGTCCGCACGCAAAGCATTGACAAACTGATGAGCGCTTATATAAACATGCGGCAGATATAAAGGAAAATATATTGATATTTGGTTATTGAAAGTTTAATAACTGTTTTTGATTTCACTTTATCACTTTCCCGTTTACTTTCAATTTCTGTGACTTTTCGCCTGACAAGCATTTCTTATCACTCGTTTGCTTGTAAAAATTCATTCGAACGATTTTCTGGCATTCCAGCATTATCTTCTTTGTGCTTTGCGCTTGCTGTTTCGTCACTCTTTTCTATTAGCATTTCAGTTCAAGGTTCTTCCGCGCTTTACGCACTCAGCGCTCCGCACAATTATCTAGCATTTTCTTGCTTATCCTGTGAAAAGGCACACAGCTGCCTCTCAAACTTTTTCTCATTTCTCTTTTAATTTATTTTTTATCATTTTTTCACTTTTAATTTTTTTTACATTTTCCTTGCTTGTTACTTTAGCACATAAATGTCAGCGTGGGTGGTCTGATTTAATCAGATTAGCATATTTAAGTCGAAGAAATGGCCGTAAATGCCGCATAAGGGGGGAAAGGTGCAAAGTAGTGTTGAAAAATGTAAAATTAAAGTTTGCCAGGCATTTGCACATTTACGCGTTTGCTGTCACTTTTCCTCTATCATGACAGCACAAGCTGTGAAAAGGAATTTCATTTTGACATGCTCGCATTGTTGGTGTTCAAATTGATTGTCGAGTTGAATTGAAAGCAGAAATTAAGACGGATGTTATTAAAAACTTTAATGAAAAAAATTAAATTATAATTTTGAATGCAAATATACAAGGTGCTTCCAAAGTAAGCAGGACTTAAAAGAAAAACAGAACAAATGGTTTTTTAGGCAAAATCAATTTGTTTTATTCAAAATAGTCTCCTTCTGCTTCCATACAGCTTTTTGCATGGTCCGAAAGCATGTCGAACGAGTGTTTTATCTCGTTGGCCGGTATGGCCGCCAGTATGCCGGTGCAAGCCTGTTGAATGGCCTCTACGTCTGCATAGCGCTTTCCTTTCATGGGCAAATGCATTTTTCCGAAAAGGAAGAAGTCGAGAAGTCGCACGGTGCCATATCAAGTGAATACGGGGAGTGGTTAATGGTTAAAATGTGATTTTTGGTCAAATAATCGTCCTTCCTTGGATTCTGAGCAAATTTGGTAGTCAGTCAATTTGTGCGGAACAAACGGATAAATCAATGTTTTGGAGATGTTAAGTTCCATTTGCATGATTATTTTGGGCTGATTTTTGAGGAATTCACGCACAGTCTCGATGAAATTTTCGGTGATCACGGATTTTGACTGGCCCACATGTTGATCGTCTTTTATGTCCTCAAGACCACTTTGAAAACGTTGTAACCATTTGTACACTCTGCTCCGGGATAGGCAATCATCGCCATAAACTTGTTTCATCAATTGAAACGTTTAAATAAAAGTTTTACCAATTTTAAAACAAAATTTAATGTTCGCTCTTTGTTCGAAGCTCATTTTCGCACCGATAACACAAACATACTGGACAGTCGATAAAGATAGCAGATTCTAACGCACCAGTCGATATATAGATGGCGCCATAGGGGGCGCTAGATTCAAAAAATCCTGTTTACTTTGGAACGCACCTTGTATACTGTATGTCTTTTTGAATGACTGCAAAATATATTAACTAATGTGTTCGAAATTATTTTTGTGATAGAATGCTCCTCGATACAAAAAAATGTTTTAAAAATTAATTATTCTTCCGCAGCCGCAGTTCGATTATGGTTTCTGCAAATCAAAATTTTACAGCAGCTTTTCCCTTTAATGCTCTACTGATCTATTGGCAAACCTTATAAAGTCCAGAAAATACAGACCTTTATTGTAAACCATACTGTATTTGAAAATTTTCCACCAGCCAGGACTTCGAATTAACATCTAAGGAGTGAATATATATGTAATATACTATATTATGTGGCAACCAGATTCTGCATAAGGATATGGTGCTTGAGAATCGACGATTAATAATCAGAGATCTTACTGACATCAGTGGAATATCGGAGGGATCAGTGGAAATCATTTTGGAAGATCATTTGGGTCTAAGCAAAGTGAAAGCACGCTTGGCTCCAAAATCCCTAATTTTTTTTTGGAAAACAGTGACGCGTTAACGCTTGTGAAACAATACTTTTCGACCACCAAAGACATCACGAAATGTATAATTACTGTCGATTGGTCTTGGGTATATGTTTATGACTCGAAAAAAGATGATCTGGACGACATTTCACAAAGAAAATTAAGAATTTCACAGTTATAAACTACGTGTTACTATTTTTTGCTCATTGTTAGTATGTGAAATACTTTAGAAAACTTCCAAACTCGGTTCTTTACAAAATATTTTACGCTATTCAAAAGTGGTTTGGAAATTTTAGTACTTTCCACACGGCACTGGAAAGGCGGTAATGGTTTCCCACTACTCCCATTATAATGAAAGACAAAATAATACTCAGGCTTCAAATTATTTAAAAGTACTTTTTTACCAAAATTCCTAATTTCTCTTCAGCGTTTAATGTTTACCAGAAGCAAACGATATTACATGAAAATTTGCAAATCCAATGTAATATATTACAATAAGATTTAGATATGTGTGTGTGCCATGGATTGAACATTGTGATTGCGTTAATTTCAATATTAATTGGTATTGGTATGAGAGTACATATGTGTATAAAGGAATGTCCTCATGTCTCTGCTTATGTAAATAAACATGAATTTGAATACACATACATATTTACCGTTAACTGGCTATCGTTGATTGCATGTGCCATTAACGCATCATTGCCACCGATCAATTGTACGCAGGATTTGCTTTGAAAGCCTGACACATAACATGCAGACAAAGCAGGCACATAAATTCTAAACACAAATTAGACTGCCAAGATTTACAGCGCGCAACGATAGGCCTTGTAAAGTTCGCTTGCTTTTTTGGAGCGAATATTTTGAATATTGTAGATTATGACACATATAGTATATGTACTTTTATCTAATTTTGTTATTTATCAATTCTTTTTAATAAATGTAAAATCAAATCGAAGCCCTTGACAGCACTTTAGAATAGTTTGTAGAGCATGCATACTATTCATAGGTAACTAGAACAGACCTTGATTTCCAACTCGACTGTATCAAAAACTATTAGGGAAATGTTTTAAGGGCCTAAAAAGCAACATGAACGCCCAAGAAGACTTAAATCCTACTGGAGTTCGTAAGAACTTCGTTGATAGTTATGTCGTTATGTTTTATCTATTAAAATTTTTCGAAATATCTTAAAATCGCTCTGCGATTGGATATCATTAACATGATCGGGTAGAAAACAATGCATCTTAAAATGCTCCAGTGCGATATAAATTATCGGTTGGACACTTATAATCATTTTTTGTTTCAAAGTCTAGTTGAATTTCTTCAAAGATGACCATTAAAGCTAAATAAAACATATAATGTGATATACACACCAACCCAAAATCGACCTTTTGGAAATTCGATAATTGCCACGACAAGATGGTTAGGTACCTACAGACTATAACTAGATGTGGCTAGAATTTTAGTGGAATACAGTGAAGAATTGATGTTATGTTATGCTTTAGACTAACAGTTTTCCAGATTTACATTTTATAACTCCTTAAACTTCTATGAGCAAATATAGTAAGACTTTGTTCATAATTTTAAAATTTTTAATTTATTCTTCAAAATCAAAGTCTACTACTACTACTTTGAGGGGAAGTAGTAGTAGTAGACTTTGTAATTCATATATAAGTAAATTTTTTGAGCATTGTCTTTACTATCCTGATAAAATGGCATTCAGAACGCATTACAGCTCACTACTCGGGCATTTAAAGATGTTTTAGTATATTTTTCGAAACAATTAAAGACGACATTTGAACTCAAGTTCAGTAATTTCACACGATTTGAAAAAAAAATCAACTGAGATTGATACAGCGCAATCAAAAGCTTTTCGCAGTCAAAGTAGCGCGCTCTTCATTCTTTCTATACTGACTTTTTGTTATTGTTGTAATTTCCACTATACAATATTTATAGCTCGCTGCCATATTAAGTGGAACAAATGCATTGAGACACAAGTTCCCCAACTTGTACTCAAGGAAAATTATAGCTCTCCTACACATATTCACCCACACCCAAAAACGCTTCACTGCCATTTGTTTGCTTAGTAACATGGATTTCATTTGCCGATTTCTTGCTCTGAAATTTTTTAATGCTTTCCGGGGGTTCATAAATTATTCGCAAACACATATAAGTTTCCTATACAATCCACGCAAGAGCAAACAATGGAGTAGTCGTACATACACACATATATACATACATACACATGTGAGCGTATATTGAAGCGCAGAAACGTGACTTTGAAGTTATTGCATTTCTAACTGTGATTTGTACTTTCATTCTGGCGATATTGATGACTCTCGCTGGTTTCAATGGTAGTTTTATAACGCTTGGATTGCGCTTAATTTAATGAGAGAGTGACATGGAAGTGACACTAAACCCTTGAATGCAATCATTTTCAACTTTTTCAAAAACTAATTGAATTTATATTATGAGTTTTAAAGTTGCAACGGAAAAATATTGAAGCTATTAAAAGTTAAATGCAACTGCAAGTTAATTGTTTATTCGCTTGTTACAGTAAAATATTGTATTGCTGTGCTTGTAGCTGAATATTGCTGAACGTGTTGCTGGAATAATAATTATTGGATGGTTGCAAATTCGATAGCTTAACACGTTGGCTGCCAGTGAATCACCAGTGATCACGACAAAAATCTACTCCCAGGTGCCAAGCAAAAAGTGCAAATTCCGTTGTGTATCACCGGTAAAACATTGGTAGCTTTGGGTAGTTTTTTGTCGTGATCACCGGTGATATACTGGCAGCCGTTTTAAAAATATGACGACCCTTCAATGCAGTGAAAGCTCCTTCATACTAATATAATAAATTTTAGTCGGGACATCAACCTGTCTATTTTATCAATAATGTTATCGAGATAAAAAAATAATCGTTCATAGGAAACTGAAAAATTTTCAGAGTATTCCGCTTGACCTTCCCAAGCGTTCTTGCTTCGCTCTGTGGGCTCTAGAAAAGTTTCAAGAAGATCCGACGTTTTCGAGACAAATTTTGTTCAGCAATAAGGCCCATTTCTGGCTCAATGGGTTTGTAAACAATTAAAATTGTCGCATTTGGGAAGAAGGCAGCCTGAGGAGGTTTAAGAGCTGTCATTTCTTCTAAAAAAAACATTGGTTTGGTGTGGCCTGTGGGCTTTCGGAATCATCGGTTCATAATTCGTCACAACGATCATAAATTTGTTCTGGAGAAACAGGCGGTCAATAAGGAGTTCTAATTTTCCGAATGGAGGCGTTTGCTTCAGAACATTTGTCGAAAACGGACAAGATTGTGGAAGAACAATTCATGTTTTTTACACAGTGATAATGCACCATTGCTTCGAGCCACGATTGTGACCGAATTTAAAGCCAAAAACGCAATGATTTTTGTTTTTGTTCCCCGAACTGAAATTGACGCTCAGTGCAACCCGTCGCAGAGATAAAACAAAATTCGCTAAAGGCCATCCCAAAAAGTCCTTATGAAAAGTGTTTCGAGAACTTTGAAGACGACAAAATAAATATTGAAAAATAATTAAATATTTTTCGTTTTATTCCAAATTTCCGGGTACTCTTTGTCACAGTGTATTTTAGGATTACTAGAAAATGCTATTACGTAGTCATCTGCCTAGCTTACTGGCCATGAAAGCACTCTGAATAGCTTTAGTGGCGAAAACCGACAAAATTTTTAGCTGTTATTTCCTTGCTTCTTACTTGTCTCGAGAAAGTGTTATGACCATGGCAAATAGAACATATCGGGTGATTTTTTTGAGGTTAGGATTTTCATGCATTAGTATTTGACAGATCACGTGGGATTTCAGACATGGTGTCAAAGAGAAAGATGCTCAGTATGCTTTGACATTTCATCATGAATAGACTTACTAACGAGCAACGCTTGCAAATCATTGAATTTTATTACCAAAATCAGTGTTCGGTTCGAAATGTGTTTCTTGCTTTACGTCCGATTTATTTTTGTTCAAATGAGGCTCATTTCTGGTTGAATGGCTACGTAAATAAGCAAAATTGCCGCATTTGGGGTGAAGAGCAACCAGAAGCCGTTCAAGAACTGCCCATGCATCCCGAAAAATGCACTGTTTGGTGTGGTTTGTACGCTGGTGGAATCATTGGACCGTATTTTTCAAAGATGCTGTTGGACGCAACGTTACGGTGAATGGCGATCGCTATCGTTCGATGCTAACAAATTTTTGTTGCCAAAAATGGAAGAACTGAACTTGGTTGACATGTGGTTTCAACAAGATGGCGCTACATGCCACACAGCTCGCGATTCTATGGCCATTTTGAGGGAAAACTTCGGAGAACAATTCATCTCAATGGACCCGTAAGTTGGCCACCAAGATCATGCGATTTAACGCCTTTAGACTATTTTTTGTGGGGCTACGTCAAGTACGTACAGAAATAAGCCAGCAACTATTCCAGCTTTGGAAGACAACATTTCCGAAGAAATTCGGGCTATTCCGGCCGAAATGCTCGAAAAAGTTGCCCAAAATTGGACTTTCCGAATGGACCACCTAAGACGCAGCCGCGGTCAACATTTAAATGAAATTATCTTCAAAAAGTAAATTTCATGAACCAATCTAACGTTTCAAATAAAGAACCGATGAGATTTTGCAAATTTTATGCGTTTTTTTTTTTTAGAAAAAGTTATCAAGCTCTTAAAAAATCACCCGATACTTTGAACAGTAGCGAATCGAATAATCAATTGCTTAAAGTCAAATATACTGCCATACTTGTAATGGCTAGCGGTTATGACTTTATTGAGGAGATGATAACTTATGTTGTGAAGACGTTTTTTTTAGGTCATTCAGGAATATTTGATTCCAAGAGCAAAGAGGAAAAACTAGTGAGAAGAAAAGTGTCGAATAAAACTTGGTAATAATTACTTTGTCGAGCGAATTTCCCAATGATAGAATAGTTGTTGACTTAAAGCTACAAGACAACATAAATGAGAATAAAGAAAAGTAAATTTTAATACCGAGCACATTTTTATCTCTCAATTTTGGTTAGTTTGTAGCGAATTTCATACTTAATGCGTTCTTTAAAAATGCTCAGAGTGCTCAAAATACAAAAAGTCGTCTAATCTGCATTCTCATCTTCTCATGGAAATTTAAAAAGCACCAACTGGGGATGGTACGAGTACAAAGGAAGTTTTCTTCGAAAGCCATATGCCCAAACACACAAACAAAGTATGTAATAATTACGCCATAAAAACACATACTCTTGTGTTGCTTCACTCTTGATCTGACTGTGAAGTATTATATTTGCTGAATATGTCTCCTAATTTGCTTTTTATTTTCCACTATCTGCACGAATCCTTGTCGTTTCCTAGCAAATATAAACTTCCCTTAGTTCCCGCAAAATTAACCCTCTTTCTAAGTACATTACGTGCCCTTTCAGTCTACACAGTTCTTTTGAGCGCTGCAAATGTCACAACAAAAGAGAGTTTTCAGTTGAGCTTTGGGAATTCAAACTTTGACAACGACGGGTCAACAGTCTAACGTTGTATGTTGCAACAATGTAAAAGCTCAGATGTCTTTGGCAACATTGGCAACTATAAAAATTTAGAGTAATCCCCAATCAGCTTAGGGAGAATAACGGTTAATAGTTTACTTTATGTCGAATGCTGTCGTTTGAGAGTGTCGACTTTTCAATTGCGATTCTTTAACGGCAATAACAACTAGAGCGTCACGAAAAATATATTTTCTTTAAAGCTTTAAAGTAGCCCATTTTCACAGTAGGTACATTTTGTGTGTTTTTGTAGATAATAAAAAATATTTGTTAGTGATAAAATTATTATATCACTCAAACAGTTATTGATAAGCGACATTGGCGCCTTCTAATGTTGTCAAATGTTTAATGAAACTTTTCGTCCCTTGCATTAACACAACGCTTTCTAAAACTCCGCCTTTTCTACAATTTATTTTGTCTCCTTTTTTCTGTTTATCTTCAAGTGCTTTATCACTTAATTGCCTATTTGTATCCTGCTTGCCTCCAACTTGTTAAATATTGTTGTGGTATTTATTAATTGCCTACTTTTAGGATGCGTTTGCTACTGTTTATTTTATTTGCTCAAGTGAAGGTCCCTTTGAGATAATTTCCATTTACAAATTGCTTTGGCTTGCTGTTTGCTATTCCTTTTTCATAAGCGCAATGGGATTTAATTTTTTTGGTATTTCACCGAAGGCAATTTAAAAAAGATTAAAATGGATAATACTATGATTTAATGAATACAAGATACTTTTTGTTTAAGAAGAAAAAGGGTTGAATGAATTTTTAATTTTTTTAATGTGTTCATGTGAAATAATGGACTCGAGGCTAGACCACGCGGGATTTTATGAAAGCTACAAGTTTATAAATAGCCTTTGCTTAAAGGTTAAAGAATTTTTAGAAAATTTTGAAACCAATCTGTATTGAAATAAGGTCTGTTTTCAAGTTTTGAAGCATAAAAGGAGTGTCAAAATAAATCAATTGTGGCATGATTCCATTCGTTTTTCAACATTCACATACTTTTCAGTAGAATAATTTTCAGCTTGGGTTTATATATTCTTGTGAATTCATTTATCTGACAGTGCATAGCTGCATTTCGCAGAAGCTTAATGTAATACGACCTGCGTCATTGTTCTATGATTTTCTTCAGTAAATGGTGCGCACAAAAATTGAGTTTTCTACGAAGGGCGAGGGATTCAATGAAGTTTTTCTTCTGGACAAAATTGGCTTAAAGGTACGTAAATATCTATCGAATGACTTGTAGTAGTATAGTATGTAGAAAATCCTGTCTTAAAAAATCCTAGAAAACTGGAATATCCTTTCCAGTTTATCTAAATTATTACTTTTTATGAAAAATTTCATCCGTCTTTTTCTTAACGTAGTATCATACGAAATGAATATGAATCAATAATTCGAACCTCGTCGTTCGTTTAAAAATATTATGGCAGCAGCGTCAGCTACAGATTTAAATTTGTGAAGAGCGAACTTTATTACTGGGCACAGCTAGTGTGAAAAAGTCGGCTCTCATATTTCAAGAGTTTATGCATTTAAAAAACTTGCTCAAATTTAAAATTGGTAACTCATAAACGTTTTGAGTTACAGCCTTCTAAGGTGTAGCCGCTCAGTTCAATCAACATTAATAACTTTGCGAATGTGCTTGACTGATTTTATCAATAAACGTATCGTATACATTCTGGATAAAACTCAAATTAAAAAAAACGCCTTTTTACAAAATTTTTAAATTATATTTTAGTACAGATTTTTGTAGGTTGCATCCCTGGGGAAAGCAGGAGATACTGCAGTAGTGGATCTTGTTTTTTGACCCCGTCGGATATCGCGTTTAATTCAGAATTTTTTTAATTATAATTCAAAAATTTTACTCAGTACTCTTGAATATGAATAAATATTACTGTGGCAAGACTTTTTAATTTAAATTTCGCGCGAAAACCCATTATTTTTTTCTAGGTATGACTGTCGGTGACATCTGTACCAAACACCTCATCAAAATATTCAATAGTGTTCAGTGTACGCTTGCCTTTATGAAGCAAAGAATTTCCATTAAATTTTGCGTGCGGAAGCGAATTTCTGAAGCCGAAATGTTGAAAATGTTAGAAAAAGCCTTTGTTGATTTTCTTGGCGTTAGCAAGTTTTTTGAATAACGATGAACCACCAGAACGACGATTAATAGTCAGAGATCTTACTGGCATTGTTGGAATATCGAAAGGATCCCTGGCGCACCGTCTTGTTGGAAATAGAAATCGTCTCCGTCGATTTCATCAAACTCCGCGCAAACAAGTCTATCAACATTAAAGCCCGATGATACCACCAAAGAGTCGATTTTCGGGGATAAAACTGTGACCCCTAAACCACAAGAGGATTTAACTCACCCCAGTAGCGGCAATTTTGTTTTTTGACTATACCAACAAGAAATGGGCTTCATCAGAGCAGATATTTTTTCGATCGTCGCTGGTTTCAATCATTTCCATCGCCCAATTGGCCGAGCAAAGGTACTTCAAATGATCTGTCGGCTTCAATTCCTGTGCTAACATAATCTTAAAATCATAAAGAGTCAAATACGGCAGAGAATTCTCTATGTTGTAATCGGAGAGAGACCACACTTTGCAGTAAGACATTATATCGACTGGTTTGTATTGGTCTCAACACTAACTTGATCGGATGTTTTTGACGAGAAGGTGGCAAATTATGGTGAAGTTTATAACCATTTTAAAGTTGTGTAATTTTAAGTGTTGAATACCACGTTCAAATAGAGCATTATGACAACCGTGTTTTTCGCGCAAAGCTCTTACAGTAACCACTGGAGAACGTAAATTTGTGCAATAATCTTGAACCATTCCCAAACGCCTACCGATTCCCAACTGGACATGACACAATGAAATGACAAATCCTACTAAACATAAAAAAAATTACCGAAACGTTTCAATTGATGAAACAACTTTATGGCGATGATTGCCTATCCCGGAGCAGAGTGCACGAGCGGTTTCAACGTTTTCAAAGAAGTCGTGAGGACATAAATCACGATCAAATGTGGGCCAATCAAAATCCGTGAACACCGGAAATTCCATCGAAACTGTGCCGAAATCAGCATTGAAATTCATGAAAATGGAATTGAACATCTCCAAAACATCGATCTATCGCATTTTGACCGAACATTTGGGCCTACGAAAGGTGTGTGTACGGTTTATTCTGCACAAATTGACTGACGACCACAAATTGCTCTGAATCCGTCGACGCTTGTGACCGATTATTTGACCAAAAATCACATTTTAACCATTAACCACTCCCCGTATTCTAAAACACTAAAACAGTCGTTCGACATGCTTTTGCACCGTGCAAAGAGCTGTATTGAAGCAGAAGGAGACTATTTTGAGTAAAATAAATTGATTTTGCCGAAAACACCAATTTCTCTGTTTTTTTTTAAGTCTTGTTTACATTGGAAAGCCTCTTGTAAATGATCAATTCAATGATTACAAGCAATTTACTAGTTCCTAAGTAATCTTCTAATAAAAAACGCGATTTTTTTTTTTACAAAAAGTGGAGCGCAGTTGGAGCTCCGTTCATTTCATTAAATGGGCTCTCGCTCATTTTGAGGTTAGTTTACATGTTTACTCTATTTCCCCACTTCTTATTGAAAAAGTCGCAGAAAATCACTATTTTATTTGATGATTATTTAGGAATTAGTAAATTGTTTAGCAAATTAAGAGACAATTAATATTTAATTTGCGAGAAATACCTTAAATACTTATTAGTATTGTCACGTGACATCGGAAATTAATCAGCTAAACTATGTGTGTAAAGACCGCTGCTGTTAAGCCTCTCATCAGTATTCGAACCATGTCAATGACGTAATTTTCAGCATGTAACGGAAGTGTTTCCGTTAATTTATGAAATAACATTAGAAAACACGTCACATTTATAGGCGTCAATTAACAAATTCCGCTTAAAGCTTTTAACACTCGATATAAGTTCGCTGTGTCGTAAAAGTGACTCAGAAAACGAGCAAGAATACACTAATTGCTAAAGAAAGCAAAAGCTGACGCAAATAATCAGCACGATAAAATAAATTATTTATAGGCCAGTTACTTTTTCTATACAAAATAAAAGAAATGAAATAAATAAATAAATACTTAGATATGCATTGACAACCGACCGTTATCTGCTGACGCAAAGGAATTGAGCTTTAAGCGGCAAATAATGACGCAAATTATTCAAATATAAAAGACAATGTTCTAATGGCAAGCAAAATGATGACATAAAATTCAATAAAACTGAAATAAAGATAAAGAAAGGATTTGTACGGCAAATAAAGAGAAACTTAAAGGTTCAAAGTCTTTATTTACTACATCGTATATATGTATGTATATGTAAATATATTGCGTCAACTAAGACTATGAGTTAATGGAGAAAACAAAGAGAAAATCGATATTCAAATAAGCAAAGCCAGTGTAATGGAAATGTGAATAGAAAACCAATTCATTGCATTTAAAAAGAAAAATTATATTTGTGAGTCAGTAAGTGTAAATACTTGCTAAGTCATGAGGTATTGGAAGCAGAAAAGGTCACACTTCCTTCTCCATACACACAGATTGCCATAGATGGTGATATGTATGTGATGATTAATATGATGAATTTGATTTTTATCTTTAGTACCGACTTTAATACTACTAAAGTACAACATGAACAATCGATAGATTATACCTTTGAAAATAATAACTAAATTTTGAAGCGATAACTAAAATAGTCTTCAATCGAATTCAAACAGCTCCAACAGTTTATCTTAAAAAATAGTTTTTCTCTAGGAAGCATTTTCTGGATTTGTGATCCAATCATTTTTCAGCTTTCTCTGCGTGTTCTGTAGATAGCCGAACACACACTGCTCCAAATGACAGCAGAAGGGTTTGGGAAAGTAAGGTAATATCTTTTCACCGCATAAAGGACCTAAGGGCGAAATACCACTGAAGAAATTCAAGACTATCCTCAGCAGTAAAGCTGTATACAATGATTCCGCTCTCGAACTACCGCTTAGGGATAATACAATCAAGTGGTATACCAAAGGCTCGAAAACGTCGAAGGGAATTAGTGCAGGAGCCGCAAAACCACACACTAAACTGTCCATGCATATGAGAAGTTCGGCGAGCATATTCCAAGCAGAGGTCTTTGCTTTAAGTCGCTGCGTAGAGATAAAGTTCCAACACCACTATCGCAATGAACATATATGTAGTTATACTTATCGACAGTCAAGCGATATCTGCTTACGCGATCAAATCGCTATTGGTGCAGGAGTCTATAGAAGGGCTGAACAGACTATCAGATCGTAACCAAGTGCCCCTTATCTGGGTGCCCGATCAGAAAGGCATAGCCGGGTATGAACTGGCTGATGAGCACGTCCGCTCCGCAGCATCCACCAACATGGTAGGACCCGACCCTTTCATTGCGATTGGTCCCCATACCATAAAAGAGCTGCTCCGCAAGGATGAAAGTACTGGAAACAATTCCAAGGCATGCGCCATGCCATGTTGCCAACTGATGGTTACAACCTTAAAAGGTTTAAATATGTAATCAGCCTCCCAAGAGAAAATCTCAGGCTACTTGTCACCATCTACACCGGCCACTGTAAGCTCAAGAAGCACTTATATAATATGGTCCTAGCTTTTTCTGCGAATTGTCGTTTCTGAAACATGGAGGCTAAAACTCCAGAACACTTACTAATTCACTGCAAAGCAGTCTGTAGGCGCAGGATAAAGGCCCTTGAATCCATGTTTCCAGAAAGGAATTGCATCGCCTCAATAGCACCTAGCAGTATATTGGAATTTATCAATATGCTGGGGCTAGTTGAGTGGTTGTGACTTAGGAGAGGGTAAAATAGACCTTAGGTCGCGGGGCAATCCACATTTATTTATCTTAGCTAATCTTATGTTGATAGTCTCCCTGCAATGACTTATCAGTTCTTTTATCTGATCAAAAACCGATTTTTCAGGACAAAAAAGAACAAAATTTTAGCTAAAATTTTACTTTTGCTTAAAGTTCCTACAGAGAATATCTTTCAGTTTAAGGTTTCACCCACAAGAGGGATGGATTCTGCGAATAGTAATATTGAAACAGGACAGAAATTCAATAAAAACAACAACTTTACATATTGAATGAGTGCTTCAGAAAATACGAACTATTTTCGCTTTATATATCTATTACTTTGATCGAGCGAGGTTTGACAGAAAACTGTGGAGTGTGACAACTGATAGCAAGTTATATCGGAGCTCTCGTTTTACGCTTCTAACTTTGCACAATCTTAAAAGGTGTTGATATCAAGACCGACATCTGTACGTACTATACTAATATTTTATGCTATATATAAGTTATTTTTTCAGTATTTTTCAACACTATCCTCGAATACTGATATCAAAACATAGAGAAAAATTCTCTTCGGAATCTAATCAGGCAAATTTTTTAAAAATGTTAAGGTTAAAAAAGATGGTCAAAAGGAAATTATTAAAAAACTTATCAGTCATCGAAGCATAAATTTCAATTTCATTCAAAAAGTATAACAACTAAATCCACTAATACAGTAAAAATTAAATTCAAAGGTATCTCTTTTAGTCGTAAATAATTGAAAATTAATGGACGGTTAAGCCCGTAAAAGCTCAATTCGCCGAAACAAGAAAAAATTCAACAAAAAATTTAAATCCGAAATTATTTTAAAAAGGTATTTTATTCGAACAAAGTCAATATACAATTTTTGCTCAACAAAAAGCTTAATTCCTCAACTGTGAGGACGCAAAATGCATTACATATATATAGAAATAAAACACATAAATAAAACAAATAAATTATCCGGCGCTGTCGTCAACCCTTTTAATGTTCAAATAATTAAAAAAAAATTCTGTTGTGTGGCAACAATTTTTTCAATACAAATTAAAAGGAGAAAGAAAAAGCAAACAAAAGAATGTAAACACTTAAACAGCTGCAGGCTAAGCAAATACATTTTTTGTTGTTGTTGCACTAGTTAGCTTTTCTCTCTCGAATTGCTGCAAGCGGCAATGCGTGTAATTCGAGCAGCGCAGTAAACGTTTATAACGGCATTGTGATTTAGTGATAAAAAAGTAAACAAAAGAGTAGTAAGAATAAACAGTTGTTGCAATAACAAGCAACAGCTGCCGCGAAGCAAGTGCAACGCAGTTGTTGCATGCAATGTAACGTGACAAGCAATTATTAAACGGTGTCACAGTACAAAACGCTGCGATGGCGGGAAAAATTGTGAATTATAAAGAAATTGATGCAATAAAAACTATGCCTTGGGCGGATTGAAAGTGCGTGGCAGTAACTATTTGCACAAGAAAACTATAAAAGGGAACAAATAGCAAAATATAAAACATGATTTTAAAATTCTTGTTTTTTCAATAGAAAAATATGATTAAATTGAGTGAAAAAAGTACAAATTAAGAAAAATAGAAATTCACAAATATAGCATATATTTAGGCCGCAATTAAAAACCATTCTTTACAAAAATATAGCATACTGTTGGGCGATTAAAGTAAAATTGTAATTTTTTTTAATTTTTTAATAAAAAATATGTATTATTTATTTCGCTTATATAATTTTTGATAAAAAGCGTGTTTAGTTACTTTTGCAAAAAAAATGTTAGCACAATTTTAGGCAGTTATGGCAACAAATTTTGTTTTTTTTGTTTAAATCTTATTATTTATTTCGCTTAAATAATTTTTAATAAAAGCCGTGTTTAGTTACTTTTGCAAAAAAAAAATATTAGCACAGTTTTGGGCTGTTATGGCAGCAAATTTTGTTTTTTTTTTGTTTAAATTTTTGAACAGAATAAGTTTATTTAGATCACTAATATTGCTGATATGAATCCAGAATAAAAAATTTTAAACAGTTTAGCATAGTTTTAGGCGGCGATTAAAAAACATTCTTCAAAAAAAGGCACAGTTTTGGGCGGTTAAGCCAAAATTATTTATATTTTAAATTTTTGATGAAAAATCATATAAAATTTATCGAACTGGCATTAATTGGAGCAAAAAGCTTATTTATTTGCCATTGCAAAACAAGTTAGCACAATTTTAGGCGCCATTGGCAAAATTTTTATTTTTAGTTTAACATTTTTGTACAGAATAAGTTGATTAGGATCACTACTATAGCATAGTTTTAGGCTGCAATTTACTTTTTTTTTCAATTTTCAAGAGAAGGAAATATATATTTAATTTTGGAGAGTATAAAAAATTATTCTCAAATAGTTATAATTATATACGCTTTATTATTTTATGAAAAAATATATAATTTATTTTAAAAAATATATATTTAAGTTGAGTGGATTAAAAGAAAGAAATATTTTTATACGCATTATACTCCACAAAATAATTGCTTAGGCACCTCTAAGAAAGTTGATCAAAGTATAAGCTCTCCGCCTTAAAGTTTTCTATTCTTTTCTTATTATCAGACAGAAGATAAGAAATATAGCTTCCAAATCTTAAAAAAAGTCTCGTTTAAGAGATTTTGTTGATAACTGAATCTTCTATAAAATGGGCTCTTAAGATTTTTTTCAAAAAATTTACTGTTTGAAACATATTAAAGATTGAAATTTGATTATTTTGAAATTTTCTAAAATTAGAAAGTTGTTTTTTTAATTAAAAATTTTAAATAATTGCTTTTTTAATTTTTTTTTTCGTATGAATTTTCTAACCTAAGGAAAAAATCATTTTAAATCAGAAAACTTACAGTTTTGTAATCAATTTATTGCTCTACAAAAATGGTGTTTTATACCAAAGAAAGAAGTATTTGCTTGTTTGACCCATATTTATATATTTTGCAAAATAAAAAGTTCCGGATTTCCTACAAGCCTTCATAGCTAGTTTTAATAATTTTTATTTTTGTCTTTGTGGAGCTTAAGTTTTAATGAAAAACCATAAAAACATTCGAAAAAGCCTTTTAAAATCGTTTAAACTACTATAAGAATATAAATTTTTCCTTGTATCATCCTATCCTAAACTTTTTTTTTTATTTACAAGCAGGTCTGGGCAAACAAACCTCTCGTTTTAATAATATTAGAACTGAATGAAACTCAACTTTTTAATTAAAATATTATAACAATAAATCAACTTGCAAAAGAGTATAGTACATTAATTAAAATTATGCGCCAAAAAGTGTGCTACAATATGTTGTTAGCCAACTGAAGGCAAATTTAGAAGCATACTTTGAATATGCCAGTAGGAAAGATAAACAGAAATAATTTCACAAAGTACCTTCTGGTGAACGAAAAGTTAGTTTATAAAACGCTAAATAAATTTTAACAAAGAAATTTCCATTAGATAAAAAACTTAAAGTATTTTCTACAACTAGTAATACAGAGAAAATATTCCTGAGGAAAAAATTCCAATTTGACGAAATGTCCCTCCCTCCATTTCAGGTTTGACGATATTCTTTAAAAAAATTGAGTAATATTTAACAAAATACTAAATATTAAAAGATATTGTATGCATTGTTAATATTATTATATATTTATTAATAATACCAATTATTATCACATGAATGCCCAAAATATTTCGCTCTCGCTCGCCTAAAAGCGTTCCTTCCAATTACCATAAATTTTCGCGCAGCACAATTTCGCAATTCACTTTGATTAATATACAATATGTAATGTTCGGTAAAACAATGAGAGCGTAATGCGTAAACATTACTGTAATTATTTTAATGCACGCCGTCATAAATTTATCTGCAACACAACAACAAATTCGCAACCGAAAGCAATTCAATGAACGAGCATAATTTATGATAACACACACACACGCCCGTACCGAATTCGGATGAGTTACTCGAGAGTTCACAGTTAACAAATATATTTACGATTCCGGCAACGTCATAACTACACATACACACACCAGCATATGTGTGCACAGAAGCGCTTAAACCAGTTTGGTTTTCTATTTTATTTTCGCACAACATGAAAACCATTTCAGGCACTTGTTTGGTGGTATTAATGATTTATCGTGTTAGTATGTTTACAAAATCGTATGCTTAGCTGTTATTAGTTAAGTGTGCTCTGCAGTAATACAGACATATACAAGGTACACACACATACATATGTGTTTAAAGATATTTGTGTGTATAATAATGAAGGGTTTGAACCAGTTAGGCTGAAATTTTAGCGGTAGCTTTGCAGTTGTCTGTAAAGTGTTTCTGTGAAGTTTTAAAATTTTTGAAAGAGTTGCCACTTGTTTAAATTTAAATTTTACTTCAATATAACAGAATAGAATCTATTTCTTAGGTGTAGTGCTTGAAAATACATATATTTAACAACACTTAAATAAAAATAATTGTAAACAGGGTTGCCATCTTATTAAAAAAAGTTAAAATTCAACATTAAGTTAATTATTTCACCTTAAACCCTTAAACATGTATGATTGACAGATCGAAAGTGCTTGAAAAAGCTTAGAGTGAAAAAGTTTTTTGATAGAGTTGCCACCAAATTTGAAAAAATTAAATACGTTAAATTAAAGTTTAGGAAAAGAATGCCTAAAGGTCGAACGGGACGTATTTGCTGAATATATTTAAGAATAATTTTAAACAATTTTTGATCTAGTGGTGCCACACTATTGTAAAATAAAAAATTAATCATTCTATTTGATTTTTTATGAAAAAATACTTGGAGCTGGTGTTGCCACCCTATTAGAAAAAAAATTAAACACCAAAATAGGGTTTTTCTGAAAAAAGCATTTGGAGCTGGTGTTGCCACTTTAGTATAAAACAAAAAATTAAGAATTCGAATAGATTTCTGGTGAAAAAGTTTTGGCACAGAGTTGCTATCTATTAAGAAAATTGAAAATTCGTTAAATAAGTGTTGCCATCTATTTGAGGCTGCCAAGTTAAAATGCTTGGTGAATATGGCTTCCGTTAATAATAAGAAAAATTGAAGCGAGCAACATGCAACATGCACCACAGTTTAGGTATGGTCTTATAACCTGAACAGAGTATATTAAGACCCTGTATATAGGCGAACTAGATCCTCAGTTTTTGAGATATCGTTCTGCAATTACGCACGCGTCCTTTTCTCACCAAGAATCTGCTCATTTATCGGAACGGTCGCTGTCGTACCACTCTAGTAAATAGCTGCCCTGCAATCTAAGTGATCGGATTAATGTGCTTGTATGGAAAGCTTTTTCATTTGAAATAAAGCTATTTTCAAGACTTCTTTCTAACACAATAATGTAATCTCCAAAGAAATTCTTCAAATCGAACTATTATATTATACAGCTGTCATACAAACTGATCAAGCAAAGTTTTTGAAAGGAATATTTTGTATTTGTGAAGTGTCTTGTAGCTTCAGTGAAACGGTGGTAACGTTCTTTATTGTTACAAAAATATAAATAACAATTATAAACTATGAATTCAAGCCGAATACGCTAATTCCACGCATCACGAAAATCATGCTGTTATAAAATAAATTTACAAATATCCAATACATAAACCTATTTTAGCAGAGCCATAAACCTAAGATGCTTCTAACAGCATGAGTTTAAGGCCATCCCATTATGCTTGGAAAATGTATGCCTAGTTATTCTGGGTCGTGATAGTAAAACTCCGAAAACTAATGAGTTCTCATGATATTTGAAAGAAGAGTGAAAGTTCCTCTCTGAGTGGAATGTTTATTACCATAAATGCGATATATCGATAAAGTGATATAAATTGAAAAGAAAAAAACTTGTGAAAACTTTTCAAAGTCTCCATATGCTAAAATCTCTTTAATGGGTAAATGGGATTAGTATAAAATATTTAAGCAATAATTAAATATCAGGAAATTGCATACAAAGTAGAGTCTTGGGCGAAAAAAACCGTGCTTATTTCACCCTTTATATTGAAGTAACCGCGCCTAATTAGTATTTTTTATTGTGTACCTTAAAATTGACAAATATTTCAAGTAATGAAATATCGATAATGATATCGAAGCCATTTACCATATTTCAGCGAAGTCGCACACCTGTTCGTGTGATATTAATATGACTACGTTCAATTTACATAAGAAATTTATAAACTTTATGAGAAAATTTTGCATTTTTGTTTCTAACTTCTCGCTTTGAAAAATTTCAAAACTGAGGCTGAAACTTCGTTAAAAAAATATACAATGTATATATCAATTGTCTATCACTAGTCCTTAAGCATTTGGTACGTGATATCGAGACCCTTTTCTTCTATTTCGGACATGAATTCTGCAAGCTTAAAAGCAGCATTAATGTTGTCTATAAACAGCTTTTTCATGCGAGAAATGTATCGAAATTTTTTTAGTTTTTGATTTTCTTAATTCGCATACAAATTCCCATCACTTTTTCGTAGCACAGCTGTACACTTGTATTCTTAAGCACGCTTAAAGCCTTCTAAGCAGATAATCTGTTAATCTGATATTAACTTTTGATTTTGCTTTACTTCCGTTCTGCCATAGCTTACACTATTAGCATGGGAACGCCAACAACGCTGCAGTGGCATATCCTTGCTCATTCATTCCCTGAGAAAAGGCATCCGCCTGTATGCAAACACATGCTGTAGCAGTAAAATACTCAAGGGTAATTGCACAATTAATCACGCTGTCATAAGTATGCCCCATCGATTTGGAGATAAGCGCGCCAGCAGCACAATTAAACAGCTGCACTGTTATAATGGTTGTGTGGCAAAACAGTGGCAAGGAAAGCGTATTTACTTGTTTATGCATCCACGCAGCTCACGAATAGCTCACATATAAGTGCTGCTAAACTAACTTACGAGCTTACTTAAGTACTTGACGAGCTCAATATAATAGCGTTTAATCTCCGATTGGCCAGATGTTTGGCCGTTAAGCACACTTTGAAGTCGGCTCTTGTTGTAATTGAGATATTGTATGGCGCAATCACTAATTAGTAGCGGGAACTTGATGGATTTGTATTGGAAATTTAAAAGTCTTTAAGCGATAGAGTTAGGGGAATATTTTATTCGCATAGAGAAGTTCATTTTTAAAGACAGGTCGATCGAAAATACTTAAAAGCAATAATCAATTGGGTTAGCTTCTGATTCAAACTAAATTCTCAGTAAGTAAGTGAGAGTAAACCTCTGAGAAAACCTGCTGGCTTCCTATTGACAAAGCTTGGCGGTAAGTAATGTATTCTAAAATTGTAATACCTTCAAAATAGCCAAAAATTCCGCCAGATATTTACGAAATATGAATGATTCTTGATTTAACAGTCTAATAAAACAAAGAAGTCGAAAACTAAGAAAAAACAATATCTTAAAAAAGTTATTGTTTTGGGGGCCATATGTCGCTTTGGAAGTCCTTATGGATTAAGAGTGAGAAATTTAGCATAAGAAAGGAAAATTTTATGTCAGAATGCGGTCCAAGTAATAGTTGTAAAATATGAATTATGCAATAATACTAATTTTATTTTTGAAGAGCAAAAGTTCAGCCAGAATTTGTTATATCAATTCACCTCTAATCTTGAATAGCGGAAAAAATCACAGCTACATGAATTTTTCATCAGTTATTCAGTATACTAGAGCTTCATACGATATTCAGACTAATAAAGCATATCATCCTTGCTTCCGAAAATTGCAAAAATTAAAGCAGGATTACACGCAGCACATTTTGACTATACCGAATGCTTCGAAATTCGAGCCATAAGTAGCTTACGTTTATATCATGAAATAAAAAAATTTTATATTTTGCTGCTACTATAAAAATCATCTACAAAATATTTTGATTTTATGCGCCAACATGCACACATACACTGTTATGCCAACAACTGTAGCGTATATTAATACAGAATAACAAATCAGGGCTGCGCTGACGACACAAAAGAAAGCCACAAAAAGCTTGCAAACCATTACGCCACACTGGAGACCTGGGCGAACTGTCAGCAACACAGACAGCAATACATCAAACGTTGGAAAACAGACAAACTGTATGAAATTAATGCGTTTCGCCGACAATTTAAATGCCATGACAATGCGAAGGAAATCAAAATCGGCGAACAAATAACAGACTTAACGCATGAATAAATGAGTGAGATGAAACGCATAAAACTGAATAAATAATAACAATAACAAAACAAGACAGATGCGCAAATTGAAAAATGAAATATGAAAGGAAAATATTGTGTACAAAACCGCAGGGAAATGCCAGCAACGGTGAGGTTAAGCAAAGGCTACGTTTTTAAACGCTCAAATTTTTTTTTCAACATGTGGCAAACAGTTGTTGCAAAGTGGGTGTGTGTGTGTGTAATTAACTGTGTATATATAAGTGTTTCGGTATATACACACATTAGAGAAGCTGTGCTGGCCTCAGCTCAGAGGTTACGTATACGGAGTGTGTGACCAAAAACCTTTCAAAGGCAAATATGACTAACAATTTGCAAATTTTATTTGTTATTTTGTGGGAAATAAAAATTTAAGCATGAATTCTGAGCAAATATGTTTGTTTTGGGGTAAAAACATGTACATAAATTGTGTTGTTGCACACACATGCCTGGCGCTGGAGCCATTAAAGGAACATTAATTTTCATTTTTCCGCTCAAATATATAAATTTGACAGCACAGCCACTTTTTATTATTTCCTCAGATATTATTGGAAAAGCACAAGCATGTTCAAAGTTTAATGCTAATTTATATGCACGTGCGCGACCTGAAACAGCTGATAGCCCCAAGAATGTCTGCAAAAATAGGTGAAATGCACGTTTGCTGAGTCGCTGGCAGAAGTAAGTGTTTCATAATAAGAAAACGAAATAGCGAATATGGCCTAAAGCAGCAGAAGAGAGGCTAATTTGTAACAGTTAAAAAGTTTTTGGCGAAAATTGGCTAAAACTAATATTGGAAGAAGGCGGCGGCAAGCAAAGTGGTTGCAGAAAAGCAGAAAAAAAGAAGTGAAAATATGAAAAAAAGTTCGAAGTTGCTGGAAAAGAAAGTGAAAACTTTTTCTATCGAAAAGAAAAAATTAAGTCTTAAATCACTTTCAATGGCAGATTTGCATATATATTTGCGTATATCTATACCGAGTTTACTAGCATATACAAGCGGTCTGTCAAACGTTCGTCAATACTCAGTAGTTAGCTGCAAACTAATTCTTGCTCCTCTCCTCTTTAATATATTTTCATACCCTAGCAGTTTGGGCACTTGAACACTTAAGCTCCACTTAGGCTGTTGATGACCTGAATAGCATTTTCGGGTTTCGCCACTTAAGCTCGACCGAACTGTCAACTTGAGTAGATTTAATCTTGAGAAATGGGCATGCCCGAAACACATAAATATGCCGATAGAAATAAGCACGCATACTATACCAGCGTTAAGGGGTGTGGAAGTCGTGTGAGTGTACAAAGTAACGCAAGTGGCTGAGTCGAGTATCTACAGCTCGCTGCCCTTATTTCTTCTGTTATTTTTAGCTGCGTTCGGTCTAGGAAAGCAAATAAAGCATAAAATAGCATTAAAAGCATTAAAGTGCAAAATAGCTGGCAAGCATGTACGCGTGCTTAAAGTTCTGCTGAATTTTTTTACTTCAGAATGTTCAAAAGACATTTATTTGCGGCATTTCCTCTCTTGGCTTTGCAATATGTGCCATATTCGCGTTTTATTTATTGCGACAATGGATTGCGTGTTGTAATGATTTATGTGTATATTTCTTGTAATTGAAATAAATAGTTCAATTTGCTATGGCATACTTAAGAATATTCGCAAAAATCGAACCCACGTACAACTGCTGCCAATTGGCAAGGAGTTGGAATTTGTGATTTGTTATGCACATACGAATCATAAATATGAATATATTCATTTAATGTTTATTAATGCATCTAATAAATTAAATTATCATATGAAAAGCATTACATTTTTATTAATGTGAATTTCTATTAAGTAAATAAATAATGGTGAAAAGCAAATACCACGCTTGTTTTCATTTTATAATCTGAAAATTATTTTAGTAGGCAATCCAAAATATAGTTTTTACAGTGAGGTTTGCAAAATTTGTAAAAGATAATTTTTACAGAGAAATATATTTCCTATATACATATATATATATATGAAATCTTCTCCCCTTTAATAAGAAACAAATAGGAAACCGATAGGTGGAGGACCTTTCTATCAATATTAAGAGCTCATGCTAGAGAGCATTATTTGTAAGTATCTACTACCCAAGTTTTAGGTTATAATTTTTTCAATATTTCTTACCCATACTAAAATATTTATATTGTGACAAACAAGTACTCGGAAACCCGAAAATTGTACAGAAAATGCAAACTATTTAATTATTAAACAATATTGTCTTCCTTCAAAGTAATCCCTACCAGATATACTTAATATACTTATGCCACCGATGTTTCCAGCCCTGGAAACACTTTTCATAAGCACTTTTTCTGCTTGAACTCAAGCTTCTTCGCCGAATTTTGTTTCATCGCTTCGATAGACTGAAAGCGGTTTACACGGAGCGCCAATTTCAGTTAGAAGAACAAGAAAAATCACACGGAGTCAAATCTGGTGAATATGGTGGTTGATCGATGGATTGTGGCTTTAACATCGTACTCTTTTTGAAAAAAATTTAGCTTTATCGGGATGAGTCGAGCAAGAACGCGTTTCAAACCCAAAATATCCACCAGATGCATTCCAACGGCCTCGCGAGAGATGTCGAGTTCTCTTACCATTTACGAATTTACGGATTTAATCATAATTATGACTTCCGGAAAGTGAAGCTTGAAAATGTTTAGTGTTGATACTTAGTGGAAAGTACCAAGTTATTCAAAAAAATGGCAAACTGGTAGACTCTATGAGTAAATTTTAGTATTAAGTTAGAGTATCTTAAGTTAGAGTAATCATCTGAATAAATTTTCGTATAATTTTTTAAATTATAGTAAGGAACAGAGACAGTGGTTCAACGAAGATATAAAGTTGATGGAAGAATGATATCAAGTTTGTTCAGATCATCACATCAGATTATGACAGCTTACTGCCGGTCTTTAAAAAAATAATGGCAGAAAATGTATAAAAGAGAAGCTCATAAATAACATTTTATTGAAATTTAAGACGCATTTTCTACACTTCTTCCGCTGTTTATTTCAATGTAACCTTAAGTAAAACTGTTATTATAAATATGTAAGTTATTTTGTTTATGCTTTATAACTTTGTAATGTAAAATGGAAATAATGATTCAAAAACACATTAGAGCAAATCCTACAAAACCACTGTTAGATTTATAAACTGTGAGCACAAATATATCTAAAATCGATCTTATATCTAGGCCAACAAAAGCACAGTAGACTACTGGTACTAATCTAAATCATTTCATAAAAAACGAAGTTTAAACATTTTTATTAGTTGCCACCTCTTCGAAAAGCGAGAAGCGATGAAGCTCACTTTTGGTTAAATCAGTATGTTAATAAACAAAAGTGTGTCATTTGGTGTAATGTTAATCCACAAGCCATTTCTGAGATGCCATTACATCATTCTATTGCCAGAGGGAGCCACACATGCATATTTCTTCAGAAATGAAGCGGACACAAAATTCAATGGAGAACGCTATAGGGCTATGTTTAATGATTTTTCCGTACTTGGATAAAAGGATGTTGATATAGACGTCTTTTCAACCAAAAAAATGGCATACAGCCAGCGAAACAATTAACTCATTGAAGGAAGGTCTTGAGTCAAGATCGTGCGATTTAACCGCTGAACTTTATAATACTGACAAAAATCATGTTAAGAGTAATGAAACGTTAAAATTGAAGTATGAAGATGGTTTTTAAACAACCAAGAATCGAAAACGCGTTTGGAATTATTTGTGCAATAAGTATTGATGCCATTTAATATACCTTATATACATATACAGTACCCCGCCAACCCATTAGAAACATGGTAAATAAATATAAACATTTACGAATAACGTACTGGGGAAGCTTGCTAGGCGAATAATTTGAATTTTTTCCACTGACTAAGTATTAAGTAGGCTGTGCACTACATATTACTCGATATCAAATATAAAATAAATATACCGATACAATCAGCGGAACTTAAATACGAATTCACATTGAAATGCTTACTTCACTTGGAATTAGTGTTTGTGATTTCTGGCTCATCAGCGGTAAATTGTATGACATAATGGAAGAAATCGATTTTTTTCATAAGTGTTGAACTATTATTTAATAGATTCCAGAGTTTCATTTGTTAGGTTAGTATTTTGTGAAGTTTTCTGAAGCTTTATAATACAAGCAATGAAAAATATACTTTTTAGGAAATAGGTAAAAAATCGGACATTTTAAAGAAAACCCAAAGTGCTGTTGCTGCACTTTTAAAAGAGTACATCCTACAGAAAAATAGTAAAAAAAATTGAAGTGAATGCAGCTAGAGAAATTTAAAAGAAGCTAAATGATGCCGATATAAAAATATCGCAAAGAACAGTTGAATGCAGCTTTTCAGAAAAAAACCTAAAAACCGCCGTACAGCAAAGAAATCAAAATTGACCAGGCGAATGAAAAATCAACGAGTAGTATTGAGTAGAGTAGAGTGGATTGAAACAAGGAAAACAAAAAAAGTTATGAATATCCCCCGAAAGTCCCCCATTCAAAGTTACCCTGCTATTTAACATGATTTTCTCCTTAACAAAGATTAAGTTTAGCGACGAATACCGGCTAGAAGCAGTGACAGAAACCAGTCAATTTGTGCGAGGTAGACCGTGTGAACGTTATGTGCAGAAGTGCCTTCAAAAAACGGTAAAATATCCCCCAATGTAATGATTTAGAGCTGCATATCGGTGGAAGGTACTGGACCAATTTATTTTGTTGAGGGAACGATGGATAGGGAGCAGTACACCGATGTACTTCAAGATGGTTTTGTACCATATTTGGCAACACTGAACCCTCCAGCAGCCCAATACACTTATACGTACGCTGAGGTGCCTTTCCACACCTCCCGTCGAACGACTGATGTACTTCACAACTTGGATATTAATATATTATCTTAGGCGGGCAATTCACCCGATTCTCAATTTTATGAAGAGATGAAATTTCAAATAAATATTATACAAAAAATTGCATTCACATATCATAATAATTTTTGGTTTATTTGACTCTGAACGCAAATCTATATGAATAATTGTCCGTGTTTCTAATGGGTTGGCGGGGTACTGTATTATAAGTTCGAACACAGCTGTTCTTCTTTTCTATGTCTTCACAAAGGACTGCATATAGCAGTCCACGTGTGATCTTCGATCAGACATCTAACCTAACCTCACATATTAATAGCAATTACGTTGATCCAAAATTGGGAGTATAACACACATTTTTGAGGCTGTGCTCGCTTGAGCACGAAGATTACGTATACGCAGTGCATGACCGTGCACAATTAAAATTCAAATATTGCTAACGCAGTGCAATTTTTATTTGTTCCGCTGATGAGATAGAAATTTAAGTATCAGTTCTAAGCAAATATCTTTCATTGGAAGTAAAAAAAATGCATAATGTGTGGTGTTGTGTTGTTAGAGCTCTTTACATATATAAGATATGGTATCGTTCGTGAAAAAAAGTTTTAGTAAAAAAATATCTGTTTATCTCATGCCACTATAGCTAAAGTAGTACTAAAAATTGTTGTTCACACCTATTTTATAGTATGTCTGTCTTTATAACAGCAAATTTTGCTTACAAAACAAGTACTCGAAGGGCTGGTATTGCCTGGAAGGAGAATGCAATAATGGTTTTTACAATTTAAGAACTTGCCTCAGAAATCATCTTCACAATTTTGAGCGCACTATAGACTTAAGAAATATTCTCGCATAATTTCGTGAGAAAGTAAAGTGCACTTTCAGATAATAATGTATTCCATTCACGTAACTAATTAGCAATATAATTGACTGCAAATTCAAACAGCCCACATTCTATTCATAAACTTCTGCTGTTTGAAAATGTTTAGAAAAAAAAACTACCAAAAACAAAATTACTTTCTGCTTTGCAACTATTCCTTTATCTCAAATTGCATAAGCCCACACAGAAAAACTTATAAGTGGCGCACTTTTCAAACATTTTCCATAATGTGCTCCAAAAGCTTATTATGCAGATGCGATTTACTTCCAAAAGCCAATAAAACGGAACGGCCAACCACAAAGTTGTGGACGCCGCAGCGCCGCGAATTCGGCGGGATTACGCTTAGGGCTAAATGTGAATTTTAAAATTCAAAAGTGCTGCTGGCAACAACAACTACTCGCGATACTTGCGAACTACAAAGAGAGCGTGGAATTGCAGAGCGACGCAGCGTGCTCGAGTTGGCGATGAAAAATAAATGCGATTACGCGAAAGTTATGCAGATTTGCTCCGGAGTCCATAAAAAGGTGGCAGACATTAAGCATAACTGATATGCAAATGGCGAAGACTCTGCTGCAATGCACTTTATTGCATTAGAACAGCTTCCGGGCGGAAATATATACTTGCGTGAGTGATGCGCTGCAATTAAAGTGGAGCACGGTGGCAGCACTTGTGGGATTGCAATGATACACGCGTTGTTTATATAAAGTTTTGCGAATAAATTAGGCACTTTGTGGGTTGGCAATAAAGTGGAATTGCCAAGATGCTCTTATTTATTAGTGAAATTTCAACAGTTGCAGAAAGGTTGCATTTTATGCGCTTTATGTCTGGCGGGGTGTAAATTAATCATCTGATAATTAAAAGTGTTATTATTACCATTTTTATTGTTGTTTCTGTTCTTATTATTAATATTATTATTATTACAACTGAACAGGGTATCTTTCTATATTTTTTTGTGGTTGAGGGAGCAAAACGGTCGTCCGTGTTGGTTAAGCAGCTTGCAGGTCACTAAAAACACCCTCGGAAACCTGTGAGCGATCAGTTTTTGAAAACTCGATCTTAAATTTTCTCAAGGAGCTGCATATTTTCCGGGACCACTTATATCGAAGCACTGCCATACAAAGTAATCGATCAAAACTAAATTCGTGTATGGAAAACTTGTTTATTTGACGAGACATCTTCATGAAATTTATAACCCAAAGTGACGTCACAATCTCCGAACAAACTGTTCAGATCGGACCACTGTAGTCAATAATTTTCATTCAAACTGATCGATACAAATAAAGACGAAGATTCTTTTATGCTATGATAGATGCATCTGTGAGGGGTATTAAAGCCGAAATTTCTTTTTTTTCTTCTTCTTCTATCAGTTTTTTTCACATTATCAGTAGTAATTTTTCCTTTAAGAGTCAGGTATGACTTTCTTTTTTAGTTCTCTCATATTTTTGTACTATTATTAAGCTTAGCTGGTTTTCTCTTTAATTATGCTCAACTTTTTGAATCGGTACTTAAAATTTTTTTAAGAAACTGTGTTTGAAAGGGAATACAAAAAATTGAGACATGCTGAGACAAAAAATGGTACCAGCTGAACTTCAACGAATAAAAGTTTTTCAGAAATTGGCTTTAAATTAAAGAAATTAAACTAAAAGTTGTGATAATGTCGGACGTCGAACATACTACTCACATAACGGTTGCTTCAAAAACACTAGAATAAGCTTGAATTTATATAAATAAGACTTATTTGAATTACTAAGATGAACTAATTATATGATGTGTTTGCTGGTTTGTCCATCCTACCGACTGTCTATGGAATGTATAAGTCTTTATCTTTATCTTTGAAGGCGAAAAAAAATAAATATTTTGCGTTTTATTTACAATTTTCGCTACTTTTTTGTAGTCATGTAGTATATATAGTTCCACTTTTTAGACCATTGCACCACAAAATGGACAAATCCTAATGCATATATTAAAATTAAAACATAAGGGAGCCCCTATATGAATAAGAATTGCTATTCTATTCGCCAGTGGCCGCCAAAGTGTGACATGAGTTCCTAACAAAGTGAAGTTTAGAGTATTGCCACACTCCTTGTGATCTAGGTAGAGGATTAATGCTGATATTGAAAACATATTGTATCTTTGAGGTCATCATAAGCATTTGAGCTAGCTAGTGGATGCACTCCGTGGACCTCTCATCACCAGGTTCAGTCTTTTCTTTAGTTCAGAACGCACTGTGTTCATCTTCCTTACTAAGGATATCATATTGTTGATATATATACGATAACTAATAGTTATATATATATATATAAGTATCAGGAGGTAACCCAGGTACTTTTTATATTACATATGTTGCTTATTCAAAACTACGAAAATAAATCATGGTTTAAGTAGAGAAGTAACGCTAGTTTCAAAAAAGTAAGTGCCCATTCAAACTCCTTGCACAGAAAACTGTTTATTTCTTTGTTTCATTTCCTATTCTCATCGCCATTAAAGCTAACATTTAAATAAAATACTCTATTTAAAAATTAATTAGATACTTGAAAGCTGCGCAAAATTGTTTTCTAACAAATTATTTTCGCTTTATTTAGTATTGATTTTTTAAATAATCGACACAAAGTTAAAAAACAAATTTAAACATTTTTATTTTCTGGGAAATTGCGTGCCACCTAGACTATAAACCAACTACGCTTCATCGCTTCTATCTAAAAAACCGTAATAGTTTTTGACCCCTCTTTAGGGGGTAACATTCACTTGCAGGTCAGAAAACTTATTTTTTTTTTATTAGAAATGTTCTTTTACGGTGTTTAATGTACTTTTAAAATCAGTGATTCATTTTGAAAAGTTGCGCATGCCATTGATCCCGTAGCCGACCTACAGAAAGACTTCCAAAAATAGGTTTCTGACGACGACGGGGACTTCTTAAAAATTCGTTTTTAGTGAAAAAAATTACATCTTATTTTATCTTAAGAAATTAAAATCAAAAATCTGATTTATTCATTAATTGGTTCACAAATATATCTGAGAAGATCCTGTACATGTTTTGAGTTGATTGTCCAGCTGTTACGGAGAAATTTGGCTCACCGTTTCTCAAAATCACGTTTCCCACGTTTCGAGAAAAACGCGTTTAAAATTTTGAGAGCCGATAAGACGAAGTTTATTAAATCTTGAAAACTCGCGCATATCTCCGAAGCTATTTTCGAATCAACTTCAAATTTTCGAGGAATATTCTCAAAGATAACTTAATTCTGCATATATATAAAAAGATTAATATAATCTCTTAAATCGTTTTGCTGCTCTTCGTTTTTTTATGACTGGTTTGTGATAACATCAAAGGAGGTTAATAGCCAATAGCTATTAATTTATAATTTATAGAAAAAGGTAAATAAAATGTAGAAGAAATGTTGCAAAAAAAAATGGAAAGTTGTAGTTCAGTGGTTATCAAGTACCACCGTGAAAAGAGCGCTTACCCTGAATTTACACTTCTTTATATGTTATTTAGACATTTGCAGTTTTGAAGAATGTTTAATACTTATGTTAATCTTGAGCAATTTTTGTTCAACAAGTTTGCGACAAAAGGTACAAATTCTAGGATGCTGGTTGTGTGTCAATATGTATAAAATCAAGGCAGTGTGTTCAGCAGAAAGTTAGCTTCATAGACAGCAATGGCAGTCTACATTATAAAAAATCTACTTTATGAATTGCTAATGACTACACCACCAGAATGACCAACAACTCGCTATAAATTCGAAACACTCGTTGACACAAAATTCGCACTCTCACAGTTCAGAGAATTTGTAATTACTATAAAAGAGACAATAAAAATTAAAACCCGTTTAAGTAGGAGACAAATGGAAGGCAGAACATTAACTTCCGCCACAGAAGAAAAATACTGCAAAGTAAAACGAAACACATGCGAAGAGCAGTAAATGAAAAAAACAAAAATAAAAGCCAAAGGTTGCCAGAAAATATGCGCAAAATATGTTGTGTTTGGCGAGAGAATGAAAAAATCACACAAACACAAAAAAGAAGAAAATCACAAAAGCCAAAAAAATCAGGCACTTCAAACCAGAAGAGCGTAAAACCGCCAACGTCTGAGCCAAAATGGGCAGCAACAAGCGCCAGGCACTTGCGACCACCAATGTGGCAGCCACAAGCACATTTGTAGCCGCTGCGAGGCTGTCATGGCTGTGGCCACAAAACTTTCGGCTGCCACTGTTGCGCTAAGGCTGTCTGGCCGGGCTGGTCCGGGCGTTTGTCATCATTAAAGTTTTCACTAGAACGTGCATCATTAAAAACGCCAACGAATCGCCAGTCAGCCAACCAGCCAAGGCAGCAATAAAGACCACAATAACAGCAGATAATGGGTGATGCGCTAGTTGTTGTTGCTGTTATTGCTACATGGTAGTACAAGTGTGTAAATATTGTTGTTGTTTGCTTTTAATGCAGTCACATTTAGCTGGCGATCAGCAATTTGATCGCAGTTGTGAGTGTGTGTGTGTGTGTGTCTGCGTGGCAAAACCTGGCACTTTGCCAATGAGGCAATGATGATGGCCTGCGAAATGTGATTTATTATTGTTGTTGTTTATCTTGTGAACATACGCATGCCATAAGTTGTTCTATCTTCAAGTACAAAAGGGCGGTGGAACAGATGAAAACTATTTTGATATTTTTTTCAATGATTTTGAAAAGTTAATGTATGGATTTGCAAGTGATGCATAGCTTGCAGACGCAACACTCCCGACTTATAGTATTTTTATGTTTTCATAATGATTGGAAATATTTTTATTTACTTCCTGAAATTTAAAGTATTTAATTATATTTATTATACATATATTTATGTATTAAATGTAGACATTGTTTTTTCAACATACAAATATACCATATATATTTTATGTATATATAACAGAGCTTAGACTTAACAAAATTTAATAAAATAATTATTTTTCTCAGCTATGGATCATTCGTTACGCAAAATAATTTTTATGAATTAAGTTTGGAGACGATGGCCATTCAAAATTTTCTTTTTACTTCTAACGAGTAAGCAAAATTCAGGAATTATAATTAGTCAAAAGATACGCAAACAAAAAAGAAATAAATGCTGACAAATAATCGGAAAAATTTGAAAACACAAATTTTTAAAAAGTGCTTAATTCGGCTGTGGAGAGTTCACGTGTGGTAAAATAAAATGTGGTGAGTTGAAGAGTGGTGAGTGTGGTGAGTTCAAGTGTGGTGAGTTCAAGTGTGGTGAGTTAAAGTGTGGTGAGTTCAAGCGCGTTGAATGCCTATACTGAGAGATTGGGTGAAGTGAAAATTATGGAAGTAGAACAAGTTAATTGTGATAAGTGAGGTGACATACGCTCTGTTTAATACATTTGGTAATAAATGGAATGTTTTAGAGACTTTAATTTTAAATAAAAATCAACGGAGGGGTCAGTATTTTAGTAGTAGTAGATCGCAAATGAAGGGAATACTCTAGCTTTGAAGGTTTTCGATTCAGTACCCGCCGGTGGAAGCAGAGGAAGAGGAAGACCTCTACTCCATTGGAAGAGGAGAAGAACCTAGCTGCGCTTGGTAAGCGGCATTTAATAGCGAAAAGAAGAAACGAATGGCGCGATGTTGTTAGCTCGCATATAACCGCGTAAGCGTTGTCTACACCAGTAACGAAGTAGAAGACAATCGCATACGACGATAACGCATGCAGCCACCAAAATAAAATCTCTCCCAATAATCTCAACGTTTTTCGGGGTGAAAGTCTTTTTGCATCATCCTATCGCAAATAGCTAAAAATAACGACTCACATGTTGACATATTCGCTTTGGAGCTTATAAAAAGCATAAATCAAGACATATAAGTTCAACTGTAAGGTCTTCTAAGAATCTCTCCAGATTGACAGAAAATGATTTCTACTCCTACAAAAGTGTATATCCCATAAAAAGCACTTATTTACTTGTTATTGTAACTATCTATGTACGAGTATTTATACAAGTTTAGGATATTCCCATTACCACGCGGTTCATTTTGATTTGAATGATTTGTTTCCAAAAGCAGTCAAATCGGTATATTCCGATATCAGTGCCATCTACAGTGAACATTTATCATCGAAAGATTTTATATACCATTCTCAATTAGTTCTGCCATTTAGTCCAAGCCTTTTAGTGAGATATTAGGTAATTCAAATTTTAAAAATTGTTGACAACAATAAAAATGTTTTAGATATTTAGCATTAACTCGTTTTTACTGCTACTGAACCAATTTCGTTCAGTTATGCAAGTACATGCAGACATACTGCTCTAACAAAAATGCATTATCTATATGTTAAAATATTATGGCAATATCTTAAAGTATCTTAAGTTAAGTTAAGGGTCTTCATTGAAAGCGAAATTTTCCCTAAATCTGTTATACCTCTTAAATTGTTTCTAGAGGCTCTTAGCTCTAATGTTTTGTTGAAGAGAAAACAGAACGTCTGATTTTGAAACATTTGGTGGAAGTTCATTTCTTATATACTTGTATATTCATTTTAGCTGACTTTGTAATACCAACATAGAGACATACATATATGTATTTACTTAGTACTTGCTTTTACTTTTTATTAACTCATATTGCAAGTTTCGAAAAAGGTTGCAAATGGCTAAATTAACTATATTTAGCTTACCAGCATCATAACTAATAAAAAAAAATAACGAAAAATTTAAAGAATTCTACAAATTTGCAAGCTAAGTGCATATACATTATGTACATTCAAAAAAGCAAATAACTTTACCAACACACACATAAACATATGGTTTTAAAAATTAAAAAAGAATGTGCATATATCGTTCTTTATTTATTTAGCCACTTTATCATTGCTGCTTTATTGACTCAAGTGTTTTGGCAAACAATTAAAAGTAATTAAAGACAACAACCAAAAACACCAATTTATCTTAGCGGTTTATTCATATAATATAACTGCTGAGTACATTTTTGGTGATACCACGCTGCTATGGCGAGTTAAAAGTGGCGCTTACACTAATTACAAAAATAAAGTTTAAAATGCAAATTAAAAAGTGTTTCATAAATAATTAAGCCTGAATGAATGTTTCTGTGAAATTCTAATCCACATAATATCAAAACATTAGGAATAAATATTTTTTGTCGTGTTACTTAGCTTATATTCCAAGTTCATAATGATATAAATTTAGAAAGTCGCTTTGTTAAAAATATCCATAAGTTAGCGTAAGGATCGAATAATTGCCAAAAATTATATTCATTCTACTTGAGGTAATGTTTTGTGCGAGTCCAGAAATACATAGTATGATTCTCAGAGCCTTTTGCGATGTATGTGTAACTTTCTCTTTCTAACTCTACATAATACTTTCACTATCTGCATCAGCCTTTATCTCTCTTAATTTCTAACCGTGTCTGTCTCCATTTTACTTCCTCTAATAGATGGTACACAATGTGACAAAAAGGCATGAGGAAATGAACTATTAATTAATTAGTAATTAAATTCCCGGGTAAATGATATTTAAAAAATGTATTTTGCTCACATGGTACGACTGTTCTTAATTACTATGCTAAATATGAGTGCGATCTGTCAAGCAGTTTGTTTACAGCCGCTACTAAAGTCTACCGACTACACCTCAGACAAAAATATCGAAGAAAGAATTTGTCTCAAATTTTGTACTTGCAAACAAATTTGGTGTGCCGAATCGTTGCGAATATTGGAAAAAACTTACGATGATTTAATTTTATTAAAAACACAAGCCCAAGAGTGGTATAAAGCCTTTAAAGGCTTGCCTCGTTCTGGACGACCTTCGACCTTTTCAACTCATGGAATAATAAAAAATGAAGGAGATAATGCTTGAAAATCATAAGGCAAGTATTAGAAAGATGGCAAGAGAGCTCGTCATCTCTCGCTAGTCCGTTCAAATGATTTTGGTGGATATTTTGGGTATGAAAAGCGTTATTGTCCCATACGTTAAGATAAAGCTGAATTTGGTTCAAAAAACGTACCGTCAACAGGTCTATTGGGACATGCCTAATCTTGCCACTTCCCATTCCATGTTCGTGGAGAATTATAACTGCCGATGAGGAATGGGTTTAGGAGTTTGACATGCAAACCAGTCAAGAATCGTCGGAATGGAATCAAAAAAACGAGCCGCAACCAAAAAAGCAAAAAACACGCCAAAGTCGCTCAAAAATTAATTTGATGATCATTGTCTTTTTTCGCTATTCGTGGTTTGGTGCATCATGAATTTGTTCCGGAGGGATAGACGGTCTATAAAAGAGCTATAGTTGGACGTATTGAGGCGTTTATGTGAGAAAATCCGACGAAAACGGCAGGACATATGAAAGAACAATTCATGGATTTTACACCATGATAATGCACGATTGTGACCGAATTTAAACCCAAAAACGCAATGAATACTATCGACCAAGCACCGTATTCACCAGATTTGACTCCGCATGATTTTTTCTTGTTCCTCAAACGGAAATTACCACTCCGTGGACAACACAAACAACAACACAAAAACAAAGTTCGCTGAAGGAGCAGAAGACCATCCTAAAAAGTGCTTATGAAAAGTGTTTCGAGGTCTGGAAAAATCGTTGGCACAAGTGTATTACATCTGGTGGATATTACGTTGAAGGCAACAAAATTAATATTGATGAATAATTTAATATTTTGCGTTTTACATAGTTACAATTTTCGGGTACTTTTTGCAATGTATATATTTTTCTATATGGTTGGAATTATTTCAGTTTGATTTTTATCGCAGGTGCAGAACTTCGCTACTATTGAACTTATTTCCAAAAACAAAATATAAAAAACTACAATTTTTTTCAAATCCACTTACTGGCATCAAGATAGATGCTTCTCATTGAGATTTACCCTAAAAACTCCCTAAAAATTTCAAAATTATCAGTCAGCAGTAGTTCGTTAGTAAACATAACCGGAAGTGGTTTCCGGTTTATTTTGCTGGAGCATTTTGAATTGCTAGTTTAAATCGTCTGTGTAATAAATTGTAGAAAAATAATTAACGGCTCTCGCCATTTATTTTAATTATTTGATGCAACTGAGTTTATTGTGTTTAGGCAATTAATTTCATTTCAATTACACTTTTGGCTAGATCTGTTAATAAAATACAATGTTTTAAATTAGTGCCTGTATATTTAGATACGTTACGCGCTGAGTGGATTGTGGTGAAAGCTTTATAGTGGCGGATTTGCGAAATTGCTTGCTTAAATCGGGAGATAATTTATAGTATCTAGTAAATTTCACTTGGTACTTTGTAGTTAGCTTGAGGAACGTAAATTACAAGGCAAATAATTAAAATAGTTTCTGGTGTTGCAATTGGTTTGTAAACTGAATAAATTCAGTTGTTTTTACGATTCGGGAGATGCAAATCTTTCTCATTGAAGGCCATAATGAAGCAAATATGATTTAGTTTTTGCTTTTTTTTTACTGAATATTTTATAGCATTTCAAATGAGAACAGAATAATGTAAGGTTGCAAGTACAAAATAACATTGTGATATGTGTATACATTGGGTAGTCGAAAAAGTCTTTTCGTATTTCTAATCAAACTTCAACATATGTATTTATACCCTGAACAGGGTATATTAAGTTTGTCACAAAGTTTGTAACACCCAGAAGGAGACGTAGGAGACCCTATAAAGTATATGTATTTATAAATGATCAGTATGTTGAGCTGAGTCAATTTAGCCATGTCTGTCTGTCTGTCCGTCTGTCCGTATATATACGAACTAGTCCGTCAGTTTTTAAGATATCGTTTTGAAATTTTGCAAACGTCTTCAAGAAGCTGCTCATTTGTCGGAACTGCCGATATCGGACCACTATAGCATATAGCTTCCATACAAACTGTACCATCGGAAAAAATTCTTGTATGGAAAACTTTTGCATTTGACAAGATATATTCACAAAATTTGGTATAGATTATTTTCTAAGGCAACAATGTAATCTCCGAAAAATTTGTTCAGATCGGATAACTATAGCATATAGCTTCCATATAAACTGAACACATAGTTACTGAAAGAAATGCACCTGTGAAGCGTATATTAGCTTCGGTGCAGCCGAAGTTAACGTTTTTTCATGTTTTTTTTATATTTATAATGAGCTTTGATGAACCAAATATGTACCATCTTTGTGTAAATTGAAATTTCTAGTTTTACTTGCGCATTATTTACACGAAGATCTCTCCAGTTTGTCCAATTCCGAAAAATTTTGCAGATAAATTAGCTTCATAGCAGAGAAAGAAAGATAATAAGAAGACTACTAAGCTGGTAAGGACCAATTTTTGTATATCTTCTAAAAAGTCATAATATTGAATTTAAATATTTGTGAATAAGACGCATAAACTCCGAAAAGGCCAAAATGGTTTTCACGAAAATCTGAGAAATATTTATGAAAAACTATTAGCAGACGCGAGAGTAGCAACAGAGTCCGCTAGATGGTGCCAGCTGAATTTTTATTGCTTTCGAACGAAAACACATAACTTTCAGTAACTGCTCTCCAAAAAATTCTACAATTCGAATAAACAGAAAGAAGCTGCTCAAATCTGCACTGAAAATATTCACTTAGCGGTACATTTGTTCTCAAAAATGTTACAAAATTCTAATCAGTACTTTTCGTTATCAACAGATAAAATACATATACCATATATTTCTCCTCTACTCTTTGTTCCCTTGCTTATAAATATAATGTCTTTTGTCTTGCTAACTTCCGTTGCTAGAATCAAACATAAATGTAGAAGCCATATATTAAAGAAATACTTACAATACCCCTTGCATATGAATCTTTCGAATCTTTCTATACTTAGAAATTTGGTTTCATCACTTTAATCTCATTGAACTGAGTCTTGCAGCTTTCAAATATATATATATTCAATTTCCTTGCAATCCTTTCTCACAAACCAGCGACTTTAAATAAAGTAACCAATTCTTCCGGTGACGCTATTTTGTGCATTTCGCTTCGAAAGTTATTTTCCGAGCGAATTCTAAAAATTATCCAACTCAGTGCGGGCAAGCAATTATCCATTTCCGGTTGTCTAATTAATAAGTTACATTGAGCAGCTCGCTCCGGCATGCTAAGCTGCCTTTCGTAAGTTGCTTTTTAGCCATTTTTCAGCATCCGCTAAAAGCGCTCCAAAGCACACGCCCCGCGTACTTCCCCTAAACTACCTACAGTCCTGCCAAGCTAATGAAAGCAAGCAATAAAGTTGTTATTTCGCTAATGATGAGCAAACTTACGGCAGCTCATTGTGAGCACTGTGAGAAATAGAGATGCGAACTGAATAACAGCAGAAGTGAAGAAACTATATAACATTATTTGAACAGTTGCCAATGTGAAACGCAGCGCGCATTTAATTCAGCGCCAAAATGTAAGTAATTGATTCTTGGTGATTGGTATTGAACTAAAAGTTACAAATATTATGAACAATTTTTGTTTTTTTTTTCAAAATTTAATAAAAATTTTGTGTAGCACCAACTAATTTCCAGAAAGTATTAGTGTGTAATTAACAGCTCTTGCCACTTTGACAGTAACAGTCTAATAAATTTACTAATAATTTAGTAACTGCACTTGACGCTTTAGTTCGGAACTCAAGCTGTTTTATTCACAGAACCATACACATGACTTTCCAACAATTTTCACTTGCTTTAAAAATCACTTTGATGCATTTTCTCTTTCATATTTTACATTTTCGATTTCATTTGCCAATATTTCACAATTTCTATGAAAAGCGAGTAAGCTTTGCTCTGCGCTGCTGCTGTGCTTCCATGGAGATTTCATAAAACGTCACAAATGACAAAAAAAGTCTCGAATTTCAAAGCTTTTATGGAAGGTGAGCGCAAAATGGAAAACGTAGAAAAAAACTGTTACGCAACAAAAATAGAAAACCCGAACTTAATGAAAAGGAAAACTTTGAAAATCCAAACTGTAAATGCTCGAAAAACTCTGCATTTATTTTGCTTTTTTTTAGTTGGGTCTCTGAAAATCAACTGTGCGAAGGTGTGAATTTACAGATTTGTGCATTGCGCTTACGATTTTGTTTTGCTTTGTTTTTGGTCGTTGGTCTTACGTGATGGAGACCGTACTTCAAACGAAATTTTGACTTCAATAGTCAAGGTAAAGCTTTAGCAACAATTTCAAGCAGCATTTTTAATGAATTAAATTATGTTTATGAAGTTGGAAAGTTAGTCAAGCAGGGAAAGCATAAAAGTATCTGCTCTGCTCGCTTGAAGACCGCTGCACATATTAACAATAAAAATCAGAAACTTCCAAACTTTGAGTTAGTAAGTTTTCTCACTTCGAAAAAATGATGATATTTTAAAAGTGAGACAAAGCGATTTTTTCACCGACGTTGCTCGAGTTATAATCGATTGTTGAACAAATCTGATTGTCATATCCTCATGACGAATAGCAAGACATGACAATATAGACTGCTTTTGTTTATAATATTGTCAATAGATGCCGTTGCAGTCGTATATCTCCAGTGCCAACAATCATATTGTGTGTTACCATATAGTATTGGAAAGGTAAGATTTTAAGCTTCATTCAAATTTAATGGACCGAATTATAATCTGCGACTTTTTGCTAAAACGAAATGAAATCGAACCATTTCTGAAACGAATGGTAAGGAGACGAAAAGTGGATCAAATACGACAATAATGTGCGAAAAAGATCATGGTCCAAGCGTGGTGAAGCTCAAGAAATGGTCGCAAAGCCAGAATTGACGCCACGAAAGGTTATGCTGAGTCTTTAGTGGGATTGGAAAGGAATCATCCAATATGAGCTTCTCCAGCCTGGTCGAACGATTGATTCTACATTTCACTGTCAACAAGTGATGAGCTTGAAGCAAGCAATCGAAAAAAATGGCCAGAACTGATCAACAGAAAGGGCCTCATCTTCCATCACGACAACGCTAGACCACACAAATCTGTGATGACTCGTCAAAAACTGGGAAAGCTTGGCTGGGAAGTTTTGATGCATCGACTATATAGACCTGACCTTGTACCATCGGGCTACTATTTGTTTCGTTCAATGCAGAACTCCTTTAATGGTGACAATTATTTTTCGCAGTTTTTCGCCGAGAAACCAGAAAAAGGGATTAAAATGGAGCTAGATACGGGTAGATATAAAGATGTTGGGTGAGTGACTTTCTATAATCTAAGCAAAATTTGTTTAAAAGAAATAATTATTTTCAGTGTTGCCACCTGTTTTTAATTAAATTTGTAAAAAAATTATGTGTTGAAAGTTCTACTGCTTTACGTGGATGCGAAATCTGCAACAAATTTTTAGAAGCTTAATTTTAAATAGGCAGCGTTGCCACCATAATACAATTTTTAAATGGAGGATGAGTTCAAAATAAAAAAATATCTGATATATCATGCAAAAAGGCTATTTTATGAATATTTGGCAAGTAAATTTTTGGCGTTGCCACCATAACAAAAATTATTTATAAAAAAATTTCGAATTTTCGTAAATGGTCAAAAATTTTTGAAGATATAAACCTAAGCAAATAATAAATTTAAAATTGTTATGTGTTCTGCAGTTCGAAGTGCCTTTATACAGTTGCAACAACTGCATTCTCATTTAGATAGAAAACGGGAAAAACTATTAAATATTATTATTATTCCAAGTATTGAAATGTAAATGACTTCGCAAAAACGAGCAGACAAACATAAGATTGTTTCAAAATTGAAGAAAAGCTTAGAAAAGTTGGGTAAGAACATTAAACTGAACATGAAACACATATATAGATATTGGTATACATATGTATGTATGTATAGTCTGTTATCGCAGTAATAAAAAAATTAGGCGCAGTCACGATCTTTAGCTGACATTATGCAATGCCAAAAAGTAAAATTTTTCTTCAATATTTGTGCTAATTACGCGCTCTAGAAAAAAATGTTGAAATAAGTATTGGATTTGTTGTGTAATTCCAGCACTTGAGAAAGGAAATCTACGAATTTATGACAGAAAAAAGTGACACAGCACACCCTTGCACAACTGTCAACACACCACGGAAGCCCAATAATTTAGATAATACCAAATTTATTCCAACAAATGCGATAAGCATTAAATTGATTGATATTCATACATGACAGGTTGCTGGTAAACACAAGTGTACATGTGTATGTGTATATGTTACTGCATGTGTGCTGCTATCAGCGCCATCACCACTTCAAATCGCAACAAATCAATCAAGCCACTGAAGGCGCAAGCGGCAATATGCCGTAATCGCCTGTCATTTGTACGCTTAACGGTATTACCGGTAGTTTGTGGCAGTCAACGTTGCTGCTTTTGGGCTTTCGACAGTTGATGATAAAATCAACACGGGAATAGCGTTTGATAACTCAACATATGGAAAGAAGTAAGGAAGGAGTAAGTTCGGGTGCAAACGAACATTTTTATAAACTTTCAACAGACATATAGCCATACGGATTTCAACTTATCTCGTCAATCTGATCATTTACATAACCCTATATCTATTTCGATTAGTTTTAGTTGATACATACAACTGTTAGGTGAACAAAACTATTATGCTTGGCAGCAACAGGTTGCAAGCGTACAATTCTACTCTGAACAGCGCATAAGTTAGCAATGAAGTTCGTTACACCCAGAAAGAAATCCGAGCTGATTCGGTTCAGCCGTGTCCATCTGCCTGTCTCTATATATGCGAACTATTACGTAAGTTTTGAGATTTCGATCTGAAATCTGCCAGACATGGTTTTTTCACCAAGAAGCTGCTCATTTGAGAGAACTCCCAGGCATCGGACCTTTGTAGGATGTTCCTACCATACTAACTGATCAGTTAAAAATCTTTTTATTTTACAAAATATGTCTACAAAATTTGGACCTTTAAGGGTTACCCTTTGGTTACCCGGAAGTTATTGTTTTTTTTTGTTTTTCAATACTTGCGTTGGAAACATATTTTCGAGGTACTGCCCTTGTTCATTGATTCTTTTGCTGCATTAGATGAATTTGTTATTAGTTAGATGTTTCATGGAACTTTACTTAACTTTTCGCCTGCCAGTTTCTAATCATCACTATCTCGAAAATACCAAAATGATCAGATATTGTTTTTAAAGTAAAATGTTTCTGCGATTTCAATTAAAAACATTTCGTTTAATAGAATATTCATTCCAGAAAAGATATAATTCCACCAAAAAATATCCACTGTTATTTCTGAGGACTTTCGGAGAGGAGTAGTTGTATTTTTCTAGTAGAATAAATAAATATTTTCTTCTGAAAAATAATTATAAAAATACATCAAAAATTTTTGTTGAGATCAGCATTGTCCAATCCATTAAATTCTCAATATCTTCTCCTCGACGCATCCGTAAGAAATTGGCCAACTAATTCGTACATATATTCCATAGAATATATTTGAATATGTGAATATATGTACGTGTGTTCGTTATCACGTGAACAGCTGATAAATGAAAGACGACGTCAATCTTCTGGGCCACAATGTTGACTAATCATTATTATTGCTCAATAAAAATCACAATTTGTTAAGCCATCTTAAGGTAACCAAGCAAATGATAACGCATTACACACATACATATTCTGCATATACATACATACATACAAACGTCGATGAAATAATTTAGCATTTCATTATCACGCGATTGGAACTTGATAAGTAAACCAAACACGCAAATGGTCATAAATAAAAGTGTTTAGTGATATGAACGTAGCCCACCTCGGCACATAAAATGAGAGAAGAGAGATAAAATAAAAACGGTGCTGTAAAGGCAGAGGCAGAAGAACATTGTGCCATACACGAGGTCCAAAATAAATACGTTTGCACATGTAGGCATGCTCGCGTATGAAGTACAAGCATTTATTAGCGCTGCCAACGGCACAGCAGGGCGTATACGTCACATTGAGTCGTTCTAATCAATCAGACTAAACAAATTGCGCTAAAGCGCGCGGACTCAGTGTTGGCAAGCGTAATAACATTGGGGTGAAGCAAATGCTCAAATAATACAAGCATTTAAATAAACAAAATAACAACAACAATATTAACGAACCAATTTGTTTTTGAATGGAAGAGAAATGCGGCATTAATTGTAACTAGGAGAGCCAGCAGGTACTCACAGTTAGGGCAATTGAGTGCGCTCCCCTGATATCATTTGGTGTAGTTTACGTACACATTTATGGCACATGCTGTGAGTTAATATAATAAAATGTATTAAGTCAACATTTTTGATTTGCGAATTTTTTGTAATTATATACAATGATACAAAAAGTATATAAAGTAAAATAAAATAATTTAAGATATAAAAGTGCAATTTGGCACAGAGGACCGCAGTGGCCAGCAGTCGCCCTCCTGAACCACTGAAACTACAATAGCCAAATTTGCTTGTTTCTATTTGTCTAGAACTATTACCAACAGCGTGAAAATGGATAAAATTGGATGATAACTGCGCCCACTCTTCATATAAGGGTACTATTAAAAACAACTAAAAGTGCGATAATTCAATAACTAAATACGCCAGAGAGAGTAAATTTTACTCCCGACATGGTATGAGAAGGCTTTATACAAGCCGTCGTAAAAATCGAACAAAACATATAAAATTGTCCATAATTATATTTTTCTATGCTTTATCTTCTCGCCAACGTTCTCTAAAACTAGTAGGAATTATTTTATGATGCAACAACAACAGTACATGAAATATTATAATCGAACTTGATCTTCAAAAACAGACTCAGGTTTCAATGGGGCGCTGCTGATAGACTTTGAATCAAATGTCTGCTGTTGAAAGAGAGTTCGAATGACTTATAACAAAAATCAGATATTCGAAGTATAAAAATAGCACAATAATAATGTTAATTACAACCCAGGCATCTCATTTGACATGGGGCCTAAAACAAAACGAAAATATTTGTTTTAGTGATTGTATTTTATGCCAAAACTAATCACTTGAATGCATTAGTTATTTATTTTATATAGATCTATAAAATGTCTTTATTATTTCCCATTCGTTTTCTGTACTTCTCGTCTCAATTTCACAAAAGTTCACTGCCACCAGCGAGGGAAGCGAAAACCGTAACCAAAAAGCAAACAATTATTAATATTGATAATAATGACATGCTAATGACCATTCGGCATGCCTCGAAACGTCGGAAGCATGCTCTCGCATGACACGCGCTTAAAGTGTTAAACAAATGTTAATGCATAAATAAGTAATGGCCCAATAGAATGACAGTCTAATTGAATTAGCTAACACGAAACGATTTTTTTTAGCTATTTACGATATAATACAAATGATTGTGCGGTTATATTAAATGAGAATGGGAGTAAACACTTAAATGGTAAAATGGGTGGACTAGAATGATTTGCTAATTGAAAGCAATAGTTTAGTTGATAAAATTTGAATATGAATAATTATGTCTATACTAATTTTAGAATTAATAATAATTTTAATTGGCATTAAAGTGGTAGCAAAGGATATCAACTTCTCTTACGGATCAACTCAATACACTTTGGTTAAAGTTTTGGGTATGCCAACGCTAAGCACGTACCGAACGACCCGCATTTTTTTTTCAAAAGTGACGTTGAGTAGAAGTAGACAAAGAAATAATGTAGCTGAGAACCCTTCGTAATTCCATCGTATTATTATTTGTCACAAGTGTATGGAATATTATATTAGGGTACTACAAGGGTTTATGTTTTTCAAAAAATCTATTACAACTTTACTTCCGCCGTTTTCCAATAGATGTCTCTAGGGTCAAGCACTGGTCGATTAAATCGATTAAATCATTTTATATCGATCTTGGACATTTGTGTCAACATTAACCCAACAAAATATTTGTAGAGATCTGTTTGCCTCCCAAACTTATTCTCAACTGAAAATTTCACTTTTTGAGCCGAATTCTCGACATTTGCGGGAAATTTTGTTTTTCTTTTTTAATACCAAGAAAAGTGCGGCTGAGGACGCGTCCACGCTTTACTGAAGCTGACACATACACATATAGATAATACTATTACTCTACTACTACCATCTATATGATTTCTATTAGGTATTAAAAAAATATAGAAATTTTGTAAAGCAACTTGTGTTAGTTTACAAAAAAATGGATCATAAAGCATTACGTGTGTTAATTAAGCATTGCTTTTTGAGGGAATAAGGGAAAACACTTTTGGACCGTTTTTACAAAAAATTTACAAAAAAAAACTAAATTTTCAATTTGATCGGAGTAATAGTTTCGGAGATATAGCCTTGAGAACTTGTGTGCTCGAGGCTAGCTAGGCTAAGTGCGTCGTCTTTAAACGCGTTTTTTACGAATTTTTTCGATTGTAACTATTTGAAAAAAATTTCGGAAATTTTCACTGTTTTTTTTTAAATATTTGCCAAAAATCCAATTTCCAGATTTTTTTTCATCCAAGTTCTAAATTAAAGTCTTAATTAAAACACATATTTTTTCACTTCAGATAATCTGTAAGGAGTTGTCCTGCCAACGCGGGCGCATCTTTTCTCCGAGGGGTCACCAGAAATGGCGTCACAATGGCGGAGCTTAAATTATTTTTTTCCAAAAATTTCTGAATTTTTTTGTCAATAGTCTGTGTTTGTAAGAATAAAAAGTTCTAAAGAAATATATTATTTTTTATATGAGAAAAACATTGTTGAAAAAGAGTGTTTTTCACCCGAGAAAACCCATCACTTCAGCGTTGGCTTCTTTGTATTGATTCAAATGGAACCTATCCTTTAGGCGATAAAAAAAGTGTATTAAAATACGTTATAAATTAGTTTTTTTCTGTTAAAGTCAACGCTTTAATATTGTCAGTGAACTTCTACGAAGCTTTCACTACCTCAAAGTTCACCACAAAGTCTTGCAAACGTTTCAATTTCTGACATTGTAACCAAATGAAACTCAACGTTCAACTACACAATTCAAATTAGAATTTATGGCATGAAAAGTCATAACTAGTTCAGAAGCTAAGCTTAATTAAAGCTTAAATAAGTTATATTTAATTGGCTCTCTCTCTCTTCCCCTCTCTCTCACTCCAATTGCCTTCCAAAGGTGGCAGCTAACGATAAGTGAGCACATGAATTATTCTATTATTCTACAACCACCAGGTTTAAAATCCAACAATTATATATTTTTTTCAAGAAAGACAAGCACAAAGCTTCCAATCTGCTTTTACACACAAAAAAGTTTCCAATAATAATCCTTTAGGATTATATAACTGAAGCCTTATCCTCTTCATTGGTGGTAGCAAATCAAGACAAGCGCTGAAAAATGGAAATACTGGCAGACCGAAAGTTCGCCAAGATTTATTACTTTTATGAAGAGTGGCCTTAAGCACACACGGCAGCATTGCAACGCTACAGATTTTTGTGCAAAATTTTTAATCCGCCGAATGTAAGATAGGCAGCCTGCATGCTCCCTTTAGACACACCCCAACCACCCAAATCTTACTTAACAAGCATATGCTCGCTTGTTACTGTTCTATTCAATCCCCCGTCTAAAGCCTTTGGGATTGCATAACATGGTGCTGGGCCCCCATTCTTACACAAATGCTCTTTATGCAGTGTTTGTATGAGTGGGTGTGTATGTTTGTGTTGGTATTTCCGCAAATGTATCGCTCGTGCCAGCGGCTCTGAAGTTCTCAAATAACACAATTTGTGTGTAATAGCCCACATATAGACATTTATATATACTCAAATATACAAACAAGTGTCTGTTTTTGCCATGTGAGTAGCGCTCTAGCCTATGGCCATTGCAGCAGCGTAACAGAAATGCCTTTAACTAAAATTGATTGCGCGCCTTTTGCAAACTTTGAACGGCGAAATAACATGAAATATGCTCTTTGAAGTTCGAAGTAATTTCCTTTTGATATTTATAAAAGAGTTAAACATTCAAATGAAATATTAACTGTTGCTTTACTTAAAAAAATAATGGCCTCAATAAAACTTAGAGCATGTAACGGGTGATCCATGTAGAGTTACTCTTTTCAATAGCCTTTTTTTGTTCAGCGATGAGGTTCATTTCTGGCTCAATGAGTACGTAAACAAACAAAATTACTGCATTTAGGACGAAGAGCAATCTGAAAATATTCAATAGAAATATATCCAATTCATCCAGAAAAAAATAACGGTTCTTCAAAAATGATGCCGGTGAGAGCGTAACCATCAATGGGCACCGTTATTGCGCCATGATTGATGCCTCAAATCGAAGGTCTTGATCTCGGCGACATTTGGTTCCAACAAAACGGCGCCACTTTCCACACATCGCATCAATCGATATACATATTTATTGAGAGAACACTTCTATGAGTAGATAATTTCACGATTTAGGGCTGTCGATTTTCCTATGGGAGTATGTTAAGTCTAAAGTCTATGCAGTTATTCCCGCTCTGATTACGGCTTTTGAGCAAATCATTACGGATGTCAATCGCCAGTTATCTGAGGCGTAGCCGCGGCCAACATTTGAAGGAGATTATTTTCAAAAAGTAAATGCCAAAGAATGTTCTTTCGAATGACAATATACATTTCTGTGGCTTTTCTTCAAATAAAAACCTCGAATTAACTCACCCTTTATATAATTATGTTAATGATGAGACTGTAACAGCCATCATGGGCAATATTTTTTCTGACAATTTCTGAATGGAAAACGTCGATTCAGACCGCCATATGACCACTGCTGTGATTACCTAAGGGGGGCACATAACACAACATGCCATTGAGAACAGCTTAAACCACTTGTGTCCAGCTTACAAAAGGAACATCGATGTATTGGTACCGGAAAAAAATCGTAGATGCATTTGCAAAAAAATCGATTAATTTTTTCAGCAGATCTTGGTCCTTTACGATAACGTCAATCGCGGTTAGCTGCCATAAACGGTGGCCAAGCCAGAACTGATTGTCAGGAAGGTTTTTGTTTGTTTAGGGGAATTAGCAGGGATTCATCTATTATCGGTTCTTACATCGAACCTGTGCCATTAACAATTGCACCGTATAAAGAAAGCAATCGCCTAGCAGCAGCCAAATTTGCTCAATAGGAGAGGAATTATGTTCCATCAGAACAACTTCAGGCCACAAGCAATGTGGCTCGTAAGAAACTTCGAAAGCTTGATAAGAATGATTTCATACATTCACCTTAGAGTTTGACCCTGGTACCAAGGAATCGCCTAAAGAGAAATTTTTGAAAATCAATTGCCCCAGTTTTTCTTATGAAAATATTTCAAGAAAGATGTTGGCAGAAATTACAACCAATTCAAAAAAAAATTATATTTTTTTTATAAATTTCATTGAAAAGTGATACCATGCACTTACATATATCTGCTAAATAAAACAAATTTTGATATGTGGACAGCTTTCCAGCTGTGACAAGCTAAGTGGACAACTCTCAGGACGTAGGCTTTGTCCTAAATATACTATAGAAATACTGTAGACAGTGTGTACATAATACAATAGCACGTAAATCGAACAACGTACATAAATGCCACAACATTGCTCAGCACTAACGGCAGTAAAACCACAAAATCCGCTGTACAAAATGACAACTGCAAGTTGAAAGCCGGAGACTGCCTAGCGCTACTATCAATACACAACAACGCACACATCCATACATACATGTAGTATACATGTAAATAGTATAGCTCTGACGGCACTACCTTTTGCAAATCATAATCAGACTTGTCAATGGAAATACCAGTGTAATACCGTTATGCCACAAATGAAGCGCTAACAACAAAGCAACAAATATTTACATAGAAATTGCTGCGAGCAGCGAGCAGAGTTGCAACAAAAGAGCAACGAAGAGTCTAGTAGCAGTGCTGCAAAACAGTTGGTCACTTAATGGCACTATACTGTTAGTTGCAGTAGTAGTGGTGCTGGTATTAGCTATCAATATTTTATCACAAAGAAGAGTATTATGATATAAATTGAATATTATGTAACAGTAGATTTGTAAGTAAATGCTGTCGAATGGAAAACACACACATGTTCACTTCTATTATAGGAAAGTCTTTATGCTTGAATGGTATAGAATACACATAAATTTGTATATACAAGTATATGTGAGATAGAGAGAGGCGTGCGTCGTCGTACATATTGACTACTAACTGTTTAGTAATTAATAGTGATCTTTTGTAATTTTGTGCTTTGAGTTTTATCGTCAAAGGTAAACTATTTCATTAATGAATGTATATAGTAAATTAATTAATATTTTAATGAATGCTGAAGTCTTCTGATGCAACTACTAATTGCAGTTATTTCAAATGAATTCACCAATAATTGCCGCTATGTACAAAGCAAGCAGTTTAATGAAATATATGAGAGCTCTTACGATAAATCACAATGTAAGTATGTATTGGATGTAAATTTATAAGAGTAATTTTAAGAGTAATAGTTTGATATATATGGGTGACTTACAAAACAGTTAAGTTTAACTACACACCCCCAAATATATATGTATATTTATATAAATATGTGCATATACTTATTTTATGTATATATTTTTTTTCACTTTGGAAATCTTAGCAAATTTTGTTGCTATCAAGTGCCCAGATAACGAATTTATTCCTGAACGTTTGTGTTATGGTTTTGCTCTTATGAAATTTGCATTTCTTAAGTTTTGACTCGATCTTATATCTAGTGTAGCAAAAACAGTGTCATCAAAATCAAAGGACTGAAGAGAAAACACAAACGGACAAATAAAAAATTGAAAACTTGCCTAAAACTGAAAAAAAATTAATATTTTTTGTTCAATTCTTTTTTATAATTTTCTTTCAGCTGAAACTTTCAAATTTTAAGATGAATTCGCCGTAAAATTGAAGGTTAGAGGTTAAAGGAACTTCAAATTTTTTTTAATATTTTTAGAAATTAAGAAAAATTATTATTAATACAATTTAGAAAAAAATATAAAAATCTCGAAATACAAATTTTAAATCTATTTTAATTCAGACCTATTTTTGTTCTTTTCACATTTTTTTATATTTTTTTGTTTTGGAGTTAAAAATTTAAATGTTCAAGTTTTAAATTGGATTTTTAGTTAATTGTTTACTCAAATTTTTTTGCTATCAGAATGAACAAAAATTGGTATATTAAAATTTAAAAATAATAAAAATATTAAAATTTAGAAATAATATTTTTTTTGATTTTTTTTTATTTTATTTTTATTTTTTTTATTTTTTTTTTTTGTAATTTACAGAAAACAAGTTAGAAAGTGTTGAAATTAGAATTAAATATACTTTAAAAATAAAAAAAAAACAATATTTACATTTGAGCTTTTTCATTAAAAAAAATTAACTAATTATTTATCTTAAAATGATTTCTGAAAGAAAAAAATTTAAAGGCTATAAAATTTTATAATTTATTAAAATTATAAATAAAAATTAAAAAAAAGTTATATATTATTTTTTTTTAATTTAAATTTCCTTTAAATATTTTAATTTTAAAACTTTTTTTTTTAAATTTAAAAAAATTCTACGAAAATGTATCGCTCAATAAATATAAATTTTTTAACTTGAAACTTTTTAAAATCAAATCAACCATGTAAAATTAAAATTTGTGATAAGGATAATTAAAAAAATATTATTATTAAAATTTTAAATAGTAAATTATTATAATTAAACAAAATTATAAAAATATTAATATAAGAAAATTTTATTTGTTTGTTTAAAAGAAATAGTTTTAAAAATTTCTTCAAAAATTTAAATTTTTCTGTTAGTTTTTTAATTAAATTTTTTTTTTTTAATTTTAAGACTAAAGTTGGTAAAAAGGCTAATAAAATTTTTTTAATAATTTAATTATAATTTAAAAAAATTATAAAAATTAGTTGGGCTTTGCTTAAATTCTTTGATTTTGTCAACAAATTATATTTATGTAACCAAATTTCTGCTCAAAAAATACTAGAAATTTTAGTTAATGGCTTTCTGTTAATATTATATGTTACCAGCAAGTATGAGGGTTAATTTGCATATTTTTGCTTTTTGGACATAATAGTTATATTAAGGAATCGGCTTTTCGCGCATAATAAACTTTGAGTGTTATTTTGGTAATTTGAAGCGTCTTCAAAAAATACTGATGTACGAACCTGAAGGAATAAAAGAAAACTCTCTAAGCTTTGAATTTCTGCAGACAGAGAGCGCAAGTTAGCAAGAAAGTACAACATTTTTGTCAAGGTAAAATCAAACTTGAAAGCTTGGTAGGATTATAAAAGAACTGGGACCATATTTTATATATAAACGAGATTCGTATATCTATAATTAGTTGAGATATCAGAAATCAAAATATTCATACCGGGCTTAATCAGGCAAATCCACCTAAGAATATTAAAGCGATGCTCGAAATTCACCTATGATAATTGTGCGATTTTGATTTTCAAATAATAAAATTGTTAAGAAGGAAAACGACCCCAACAAGAAGAAACTACTCCCAAAATTCAAACATCCTTTTGACGCTAGCCATTCAGAAAAGTGACATTTTGTTGCAAAAAAGTACGATATATACTATATGCAATATAGTACAGTTGGTGAGTTATATTAATATTCGTATATTATAATATTATTCCATACAGAAAGTTAATATCTACATACGTACTTATATATATACATATACATTTTCATACAAGTTTAATATAAAGACGAAAGTCGTTTAAATACGCTAAGGGTTGCTAATTCCATTAAAATTATAATTATACTCTCGCAACAATGTTGCTAAGGAGAGTATTATAGTTTTGTTCACATAACGGTTGTTTGTAAGTCCTAAACTAAAAGAGTCAGATATAGGGTTATATATACCAACGTGATCAGGGTGACGAGTAGAGCCGAAATCCGGATGTCTGTCTGTCCGTCCGTCCGTCTGTCCGTCCGTCCGTCCGTCCGTCCGTCCGTCCGTCCGCCCCCTACTAAGTTTTTGTACATATCTCGGAAACTGCTATAGCTATGTCAACCAAACTCTATAGAGTCGTTTCCTTCAGGAATTTCCATATACAGTTCAAAAATGGAAGAAATCGGATAATAACCACGCCCACCTCCCATACAAAGGTTATGTTCAAAATCACTAAAAGTGCGTTAACGGACTAACAAAAAACGTCAGAAACACTAAATTTTACGGAAGAAATGGCAGAAGGAAGCTTCACCCAGGCTTTTTTTTTAAATTAAAAATGGGCGTGGCCTCACCCACTTATGGACCAAAAACCATATCTCAGGAACTACTCCACCGATTTCAATGAAATTCGGTATATAATATTTTCTTAACACCCTGATGACATGTACGAAATATAGGTGAAATCGGTTCACAACCACGCCTTCTTCCAATATAACGCTATTTTGAATTCCATCTGATGCCTTCTCTGTATAATATATAGGACATTAGGAACCAATGATGATAGCGGAATAAAACTTTACAAAAATACGGTATTTGAAAAATATGTAAATGACGTATAATGAAATCTCGATTATCACTTTATCATGCGAGAGTATAAAATGTTCGGTGACACCCGAACTTAGCCCTTCCTTACTTGTTTTTTTGTTAAAACTGATGCTGTTGAAAAATATATTTTGTTTCAAAAAGTTATTGAACAAAACCAAAGAAAAGAATATAACTATAATAAACTATATATAGTACGCTGGTAATGACTACCACACAATTTTTAAAATACATAAAGCCTTAAGATGTTTTGTAAACATATATGTATATTGATAAACACATACGACAATGTTTTCAGAGTTCTCAAAATATGAAAAAATTAACTGGAAGCTAAGGAAATGATTTGAAATTACAAAATATTTGCGACAGGGTTGCAAACTAACAGAAAAATTATATACAAGACAGCACCGGACAGTAACTTCTGCTTTGCTATCATCAAGTACACAAATATTTCAGTGACTTGCATGTTTAGGCATCACTAAATTTTAACAACAACAGCAACAAAAGTACCTACTTTAAACAGGTCAGCACAGCACTTTGCAACACAATTTGAAAATGTTACTTGTCTAGTGACTTATCGAATGCAAAGCTTAACAACGACAGGACAACAAATCCTGACACACCAGTACAACAACAAAGGCCAGTTGGGCAAAGCAAGAACAAAAAGCAACAACAACAGGCACTTGCGGGCAACCAGCAGTAAGCATCGTGTCAGTGTCAGCGACAGCTTGCAAGTTCGAACTCATATTACTCGCAACAGCAGCAGCAACAGCAACCAAAACAACAATAAAAGCAAAAGCAAAAGCAAAAACAAAACACATGATAGTAAACATGTCAGACAGCGAGCGTTTGCAATGAGCTTTTGTGTTGCGCACTTAATTGCTTCAACTTGCCGAACGCACAGGTATCTGCAGGTGAACTTTTACTTTCCGCATGACTGAAGCGGGCGGGTGGGCGTGTGCGCCAGCAGCATGAAAAAAGACGACAACAATACAGCAATAAAACTTTTAAATATCAATTTGCTGCGTGTTAACGAGTGCTGCTTTCGGGAGGACAAATTAAATGTGCTTGCTCTCCGGGCGTTGTCGATGTATTAATGTATTTCGAAGTGAAAAGTCCACGGGTATTATTAAGGCAGCTAATTTGACAAGCGACACCAGCATAAAAGACACCAGTCGCATTTTGAAACTCAATAAATGTCTTTGACTAATTTTCATTAAAACAATTTTCCTCAGCTTTTCTTCAGAAAAGTTTTGCTGCTTTTAAAAAGTTTGAATTAAAATGCGCGCTCGTTAGCTAAGCATACCAGCATATATGCATATAAACCGTTATGCGCATTTCCCCAGTTTTGAACTGAAATGTCTTCGTTTTCCACAGTCTCCAAACATTTTTTTTTCACTTTATGAAGGAATTCTTGCCACATTCTGCTGCTGTTTAAATCCGCCGTCTGCCAGTCAAAGCCTATTATAGCTCAAGTGTGTGTGTGTGTGTGTTGCTAGGTGTATTATATGAAATATCGATCGGTTTAGTCAAACGAATCATTGTGTTCACTGAAGTGGCAATAATTCATCAACGCAAGCCAACAAGTCGCTCGAAATAATCTCCAATCAGTGTGGGCAATGGAGCTGGCTAAAAAGCTAAAGCTTTCCAGAGAACGAGTTGACTTTAAAGTGGCCTTAAATTGGAGTATTTAAAAGGCAAGTTGAAATTGGAAACCAGAAAGTTTTAATAAGGGAGGATGGGTAAAAATTATTCGAAAATAAATATATTTTGGTGTGAAATAATTTTTAAATATAAGAAAATTCATTGAAGCTGTTATAGAGGTAATTAAATTTGGATAAAAGTTTAGCAGATTCGATTGAAGAAAAAATTCTAATAAATATTAAAAAACATATTTAGTATATAAAAAAAAAAAATAAATAAAAAAAAAACTATTTACTACGCCTGAATAAAACTATAATACTTTTCACAAATAAAGCAATTTTCTACCAAAGAACTGGATTATGATTGGTTATTGTGTATAGCAGCTATATGCTATAGTGATCCTAACCGAGCAATTTATCCATAGATTATTGCGTTGTCTTGAGCAATAATTTATGCCAAATTTCGTGAAGATATCTTCAAAAATGAAAAGTTTTCCATACAAGCACTTGATTTTAATCGGTCAGTTAGTATGGCAGCTATAGACTATAATGATCCGATCTGACTAATTTTTTTGGAGATTATATCGTTGACTTAGTTAATGATCTGTGGTAATTTTCGTAAAGATATCTAAAGGTTCTCCTTACAAGAAGATCTTAAAAAAGTTTTCCATATAAGAACTTAATTTTAATCGTTCGTTATATGTATATAGCACCTATCTATATATAAGCCATAGTGTACCACATTGGCGATTCGAAAAAATGAACAACTTTTTAAAGAGAAGATATAGTATGCAAGTTTTAATTCGATATCTGAGAAATTAAGAGACTTGTTCGCATAATTAGCAAACCAATAAAGGATAAAAAACTCCCAAGCAAGAAACAAGCAAGCTGTGGTAAAAATTGTTTGGTTATGTTTAAAGTTATCTTTTTATATTACAAAAACAATAACCTGTATTTCAGGGCTTGGAATTGACCTAATCGCATCGCAAATTGTCATTTCTCCATTTAATGGCTTAGGCGACGAGTTAGAAGGAACGACGAAATGAAGCAATTGGAGCAATTTACGAGGTTTAAAGTAAAGTGATATCCAACTCTACACCATATACTCTATACAAATAGTTATAAAACATAAATTATAATACAAAATGTGCTCTTAAAAATTTAAAAACGTTTCAGTTACCCAAAAGTAGGCTTCATAATAAGTTAAAACTCTAAGCTTAGCTATTAGTTAGTCTAATTTGAGCTTTTGCTGCGTTTTTCAACATCTAGCTGATGGCGTATACGTCTGTAATTTTTTTTAAGACAAAGACAGTGCACAAAAAACTTTTGATAATAGAATTTGTAGAAATTGCTTGAATCAGATGGGAAAGGTTACATTAACTTGTGACAGTATCAAACATTTGGCTGATTTTTCACTCCAGAAGGCAATACCGACCTTTTTTACTGTCAAGAAATTGTTCAAAAAAGTTCCAATAACAAAATATTAATCATCTGCATGTTCCAGACTATTTTGCAGTTCGATATGAGGTATCAATGAGTTTTTTTCAAATCTAGCTTCCCTCTAGGAGTGAAAAAAGTAAAGCATTTATTGTAATTTACAAAGCGCTGAAGTGGTACAAAAATATCTCAAGTTTGCTTACTTTTTAGAAATATATAATTACATATGTATATTATAAAATCAGCAAAAATTTAGAAAGTGAAAAGATAGCATAATTTTAGGAGTTATTTTTTATGCTGACATCATTTTTCTTAAAACAAGTGCTTTTAAATATTAATATCCCCAAATACTTTTCACTCCTGAAATTATGCTAGGCTTTCACTTTAGAAATTTTTGATGATTTCAATATAAAGTGGACTGCACATTACCATAAAACGGAAAAATATTTTTGGTTATATAAACCGCTCAAAACAAAATTCACATTTAAGACCAGAAAATGCATTAATTACTTTTCATCAAATGCATTTTATATGTTTGCACCTGTGTGTGTCTGAATACCATCCTCCGAAATTTCCGCATAAATTATTAATGGCTGTGTTCAATTATAGTGAAATGCGCACATATGCACACTGGCAGTGACACAGCAGCACTCGCGACCAATGAATTTGATAATGTGCCAAGTGAGGTGCGCGCTGGCGTATGAGCGACTTAAATTGCTTTGGTAATTCATTCAATTATGAAAAAAAAATGCGAAAATATGTACGTGCATATGCTTGTTGTGTGCATTTTACTTTTTTAAACACTCACAGTACTTGCTGTCAGCGCTTGCAATGGACTATCTGACTAGCTGTCGTGAATGTCGTGCCGGTATGTATATACATATGTATGTATATAAGGCTGTGGAATGAAGATGCTAATGGAAAATTTACGACTAAAATTATTATACTGAAAAGGAAAATTTTGCTTCCCAAATGGTTAAAACTTTTAGTGAAACTTTCAAATATTAGATAGTTTTATTTTATTTTGCACTTAAGAAAAGTAATATATATTTGTATGTATGTGAAATGATTTTTATACTCTCGCAACAATGTTGCTAACGAGAGTATTATAGTTTTGTTCACATAACGGTTGTTTGTAAGTCCTAAAACTAAAAGAGTCAGATATAGGGTTATATATACCAAAGTGATCAGGGCGACGAGTAGAGTCGAAATCCGGATGTCTGTCTGTCCGTCCGTCTGTCCGTCCGTCCGTCCGTCTGTCCGTCCGTCCGTGCAAGCTGTAACTTGAGTAAAAATTGAGATATCATGATGAAACTTGGTACACGTATTCCTTGGCTCCATAAGAAGGTTAAGTTCGAAGATGGGCCAAATCGACCCACTGCCACGCCCACAAAATGGCGGAAACCGAAAACCTATAAAGTGTCATAACTAAGCCATAAATAAAGATATTAAAGTGAAATTTGGCACAAAGGATCGCATTAGGGAGGGGCATATTTGGACCCAATTGTTTTGGAAAAGTGGGCGTGGCCCCGCCCCCTACTAAGTTTTTTGTACATATCTCGGAAACTACTATAGCTATGTCAACCAAACTCTACAGAGCCGTTTTCTTAAGGCATTTCCATATACAGTTCAAAAATGGAAGAAATCAGATAATAACCACGCCCACCTCCCATACAAAGGTTATGTTGAAAATCACTAAAAGTGCGTTAACCGACTAACAAAAAACGTCAGAAACACTAAATTTTACGGAAGAAGTGGCAGAAGGAAGCTGCATCCAGGCTTTTTTTTAAAATTGAAAATGGGCGTGGCGCCGCCCACTTATGGACCAAGAACCATATCTCAGGAACTACTAGACCGATTTCAATGAAATTCGGTATATAATGTTTTCTTAACACCCTGATGACATGTACGAAATATGGGTGAAATCGGTTCGCAACCACGCCTTCTTCTAATATAAAGCTATTTTGAATTCCATCTGATGCCTTCTCTGTATAATACGAGTATAAACATTAGGAACCAATGATGATAGCGGAATAAAACTTTACAAAAATACGGTATTTGAAAAATATTTAAATGACGAATAATGAAATCTCGATTATCACTTTACCATGCGAGAGTATAAAATGTTCGGTGACACCCGAACTTAGCCCTTCCTTACTTGTTTTTGGAACGTTTGTGACTGAAAATATTGTATTGAATAATATATTTTTTGAATATTGGCTTCCCTGCTCTTTATAATCTTCAGTATACTTTAAAAAATGGTAATTAAGCATTCTTCTTTGATTTTTACTAAGTTATTATCATTATATAATTTTCCTGTTTGCAAGCAGCGGCAAAAAGCTTCTCGTTGCGTTTTCGTAATAAATTTTTTAAAAATATCAATAAAAATTTTTTTTTTTTTGGAAATTGTCTGCTTACCTTTGCAACTCTCAATTTATATCTTGATTACATTACATGTGACTTGGCTATATAAACAGTTAGCCAACGGTTTGCGTACTGCACTAAATGTTGATCTTTGGCTTTGGTTGAACTTTTTCTGCTTCTTCCACATTTAATATTATCACCTGACAATTTATTTATGTAAACTTGTTAAAATCACTCTTAAATTGTATAAAAATTGATATTTTTCCAAATTTTCACTACTAAAGCAGCTTTAGGAACTAATTAAGTTGCACTGTGAGCTCTGTAGAGATTTCAAACTAATTTTAATTTAATTTTTATTGAAATCAATTTTTGGTATAATTTTGAACTTTCTTATTTAAATTTAATTCTTTTTAATTTTTTAGGCAATACCGATATTTTTTTCTAACTGCATAATATGCTTTTTTCATTTTAAAATTTATGTATTTTTTAAACTGCAATATTTTTGGACCCTTAATTCACCAAAAAGCGTTTCTCATTTTTTTTTTTAATATTATTTTTAAATTTTTTCGGTTGGTAAATATTTTCTTTCTTTGGAACTGCAATATTTTTATTCAATCACTTCACTTATAAATCATACTTACATTGTATTTTTTTTTAATATTATTCAATTATTCTGTTTTCTTGATTTTTGGTATTTTTTTTATATGTTTGTTTTTAATTTTGCCGCTTATTTATTGATAACAACCCTTATTTTGTACAATAATATTTTAAGCAATTTTTTACAAATTTTTTGCGATTTTTTACGCAATTGGTAATATGTACAATGCTTCTGCTTAGCGGAATTAATTTTTTCCTTTTAATTTTCAAAAACACAATAACTGAAATTATAGAAGAATTTAAATTTTGATTTTTATTATTTTTAAATAAATATTTTATGAATAGAGGATTTTTTATGATTTTTCCAAACTATTTGCAGCTAATTTTTTTTTTATTTTTAATATTTTCCAAACAATTTTTGGTTTTTAATCCTTTTAAATCAATATGTTGTTATTTACAGGTTCTTAAAATTTTTCCAAAACAGTTTTTTTGTTTAACTTTAAAAACACAAAACCTGAAATTTTTGAAAATTTTAGTTTTTGATAAAGTAATAGAATTTTTAAATTAATATTTTATGAATTAAGACTTTTTAAGATGTTGTGATTTTAGGAAATTTCAAATTTTTCCAAACTTTTATTTTTTTAATTTTTTTTATAATTTTTGATATTTGGCAAACAATTGTCGTTTTTTATTATGTTTGTATAAATATTTTATGACTTGCGAATTTTTACAAAATTTGCAAACTTTCTTATTTAATTTTTTATGACGTTTAACGTTTTTCCACTTTTCTTTTGTTTTCTATTATTTTTAAAATATTATTTTATGACTTCAAGATTTTTAAATTTTTTCTAAAGAATTTTTTTTTTTAATTTTTCAAAAAAGCAAAATCTGCAGTTATAGAAACTTTTTTTTATTATTTTGCAATTTATATTTTATTATTTGATTTAATTTTTTAAGTTTTTTCTAAACTTTTTTTATTTAATTTTTTTATGATTTTCTATATTTTTTTGAAATATTTTTGATTTTTATCATTTTTAATTTAATATTTTATGATTTCAAGATTTTCAAAATTGTTCCAAGGTAATTTTGTTTTGTCTTAACTTTCAAGCTGTAATTATTTGCTAATTTTTGTTTTGAGTTTTATTGTTTTTATTTTACTATAATTTTAAAATAAATATATGTAAATTCAAAATTTACGTAGTTCTTTGAGTTATTTTTTATGATTTTAAGATTTTTAAAACTTTCCAAACTGTTTTGTTTTTATGTTTTTTATTTTAATTTCGCAATTTCTGAAAATATTTAAGAACTTTCATATTTTTTTGTTTAAAAATTTTTTCGTGTTTTAAGTTCAAACGATTTTTTAAATTTAAAAAACTCAATATTCCAAATTATTTCAGGCTTTCTATTTTTCTTTATGATAATTATTATTAATTAGTATTTTATCATTTAACTACTTTTAAATTTTTTAAATTTTTTTAGGTTTTTAGTGATTTTTAAGTAATTTTATTAAATTTTTTTCTCTAATTCACTATTTTTTTGTTAAATTTATTGATTTTTATTATTTTTATTTTAATATTTTACTCTTCTTTATATTTCGTTCGTTTTTTAAATAATTTTTTTAACTTCCAAATAATAAATTTTTTTATTTAATTTATCTAGCATTCAACACTTTCTTTAAAATTACTTATCTCACTTATTTTCGCATCTGCTTCACTATTTTAAAACTTTTCAATTTCTCAAAAACATTTCTTTTCAATTTTTTATATTTAATTTCGCAGCTTATCAGCTGTTTTCCGGGTTTTCTGTACACTTTACTCACCCACTTGCTTTTAAATCAACACTTCTGTGCAAATACTTTATTAAACCCGATTTTCGTTGCTGCTTTTAATAGGATTTACGTCGCCACGCACTGCTTTCACAATTCTTTAATTGCAATCACAATGTTTTGTTGTTGCTGTTGGCGGATTTGGAACACTTTCCAATTCTTTAACTGTCGCATATATTCATTTATTATTCAATTAAGAAATGCACTGACACTTTATGGCCAAGCGAACAGCTTTCGGAGCTAAAAGAAATTAAGGTAAATAACAAAACACAAACACACACATCTAAAGCACTTTTCGAAATTATTTGCTCAACTCATTGTAATATTTGTTTATTATTTATTTACTTAGCTGTCAGCAGGTTTCAACACGCCGCACATACACACGCACACTTATGCAAATGCAATGAGCGAGCAAACACAATTCAAAGCAAATAATATGTGCTCATTACATATGGACTATGCACATGGTATATGCATGTGTACATAAGCGTCACAGCTGCACTGCGCTTTTTGAATATTTTCAATTAATTCTTTGCTCCGCATTTTACCATATTCTTCCAACGTTTCCTCACTTTGGCTCGTGAGTTTGTTTTTGTTTATGGCTGCTCGGCCAATAAATAAATTATGACGAATGATTAAGCAAAGGCAGCACACGAAGGGCTGGAGCGCAGGCACCATCGTCGTATAAGTGCGGCGCAGCAGCGAGGACTACAATTTATGCAAGCGTAAAAAATTGTTGCCGCTTGAGTTCATAACAACAAAGCGTATTGTGGAAAAATAAAATACATACAAACACACACACACATCTATGCGCAAATACACTCGCGTGTATGTGTGTGTGTGTGAAAGTAACTGAATTTGTGCGCGCTGGAAAGCAGCCACGCGGAAGGAAAAAATTCCAGAAGTAAAACAACAATAACAACGGATATGCACATACAGTTATGAGTGTAAGTGAGCAGCTCGCTACACAATGGTCCATTTCGCTCTCGTTTATGTGTGTTTGTGTGCGTGTTTTCCTGTGAATTTTTATTGTTTGACTGTGGCAAAATCGTAAAATCTGGCTGCTAACAGGACATAATAAAAAGTAAAAGGAAAACTGACACTGGTTTGTGCAAAATATGAAGGAATTCATAATTACCGAAATTGCTGGAAGCTTTGATTCTGATTTCAGTAAAATTTTTTAAATGTTATGTTAGCGAAAAATTAATTTATATTATCAGCCGAGGTACTTAATGCTTTCAGGAGCATAAAATATTAAAAAAACAAACATAACGTTTCTTCTTTCGACCTCAGTTGCAGCAAGGCTATAATACCTTTCACATATACAAAATATGCCCTACGAGAACTTGATTTCGATTGCTCAGTTTATTTCAGATCGATATCTTTAAGCTAAAGACTAGTTCATATATATGTAGAGCGGCAGACGGACATGGCTTTATCAACTCAGCTTGTCACGTACATAATTTATATTGGATCGTTCGACAAGTAATTTTCTTTGGTGACAGCAGCTAATCTTATTGAATTTCTACGCAGCCAACTTCACACTTAATCGCAATACCGTTATCAGTTTGAACAGTTTTGATAGAGTAAGGCTTAAAAAATTTTCTTAATATTTTTTGGAACAGTTTTGTTTGGTTAAAAGCTCGAAAATAAGGCATATTTTCCTTTTTTTCTATCAACAGGCTAAAAATGCAGTAAACAAAACTACTGAACGCCATTTTGCCAAAAATTAATTTGCAAACTTTCGTTCAGGCAATTGCGATCTTGAGAATGCACCACGTCGTGGAAGGGCTCTTGAAGCAGATGTGGATAAAATTAAGTCGTTGATCGATGTAAATAATGAATAACTTCTCGAGAGATTGCTGAAAGATTAAGTTTGTCTAACGCGATCGTTCACAAGCACAACAAACGTTTAGGAATAACTGCGAAGCTTGACATATTGATTTCTTGTATAAAATATGCTTCGTCGCATTAACAACTTTGATTTCCTTATCAAACGTCACAGAATTTATCCATTTTTGAAGCCCTTTGTTACTTGCGACGAAAAGTGAGTTATTTACAAGAATGTAAAGCGCAAGAGCTCATGATCTACAGAAGACGAACCAGCTCAAAACATTTCGAAAAAATAAATTTTAGATTTTCGTTATTTTTTATTTAATATTTGATGATTAAAGGATTTTTAAAATTTTTCTAAACTTTTTTATTAAAATTTTTTCTCATGATTTTTAATATCGGGTGATTTTTTAAGAGCTTGATAACTTTTTTTAAAAAAAAAACGCATAAAATTTGCAAAATCTCATCGGTTCTTTATTTGAAACGTTAGATTGGTTCATGACATTTACTTTTTGAAGATAATTTTTGCGTCTTAGGTGGTCCATTCGGAAAGTCCAATTTTGGGCAACTTTTTCGAGCATTTCGGCCCTGAATAGCCCGAATTTCTTCGGAAATGTTGTCTTCCAAAGCTGGAATAGTTGCTGGCTTATTTCTGTAGACTTTAGACTTGACGTAGCCCCACAAAAAATAGTCTAAAGGCGTTAAATCGCATGATCTTGGTGGCCATTTCTTGAGATGAATTGTTCTCGAAGTTTTCCCTCAAAATGGCCATAGAATCGCGAGCTGTGTGGCATGTAGCGCCATCTTGTTGAAACCAAGTTCAGTTCTTCCATTTTTGGCAACAAAAAGTTTGTTAGCATCTTGGTTGACATGTGGTTTCAACAAGATGGCGCTACATGCCACACAGCTCGCGATTCTATGGCCATTTTTTTCAAAAACTTCGGAGAACAATTCATTCAAAGTTGGCCGCAAACCGATTTCGTTACTATTTTTTGTGGGGCTTCAAATAAAGTCTACAGAAATAAGCCAGGGACTATTCAGCTTTGGAAGACAACATTTGAAATTCGGGCTATTCCGGCCGAAATGCTCGAAAAAGTTGCCCAAAATTGGACTTTCCGAATGGACCACCTAAGACGCATCCGCGGTCAACATTTAAATGAAATTATCTTCAAAAAGTAAATGTCATGAACCAATCTAACGTTTCAAATAAAGAACCGATGAGATTTTGCAAATTTTATGCGTTTTTTTTTTTAAAAAAGTTATCAAGCTCTTAAAAAATCACCCGATATATTTCCAAATAATTTTTTAAATTTTTTTACATTAATATTTTATGCATTTCAGATTTTTAAAATATTTCCAAAGCAATTCTATGGTTTTTTAATTTTTAAAAACACAGTATCTGAAAATATTGAAAAATTTAATTTTTTATTAAATACTGCGAAAGCCGATAGGCACCAAAAAGGTTATATTTTCAGGTTTTTGGGATTTCAAATGGATCGTTAATTTTGATAATTAATTTCGAGCTCTTTCCCGGTAGCACCACAATTAATTCTGAAGTATATTGTGATCAGCTGTGCGTATTATTTCTAACTCAAAAATCGGATCGTAATTTGGGAATTTTTACTTAATGAGTTTGAATTGAGAGAATTTTAGAGGAGGATTAAGACTTTAAGAATTAGTTATTACAAAATTTCACAGAATAATTGTCTTTGACTTTATACTTAGCTTGTGAAAGCTCGAAACGATGTTTCTTGTATCGAATCAAAGACTGAAGCACATAACAATTTTTTGTATCTTTGAGATCACTTTAGCAATTCACCCGAAATTGTTCAACAAATATTATACAGACTTCTATACCATCTCATCAAACTTAACTCAGGCTGGTTCATTCAAATTACGAGCGCAAACCGGGTCGCTACATTTTTTTTCTGAGCTTAAATAATGCAAAAGTGTTTGGGGACTCAACTTTGTCACACAGAAGTATTTGAGCGGCTCAAACCATTCAGTGAAGGTCTTGAAGTCATTGAAAACTTGCCGCATTTGAGTCATCCCACCACATCTGTTAATGATCAAAACGTCAAAAAAGTTAAGAAAACACTGCTCAAAAATTGTCACGTTGGCATCACTGAGATAGTAGAGGATCTCAACATCCCTTATGAAAGGACAAGATATTTTGTTGAATTTATAGTATCAGGAGACCTGACTATTTTGCAAGATCGACTTCGAGTTGAGGTCGCATAAGGAATGTTTGACCTTATGCACATAATCTTCCAATTTGTTTGAGAAATTCTAATATCCAAATTTTTGGGATTTTTTGGTTTATAACGTACATAAATTTTTCTTCACGAAACTTGATGTGTACTTATTCTTCCATGATCCAAATACACTGTATTTTTTAAATTTAAAGTATAAAGGACGACATTTTATTTCATCTGAATAACGGGATATATGTATGTTTGTTGTAATCTCTACTTTTTTGGATATATAAAATAGGCGTGTTGAGCGTACTGGTTGTCCTCGACAGATTGCTGTTGAGGTGAAAAATGAATTTGAAAAGGATATTCATGTCATGACCGTTAGAAGAGTACTACATGTGACTGGCTATAAAACGCGTGTTACCAAAAAAAACCGTTAATATCTTCACGTAACTGGAAAAAGCGTATACACTACGCAAAAGAGTATATCAAAAATCCAAACACATTCTGAGACCAAGTACACTCCTCAGCCTAGAGTAAGTACAATATCTTTCAGAGCGACGGTCGTCCTTCGGTATGGAGAAAGCCAAACACTGAATTTGTAAAACAAAATCTTGCTCCAACAGTAAAATACGGCGGTGGTGGTGTGGGAATGCATGGCTGGGTGTAGATGAGCTGGTATTCATTGAAGATATTATGGACATTCATTTAAATATTTTGAAAGAAAAAGTTCCCAAAAACTAAATTTACCAAACTCATTCACATTTCAGTAAGTTAATGACCCGAAGCATTCGACCCATATTGTAAGAATGTGATTAACCTATAAAACCGCACATGTTTTGCCCCATTCTCCACAATCTCCTGACCTATACCCAGTTGATCTTTTGTGGGAGGAGTTGAGAAGGCGGGTGAGAAAGCGGGCAGTTTGCAAGAAATTGGAGTTGAAACAGACTTTGTTGTAGAAAAAAGCACAAAATAACCCAGCAAACAAGTCAAACCCTAGTTTATTCAATGCCAAGGCGGCTGGAAGCTGAAAATATTTTTTTATAAATATGCCAAAACTTGTGTGCGGCGATTTATAGTACATTACTGTGATTTTCTCATAAAATGTAATTCAATCCTGCCTTCTTTACATCTTTTACTGCGAAATTAATTAAAGTAGATTGATTTTTTCTATTTTGTTTGCAGAATTTGGTGTTGTGTAAAAAAGTTTTAGTAATTATCGCAGCTTTTAAAAATTTCAGAAACTGTTACTGTTTATAGTAAGACATTACCAAACTTTAAGTAAAATATTTTGACACCTTAAAGCATAGCCATGCTGCTTTTTTCATGACGCTTCGAAAACATGTCCAAAAATGATTTTTTAAAAGGGTAAAAGGTTAAAATAAAATCGATTAAAAACTTTCGTGCTAGCTCAAGTTGGTGTGAAAAATTGTGTCTATAAACTTTAGAGAAACCATTAAGTGTCTGATGATCTAAATCTTTAGAGATTACACACGTATATAATTTGTTTTCGACCATAAAAATTAACAATGCGAAACAGTTCTCAGCTAACGGGCAAATCAGGCCACATTTGACAGACAGTTCAGCTAAAAAATGGACTGTAGCAATCCAGCTCAGAGGAGATTCACATTTAGCAATGCATATACATATTTATACTATATACTTATGGCTACTTAGTTAGTAATAGTACAGACAAATTTATCTAGTCCACATGCTGAGCAAAGGCTCACTTGAAATGTCTAAAGAATGTGAGAGATAGCAACAGCTATAATAACAAAGCTAGCAAACGGCTAACAATACAAAAAATAACAACAAAATAAAATTAAAAATAAATATTAAAACATGTTTTTACGGCCACTACACCTTCGTACGACTAATCCATATTTTGGCAAACGCAATGACGATGCGGCGACAAGATTTTTATATAGCCACAGTCGTATATTTATGTATAGGAAGCATGTGTGTATATAGCATTTTCAAAATGACGACACACATATGAGAAATGTTGAAAAATTTAATGAACCGACTAAGCAAATGAACTGAAGACGGGCGCACAAGCGGAATGGTGAGTGAGTGAACGAGAGAGTGAGTGTGCGAAAACCCAGAATCGCCACATGTTGGCGCGTATAAATGTGTCTGTCGCCGTGATTATTGCACATTTTTATAGCATGATTGCGACATTTAAATTAGAAGTAAAAATAAACCTTTGCATTATAATGAAAATATGCGAGAATTTTATGCGAAAATGTTTTTTGCTAATATCACACACAGGTATGCTAATTCTTGCGGCATTTTCGTGTGTTGGTGTGGCATTAAAATTACTGGCAGACTGTGAATATATTTTTCTTCGTATTTAAATTTCTAATAACATATTATTTCGAATTTATTTGCTACATTACATACATAGTAAGGCGGTTTCATAGCAAAAGTCGCGACGGTAATTTAATTAAAATCACACACACATTAATATCGTGTTCTTACAAGTAAGACATTTGTTTGAATATTAGCTGAGCAAATGTCGGCGAATTAATTAAAATGTCAGAAAAATACAAAGGTATGAACACGCATACATACAAACAAACGATTATGACAAAGAAGAGCCGTAAAGCAGCTTTCGCAAGAACAGCTAATTATTTGCTGAAGTATGGAAAATGAGTGGCTTCACACGGAATTTCTGTGGAAAATTTTTAGTTTTATATTTTTGAAATATTTAAATGAAATATTATAAAAATGAAATTTATGAATTCAAAAATGAAATTACACATGCCCACATAATATTATTATATTTTATTTAGTATACTTAGCAATTCGTTTTATTTAGCTCCGAGACAATGACCTTCAATGTTTTGCATATTCTTAACATTTGATTTGAGCAAGCCACCTCAGTATTATAGAAAAACTAACGCTTTATTAAGGAAAATGTAAATCATGTAGCACTTAACCAAGCTGAGGCCATCTCGTTCACACGCTTACTTTTTATTATTCCAACCACATTTAAGCAGGCAAATTCTTCCTAGGTTCTCTTCAGTTCCTCGGAAATGGCGAATTGAACAAGTAAGTGTGGCAAATCAAATTGTCATAGAACAAAAATAAACATTAATTTCGGTTGCACCGAAGCTAGAATACCCTTCACAAATCTTATATACTATACTGGTTTGATCTGAACAATTTCTGCGGAAGTTTTAACTGCTTTGTTTTAAATAATTTTTTAGAAATTTACATCGTTGCCTTAGACAAAAACACATGTTAAATTTCGTAAAGATATCTCGTCAAGTACAAGCACTTTACCCGATGGTACAGTTTGTTTGGCAACTTTATGCTATAAGGATTCGATATCGGTGGTTACGAGGAATGAGCAGCTCCTTGCAGAAAACATACCTTTCCCGGATCGATATCTCAAAAACAAGGCGCATTTTACGTCGAGACCTTAAATTAAAAGCGTACAAAGTACAGTTTGAGCAAGAACTGAACCAAAACGACTTCACTTCGCTTTATAGGCTCTTGAAAAGTTCCACGAGGATCTGACATCTTCGCAACACATTTTGTTCAGCATGAGGCCCATTCCTGGCTCAATGGGTATGTAAAGAAGCCGAATTGCCGCATCTGGCACGAAGAGCAACCTGAAGAGATTCAAGAGATGTAATTTAATTGAGAAAAACAACGGTTTGGTGTGGTTTGTAGGCCGTTGGAATCATCGATCTGCATTTCTTCAAAAGTGATGCCGGTGAAAACGTAACCGTGATAACCGACTATTTGATGCCATAATTTGAAACTCATGATCTTGGCGACATTTGGTTTCAACAAGACGCCCCACTTCCCACACATCGCATCAATCAATGGATTCATTGGGAGAACACAGAACACTTCGGTGAGCAGAAAATTTCCCGTTTTGGGCCGGTCGGTTGGCCACCAAGATCGTATGATATCACACCGTTAGTCTTTTTCCTGTGGGTATGTGTAATGTCTTAGGTCTATGCGTACAATCCGCTTCGATTCAGGGATTGGAGCAAAACTTCACACCCGTCTTTCGCCAGATACCAGGCGAAATGCTCAAAAGAGTCATCGAAAATTGGACTCAATGGATGGACCATCTGAGACGTAAAGGCGGCCTACATTTTAAAGAGATAATTTTCAGGAAATAAATGCCAAAGATGATCTTTTTTCTGTTTTCTTTCAAAAGTAGGGAAGCTCGAAATGGATCACCCATATATATATCAGGTTTTTTCAATAAAGCGATTTTTTCATTTAAAATTACTTTTGAAAAGTTAACGGGAATGTGTGCTCATATGTATATAATATTATATAATGATATATCTATATCTTTCGGTGAAAATAGTTAGCGTTCTTGTGAAACCAACGCCATCAAGCAACTGCTTAATGCTCTAATTAAGGCTTATATTCGAAATTTGTTTTACAGGTCCAAACTAAAAGCAACACATAGTAATGATCGGTGACGCAGTAGTCCGCACAGTTCCAGAGTATTGGAAACTAATAAATTTATTGGTTTGTCTAATAAAAGAGTTTTTGCTAATTTTTATTATTGAAAATATGTCTTCAAAATATCAAGCAAATTAACCGAATCATTTAAGAGGCCTGTTGAACTGATATTCCACTTCAGTGAGCGTTTCAGGCTATTTCAGTCTTGATCAGGGTGTTTTAGACTTGATTTAAACGCACAAATTTTTTGCTAAGAGAAGATCTGTTAATTATCGCCTACATAAGTTTTCTATAGGAGCTGAGTATGAACAAGAACTATATATTTAAATATATCTTCTAGGGACACACGCACTTCTGCAAATCATTTTCAAATATGATAAAATGTATGTAGTAGAGCAATCGAAATAGAATATATCTGAAAAGAGGCCCTCCTGTGGCACAATGAAATTATTTCAAAACTATCTGCTGTACACAACTGAGATTATAATATATTTAATTAAGTGGCTAAAATGCAAAATTACTTGTTGCAGATAAAAGTACAACTGCCAAAATAAACAAACAATAAATATTGCAATAAAACTAAGTAAGTCGTGTAGCCAAAGAGATAGATAAGCAGTAAAAAGTGTGTAGCGATAAAAACTGTCGGCACTCTATCCAAAATAGGTGGCTGGAAGATAAAGCCTACAAAGTCGGCTAGGGTCAAAGATAAGTGTTTATGTATTTTAATGCAAAAACAAATAACTATGTGCTATAATATACATACATACATATATACAAGTTAGTTCATATATATGTATAATAAATCATATGTAAACATAAGCTTAATGAGCTAGACCGCATTTAATGAATGGAAATCTTTGTGACTTTGCTTTGGCCAGCCTACTATTAGCTATCATATCATAAATTTATGCACTTAAATTCAATATTGACTGTTAATTTTGCTTCATTTTTATTTGTTTCAAATTTTAATTTTTTGTTAACTTTTTTGCACTGCCAAAAGTTATTCAAATAATGCAAGGCCATTTTTGTAGCTTTTGGTTTTATTTCTGTGCGTTACAGCGATAAGCGAACGAGCAGAATAAATATTTCAAACCAACAGAATATTCAAAGTTTATTTTTGTATTTATTTAACAATTTGCTTTGTTTTCATTTTTGAAGTCATCCAAGTATTGCGACATTTTGTTGAGGCTATTAGCAAACTAAATGTTATCAGACCTAGGGCTAAGCATACTACTGTGATTTGTATATTATATATTATATTGTCCCAAAAACTTTAATTACATATAATCATATACAATTACTTTAAAAGTTTTTCTTTATTTCTTTACTTTTTACCACAAGCACCGAAATATTCTAAACATTACTTTTCCAAGAAATTAACGAAAATAAAAATAATTAAAAATCATAAAAAAAAAATTAAATCGAAAGTTAAATCAAAAATGAAAATTTTGAAAAAGAAATTTTTCTTTAATTGTAGTATTCTTCATATATTTTAAAGTCCACAATTTTGTTATTTATTTATTGAAAATTATTTTAAAAGTTTTTCGTTATTTTTTTGTTTTTTTATAGAAGTACAACAAAAATAAAATAAAAATTAAAAAATCAAATAAAAACAAAAAATTAAAAATTTAAAAAACATTTTTTTTAATTTCAATATTCAACATATATTTGAAAGTCCAAAAAATATTTCATTATACAAAATTAGTTTAAAAGTTTTTCGTTATTTCTTTGCTTATAAGAAATTAATTAGAATAAAAATAATTAAAAATTAAAAAAAAATTAATTAAAAAATCAAAGGTTTAAACAAAAAGCTTTAGAGAGTAAAGTTTTTTCCTTTAAATTCTTGAAGTATTTTCAAAAACTTTAAATTTTCGCAAACAAGCATTTTTTTGATACCAGAGCAAGTAGCTAACCTTTAAGAGACTTTATCTAGCTGTAAATTTAAAAAATACAATGTTTTTGAAAATGTGTCGAGTATCTTTATATTAGGAAATATTGACGGAAAATTTTAAGCTGATCCATGAAAATAAGAAATAAGGTTTTGATGATAATGTAAATTTTTGAAACCATTCTGAGGTGTAAATGCTTGCACACAAAGGCACTTTTTTAGGAATCTACCATTTTCTTGAAAATCCAAATTCTTCAAACATTACATGTATTTAAATATTTAAGAAATAATTCATTTGGTTTTTGTATTTTAGATAATTTTAAGCACGAAAATGTTCCTCGCCACCAGATAACTTACATATATCGGAGGTCTACTGGAAACCGGCTGTCCACTCAAGGGGATATAAATAAATGTTTTCAAAATGATTCACCAATTAAAAACATGTATTAAAAATTTTTTAAAATGTCCATTATTTTCATTTATTTTTAAATAAAATCGCTTTTCGAAAAAATCACAAGAAACGTATTTTTTTGGCTTTTAAGTGGATATTACCCCTTAATATTGATTTATAAATATATCCGATTACTTTGATTGATTACTATTACAAGAACGAGCGTAAGAGTTAGCTCAACATAATTTTTCTGTCTCATTGTACTCTGCTCGCCACTGCACTATATGCTCAGCCTAAAGTGTTTGTGCTTTCTTTGTAAATAATCTTTAAAATTAGTAACGTAACGACATGTAGTGTCTCGGTTATTGTTATTAGCAATTGTTGTTATTTTAAGTGTTTGGTACTTGAAATGTAATATATTTCTAAGTGCCGTTAACTTTTGAACGAACTCTATTTCATAATATTTGCTTTGTTGATGAGTAAATGAAAACATTTGAAAAGTCTCACAAAAATAAAACAAAATTAAATACACACTTTTCTCGACTTTTAGAATAAAATATTATTCCTTGCACTAATCTTCAAGTAAAGTTCTACTCTTTTGCTTTAAAAGAAAGCAGAATTTTTTTTAAGTAATATTTAACTAAAAAATAAAATATTATTTTATATAATTTTTTTTTCGTTTTCTGCAATAGAATGCATACTTCTTCATTATCTTTATAATTCTCACGCATATTTTAAGTTCTCAGTTCACTGACACCGTCTTCATCCATTTAAAGCTTTTTAAGCTGAGTAAACTGCTTGCGTAAAATATAGTAAATATCACTATGTCACCGCAGCTTAAGAAAGGCATGCAAATGTTCGAATTGTTTCGCCAGACTTGCCTTAACTTAGTAAAAACCAATTAACACGATATGCCATAACTGGCAACCTGATTTTTTCCCTCACTATATTTTCAACGTGTTATGCTTTATTAGCCGGTTATATGAAAAAGGTAAACAAATAAAACAAAATAGCTATGCAAATAATAAAATATCGCACACCCACGCAACAATTACTCTTTTGGCGCTCAAAGCGAGTTGCCGCCCTCACCGACTCAGCGCGTCGTCATTTGCAGTAATAAAATTAATTACGAAGCTAAGAAAACGACAAGGGAATAGAACGCTAGTTTATGAAAAATACTGCGCGGATGTGTATGCATAACGGCTTTGCGAAAAATGCGACTTGAAAAAGCAATTAAAAGCGCGTAATTAGTTGTGTTCAATTGATTTGCATATGCGAAGAAATTAATTCAGTTTTTATTAGCGTGTTTTTGTGCACTACCACTTCCTGTAAGGTGGAGACATGCCCATTAATGGTCTATAAATGGGCAGCTGACGTTAGAGCAAACACTCACAGGCATGCGTATGGGTGTAAATATACAAATACATGTACATATATCTACATATGCGAGTTAAATATCGCAGTTAAATGCAAATATATGCAGATAGGTGATGCTGTGCAGAGTTGTTGTGTTACTGAGCGATACCCCCAGCTACGATGATAGCCATAGAGATATTTGCATTGAGGCATGTGTTGGAAAAGTAGATAGTAGAACTATATAAATATAATTTTTTAAATTACAAAAATTGTTATATATAATATTTTAAAGGCAAAACCTTAAGTTTTTTGCTTTTTAAAGTCACCCTTTTTTGTTAAATAAGAATTTTAATAAGAATTTAAAAATATTTTTATGCATTTTCTAATAAAAAATATTAATTTATAAATTTTTTTTAAGCAAAACTTTAAATTTAAAATAAATATTTTTTAGAGTTGCCATTTTTTTTGTTAAACATAAATATTAATAAATGCTAAAAAAATAATTTTTGTGTATTTACTAATAATAATTACAATTTTAATTTATACAAATTTTAAGCTTGCTGTACTTGAAAAAGTTTTTAAATGGGGTTTCCGGATATCACTAAAATATTCGTCTGGCAAAAGTCTATATTATAACAAAACTTTTTCGAAAAGTGTTTTCTATTAAGACTTTATCCAACTTAAACAATTTCGAAATAGGGTTACCCCACTAGACTAAAAAAATTGAAAAATTGTTAGGTATATAACAATTTACTTCAAAAATGTTTGGGTCAATATTTTATTAAAGCAGATTTTATAGTAGAGTTGCCGAGTTTCTAGTTTCTAAATAGGATTGCCTAATAACATAAAATATTTCACAAAATTCTAATAATATCCTACAAAAGTGTATTCAATTTATATTTCATTCAACAAGTTTTGAAATAAGGTTGTCAACGCAGAAAGTTTTGAAATTGGGTTACCACATTTCAAGAAAAAAATTGAAAAGTTTATATGGTATAAAACAATTTACTTCAAAATGTATTACCAATATTTTACAAAATCAGTTTTTAAAAAAGAGTTGCCAACTATGGGAAAATTTCAAAGTAAGTTCTCATTATATAATTAAAAATTGTATGGAAAATTATTCTGTTATATTATAAAAATTGTCTTATAATTTTTATTCTGCCAATAATTCATTTAAAAAGATTTAATAGGATTGCCACCTATTAGAAATTTATAAATTAAAAGAATTATTTATTTAATTACATTCTTAAGTAATAGTGTTATATAAAAATTTTGCATAAAACTTTACAAAAAAATTTTACCAAAAAAAATTTAATTATAATAGGGTTGCCAACTTTCTAAACTTTTAATCATTTAAGAGTAAAGATGTTTTATATAAAATTTTACATAAAATTATTTCATAGTTTTTAATATTAAATTTTAATAGCGTTGCCAACCTTTTTAAATTTTTAATCAATTACTTTTTACTTTTGCCCGAACACCTTCCAACTTATTATAATTTTTTGGCATCATCTTAAATGACAATATCGCACTTGGAGCTTTCGTCAGTAATTTTTAAGGATCAAAACAATTAGAATTTTATTATAAATTTTGTATGTAAATGGTTGATAATATAATCGTTGATAATATAATGGCCAGCGACGTTAAGAAATTTAAATTTTTCTGGCAACTCTATTTAATGCTTTTGTCCAAAAATATTGTCTAGGCATACGTATGTGCATAAGTAATTTTTAGAATAAAAAAATTCGAAAAACTTCAACCAAAAATCAAGGATTACATAAAAAAAATTGGTAAATTTTATTAAGCTACTCATAAGTAAAGAAATACCGGTTTAATTCTACAAAATATATTCAAAATTTTAATTCTAAAATAATAAGTACTTCGAAAGCAATAAAAACCTTATTAAGTCAATTGTATTATTTATTTGAAAAAATAGGGTTGCCACCTATTTAAGTTTTTTTATAAATAATTTATTTTTTGAAACGTACATCTAATACATGAGTTATAATAGTAAAAAATAGTTTTTAGAGTTGCCACCTATTTAACCTTTTTATTTATTTTTTACTTTATTTTTACTTGTTTTTAATAACTTTTTTTTGATGTACTCAATTAAAAAAGTAAACAAAGCCCTTATAATTAGCTAATTGGGATTCCGATACTGCCACTGTTTTATAAGATGATTAACCTAATGAGCGTATTTTTTCATTTCAGATGTATAATTGATATTTATACAGCTTGCCGCAGCCAATAGACTGGTACTTAGCAAATACGCTACGAAGCAAATTAAGATGAATCCCAAATTGCAACGGGAAAATACGGAAAACACACACACATTTGTACACACACGAGTTTAATTTGCAGCTCTACACTCATACATATGCACATATCCAGGTATAAAAAATGCTGCTGCAGTGTTGTTGCCTCGCTGCTTTTCACTTTTCACCATTTTCTCATTACCTCTTGTACTTTACGCAATTTTTAATTATGCACATACAGTTGATGTGGGTGCGTATATATGTATGCACATACATATGTACATATGTATGTATTTGATTGTGTGAATACAGTTATTTGCTTATGTAAAAAATATGTACACAAATAATATATATACATAGATTGGGATTTTTTTTCTTTTAACGGTTATGTTAAGTTTGTTACGTTATGTGATGTTACGCAACGAGACATTGCTTTATTTTTTTGCTTATTTAATATTTAATTTTTAAATTTTTATGTTACGTTGCGTTATGTTACGTTACGTTACATTACGTTACGCTATATTCCCTTATGTTATGTTATTTTAGTTAATTTTGCGTATTTTTTCTGTTTAATGTTTTAACGTTACGTTATGTTCCGTTCAGTTACGTTACGATTCTCTATGTTACGATGCATTTATTTGCTTTACAAGCGAACTAATAACCTTTAATTTTTTTTTTTATTTTTGTTTTTAACTTTTTTCCATTTTATTAAAAACACATTTCGCAGCGCTAAAATCAGCAATATTCACAAATCACTCGAAATTATGTAAAAACCCCGAAATAAATCCGTAGAACATTTTAAAATTGCTTTTTGATTGAAGGCAGCAATTTGCATGCAGTTACGTTAACGGTAAATGCGAATTCGCGCAAAAACTCACACACCAAAAAAAATAAATCACAAAGTACACTTTAACCACCCACTGACCCGTTAATATACACATGTGTCCATGTGCGTGTGTTCACTTCACTGGTATTGGTGTTGCATGCAACTGCGCTGGCTAAGAACCCAACGGCTGTTGCATAGCAGAAAGGCAACTGGAAAGTGATGCATGTGTTGTTGTTGCAGTGCTAGTGTGCTACAACAAAACATATAGCCCGGATGGCAAAATTGCGCGGTTTCCAAATTTTTACCACCTTGCACACTTGTCGTTAGCGTACAACTATGTACACACAGGTGCTTCAAACACTGAAGTATATAAAATAAATTATAACGACTTTTATATTTGATTTCCTTTTTATTTTATTTTTTTTTTGAGAAAGAATAATTTTTTTTTATATTTCTTGCAATTCTTTCTCAAAATATTTCTTATAGCAATAAAATGACACTCACTCACTCGCGCTCGGCGTTTACCTTCGTTATCGATAGTTGGCAAAGAACTAAAGTGAAAAGCACAAGCGGCAGACCACGCGCACAACATAACCCAAGAAATTTGTTGGAGCTTGCGCTTCATACATGCTCGACAGCGAACCAGTCGGCGCTTTCAGCGCGCAGCCGAGCTGCGTTGGCAGAAACCCAGCTAGGTGGAAATAACAGTATATGTGTATCAGTATGTGTGCATATGTATGTTGAATTCGGAAATTGAAAGTGAAAAATTGATTCGGAAGTGGTCGTGGAGTGCTGAAATTTTTATTTGCCTTCAGTTTTATTTAAGGAGTCAGGGAAGTAGCAATCGTAAGTTTCTAACGAGTTTTGAGTATTATAAAATACAAAGAAGGTTTCTGAAATAACTACAATCTGATTTATTAATATATTTTTTTATCATAACATACCTGATTCTGGGAAATTTCGTTCAAAAATCCATCCATATAGATTTTTGGACGCAATTTCCTTCTCGACCATTTGGTTTATCTTCGAGTATAACTAAACGTTATAAATATCTTATGTGATGTTCCCATGCTTAGGATATATAATAATAGTATATATATAATTTTTATAAATATATACAACTATTTATATAAACTTAGATGTCGCATAACTAAATTCAAATAATACTATTCAGACACAAATCAGATATAACTTACAAGAATGCTTCTTTCATATCTTAGATATCCAGAGATGGAAGCATCACATAAAATATTTATATTGTGAATATATGCTTGAAGATGAATGAAATCGTCGAGGAAAAAATTTCGATGTCTGAATATCCATCCAATTACTACTAATTGTGGGGAGAAAGTTCCCAGAGTCAGGTTATGAAAAGAAATGAGGTGTATAAGAAATTTTTGAGAGAGTCCAAACAACAACCGAACAATTAAATTGAAGTTCTATAAACAATCGGTTGAGTTCCTCTGCTATAGATGGGTCGTTCATAGAAGGTTAGGCATTTGGTAGTTTCAAGAAAAGGCGGCAAAGTAAGTGAGTAAGAAACGAAAGACGAATAGGTCTATGCGTACTTCCCAAAGCATATACCTCAGCAATCTTTAAGAAATAATGTTGTGGTTGTAGTATTAATTAAATTTTTTACTATAAAAACTGAAACAGAATAACTTAACCACACAGAAGCCCGGTTGAACCAAGGAAGTTTGTTATAAGCGGTCAGCGACCATTAATTGAAGGATAAATGTTCAAATGATATGTAAGGAAAATATTTTGTTGGATGTTTGGTAAAGTAGGATGAGAGAAAGAGAGAGATAAGATACTGGTATCTGAACTGCATTTTTATTCACAAGAATACCAGAGTTCCCTTGGTTATCGAATCGGTACGGCGAAGGTAGAAAGTTCTTACTCTTTGATCCTTCATAAATGAGAAGCAAACTATAACGGAATTGATGAATCAGAAGTTTATCCGTAGTCCGAACTGCATACAAAATTCGATATTTTTGTTACTGTATTTAAGATCATGGGTCAAACGTCATAATAAATGTTGAAAGGAAAGGGAATATATCCATTGAAAATAGAGTCGTGGAATATTGCATAATAAGCACCGTATTAAAAAAAACCGTGGACAGGTTAGGCTAGGTAGATGGATGATCTAGGGGGATCGCACGAAGCCATAGAAAATTTGTATAGGCATTTAATTTTCATTCCCGCCAGTTCCCGCAAGTTTTTAGGTCTAGAGTTCTCAAGTCAAGAAGGAATTGTTGAGTTGTCTCCACCTAATTTTCTTCCATACTACTTATGCATATGGCGTCAAGTAAGACGTCCTTACAGAATGGATACTAATAAAGTAATGGTCTGTTAAAAGCTCCACAGAAGCTAGCTTTACTGAGGGTAAATAGATCGCTAGCTCTCTTTCGATCTTGAGCCAAAAGACTTTTGCGACAATGAATATACCGATGATGGCCCAGCGCTGGCCAATATACAGCGAAACCCAGCTTTCTAGCAGTAGACAACAAGAGGATACAGGAGCACCGAACCACTCCATTCTTGCAGTTGTAGTGTGCCTTTCATTGCTAGCTCATCAGCTTTACAATTTGCTGCGATTCCGCTCTAGCCTGGCCACACATAGCGAGAATAAGCACTCCTTGACCAACCCATTATGTATTGTTAATGAGTTCAAGGCTAGCATTGCTTCTGAGTGCATTACTTCTCTAACGCAGGCTGCACTCCGGAGCAGTAAATTTACTGCTACCTTAATACTTGGATAACTTCGATACGACTATCTCTAGTAGTTTTTGAGACCGTAAACCATTTGCTTATGCACATATGTGCTAATGTGCGCTCTTAAGAGCTATTCTTATGACTTGACCAAGTGAAAACAGAGCATTTTATTATCATAGCAGGCGTTCTTGGATTATACGCGACATAATACTGAGATCTCGAGATTAATTCTCAAAGCAGTTGCCAGATAATTATACTACATTATATTGGAGCATTTTTCATAGCAGAGAGTACCAAAATAATAACCACAACAAGTTTAAATTCAATAATTAAGCCATGTTATGAGATATGTAAAAACTCAAACCAAAAGACTTGAAACAACCCATCAAAAATCAGAAAAATATATTTACAATTTTCCTATTCGCCACTTAAAATATGCACACAGTAGTCATTAACAGGCACATTAACTCCAAAACAATATGCATGCAATCACAGGAACCAACTCTCCTATAAATATAGGTACTAGTACTCTCTCTTTCCATGGCGGCCAAACAGCTGATTGCGGCAAAAGCTCTTCCGCACAGCTGTCTGCAGTTCGACGTCGAACTTGTTGGCTGCGATGAAATTCCGGTCGCCAAACATAACAGGGCAGGGAAGAAGGAACAACATATCAAAGCAGAACAACAGCAACAAAAATAAACGTGCAAACAAGCATGTGCCGAGCACAGTCACAGCTGCAACAAGAACAACACAGCAAGCACCAGCGAAGCAGCAACTGGGCCAACAATTGCCGAAGCACATGGCCAAAAAAAGCTCTCGTTTGCTTTTCCTTTTCATTCTCATTTTCAATTTCACGCTTTTTCGTCTGCGTGTTTACATATTTGCTTTTTATTTGGCATTGCGGCTGCTGCTGCTACTACTGATGATGTTGCTGTTTTCGGTGTTTTTACCAGCAGCATGCCCAGCAAAAGAACCGCAACTGCAAGCTGCGGCAACAATGTAACCGAAATTGAAGATGTATAGAGAGCCGGGGTGCGGGTGCGGGTGTCGTGGGTGCGTATTGGTTACTAGCTGAAAAAGCTGGCAGATGGTGAAAGTAATGTTATAAGTTGGAAAGTAGTAGTAAGTGCAAAAGAAATTTATAGTGTTGTATAATTAATTATGTGCTTGGTCTTGGTTGTGGTGGAAAAACTCATTATTTATTTAAGTAAAGAGGAAATATTGAAAACTAATGATTAAACTGTGTAATGATTGAATACAAATCGAACTACTCGTATTACTCACTCGAAGTATTTTTCGTTTATAAAATATAATAAGCAAGTTTAATGTATCGTAGTAATACAGGGCCTTTACACAAACCAGAGATAAACCTCAACAAAAAACAAGCAAAAACGTCTACTACGGTTGCACCGAAGCTATAATACCCTTCAAAACTACAAAATATGCCATACAAGCACTTGTTTTCAATTCTATTGTGGGCCGGTTCCGACAAAAAGCGCAGCTTCTTGGAGAAGGAAGGACGTGCGAAAAATTTCAGATCGACATTTTAAAGCATAAAGAGTTAAATTTCTTGTAGACAGACGGACAAACGGGCATGGCTAATTCGACTCAGCTCTTAATTGTAATAGTTTATGTATATGCATATACTATATATTTTATGGTGTAACCGCTCTTTCCTTCTAGCTTTAAAAAACTTCGCGAGAAAAGTAATATACCCCGTTCAGGGTATACAAAATTTTTCTATTGTTTTAAAAACGGCGAAATTTCGTCAGTGTAATATGGAATCATGTCACATTTAAGCTTCAAAGAAGGATTGATGACAAAACTTTTGTGAAATTCCACTGGATTCAACGGAAACGATTACTGCCGCTTAACCGACATCACATACATACATATGTACATTAGAGTGATCAAAAAAAAAATTTTTTTTTTCGTTTCGTACTCGGAAAAATAGGAACCTATAAGAAAGCCTCTCCAAACATGAGTTTTTAATTGTAACGGGAAGGTCCTCCTACATACAGTTTTCTATTTTTTCTTATTATCAGATAGAAAAATTTATATCTCGCTTCCAACTACTTGAAAAAATAGTTTGTTCCTTAGATTTTGTAGGAAATTTAATGCTTTACAAAAAAGGTCTATTATAATTTTTTCGTAAACCCAACCGTTTAAAAGATATTAACGGTTGAAGTTTGATTATTTTTGGAAAAATTTTTTATTTCTTATGAATTTTATAACTCAATGAAAATTAACAATTTGAAATGACCGGCCTCTTAATTGGGAAGGTGCCGCTGCCCAGCTGGTTGATGTCCTCGTGGAAATAAAGGCTGAGATCTCCGCCGTCCAATGCAATGGACGGGACAAGGACTCAGACAAGCAAGTCCTTGTGCAATTTACTACAGTGATCATATAAAGTAGTCCAAATTCAGTTTGGAATTCGTGGTGGGAGAGAGATTCCGCCGCCGAGCCATGAATGAACGTCTAGCCACAATACGCATGAAAGCAAAGTTCTTCAACACATCGCTGATTTGCGTTCACGTTCCGGTGAAAGATAAGGATGATATGACCAAAGATGTCTTTTATGAACGCTTGGAACATACCTATGAGAGCTGGCCCCGTCACGATGTCTAAATTGCGCTTGGCTATCCCCAAATGGGTTGAGGCTGAACGACTTCGATATGGTTATCTGTAGTACTAGATTCCAGCACAGGAAAATTCATCAAGATACCTGGAATAGATACCGAGAGTTGAAGAGAACAACAAAGCCGATGGATTGCCGAATGAGCTATTCAAATAAAGCGTCGAAGAATTGATAAGGAGCGTGCTTGGAATTTGAGTTCTGTCCAATCCACAAAACAGGAGACCACACAATCTGCGCCAACTACCGTGGGATAAGCGTCCTTAACATCGATAAGGTTCTATCGAGCGTATTGTGTGAAAGATTAAAGCCTACCGTCAACAAACTTGTTTGAAAGGAGGTTCGACACATACCATTTCGTTTGTCGATTTCGAAGCTACTTTTGACAGCACGAAAAGCAGCTGCCTTCTTGGCGCTATGTGTGTTCGATACCAGGTTTCGTATTTTGGAACAGCATTAGCACCAAAAACATTGTCAGCCTCGAAATCTAAACAAATCAAGCGAATAACTCTTGCCAACAGTTAGGTAATCGAGAAGTAAAGTCATCTATAGGCGAACAAAGACCAAATTCTATAAGTACTCATAGTCCCCGTCCTGCTATATGGTGCAGAAGTATGATCGATGACACCATCTGATGAGTCGGCGTTACGAGTTTTCGAGCGAAAGGTTCTACGGAAGATTTATGGCCCTTTGCGCGTTGGCCACGGCGAATATCTCATTCGATGGAACGTTGAACTGTATGAGATATATGTACGACGACATTGACATAGTTCAGCGAACTAAAAGACAGCGCTATGCCGGATAGGTCATGTCGTTTGAATGGACGAAAATACTCCAGCTCTAAAAGTATTCGACGCAGTACAAGCAGAGGAAAAGGAAAACTTCCATTTCGTTGGAGAGATCAGGTGGAGAAGGACCTGGCTACAATTGGAATCTACAATTGGCACCATATAGCGAAAAGGAAGAACGACTGGCGCGCTGTTATAAACTCGGCTATAACCATGTAAGCGGTGTCTACGCCAATAATAAGAAGATAGAAGATAAAAGAAATAGAAATAGAAATATGCAATTTTTTATACTTTACTATTTCTTTTACAAGTTTTAATTTATTAGTTTTGTTGTTATGTGTATATTTAGTTCATGCTATTTCTATTTTCTATATTTGCTAACTCGAAACAAGAATTTCGCCCTTCCACCCACATTTGAAGTATAACTGCATTGTAATCTAGCATAAACACCATAAATATTACAAAACAGTTTGTTGTTTGTATGGAAAAGATGAAAAAACAAGCAAATAAATACTTTCCACAGGAGCTTCCTAGTAATGTTCACCGGAAACGGATATACGCCATGCACTGACACGAGCTCGACAGCTAAACACTGCTGCTGTGGCGGCTACTTCATAAACACACAACTGCTGGGTCAGCGCTTTTGTACACTAGTGTGCATATGTACATGTTCATGTATGCGTATATGCATGTATGCGTATATGTGTCTATATTTGCGTATATATGTATATGAGTGTAACTACAAGTGAATCAGCAAAAGCGGAATGGCTGCAATCATGCATGCCTGCGCCAGTGTGCTTATGTCAAACTCAAACAAATGCAAGAGCAAACACACGGACACATGCATGGGAGCACGTGAGCAGCGTTTTTATTATATAAATATTCCTATATATATTTTATATATGTGTAGATATGTGTATTTGGCATTTTCAGAGCAAACTACAAAGTTGTTATGTTGCTGCAATAAAAACTTATGCGCAGCAACAGCACTTTCGGCCACTTCAGCCGCAAGAAGTGTCTGTAAAGGCAAAACTGCAAGCGATTTTGAACGTGTGTGTGTGTGTGCTCACATATGTATGCCCGTGTGCGTGCGCTAAGCTCAAAATGGCCACATGACAGACAGCAAAGCTGCGCTTTCGGGCAGCACGCATTAAAAAACTTTGTAGTTGCTGCACTCGAAGTTATGTAAGAGTTGGCGCGCACGAAATTCGCATGCTTGTGTGTGTGTGTGTGTGTGTCCATGTTGGGGTGTGCGTGCTTTTATTGCTATGTTACAGCATGTTGTTGAGTGAGTTGCAATTTTAGTGGCACTTAAAAATTCGTAAATGCACAGCGCATGCCAAGAGCCAAGCAGCAGAACGACAAAACTAACAACAGCGACAACAAGAGCGGCGAAATAGTTGCAAAACAAAGCGCCGGAAGCTGAAACTGCAGCCGTAGTCTGTTCAAGCGCGTGCAATGGGCGTGGGAATTATCGTCTGAAAAATTCATAAACACGATTTAATTTCCACTGTGGAGGACGGTGGTGGTGCGGCGAGCAGCGGAAGTGTTGCTGCACTTACATAAAAGCGCCGCGGCTCAGCTGCTGTCTCGCTGGCATTGCATTTTCGAGCGGTGAGCGCGCGCTGGGAACGACGACCAGGGATTTAAATATTTTTATTTATTTACAAAAAATATATTTCGCTATTTTTCTACTTTGCGCACTGTCAATCGGATTGTGTTTTTCTTTTTGTTGGAAATACAACAAAAGCCAACTGCTGCCCATCAAAGTCGCTCGGCGCGCGATAATCGAATTAAGGTGAATATTTTTTGGCTTTTTGGCGAAAATAAATATTTTTCAAGTGCATTAATTTGACGTATTGGCATGTGTAGCTATACACATACATACAAATAACTGCTTGTATTTGTATTTACAAATATTTTCGGTTAACAGGGCACATCTGTGCAAAGTGACATTGGCGCAATCGCGACGTTGAAGCGGCGCATATGCTCACGTCTATTTATATATGTGATAATAGGGTGTTCGCTATTTCACAAATTGATGTTTGCACTAAAAACGTAAATGAATGCTTTATTTCAGTTGAGACCGTGTCAACATCATACTTCTTATTCCATCTACATAACAAGTATATAGGCGAACCAGTCTCTACGTTTTTGAGTTATCAATATGAAATTCTGCACACATCTATTTCTCGCCAAGGAGCTATTCAAGTGTCACAATTAACGATATCGGACCACTATAGCATATAGCTGCCATACAAACTGAACGACGGGAATTAGGTCCTTGTATAGAAAACTTTTTTATTTGAAGATATATTTTGACGAAATTTGGCACAAGTTATTATCTAAAGCAGTTTTGTTATCTTGCAAGAAACTGCTCAGATCGGATTACTATAGCATATAGCTGCCATACAAATTGACCGACCCAACTCAAGTACTTGTAAGGAAAATTTTTTTATTTGGCAAGGTATCTTTACAAAATTTTTGACAGATTATAACCTAAGACAGCGCTACAAATCCAAATATATCGTACAGATCGGACCCCTATAGCATATAGCTTTCATGCAAATTGAGCGATCGAAATCACGATGAACATCATTTTATGCGCTTTTATACTTTAAAAATGCAACTGTGAAGGGTATTATAGCTTCAGTGCAGCCGAAGTTAACATTTAACTTGCTCTTCTCATAAAAACCTTCCTTTAAAATACGCAGCTAAGGTTTTTCGTCAAATGTATTAAGCATTCATACAGTACACCATGCCGTATGAGCAATGCAGAATTTAAGAGACACTTGCATGATTGTTCTTATCCCAAAAACTGAAACTTCAGAGCGTGTTGCAGACATCAAATTGGAAAATAAAGTACGCCCTAATATACATATAAACACCTACATCTGTAAATATAGCTATGTACGCGACTGCTCACTTCATGATTCAATATTGGCGAAGGTTGATTGGTATCAGTTTCAGCGTGTTTATTAGTGCATTTAAGTGATGGCGCTATTTCGTGGTTTTGAAAATTGTCAAAAAATATGCTATCGCGATTGTTTTTATTTATTTACGCAAAGTGATTTTCTATTTTTAAAAATGCTTCCTTTTTTCGTGTAAGACAATATGTGAAGAATTTTCGTGACATATCTGTGCAAAATGACAAACTGACTTATGGATGAATCATGGCATTTCCTCTTAAATCAACCTTGAATTTATTAAACTGCCAAGGAAGGTGAGGAGTTTGACTTTTACCTCAAATATAATGTTCGGAAAACTATATAAAAATTTAATATTTATGAGCCTGAATTTACGAATCATGACTACTGTCTATAATAACCCTGCACTTCAATCGTCGGGTTTTGGATCACGCTAATTTTGCGATTGAGATTTAAGGTATTGGTCGGTAAAAATTCCTTTGAGCTGTATCCTCCGTGTAGGTGTCAATGGGTATCGCTGCTTACAATGTCATGATTTCAAGGTGTCAGAGTCATTATATTGCAGGCAGGCTACTCCCAGCAAAGTCTGAAATGTTTTCCCTTATGATGAACTAATCCAATGCATCCTCAGAAGTAGGTGAATGGATTATATAATGGCCATTGCTAATGAGGTACCTAGCAGGAGGCTAGGAGTACACACCCTCGAATCGTAAAACTCAACATGGAGGTCAACAAAGGAACCTAACGTATTCGAAGGTGGTCTACGATATAGAAATATTTGCCAATGCCACTAGCGGAATCTTCACGTTCGCAAAATTATTCCTTTAAAAATCCAATTAATACTTTTAAATATCCATAACGATAATTATATTACTTATTTTCATGATGATAACAAGTTTGGAGAATTTGGTCAGTTTTTATGAAATATAATATTTGTATTTTGATTTTTGTTGGAGTTCATACCTTCGACCTCTTGTATCATCTATCAAATTAGCTGGAACAAAAAAAGTTATACACTGTCGAAATAATACAACTGTTTAGTACAAAATTATGTTTTCTTTCAAGTTTAGAATTTAAGACTATTAATAATTTCAAAATTTGAAGGAAAGTTTATAAATGTTTAAAGCTATCTTCGAAAAACTGGGAACTTCTTTTTTAGCTGAGGAAAAAAAGGTATTGATCCCATTCAGTACACAACGATTAAGCGAAAGCGAAAGGCTTTATAATTTCGTTCTTTCTATGCCCTGAACAGAGTATATAGAGTTTGACAAGGTACTTCTATCACCCGGTAAGAAACATCACAAACACTCGTCCGACTGTACATATTATTCATAGTACATAGTATTCATTCTTATATCATTAGATAACGCTTTGAAATTTTGTAAATGACCTTTTCTTCTCAAGGAGCTTCACATTTGTCTGAACTGCCTTTACCGAGTATTTACATATAGCTACCATACAAACTAAATGATCAAAGTCAAGTTCTCAAACTCATGCCTCCCATGAATGTGGGATCGCAATTCGCTCGATCAAACATGTCGAAAGAGATCTGCTTACGGTAACTCTTTTTGAAGAAAATTCAGCTTTATCTGGAAGAGTCAAGCACGAATGCATTTCACTCCCAAAATATGTAACAAAATCATTCGAATGGACTCCAGCTCTCTTTCCATCTCTCTAACACTTTCCTGATGAGTTTTAAGCACCATATTTTTCATACCCAGGGAATTTAATTACAATTTACAGGTGCTATTTTGTCACAATATATGTAATTTGCTTTAAAAAATATTTTATTATTGGAAAAAACGATATTTTTCATTACGAAACTTTCATAAAAACGAGAAGCTATGCATTTTTCATTTTTATGATCTGAAACTTTCCACAAACGCATAACGCAAGTGTGGACGGCTACTTATATCTACATAGTACTAATATTATTCCCAGAATATTCTTTTCCTAAAAAATACATAAAAGCTTTTTTTCCTCTTTCATTAGAAAACATAAATAATTCATGTTCATTTTAGTTTTAATACCATTTCAAAATGGTATTCAAGCAGCAGCTAAATCCTATTAATTTTAGCTTTATTGAAGTTACTCAGACGACACGGCGCACCACAATATCCAATATTAGCTTAAAACAACGCATGCAAAAATCCAATGAGTCCAAGCCAATAAACAAAATCAATATACCATTGATACCCCAAAGCAGAGGGTGCGTGTTGGAATTTTACGCATTTTATGGGGGCTTTCTTGATAGAGAAAAGTCCGAATTTAATACACTTTATAGGGAACAAAATGAACTTTATTTGCTAACACCACCGCCATTCGCTTTCTGTATTGAAACTAGAGCACAATCAGCTAGACACGGTTGACCGCTAAGCAAAGTAGAAGAAAACGAAAAGGAAAGCAACTTTGCATGCGCCACAAAAGCTGACCTTAGCCTAGTCCACACAATGGCGGCCTCTTACCATTCCCACTGCAGCCTTATGACCACTATTAGTGACTTTACCTTTAGTCACGTAATCTGTAAGCGCACAACGCATACATATTGACAATATTATATATATTTATACATATATTCACATACACATTGTATATATTGGAATTGGTATGCAAAAGAGCGGCCGAAAGAAACATTCTGACTGGTCAAGTGTGAAATCGATGCATCACTTTGCTGCCCTCAATCACTCACTCAACGCTTTGAATGCCTTTATGAGCGAGTACATGCGTGCGCGAGTTTGTTTGTTTGTATTTGCGCCGGTAAGTGTCTGGAAACACGCTCGTTGACTCGCTAAACGTGTTGTAACGGTGCACATTTTATGATACCTGCCTGACAAGTCGTCATTTCTCTTCGTCATCGTCGTGTTACCACTTGTGGGTATGTGTGTGTGTGAGTATGGCCGGTCATGCATCATCATGCTGGCGGCAGTGTTGACGTGAGTTAAGCAAATCAGAACAAGAAAATTATGCGAACAAAATTCAAATTGAATAGCAATAAATGAAGGTGTCGGTTTGTGGGGAAGAAAAATGCAATATGCGTAATGTTTTGACTAAGTAAACGATGAAGGAATCTGTTTAAATTTACCGAAATTTTTAAAGTTTGGTTATGGAATTACCCGGGTGTGCTCAGACTTTATTGAATTAGAGAAATGGTTGTCTAATATGCTATAATTTCAACCGATTCGGGCCTATGTAGTACTGCACAATTAAATTATATGATAATAAATCGAACGGGAACGACATAAAAAACTGTCAGGGTTGCCACTTAAAAAAATTGCCGCTTAATATGAAACAAAACAAAAATAAAACACTATAGAAGAAATATAATAACATCTACATATCTACCTACATACATACATTTTACTACACTAATATTAAAAAATAGGGTTGCCACATATAAAAAATTAATATATTAAGACAGCAAGCATTTAGTGATATCAGACATACATATACTATATATACATATGTATATATCTACATATATTTCATTTCTTCTTCTTCCTTCTCCACTTGGTCCTTACGGAGTGGATATACTTTCAGAGCTGGAGTGTTTTCATCCATCCGGACAACATGACCTAGCCAGCGTAGCCGCTGTCTTTTAATTCGCTGAACTATGTCAACGTCGTCATATATCTCGTACAGCTCATCGTTCCATCGGATGCGATATTCGCCGTGGCCAATGCGCAAAGGACCATAAATCTTTCGCAGAATCTCGAAAACTCGTAACGTCGACTCATCGGTTGCTGTCATCGCCCAAGCCTCTGCACCATATAGCAGGACGGGAATTATGAGCGACTTATAGAGTTTAGCTTTTGTTCGTCGAGAGAGGACTTTACTTTTCAATTGCCTACTCAGTTCGAAGTAGCACCTGTTGGCAAGAGCAATCCTGCGTTGGATTTCCAGGCTGACATTATTAGTGGTGTTAATGCTGGTTCCTAAATAGACGAAATTATCTACAACTTCAAAGTTATGACTGTCAACAGTGACGTGAGAGCCAAGTCGCGAGTGCGCCGACTGTTTGTTTGATGACAGGAGATATTTCGTCTTGCCCTCGTTCACTACCAGACCCATTTTCTGTGCTTCCTTGTCCAGCCCAGAGAAAGCAGAACTAACGGCGCGGGTGTTGAGGCCGATGATATATATCGTCGGCATACGCCAGCAGCTTACACTCTTATATTTTATTTCAGTAAAATTAAAAAGCAGTGTTGCCACTTATACAAAAATTATATTTTAAAACATTATCAATATTTGTTTAAAATTTATTTATGTATACATGAATGCATGCATATATACATATCATTTCATTGTTTTTTTATAAGCAGGTGGCAACCGTTCCTTCATCAAAAGTCAATTCCGATTTAATGCTGGTATTTATTATATAATTTATTACCCTAATATTTTTAAACAAGTGCCAACAAAAATTTTATTGATTTTTTTAAGGCTTTATTTCTTGTGTTGATTTATATAAAATTTCATGAATAGCGATCAATTAAAATATGTAAAAACGTGGCAACTTTTTCTATAAGCTCCACTATCTTATAAACACTTTCAGATCCTTTTACTACCTGCCATGTACTACCTTCATACATACCGCATCCCCTACATTTTTTTACACATATGTATGCATGAATTTTTTTTAACAGATGGCAACCTTGCTGCGACATATTTTCTCAAACTGAAAGTCTACTGGCAACGCTTCAGTTTAATATCCGAAGTATACTTATTTGTTAAGTCTAAAAGTTTATTTATAGAAATATTTAAACAGGTGGCAACCTTGCATTAAGAATATTTCTCAGTTTCTTGAACAATTTTTGTTTAATATTCATATTTTTGTTATCCTATATTTTTTAAAAATTGACCAACACGTGGCAACCTTTAAATTGATTTTAGTTAATCTATACATATTAAATTGTTTTATAAACTATATTTATTTGCTAAGTTCGAAAGTTTATTAATTTAAAATATTTAAAAAGGTGGCAACCTTCATTAAAAATATTTGTCTGTTTCCTGAACAACTTCAGCTTGTTATTCATGTTTTTGTGTTTTTTCGTTCCAATATTTAAAAAAAAATTGCTTACATGTGGCAACCTTTGAACTGACTTTAGTTAATATATGTATGCAATAATCTGTAAGTCTACAGCAAACTGCTCTATTTAATCTCTAAACTGTACTTATTTGTTAATTTATTGATTTAAAATATCTGAATAGGTGGCAACCTTACATTAAAAATACGTTTCGAACAAGTTAAGTTTGTTATCCATATTTTTGTTTTTCTTTGTGCTTACATTTTACTAAAAACTTACCGACATGTGGCAACCTTTAAAATTATATATTAATTTCCTTATATTTTACATAAATCAACAGACGGCAAAATTATATATTACATTTCCTTTATATACTTAAGTATTTTCAACTGTTAGCCTACAGCAAACTCCCAAGTTTAATCAGCGAATTTTAGTTATTCGTTAAATTTAAAAGTTCATTTATTTCAAACATTTAAATAGATGGCAACTCTGCTTCAAAAATATTCCTAGCTAAACGCTTTTTAACCTCTTTCATTTCGTATTAATATTTCAGTGTTTCTTCGTTCAAATTCTTTACAAAAAAAATACTAACAGGTGGCAACCTTTACATTAAATAATGTTTATTCCAAATCAAATATTTCAAATAAATACAGACTTTACTACTTTGCTGAACCGTAAGTTGCATGCATGGCGTAATTTTTGTGTCTACATCTATCCGGGTTAAGTCAGAGGATATTTGGTCTTCGCAGACACTTGTAGAATATACTTGCTGCAAAACCATCTTCCATCACTTTTAAAAATCATCTGTTTTGAGTTTCTAAGAAAGTCAAATATTCTTCTGCTTTATACTTTATCTTTTCTTTTCTACATTTAACTTGCAAAATATTTCCACAATCACGCTCCGTTGACAATTCTTTCATTTTCCTAATTTCACCGATTTCTCTATGCAAAATGGCAGCTAATAAAATGCCACCTCACTTCTTCCACTTACGCATTAGTTTGTGTTCGCATGTCTGTCCTCACCGTTATATAATTTTTGTGCAGAAAAATTCCTTCGCATTGAATCAGAAACAAAAAAGGAATATTTTATAAAACTTTTGAGCGCGCACTTTTATTCAAAGCATTCATAGAAAATAGCAGCGCAGGCATTTTCGCTGTCAAATTTATTTTTTCATTTTCTACCACCAAAACAACGCATTTTTTGCCATTACAAGAGCGAGACGTGTAAAGAGCAAACACTTAGAATGGAAAAATATAAGAATTACGAAAAAAACACGAGGAAAAACAAGTCTGTTTTGAGTTTCTCGCATGGTAAAGTGATAATATTCATAATACGTCATTTACATATTTTTCAAATACCGTATTTTTGTAAAGTTTTATACAGAGAAGGCATCAGATGGAATTCAAAATAGCTTTATATTGGAAGAAGGCGTGGTTGTGAACCGATTTCACCCATATTTCGTACATGTCATCAAGGTGTTAAGAAAATATTATATACCTAATTTCATTGAAATCGGTTCAGTAGTTCTCGCGCCCATTTTCAATTTTTAAAAAAGCCTGGATGCAGCTTCCTTCTGCCACTTCTTCCGTAAAATTTAGTGTTTCTGACGTTTTTTGTTAGTCGGTTAAGGCGTGGTTATTATCCGATTTCTTCCATTTTTAAACTGTACATGGAAATGCCTGAAGAAAACGACTCTGTAGAGTTTGGTTGAGATAGTTATAGTAGTTTCCGAGATTTGTACAAAAAACTTAGTAGGGGGCGGGGCCACGCCCACTTTTCCAAAGAAATTACATCCAAATATGTCCCACCCTAATGCGATCCTTTGCGCCAAATTTCACTTTAATATCTTTATTTATGGCTTAGTTATGACACTTTATAGGTTTTCGGTTTCAGCCATTTTGTGGGCGTGGCAGTGGGCCGATTTTGCCCATCTTCGAACTTAACCTTCTTATGGAGCCAAGGAATACGTGTTTCATCATGATATCTCAATTTTTACTCAAGCATTTACAGCTTGCACGGACGGCGGACAGAGACGGACGAGACGGACGTGTAAAGACAGACAGACATCCGGATTTTAGATCACTTTGGTATATATAACCCTATATCTGACTCTTTTAAGGATACCGTTATGTGAACAAAACTGTAATACTCTCGTTAGCAACATTGTTGCGAGAGTAAAAAATCACAGGCTTTTAACATAATGACGAAAGCCAAACGTGCTGCTGTCGGCTTTGGAAGCATATGTATGTGGTGTGTGTGCGATTCCAGTGGCACTTGTAGCTGCAAATAATCTCTACACACTTGCTCTTTGAAAAATTCTTACATATGGTTGAACTAAATACATGAACACATACATCAACATCATCGGTATACACGTGTTTCTGTTTGCGTTTGGTGTGGGATGGAATTTCCGTCTGAGCACCTGTCACAAATACTATACTTTGTTCTTTTTATACCCTGAACAGGGTATATTAAGTTTGTCACGAAGTTTGTAACACGCAGAAGGAAACGTCAGAAACTCTATACAATTTATATATAAATGATCAGTATGTTGAGCTGAGTCCATTTAGCCATGTCCGTCTGTCTGTCGAACTAGTCTGTCAGTTTTTAAGATATCGTTTTGAAATTTTGCAAACGTCATTTGCTCTACAAGAAGCTGCTCATTTGTCGGAACTGTCGATATCGGACCACTATAACATGTAGCTGCCATACAAACTGAACGATCGGAATCAAGTTCTTGTATAGAAAACTTTCACATTTGACAATGTATCTGCACAAAAGTTGGCATAGGTTATTTTCGCACATATTAATGTAATATACGAAGAAATTGTTCAGATCGGCTTACTATAGCATATAGCTGCCATACAAAGGGTATATTAGCTTTGGTAGCCGAAGTTAACGTTTTTTCTTTCTTTCGTTGTTATTGTATGTTTTCGTTTTTTTTTTGCCCAAAATTTTATCTGTCCAAAATGTTATGGCAAATGTTTTCACTTATCACAATCGGTGTATAAATCTGTAATTTTTCGATAAGCCACACATGCGAACTGCGCACATTTTCTGCCACCTAATTTTGTTGTTTTTGTTGCTGTTGTCTTTTCAATTTCTACCATAAAAGGTAATACATGAAAGCGCATGAAGAGCAATTTCTGAACAAATTTTAGTACCTTTTTATCTCTGGCGAGCTCATTGAGTAAGCTGACTGTAAGCTTTGTTATTTGCGCTGTTGTTTTTAGTTAGTTGCTATTGAGATAAATAAGTATGTGCTGGTGTAGTACAGCACAGTCTGCAAGGATTGTCTTCTTCCCCCTTACCTAACCTAGCATTTTTCTTAGGGAGCTTAATTATCCATTTACTGTATCCTTGCAGTTATTATTTCAATTGATCAAGTCTAATATCGGTATTCTGCTTGAGACGATTGCCTCATGTCTTTAATTTTGGTATTCTGGCAGATACAGCATAGTAGTATACTGTATAGTAGTATACTGAATCTGCCAGAATACCAAAATGAGACACCTGACTAACAGAGTCACTAAATTAAGATTGTGACAATTAGAGACATGAGACAATCGTCTCAAGCAGAATACCGATATAAGAGTGCCTTCTCTTTCTAACTATTTTTTTATATTTGTATATTTTTCCTAATATGTTGGTTACACGTACAGGCCTTGATTTGTTATATTACTCATTGGCTAAAAAATGTCGCAGCTCTGGTAAGGGTCTGGTGAGGTATCATTGAAACTAAAAATCACTTTTATGGCGTTTGATTAAAGATTATGTGGCTTATATTCAAATTTCCTCGTATACTTATAAAAACACTTCTAAGGATTAGGTTGACGTCCTTTCACTTTAGTATATAGTGTTAAGAAAATTAATACTTGGAGGTTGCTGAAGTCTACAAGTAAATATTAGAGCTTTGAAAAATATTTGCGACCATACTGCCCTGAGCATTCTTTTGTTTTCATCGATAAGAAAAAGACTTTTCCCAAATGCCAGAAATTATGGTTTTTCCAAATAATATTCTCATGTTTGATTGTGACTGACTTTTTTGCAAAAAAAAAAAAACCCAAAAAGAGAAGCACCTCAGCGCCTTTATTCGACCGATTGGCTACCCGTGTCTCTTTGCTGTTTTCGAAACTTAAAAATCAGCTGGGAATGCGCCATGAGTCCATGCACTAGACAAAATCTTGATGGCTTAAAGAGGCACCTACCAATATTAGCCATACAAAACGGTTTTCCCAATCCTTGCAATAAATAATGATCAATTTGGTTGGAGCACGCAATTTAAATGACGCAGTCCAAGTAAAATTTGATCAAATGATACAGGTATTTATTTATAAAAAAAATTAAAGCTCCTTTAAAAAAGTACTTTTCAATAAGATAAAAAAATCGAAGAAACTAAATTCAACAAATTCATCCATGTCTCACTTATTTCTCCTAGCATTTGTAGCGCAGCCATTTTGCCGTTGAACACGCCCATGGCGTATACGCAACATTGACTTCGGAGGGTGAGCAACCATCAAACAAACTAAAATCTAGTTTTTTTAGCGTAAACACAAAACGCGGTACGCCTCAAATCAAATCTTTTGATTTATACACTTTTTTCAAGCTGCAAATAACGCAAAAAGTTCACTTTGATGTGTCAAAAAGCCACACAATTACAAACTAAGAATTGTACACGCTGGCGTTTTTTTCTTATAAACAGCAATAAGTACATTATGACATAATAAATACACACATTTGATAAGCACATAAATAAATATTTCCCACAGTAAACACAATTGAAGCAATCACTGGCGCAGAGAACGGTTTTCGCGGCTGAGTGAAAGCGAACAAACAAACAAAGTATGAAAGAAAAATATAGAAGAAGTAGAAATTAAAGCCAGCAGTTGCAGAAAAATAATTTAAGAACGTTTGCTTGCCAAGCAGACGCAGTTGGTCCACTTGCCATAGCAATAATCGTAATGATAAGCTTTGCCGGCCAACCACTGGTTGTTGTGTGTACATAGTAGGAGCAGCATGGTAAATACAAATACGTCTATGGGCAAAGCAGGAAATGTAAACAGTAGTTGAAAATTAAAAAATATAAGTGAAAAACAACAAGAGCAAAATGATGAACAAAGCTGCAGGCCATGCAACTGTTTGAAAGGAAATATGAAAGACAGGTAAGTATAAGATAGACATTGAAATGGTAAGATATTGACTTGAAATATATTGTGGATAAGAATGGTAGTGAAATAATTATATTGAAGAGAAGATATGAGTAAAAAATTTAAGTGAATTATATGATAAAAAAGTTTTTTTTTTTTTTAAATTGAAAAGGTAATTTAATTACAATTACAATTTATATATATAGCACTAGCGGTTAAGCCATCAGCTTAAGAGAAAAAGTATAATTTTATGTTATGTGGAATTGCAGTTTTCTGTATTTTTTTTTTTTTTCAATTTTAAAATTACCTTTTTTTATATTTTAAATAAAAGTATCCTGAGAACATAAGCTCTATACAAAATATATTAAAAATTACAATTCTCCAATAATTTGTTAATTACTCTGTAAAATTTTACCTCGCGATTGAAAGTTACTTATACGTCCTGTCATACTGGGGAAATAGCCGGATTGTTGTATTATGTCTATGTATGAATTTACATTTTTTAGCTTAGCTTAAATCTGAACCCAAGCACTCTATATGTTATATATTTAGAACAGAAATGCATAACCTTTGTGTAAATGTTACGCATACGTCATGTCATCCCGAAGAAAGTTTGATAACATTGCATTATATGGCGTATATCAATATTGATTGAAGTTATATTTGCCGTTTCTTTTCGGATGTTCCCAGAGATCGGCCACGGGATAAAAAAAAATTACAACTTGTTTCGAAATAAATCACCGTTTACGAAAGTACATAGATTCTATAAATGTATGTTGCTTGTATTTATGTTTTAAATTAAATGCCTCTTCCGCAAAAAAACGCGTTTTTTCTGGCATGCAAGTGGTTATAAGACGAAATGTGTTGCCTTTGTATGAAGGTTACTCCTACGCCATGACAACCTTGACAAGTATCAGTACCATTGTAGCATATCTATAGTATCTTACTTGTTTACCAGTTCAACATACATATGTCTAATTATCATAAGATATATGTAGATATCGTCTAACTTATTTTGGCATGCATAAACTACTTCTATTTTGATAACATATGCTCCCCTTTTAATAATGTTACTCATACGCCATGTCAACCCGACCAGGGCGTATTAAAATGATCGGACAATCTTTATAACCTTTATAACTAACGAATCAAATTGTTAAAACGCTCGTATTAAATAATTGCCAATAAAATATTTGAGCCTTGACCAAAAGGCAATAAAATGAAATTTAGCTAATTAAAACGAGTATAAAGGATTAATGAACTTTTTCTGTCGCAGACATAGAATAAACACTCACTGACTTGTTAAATGCATGGCAAATCTTTGCAGAGAATAAAATTGCCAGTCAACACAATTTTTACTGGGCTGCTGTATTCCACCACTCAGCACAAATTTAAGTGCTTGCTATTGTCTGGCCTTGAACTGAATGTTTATTTTTTTACAGAATCATTTTGGACATAATAACTTTTACGATTAGTTTAGAATTTTGCCATTTTTGTGTAATAATTGAGTAAGTAATGAAGTTCGTTTGCTTACTCTGTACATAACGGGTTATTCTGTAATGAAATTCCCTTTTTACAGTTAAGTTAAGAAAGCAAGGCATGGGCGAGAGATATATGTATGTCTAAGCTTTTGAAAAATGTTCAAATATAGTTTAAAGGTGGATATTTGCGGGTTTATCTACATTCGTTATTTTTGCAAAATCAGCATTTTTATATTAAGAAAATATTTTGAAATTTCACTAAATATACACATTTATATAAATATAATAATAACTTCATATTTGCTTAGTGCAACGCTTACGACTTGTTATCTAGGTCTCTTCGCCGATGCACAAAATTATTTTTCGTCAAAATCACATGGTTTTAGCACTTACCTGGAAAAAAGAGAAATATAAAATATTTAAAATTAGTTTTGTCGTATGAAATAATTTTAAAAACATGTATAAATATATAGATTAAAAAGCTCAAATATAAAAAAAATATTTTCAAACGACTCCAAAGAATGCGAAATAGTGTGATTTATGTATCTCGGAACTTTATAAATGGTTATAGAATTCTATTCATCACTGCGTAGAATTTGTTACAGCAAATCACGAAGCCATTACAAAAACATATGAACAAAAAGGTCCGATCAAATTGAAGAGCTACAGATAAAGCTGGGTAGATATAAATAACTACTTCTGACAAAAATTAGTTGAACAATCCTGTTTATGGTCAACAGTCACGTGTCATATCAATAATTGAGCGTCTAGTAGAAAAATTTTAATCCACCGGCATAGTACAAAATGTTCCCTTGGCAGTGAGATAAAGAAGTGCCCGCAGTGTCGAGAATATTGCTTCCGCTAGCGCGTCAATTAAGGAGGATCCAAGTCAATCTCACACGTCGTTCTCAAATATATCTCTGTGACATCCTTACAAGAATTATATTAATAAAATATTTCCTATAAATAAATAAGAGGTGCTGGAAAAATTATAGTCTAGTGAACGAAAATTTCACGAAATATTTAAAGTTATTTCAGGAAGAAGTCTAAGAGAAATATACGTAGGTTGTCTTTTATATTTCAGAATTTGGGAACCCTAGTTTTGCCATCTGGCAGGTCATAATTTCATCGTAAAGTTTGACATCTTGGATGTTATACACATTCAGAGTTATTGACATTCGACCTCCATTTGTGTTGTTTACAGTAACTTAAAATATTCTTCTCTCCCCAAAAACGAAATTAAATTGCAACCAATTTCGCCTAATTATTTTTTTTTTACAACTTTGGACGCGGATTAACGCAGCAACAGTGCATCGATGAATTTAGTTAAATTTTCTCAAACAACGACAACCTTCATCTCCATTAAGGACCAGTGTTTATCGATGGTATGGTGAATTAAAACTAGGTCCGTAGATCACTCCGAGACGACTTTTTTGAAGGTCGCACACAATCAGTTATTGTTCCGGAAGCTTAGGATGCTTTGTACAAACTGTTATTGCAATATTTCCATGTGACCTATCGTGGGATTGAGGCAACTATAGGCATTGGTGGGTCCAGCATACATTACATACATACATACATATGTAGGTTCGCGTTGGCTCCACACTTTAAAGAGTTGTTAATGTTGTTAAATTTTCATTTCTACAATAATAAAATATATTTAAAATCCACCAGTGTCATCATACTTAGAAACTTTGCATTTCTGAGGAAATTTTCTAAGCTTCCTGCTTTCAAATTAAAACATATTAGTAAGTTTTGACTCATTCGGTTGCAAAAACGAATGCAAACTCAAATATATAAGGTGTAAAATATACATTATAAATATTTAAAAAAAATTCTCAGGTACACAAATATTATAAATATTTTTGACATTTGTCGAAAATCGATGCTGCTCTAACACATTTGTTTTTAAATATGCCTATAAATATCTATTAAAAAGCAATTTGGCTCTTGTTAAGCACAATTTACATACGTCTTACAATACAATTTCTATAGTCAAACCAGCTGTCGGCTATGTTGCACACTTGCTTATGACACATGTAACACACTTGCCTGCCCACAAATCTACAAATGCTTGGCAGTTGGCCAGAAACGTAGACTTTTTTCTATTTTACATTAACAAAGTCAAATGTCAAAATAATTTCACAAAAGTGCAAAAATAAAGTGAACAAGTGTCAGAAGTGCTACAATGTCAACGACACAAAATTACAGGAAAATTAAAAAACAAATAAAAGTATGCATGAAGTAATTGGAAATTAATATTATAATTTAATATAAATGGAAAAATGTGCACTTATTGCATAGAAAATATGACAAAAAGCAAAAAAAAAAACTACAACAAAAAAGCCGTCAAATTTGGCTGCACCGAAGTTATAATCACAAATATAAAAGTTTCCATAGAAGAACTTGATTGCGATCGTTCAGTTCGTTTGACAGCTAAATGCTCTAGAATCGGCTGCTTCTTCGAGAGAAAATGTGTGCATAATTTCAGACCGATATCTCAAAAACTGAGAAACTAGTTCGCAAATATGTAGACAGGCGGACGGCCCTGGCTAAATCGACTAAGCTCGAGTATATGCAAACTAAGCAAAGGTTTAACACATCTCTAGAATCAAACGTTAGGGTTGTCTCTCGCATTTTACCAAATAAAAATATAGGTATCCAAAAAAGTAAGTATCCATATCGAATATTTGGAAAAGCTAATTTTTCTTTTTAAGATTTATTTCGATAACTTTTTACTGCCAAAATTTCAACAGAAGAGAGCAATAATATGCCCATTCCTCACCTTTTTTTGTCATAATGCAATATTAGAAGAATATTAGAGGATGCCCTAATACATCAATATATTAGTCAATATATTAGGCTTCCACTTTGCCTCGTCCTTAGAGTAACAAATGCAAAACTAGAATTTTATATAAATGTAATAAGAATCATATTTCGATTAGTCCGCCGAACCAGCAGTGCTCTATACCAAGCAATGAAAAATCTATCTAATGCTTCCTCGAAAGGTTTATGATAATCTAAACTTTAAGCGAGCAAGCTAATAACACAAATATGTTCAGCGTTACTAAGTAAGATTTCCGCTTGAAAGATTGGTTCCCCTTTATTACCACATCAACTAAATATTTATGTTGATTTTTTTTAGTTTTTAAATGCTTCTTGTTTAGTATTTACTGTGACTTATGGCAGACAGTGTATCATATCCCATTTTGCTACACATTCAAAGCTTTATTGTGCCAACTGCGCCACCTCTCGGTGGCTAGCATCATATAAACCCGCGAAAGCTCAACCAAGGCATATTGCGTTACGTACAAAATGGCATAAATCAACAAAGTATCTCCATTTGCAGTGTGTTTGAGATTCTGAGAAAAATTATAGAGCTTTTTGTATCACAATGCTGATACGAATCGAGCTTTCACCACACTAACTAACAGCTTTTCCGCTAGCTGTCGCTAGCAAATTTTTGTACATATATTATATTGCAGATGTTTTTGTTTTAGAATAATTTTAAAACTTAACACGAATTCAATGATTTTTGTTTAAATGTGATAAGTATATCGTCGTGTTAAGTAAAAAATATTTATATTAAAAACAACCTAATTAACACAAATTATACATATACCTATGTAATACAAACTCGATCAAAAGTTGCTAAACGAAATATATTGGGTGTATGAGGAATAGGCCAACCAAAGAAATTGAAGAAATTTACTTATTTTCATTAGAATATCAGAAACAATTTTCGAAATTTAGTTATAGTGTTATATACGTACACAAATCTTACTTATTGACCGATATATTATACGCTATAAATACAATCGAAAGTTTAAAATTTTATACAAGATATTCAGGAGCTAGGTGTATTGTTTCTCTGAGCTTATTCATTTCAGGTACAAACACACTATTCTAACAGATGGTCTCTTAATTTAATTAAGATAACTCACACATCTGCCGATATATGTATGCGGTATAAAGTCAACTGGAGGCACAAAATCTTTCCATTAGGTATATGGAGATTAGGGTAAGGATCTGACTGATGTTATACATTTTTAGCATCACGACTTATTATTTTCAGTAAAGTATTAAAAATATTATTATTTCCGACTTAAATCAAGGTACCTCAAAAACTTACCGATATTGTCGGTAAAAAGTTAGCAAAAGGCACCATACATTCCATGTCTGGGAACAAAACAAGTTATGGTCCGATTTCGAGTTTTTTGGATGTGAGTTCGCCTATCAAGCTACGTATGCAAAGTTTCATATCGATAACTTTACTGACTCCTGATTTACAACCTATAAAATGAGAGCGTTACTCGGAATTTAAAATCACAAAATATAGGAACTAGGCGTGGTTAGAGCTCGATAAGAAAGTCAAATATTGATACGCACAAAATTTGGTTGAAAGACAAAGTGGACTTTGAGATATACATACATAGCATTCTACACAAAGTTGTGCGAAAGCGAGCTCATTGTTCAATTATTACACCGGTTCCCAAGAAACTTGTCCGTACTATCTTGGCTGTAAAATTAAATGTCTCTGAAGTATTTACGTCTTGACTCATCACACTTTTAGTAATTTTTAATTGCGATTGGGCATCCTTATCAACTAATTCCATACTGTGTGTAAAAGTGCTAAAAGGTCTTCTCTCATAAACTCGACCCATGTATATGTATGTATGTACCGAGCTTCATTAAGATATTTCTATTTTTACTCAAGTTATCGCTTGCACAAATATTATAGGAACCCCACTCACTTCCCATTTAACGGTACTGTTAAAAACTACTAAAAGCGCAATAAATTAATAAATAAACATGCCAGAAACATTAAATTTCACGTGCAAGATGATATAAGAGGGCTTTACGGGAGCCAGTTAGAGAATAGGTCAATGGGAGTGGCATAGCTCAATTTTGGGTCAAAATGCATATCTCGGGACAAGACCGACCGACGACCGATTTCGACTAAATTTATACATTCTTCTTATATTCCTATTTCACAGTGCAACCACTCCTACTTCTCATAGAGCACAATATAAAATTCCATTTGATTCTCATAAAATGTTCGGTCGCGTCCGAACTTATCCTTTTTTATTTTTTAATAATATGATTTGTTTTCATACAATTATAAAAATACAAATATGTACATATGTATTTATGTATTTATATATTTATAGCATATATAACATGACTATAAAAAGTTTTAATATCAAATGCATCTACTTATGTACAAACGTACGTGCTCATCCTTACCTTTTATTGCCTGCACATATTTATATAGTTTCTTTCCATTAAACATATGTATGTATGTAAGTATGTACATCGCATATTTTAAACGCTACGATCGAACAATAAAAATAATTTAATATCACCAATTATCATCAATTTCTCATTAAACTTTGATTTACTACTATATGCATATGTACATATGTATGTATTTGCTGCCTCCATAAGGAGCTGTTGGGAACCTTCGAGTAAAAGCACATTTTCAAACAAGCATGCTGAAACATGTTTGCCAAACCAACACATTGTGCACTGCTTTGCTAAACTGCATTTGAACACTTTCACTACAATTAATTAACACACACTTATCACTTTAGACACTTCACATTCACAAATTCATATAATTTTTAAATAAAACGCAAAAAACTCCACTAAATTATTAATTTATTACTTTTTCACAAATTTTAATCGCGATCGCGTAACCGACGCGCACTTACCGACACACGACTAGTATCAAACAGAGAATGTTAACGAACATGAATGAAGTTGTATTAACATTCGGTCATTCAGTTGCACTTAAAATTTTCTGCAGTGCTGCTCCACTGCTTCCTGATGATGAGACAACAACTGTTCTGTTGTTTGCGCAAAGATGTAAAATTTTAACATTAACAACAAAGCAGTGTAATTTTTTCGTTTTATGTTACTGCAAACTAGCCGATGCTGCACTGTTGTACATGGCCATTTTACAGACAGGCTTTCAGTAACAGAAAACGAAAAAATTACACTGTTTTGTTATTTGCCGCGATTATAACAGCAATTCCAAGTAGTTTGTTAACATCAATGCCAATAAAGTGACTGTTTTGCTTTTACCCTTTTGCAACATGTTGCTACAGAATATAATACTTTTGTTCACCTAACGGTTGTACATATGAACTAAAACTAATCGAGATAGATAAAGGCTTATATGTATGTATATAAAGAAATGATCAGGATGACGAGACTAGTTAACATAAATTTGGTAATAATGCGTCGAAGATTACATTTTTCTGCAGCATGTAATTTTAGCCCCAAACTGTAGTTGAAAATTCGAATAAAGGAAGGAATCAATGTAGACTACTTTTGACTGAACAGACGCCCAACAAACTTCTTAGCTCAGCTCAAAACTTCAGTAATTCATCCAACTTCCCACCAGAGAATAGAAATTTATACTTAAAAAATTTAAAGTATAAAGTGAAAAAAATCCAATAAACTCTGAAGGATGATACATTTCGAGATTTCCTTTTTTTAAAGAAAAAAAACCACAGAAACTTCAAAGTTCGGGTAATTGGTGTAAGTCTTTCCATGATGAAATGCCAAACAATACTGTACACAAGTAACATGACACGACTCACGTGTGATCTATCAAAAAAAGTCTATGGAAAAAGTACCTCTACTTAGACCACCCGTTATTTTAGAATAGAAGCCCTTATTCACATCGTTTTAAAAGAAAGTCGCTGTGGGTAGCTCCGTTAGCATTGAAATATTACCACAGCAAGAGAACTGCAGAGCAAAAGAGCCTTGAGCAGCGAATTTGAATAAAAACCATAGCGACATAAATTCACAGAATCACACGTGGCTATTATGTGCCAACATATTTTCATGTACATATGTATGTACATATATGTTGAAATAGACGGAATACTTGTAGGCGTGTGAAATCATAAATAAATAGATTTCGTTACATATATAATAATGTGTTAAGACATCAATTTGTATGTTAAGTAATTGCAAAACTAAAAAATTTTGCCCACGCAATAAAATATACGCACTTTGAGCGCCAAAGAGCGCAGAGCCAGAAATAGAAGGGCTAAAGAACACTATTTAAGCGCTCGTTCAAACAAACGCCCGCGTTTTCAATAATTTATGGCTTCGTGTTTACATAAGTAACTTATCACATTTCTCCTTATTCTTTGCCTGCGCTGTAGCAGCTGATAACGAAAAATATTCGAGTAGCATCTTCAAAGATGGACACACTCCCATAAATTTATATGACGAAGGTGTGAGAAAATGATTCGTCTATAATAAGCGAGCCGAAATACACATAAATAAAGTATTTATAGGAGCAAAGAGTGATAAGTAACAATCTCATGGACACCACTCAATCGCTCCTCGCAAAAAGTTGTTTGAAAGCCTACAAGTTCTATTTTCATAAATTTGTTCAAACAAATATTAAGCAGCTTATATGTTGAAAATGGTGAACCTTTCTTCAATGTGTGAGATTTTTTGTTGAAAAAATTCATAATAAAGCCACATTAGTATTACTGTATTGCTCACATGACGCCTAAGTTCCCAATGAATCCGGAACTTTAGTAGAATTTGATTTGAAATAAGGGGCCTACACCGTTCTTTCCTTGCTACAAGCACAAGTTGTTCAAGCATAAAATCATGTTACTTGTCTCATGGAAATACTATTTGATCAAATTTGACTCAGAATGATCCATCAAGACTGCACGTTCCAACCGAATCAATATTTTTTTGTTTGAAACTTTGGTACAACCTCTTTTATGTTCGTGCGCAGCTTGATTACCATATGTCAAGTAGTGTGTGTTTGGCGGCTGTTTGTTTGAGACGCGAAAAGTTAGTCTTTCATGCAATAAGTTTGCTTAAAATTTGGTGTTTCTAATGGAATCACGACAACGGAGTCGTTGAAGATATTTCAGTGTATTAAGTTATCACGAACAAAACTATTTTAATGGCATAAAGAATTCTGTGAAAGTCGAAAACATGCCGTATTTGAGAAACAGTGCTTGCAAATCGTTCCTTTAGCATCAAAGAGATAGCAGAGGATCTCAAAAACACTTTTGGACTTTTGACTGAACACGTTTTGGTTAATCTTTTGGGTATGAAATGTGTCAAGACTGTGGTAGACTTGAATCTTTTGTAGAAACGAAGACATGTAGAGGTCCCAAGGTAGACTTACCTGCTCCGAAGGGTAGCTTATTTCTGGGAAGTGAGCATTCACTCCAATAACAGAGCAGTAATACCAGCGTGGAGCTCGCAAATGTACGCTCAAATTTAGTCAGGTAAGGTCAAACTTTATTAGATATAGCATCAATCTACTTCATTATCAGACCTGGTCATATCGAAATCGCTGAAAACTTCACAGCGTATAAAGCTAGCTGGAGCGGGCAAATTTGTCCCTCTCATCCCGGAATGGGAACTAGTTGAATTCGCGTTGTCAGCTTGCATTCTAGCACTCTACCTATGGACTTCGAGTACGCTTAGCAGGCGTTGGTGGACGATCAACCTTGTATGACTTTTCGAAAAGACTTTCATGCTGTAAGGCTGAGAATTCAACAGGATGCAAACTGCCAAAGTTATATGGAAGAAGGTGAAAGGTAAACATTCAGGCACTTTCTACTCCATTTTCCACTTCAGTCTTTTGCAAGATTGTGCTCGAAACATCTCGGCAGTCATACCTTTGGCGAACTAGAAGATATAGCCGCTTCAACAAACTTGTGGTCGGCTCAACCCGCTACGTCAATTTATCAGGATCTTTATGAAGGCAATAAAGATTAATATTGAAATACGTTAAAACTTCAAATATAAATATCACAATCACACAATACGTAAGCATATTGATATTTTTAAGAGGGTTTTCTTACCAATGACTATTCTTCTTCCTTACAGAGAAAATTAGCTAGTAGGCTGGTGGAGTACCCTAAGGCAGAAGTTCTAAGAGTAGAAAACGAACACAAAGCAAATTAATTTGTATTTTTGAGTTATACAGCTTCGAAAGAAGGCACGGACCAGATTTTATGCGATGTTGATCTCGATCGTCGAACCCAAAAAGCGTTAGAGACACTTTATTCAGATAAAGTATAATAGCGTTTTGCATGAAATAAATAAGAGTAAGTATATAACCAAGAGCGTAAAATTCCTCTCTTTATAAATAACTATCACTGTTTAGGCATGTAGTGATGAAGATGATGCAATTTTTGAAGAATTCTACGAAATATTACGGATAAACATAGAGCTGAAAAATAATTTTATAAAACAAAATGTCACAAGAAAACTTACTCTCCACCTCGGAAATCATATAATATAATGTGCAAGTATAGCAACGAAAATACTGCTGGAGAAGTATTTGACCTCAATTTTTCCTCTCGATTTCAATTCCAATTATTCCTTAACCCCAAATGGCTACTTAACCAGACTTTTTTTCAATAACCAAATGTCCATCTACTTTAAAATATGAAACTAGCCGCTAAGTGAATTAATATGTAATGTAATATCGGCATGTTTGGGCAAATTGCAACAACACAAAAAAGCTGAGTTAAAGGCGTAAAGCAAAGCAACCGTATTAAATTCACATGTCCTGCTGCAGCCGTCTGTCACTCACATTGAGAAGGGTTGCATAATAATATTACAGTGTCAGTACAAAAGAGTTAGGTTAGCAATATTATACTCGCGTCTATTACGAAGATATCAGCAGGAGAAGCTTGAAAAATGGCGAGACTTGAAACATTTTTTCTGGTATTAAAATGTAATCACTGTCGAAATTACATTATTTTATGGTTATTAGCTGTTTGTAGAAAATAATAAATATAAATATATATAAATAAGTTCGAAAACCTCTATAGAAGGTACACGAGGACCGTGAAGAGTCGATACGGCGCCGTTCGCAGCAACTCGGACTGACGTGTAGAACAACTTGGCGCAGTTTACGTCGAAATCTTAATTGAAAGCATACCAAATACAGCTTGTGCAAGATGTGAAGCTGCTCGACCTTCCCAAGCGATATCGCTTCGCTCTATGGGCTCTTGAAAAGTTCCAAGAAGATTTGACGTTTCATATTCCTCAATAAATCTGAATTTTCTGTATTTTTCTTAAAAGAAAGTAGGGAAATGGATCAATCTTTAATTACCCAATTGATTGTAGACGGAAAGTTATGACTCTGATTCTCCTTCAAGCAATTTCTTTAGTACTCAACCGATATCACAACAAGTTCCAGCGCCGCAGAACTTGCTAAATCAATTACTAATTGCCTTAGGTTTGAAAATAATATTAATTATGACCGAACTCTGGCAATATGCTGCAAAAAGCATTAAAGCTAACTTTTTATTATTTACTGTACGAAAGGCACTAACACACATGACGATATGGTAAACACACATATATCCATATGTGTCTTCTGTCCCCCACAGTTTCCTCCTGCGCTCAGCCGTTAAGTGGCTATTTGCTCCATTGCACTGCATATTAAGTAATAACAATTTTCTTCCAGCTTGTTAGCCGCTCTTCCATGCCTAAGCGCACATAACAGCAGGTCCTAGGGGACCACCAACTACGTGGTTAGTGAAATACGAAAGATCTTTTGTTTTTGTCAGCTATAGAAATGTGCACCACCACACACACAAATACGTAAGCACACATGACACATCACGGGTATCTACGTATGGGCGAGAGTCTGCAGATGTTCCATTGTATGGTCAACATTCTGCTACATTTCCGGTGGTCAACCCCAAAGGCAACGCAGTCAGTGTCCACATTCATTTGCAGCAAAGTTAATAAACGAAAGCATAAATTTGTGCACACTCTAGTACATATACATATATCTATATTATATAGATGCCTACATTGTATAGGAAAACATATGTGTTTTGTTTTTGTAATTTCTTTTGCCGCTCTAGTCTGCTACAACGCTGCAGTTGCTTTTATTTTATGTCGTCTCTTTTCGAACTAATTTTTGCTGGTGTTTTTGTGCCTTGCTCCCTTTAACCCCTCTTCTTAATGACATTGGCTTACATATCTGCTTGTCTGAGAAAAGTTTTTGTACCGCAAATGACACATTTTGGTCTGAAATTCTATTTATTTGCTTTTTGGTTGTGAGGGAAACTGTTGCTCACTTGGACATTGCAACATATTTGGCAACTCTTTGTGGCGAAGTTCATTTTCATGAGAACATATGATTCATATATATGTATGTATGTATAAGTCATGTCTGATATTAAAGTATTGCTTCTGGTAAAATATGGCCTGGTATGGTGCACGTCACGAAAGATTAATACTTTGGGGTCTCACTCTTTAGGATAGTACAACGTACCCATGAAACGAAAGTGTATTCTCACAAGTAATGTAAGGTATGCTCATATCAATAGACCATAAAAAGCTTCTCCGAGCTGGAAAAGCAATCATACTGAAGTAAAGAAAAGGGTCGAAAAAATTTATTATATTTCTTCAACGAAACAATTTGTTTTTATTAAATAATAACTTCTTCAAAAAGATTTTGTGGCGACTAAACCGGGGCTTAGCTGGGAATACTTCTCCAGCCTGCTGGGTGACAGTAAAAGTAAAACACTAAAAGATGATTAACCCGACCCCCACTCGATGACGATAGAGCAGACGTTTCATTGAACGACAATGAAGAAGTATTAAGTATTAGTAATTACAGATTAATTAAATACAGATTAATTATCTGAAGAACAACAAAGCGTCGGAAGCCGATAGATTGCCGGCCGAGTTCTTCAAGTTTCCCAACGATTGGAATTTAAGTGAGCTCTGCCCAAAACCCAAAAAGGGAGACCCAACAATATGCGCCAACTAACGTGTGATAAGTTAAAGCCCACCGCCACAAACTGATTGGACCTTATCAGTGTGGCTCAGGTCTAAAATCAACAACTGGCCAGATATTCACCATACGCCAAATCTTGGAAAAGACTTGTGAGAGAATCGACACACACTACGTCTTCGTTGATTTCAAAACTGATTTCAAACCTGCGACAGCACGAAACAGAACTGTCTCTATGCCGCGATGTCTGAATTTGGTATCCCCGCAAAACTAATACGGCTTTGTAAACAGACGTTACTTTAGGAGGAAATAATTCAAGCTGCAGACCTGAACAGACAAGGTACAATCTTCCTCAAGAGAACACAACTGCTGGCGGACGCCGATGCCATAGATATCATTGGTCATAACAACCGAGTTGTTTGTTCTGCTTTCTCCAGAATGGATAAAGAATCGAAGCAAATAAGTTTGGTAGTGAACAAGAGCAAGACGAAATATCTCCAGTCATTAAACAGTCGTCGCAATCGCAACTTGGCTCCCACATCACTGTTGAAAGTCATAACTTCGAAGTTGTATGTAGATAATTTCGTCCATCTTGGAACCAGCATTAACAGCAACGACAACGTGAGCTCCAAAATCCAACACCGAATAACTCTTACCAACAGGTACTACATCGGACTGAGTAGGCAATTGAGAAGTAAAGTCCTCTCTTGACGAATATAGACCAAATTCTACAAGTCACTTATTATTCCCGTCTTGCTATATGGTGCAGAGGCATGGACGATGACAACATCTGGTGAGTCGACGTTGCGAGTTTTCGAGAGGAAGGTTCTGCGAAAGATTTATGGTCCTTTGCGCGTTGGCCTTGGCGAATATCTCATTCGATGGAACGATGAGCTGTATGAGATGTATGACGACATTGACATAGTTCAGCGAATGATGAGACAGCGGCTACGCTGTCTAAGTCATGTCGTCCGAATGGATGAAAATAATCCGGCTCTGAAAGTATTCGACGCAGTACCCGCTGGGGAAAGCAGAGAAAGAGGAAGACCTCCACTCTGTTAGAGAGATCAGGTGCAGAAGGACCTGGCTACACTTGGCATCTCCTACTGTCGCCAAACAGCAAAAAGGAAGAATGACTGGCGCGATGTGTTAAACTCGACTGTAACCGCGTACGCGGTGTCTTCGGCAATAAAGAAGAAAAAGAAAGCAGTGTTTTGAATTGCTTCAATATGTCGAATATAAATAGAAGTAATACTTGAAAGTCCCAAGTCTATCCGTAAATAAAGGAAGCACATATTTTCGCAAAATATCTACCGAAGAGTAAATGAAAATAGGAAGAAGAATATAGTATGCGGGAAATTAGTTCAATCGAACCATTATTCCTTCAGAACTTGATTTTCAGTTAAGATCGTTCGTTTATGATTTGGTACAGCTAACAGTTATCTTAGTGGAAGAAAAAGGTGATTTTTTTCAGTTACCACAGCTAACTAGGTTCTGAATCCCAAAATAACTCTCAAAATTTTAGGGAGTTTGTGAGATTTTCGTTCTAAAAAGGCCAATTTTCATCTATTGTGAATGTACAAAGCTGCTGGTCAATAGAATCAATAAAATTGAATTTTCATTGAAAATATTATAAAAAGGACAATGAGCTGTTTATGAGAGTTTTTTTACTCATTGCTAAACCTGTCGTTATGCTATGGGAATATTATATGTTGCCAAGAATTATAGTATCTTCAAATTATTTCATTCAAAAATCAAAATATTTAATGTTGATTGTAGAAATATTGGAAATGTAATATTTTATGGGGACCTCCAAAAAAAAAAACACAGAAAACTCCAGTAGTCATAAAAATTTCCACATCATAGCTCATTATGTTGAAAGAAAGTCTGGTTAGAAATCTTGTTAAAAAATTAAAAAAAAAACATAAAATATGATTTTTAAGAATCCAAGACCATTAAAGAGAACTTATTTTGGGAGAAAAGATAATATTACACCTTTCGAAGGCCGAGAAAAGATAATACTACACCTTTCAAAGACCGAGTTAGAAGACATTGAAGTCAAAGATAGTTTTCATTGTTCCTAACTTCGATTTATGGACAGCATACTATAGAAAACTTTATTTGAAATAATATATATATATATATACATATATATCCACTGCCTCAAGAATGTTGCTAAAATCTATTTATATAAGTACACATATTCAGTATGTAAACAGAGCCAAGCACATGACTACTAGATATTAGTCCTAAAATGGTCTTATGTGTGCAGTTTGGAGTTTCTATGTACTTAAATACTGTTGTTGATATTGCCAAATATGCGAAGGAAATTAAGGTTTTTTTCATTTTCATAGAAAAAATAAATGGAGTGAAGTAAAAGTGGGAGAAAAAAGTAAAATACAACATGACACGCTGAAAGAAAAGTGATAATCAGGGAATTACGTGCAGGGATTATACGAAGACCGTTGGGCAGAAGGCAGCACATCAAAGTATATTTAGGATGCTGTCAAGCACAATAACAATGATGAAGTTAATTACATACAACAAATATTAACCGAAGTGGAAGGAACAAAAAACCAAAAAAAAATATATATATATACATATATGTACTACATAAAAGGACAACGCAATAAGCAAGGTATATGTACATATATGCCAGCCAATTTCGGCACGGTTTATGCCAGTCTCAGTAACAAAAAACTGACGCAACAGTAATACTATCAAGCTGAGATTGAAATAGAAAACAGAAAAGTCAAATTTCTACATTAACTTTTGGGATAAATAACAAGAGCTTTACACAAAGATTCGTAAAATTAGTTTATGAAGACATTATACAGTGGTATTTGGTTTCAACAAGCGTAGGTCATTGGATTTATAGAGAGAACACTTCGGTGAGCAGATAATTTCATGTTTTCGGCCGGTCGATTGGCTACCAACATCGTTTGATATCACATCGTTAGACTTTTCCCGTTGGGGATATGTAAAGTCTAAGTCTAAGCGGATAGTACCGCTTCGATTCAGGTCTCGGAGCAAAACATCATGCATGTCATTAGCCAGTTACCAGTCGAAATGCTCTGACGAGTCATCGAAAATTGAACTCAACGGACAGACCATCCGACACGTAACCGCAGCCAACATTAAATTTGAAGTTTCTGTGTTTTTACTTTCAAAAAAAGTACTGAACCTCGAAATGGATCACTCTTTATATAAGCAGAAGAAGCCTGCACTCAAAAGGTAAGCTAAACAGAAAAAGTCTAGAAGAAAGATAATTATATGATTTGATAAAATAGTTTCATATTTCAGTAATCTAGGAAAATCGAAGAATAATCTTTCTAACTTTTCCTACAAGTATCTTTGTTTTTTTTTATCTCTCCCGCTCTCCACATCTATACCCGTCTACTTTTACTTTTTGTTTTACTCTCTTTATCTCTCTTCTACTCAAATTTTTTTTTTCATATTTTCTCTCCTTCTCAGACCTGAGTTTCTTTTCAACTATAAACAAGAATATGTCAGTAAAACGGTAAAGAAAATATTTGATTTATTTTTGGCAACAACTATAACAAAACAGACAAAGCTCAAGGAGAACCGTAAAGTACAAAGATAATAAGAAGACGAGCAGGATTCCGAGAACTCCTGAGTAATAATTGAATCCCTAAAATCACCAATTAAGACGTCGAAGTCAATAAGACAGTGAAGTGATTGAAGAGTTTTTCTTCATCGGTATTATGATCAAATTATTTGACTAAAGAGCATGTTTAGAGCCACTGAACAAATGAAACATCCAAATTAATAAATTCTCCCACAGAAATTTCAAGCAAATACCTTTCTGTTCATAAATAGCCCTGCGATGCTCAATTTCCAATTACTTGTATATTTAGTTACAGCTTTTAAGCTTCCCACGCATGCATTTACATGTTAAACACACCTATAGTTAGCTGGCGAGATTTCATGAGCAAATAATTATCTATGAATACCCACAAACACATATCTAAGCAAGCATGAAATCCATGAAATGGTTTCAAACTCTAATACCCGAAGGTATGCATTGAATTGTTCACATTAAACGACAATTATGTCAGACCCACAACAGAATAGCTCGACCTGCAGCTATGCGGTTTACTTGGCCAAAATTGGGGTTGTAGGCATATCTGTCGGTAGCGTAGCATAATATATGCTGGTATATGTACATATCCTTATTTACACCAGCGTATAATATGTGCGGTGGGAATATGTAATTAACGCCACTGAGGATTTATCCAGTTTCAAAAGAGAGACAGATATGATATTAAGAGCTGTACTACAATTGACTACATAAAGTGCTAATATGAAGGAACTTGGAGGCATGTAATGATAATATTTCTACATTGTGGATTACATATGTGATATGATTGTTAAATATGTCCTCGTTGTTGAAATACTCAGTGCAAAAACAAACAAATCTTAAGCAAATTAGAAAGTAGTACGTATTGTTGTGAGAATTGTCTCTTCTTGGTGAATGTCTTTATGATTGCCTATGCACACGAAGTCAAGTTGCAATTATTTATAAAAGTGGTAATCATTTACGTTATTAGCACTCATTTAATGTCGCAAAACAGTTGTTTATCTTTACATGCAATTTACTTTGCGACAAAATAGCAATTATGCTAGACTATGGCATTTATGTCAATATGTCACAAATCAAAATCAGCTGTTTACTCTGCTCTCGCGTTTTGGTTTCTTCGATGTGAAATGGACAACCTAAGTACATTTCAATACAATATTGTATTATTTGATTATTTAAAAATGAATTCATTAAATATTTATAGAAAAAATTATCACGGATAAATGAACAACTGTGACTTATTGCAATATTGCCACGGGACACTCATTTAACCCAAGTTGCCATTTTGCCACTATTAACAAATATTAATCATGAAAATCTCTTTATTGCTATTCAAAATATTCTAGATTAAGGTCTATGTACTTTTGCATAAGTTTGAACCAATTGCCGAGGCACTTTTGTCACTCTAATTGGGGTTCCTTCAAAACGTTTTGAACGTACCAACCGCCTCTTCAGAAGTCGAAAAATGTTGAACTCTTAGTATATTTTTTACGTATTAGAATAAAAAGAAGTCATACGATCATAAGTCAGGACTGTACGGTAGATGACTTATCAAAGTTATGCTTAGAGTGCTCAAAAATGCAGTTGTTTCAGTCCCAAGAAGGATCCTTTTTCGGCAGCTGACTTTCCTGACTAGAAGACAATGGTTGTGTATTACTCAGAATTTACTGTTTTGCGCTGTTTTACTGGTTCACCATGTCCAGTTTTTTTTTCAGAAAACAAGTAACCATTTCTTTGAAACTGCTGTGGCACTAATACCTATAGTAAATCTCACTGTCACATGACTGTCTTGCAATATCAGTTTGCGCATAGCATCAATAGTTTTCGGAACAACTGGTACTTAAATGGCTACGCGGACGACATTGCAGCAGTAATTATTAGCAATCTCCAGCTCACTACGGAAAAAACAGAGCTACTACAGGTTATTAAAAAGGCACATACCCCTGGAAATAAGTATACAAACGACTACAGATATTCTTAGAACACAAAAAGAAGTAAACTACGACGTAAGACTGGACCCCAGCCTAACCTTCTGGGTACAAATCCAGGATGCCACATGAAAGGCAGCGAAAATCCCGTCCCTACTAGGAAGACTAATGGCCAACATAAAATGCTCCAGCCAAGAAAAAAGAAAGCTCCTAATGTCGACGACAATCTTATTATACGGAGCTGAGATCTAGGCAGACGTGCTTAAGTGGTCCCGGAGGCCTAGAATTTTCAAAAAATCGATTTTGATAGTTCGAAAGTATAGTTCTTTAAGAATATACAGTAAAAATTTTAAAAGGATATTCAAATTATTTTAGCTTCTACAGCCGTATTAGCAGGTAGCGCGCGGTCGAGGGGTTCGATGAATGGATGCTTTGTACTCATTTATCTCAAAACTACTTTTTTCGGCGTGTCGTTGATGAAAAAAACTATCCATCCGAATCCCTTAAAATTTTAATATGATGTTTATAACTTCAATATCTATCGCTGGGACTACGATCAAATTTTAATTTTAAGACCTTCGATTTTTTTCGATATAAAACTGGTCCAAAAAAACATGTGAACTTCAAAACCGCGAAATTTTTTTAATATTAAATTTTTTGTTTTTTTTTGGTTGTAGTCCCAGCGATAGATGCACTCCTACTGATTAATAATTTATTTGGTTTTTATGTTTCAGATGTTCAGAAGAGTCAAAATCAACAACGGCACGTGGAGTTTCTTTTAAGATAGCTCATTTTTTGGAAATTTTTAATATTTTAAAGTTTTTTTTTTTTTTATTTAACAAACAAATATTTTTTACTTTTGGATAAGTGTAAAAATAAACTGTAAAAAAAATTTTCTTTTTTAAACTTAAAAAATCCTGAAAACACCCTGTTATTACGTTTGAGGGTTCTAGACCACGCGGAAAACCCCTTAAAAAGAACAGTGTAAAGCGATGCAATATTAGTTATAAGCGGTAATATTCCTATTGACCTTCTAGCATATGAAAGGAAAAAGCTGTGGGAGCTAAAGAAAATATCCGATAATAATAAGAGCGCAATAGAACAAATAAAGAAAGATACAAAACGAACGTGGCAACAAAGATGGGAGAATGAGATTTCCGGTAGATGGACGGCCAGACCAAAAGATCTAGACAAGCCGTAAGTTTGGAGAAGTCGATTTTAACACAACCAAGAAAAATAGAATACCACCCTGAAGTGGTGTGGTCCCAGGATGGGCGATGGTTCGTTAGAGGGGAAGGCAGCACTGATGATCGAAACAATGTTCTGTTGAGAGACAACAGAGGCTGCACAGATTACTTGGGGATCGATACAATGCATTTGGTTTAAACTCTTTAAGTGTGAAGTGCATTATCAACAGACTTGTAACAAAAAAATGCTTATTGTTTTCAAAGAATAATCCAAAGAGTTGTTCACATAGGCGCTTACCATGGAAAACAAAAAAATTCCAAACCAGAACACTTTGGTCACTAAATTTTGCCTCTTCTTGTTACCAAAACTCAAACACCGCGAAGAATCATTCGCCAGTCAGGTGAATCCCTAGAAAGCGTTTCGCCGTAAGAGCTGGAAGTGTCGAAAGTTGCACGTATGTTTGAAGAGAAAGTGAAAACTGCATTGGTTATTCATAAGTTAGCTCAAAATGAAAATAAAAAAATAATTTTATAAAAATGTTGTTTTCAACAAACCGGTTAATGATGGAAGGGTATTGATGATATGCTCATATAAATAAAAAAACATTGTATTATGAATGCAGTAACCAATCCTTTTTTAGAACTGATGTGAGTTTACAATTACTAAGAATTAATTCTTATTATCCGAATTTAGAATATGACTTTATTTCGAATATAAGAAGGCACGACAAAGCAATTTCGCAAATATTTGACGTTTCAAACACACATGAATTCGAAGCATGATTCGTAAATAAAAATTTATTTGCTAATTTATGTATCGTATGATTTAGCGAAAATATTTCTGTTGCCAAAATAAAGTGTCAGCACCCGCCTTTGCGGTTTTCGGGCAACAAGTGCAGGTGCACGCTAACAAGACGCGGCCATCATTAAGCGTCCAAATGTGAATTTATGTCACAGCAGGAGTACGAATGCGAGTGCCATTAAAATTTGCAATAAAAACTTGCTTAATTATGACATTAGCGGGTGCCATGTGGTCTTGTCTTGCTGTTTTGGCACTTGTAACCGCCCACAAAACTATAAATTTTACTTAGCCTCTACTGTCAGCAGTTTTACGGTACTTTCCGTCATGTTTTTCAATGAATTATTGTGAATGACAAAACCGATAGTTTGTTTTTGTTTTTCTCTACGTATTCACCGAGGTTATTTGCTTATAGGAAAAGGCGTTGTGCTTTTCAAGTTAAAATGCATGTGGTGGGCAGGTACAAAATGTGAATGCTAACGCTGATCAGCACGAAAACGAGAGAACGAGCAGTCATCGATAATAACAACCGGACAATCGCAGCGAAGTAGAGATAGGACGTATACTCTCAATTGAGGTGAACTCTTGAGAGCTGATTCGTCAAGTTAGATTAGTTTATTGATCGCCAAGTGGTAGATCAAACAGATCCTTTGCGAAGTCTAAACTTTTCTTACGGACGACATGTGCTTTGCCCATCACAAATATGCTAACACAGCTAATTTGACTGCTGAAATATAACTAACGATGGCTGGATAAGTGAGTGCTAGTATTAAGGATAGTCAAAAAGAAAGTGCTCAATATGATTCCATTTCATAATTTTTCTAACAAGTGACGATCATCGGTGCAGTCTAGTCAGAGACCCTGTTACCAGTGGTAGGTAAATAACACTAAATGAAAGAGGTCCTCCAAACTTTTTTCTACTAACTTCGATGACGAATTGATCGCAATAAAGGAGAGGTTATACGCGCCTCGTGTTTTCGTAGCAGTAAGAACTCTTCATTATTCAATCATCCAGAAATATACTCAAAATTACTCTTCTTCTTTTTACTATTTACCTTTACTGTATATCAATATTCTAACTGTCGTGGATCTAACGGGTGATCCGAGTTTTTTTTAATGACTTCTGTTTGACAGATCACGCGTGAGTCGTGTCATGCTGTCATGTTATTTTTGTTCACTACTGTTTTGCATTTCATCGTGAATAAACTTTCGCAAACTGTTCAATTTTGTTACGAATATTCACGCTCTGTAGAGAATTTGTTTTGCGCGCTAAGCTCAACTTATGCTCAGCATAATCGGCCTACATTGCTTACTGTTTCCAACACCATCACCCATTTTAAGACCCAATATTTATTGTGAGATATTATTCGTCCGAATGGACCACGTTCAGCACGCAGTGAAGAAAATATGGCAGCTGTAGCTGAGAGTATATACCAAGACCGAGGAGAGTCGATTTGGCGGACTGACGTAGGGAACGACATGGCGCAGTGACGTCCAGTTCTTAAATTGAAAGCGTTTAAAATACAGCTCTTGCAATAACTGAAACTGCTCGAAAAGTTCCAAGAAGATCCGACGTTTTCGAACCAAATTTTGTTCATCTATAAGGCCCATTTTTGGCTCAATGACACAAATAAACAAGCAAAATCGCATTTGGGATGAAGAACAAGAGAAAGAGAATGAAAAGATTCAAGAGCTGCAATTTCATACATAAAAATCAACGGTGTGATTTGTGGACCGGTGGAATAATCGGTCCATATTTCTTCGAAAATGATACCGGTGAGAACAAAACCGTCAAAGGCGACCGTTAACGACCAGCCGAGACGTAGATGCGGCCAACATTTGAAAGAAATAATCTTCTTTTCTATCCAATGATAATAAACACTCCCCATTAGATTTGAAGTTTCTGTGCTTTTTTTTTTAAGTAGGTAACTTCGAAATGGTTTACGCTTTGAATATAAATTGGATCCCTCACAGCCTTTTTTGGGATTCTAACTAAGAAAATAGAAAAAAGTTCTTTTTAGAGAAGTGTGAATGTAATAATAACCGAAACGGAAGGGACTTAGCACACAATAATTACAAGGATCCATTAGTTCAAACCATCTCTAGCAATTTTTTCCCGATTCCATGACTCAGAGCCAAAACAAACGAGAATGAGATGAAGACAAACTGGATCAATACTAAACAGTGCTAGCGAGTAAAACTGAAATCTGAAGCCTTAGAAGAAAAGAAGCTTCAAATGTTGAGTTCAAAGAGTATTCATGGGCAGAATCAAAATAAATAGACAAAGTACCAAACATTTTATTTCGAAATAATACTAAAAACGAATTATTTATAGAAGAACATTGAAACTTTTCAGCCGAAGAAATACCGAGCAATCTATAAAACCAATTATTACAACCATTCTGCCGACAATTTTTGGGACCAGAACTAACGCAGATTTTTATGTCGCCAAGTCAAGTGCGTTGGGATATTTTTATTTTACTACAAAAACAAAAAGTTTTTTACGAAATAGTTTCCGTTATGGAGAAAACAGTTGCTCAAATCAAAAACAAAATCCAAACTATTTCAATATTCATTAAGTCGGTTCCTTTTAATAATTATATTCTTTAATAAAAAAACAAATGGAATTATAAAAAAAAATTGTCAGAAAAGAAAATTTTCATTACAAAAATATGTAAAATCAAAAAAAAATGTTAAAAAATATAATACTAAAATCATATATGATCCGCATTATAATTTCTCTTGGAGTCGACGTTTAGCTTTCACAGACATGTCTTTCTTAAAATCACCAGCATACTTTTTCGGAAACTTCCACTTATAGGTCGGATGAAGGCCTGCAAAGGAATCATCAAGTAGATTGGCAAGATTTGCACCACTATCTCCAGCACTCGAATCCTTTCGTCTTGCATTAGTGGTTGCAACCGTTACAGGTGATGGTGGTGACAGTACATTCACGGTGTTCACTATTTTTTCAAAAGTCGTTAGTATGGTGTATGAACTCAGCATTGTTTTAAAATGATTTCTTCATTCTTACCCTGCGTAGATCTCTCGGTTGAAGCATTACTATAAGTTATCCTTTGATAACGCATAAAGAAAATGCGACGCAATAGCAATAATATGATAGAAGGTGCGGATTTCGGTTGTTGTACATCGCTGCTAACGGTTGTCGTATAAGGAACATAGCCTTCAATGAAGCCGAGTGTAAGAAGTAATAAAATCGATAAAAGTTGTACACGCATCGTAAAGAGGTGGAAATTATTTTTGCACAAGCCGATAAGATTCTGAAACCGAGCGTCGGCACTTCAGCGTAGCAATCAACAAAGCCGGGAGCTGTAGACTGCATTTTTATAAACAATGGTCGATTGGCATGAGTTATTTAGACAACAGCTGCAGCAATTCCAGTTTGCCTTTTTGTTGAAATAAAAATAAATGCAAACAAATATTGCCTATTTTTTCTGCTTTTGTAACGATTATTTATTTTTCAACTGTTTACCATTGTTGCGAATTCCTTTCAGCTTGGCGGTCAAGGCCAGACGTGAATTCGGCTAAAGCCTTGAGCAAAAATGCAGCATTGAATGTATTTTTTTTGTATTTTTAAGGAAGCTTTAAAGCTTCAGTTGATGTATTTATTTCGAAAATTGTAAAAATATCCGGCATTTAGGTTTTCATTTTGCCCTATTCATTTTTCTCAGGCTCAGTGGAAATGAACTTCGCTGTTGGAATTTTTCTAAGATTTTAACTCCACAGCTCTACAAGTGGCATTGTTTAGAAAGGTGGCATCCCTGCCCACCATTCATGACAAAAATTACTACAACAGAAAGATGTCTCCGACTTTTTCGATGAAAAAAGTATGGCCTATGGTAATATTCGGCTTCAGAGGAAATACTCGGCACGTTACAGATCACTTTTCACCATCGATTTGAGTATCAAGTTCGCCTACTATATACTATATGACGCCTAAGGGAGGTTGGTATAGCAAGTAGGCGTAATCGGACCACTGCCATCCCAACAAACCGCCATTAAATTAAAACCTATGCAGTGTTATAACTAAGCATTACTTTAAGATACAAATATGCCATTTTCTACAATAATTTGTTTAAAAGTGGTCTTTGTCCCGCCCCTAAATGTTTCAATATACATATCTTTCAAACTGTCAAAGCTAAATCAAGCAAATTTGCTGAAAGGTAGCCTTTTAGCACTTCTTCATATACCGTGAAAAAAATCAAATAATAGCCACGCCCACTCTCCATATAACATTGAGGTTAAAAACTACTAAAAGTACCATAAGAGGTCACAAGGGTTTACGGGTTTCAAAATAACGATTTTTTTATTATCTTATTAAATTTTAACAACACCTCTAGAATATTTTAAAGATGTTCCGATTAATAGTTTCGGAGATACAGTCTCGGGAACTTGTTCGCTCTAGGCTAGCTAAGCTTGGTGTCTTTAAACGCGTGTTTCTCGAAACTGTGTTGTTCTAAGTTAAGGCTTTAACTAAAACACGTATTTGTTTACCATCCTTTAAAGAGTTTTCTTGCCAAAGCGGGTGCATCCTTTTTCCGAGGGGTCACCGGAAATGGCGTCGCAATGACCGAGTTTAAAATATTTTTTTCCAAAAATTTTATAACTTCCAGTTTTTATCCATAATATGGTGAATCCAATCGTGGTCGTAGATCGACTCAAGGCGAATTTTCTGACTTATATCGACAGCTATGGACATTAACGGAACCAGCATACATACAAGATTGGATAAGTATTTGACTGTTGAAACGAATGACACAATAGTGTGATAATGATGATACAAATGACATTGCCATAACAATAGGACAAAAGAACTTGGCCAACTCGAGAACCTCTGCAATTATGCGGCGTCAACAGTCAAAGAATAGCACACGGCAACAAACCTTCAACTCGATGGGTAAAAAACAGAAGCTGTGCTAATCACAAGCAGGAAAAGGCTCGAAGAAATCAAATTAAATATCGACGCCAATAGTATCATGACCATGACCCAGAAGGCGCTGAAGAACCTAAGATACACAATAGACTTAGCTGAGAGGCACACATCGAAAAGGTATGTGAGAAAGCAGCACCTGCAAAGGGCGCCCTAGCAAGAATAATGGCCAACATTGGTGGACCTAGCCAAAACAGGCGAGCGCTATTGGCCACGGTAAGCCAAACAATCCTGATATACGCGGCGCCAATATTGGGACTAGCACCACAGCAACATACATATGCCAAAAAAGCAAAGTTTGCAATGCGGCTCAGTGTCATTAGGGTCAGTTGTGCATTTGGCATGGTATCCCGCGAAGCGGTTGGAATTATTATCGGTATCATGCCATCAGAGATAACGGCCATGGAACTCAAGTATACGACAGGTCCACAAGACTGAGCATGCGATTAACGGAGAGAAAGGATGAGAGGAAAACAAGTCTCAATGAATGGCAAAAACGATGGGATGCAGCTACAACGGGCAGATGGACCCATAGGCTAATTAAAACTGTACAAGCATGGTTAGACAGGAAACATGCAGAAACAGATTTCTACCTGACGCAGTTTTTGGCGGACGTGTTAGAGAGTATTTCTAAAAATATAGCAATGACGACGGGACGAATTGTAGTGGGGCCCTTACTTTCTGTGTACTATTCTGTACTGTCGACCCGTACTACCATCATCCGAACAAATGCAGGATTATTATGATTTTAGGTGTATTTTTTAAATATTTTTGGGTGCATATACAGTAGAGGCCCGCTATCCGGATCAATTAAAGCCGGCCCCTATCCGGAATATAAGGAAATCCGGATTACCAAAGACATATCAGAACTATGTATTATGAAAAAAAAAATATATAAATTTCTATTTGTTTATTATAACAAATAATACACATGTTCCAAAAAAAAAAAAAAAAACTTAAACCAATAAAGCATAAAAGCGAATGTAGTGAATAATAAACATGTGATCCGGATTAGAGAATACGGATAGAGAATGTCGGTCCGGATTACAAGGGACATAATAAAAATTCTGAGTTTTTTAACCCTGTCCGGATTACAGTGGAATCCGGATTAGGCCATGTCCGGATTAGCGGGCCTCTACTGTACATCGATTTTCATTCCTAATACAAGTCTTTTGTATTCCGTTCCCATTCTGCCGAAAAGTTTGTGATGATAGATTAAATATAGATAAGTGAGGAACGATCACCCACAAAAGAGCACCGGGTTAGTTCGAAACGTATTTAACTTTGAGAAGAACTCTAGCAGAGTCACATGAATATCAATCTGTAAGAAACCTTTGCAGGCGTATACTATCAGAAGCACCTAGACGTGGAAAGGCGGTACAAAGGTAAGAAATTGCAGTATTTCAGTGTTTTCAACATAATGTTTCAAAGTATAAAATGTACACACTTTTTAAAAACTTTATCAAAAATATTTATTTACATTTCTTATCTAACTATATCACAATCCCACTAGTTACTAATTCTCTTCGCCATCTTCACGTTGATCAAATATTTCACCTTCGAATTCTCCATCACGATCTTCCGCATAGCGTCTTTCTGTGGTTTTCCGTTGACTCATAATTTTACCATTATCTCCCACTTCGCCTTCGTAACCACCTCCGTCGTATTCAGCGCTATTTGCTTCACTCCATGGCGCAACACTTTCTTCGTCACCTTTATTATTTGTTCTTGCTTTCGTATAACTATGTGTCAGTGTCATTGAAACGAGGATGAAGGTTATGAGCGACAAGTGTCGCATTGTAAAAACTGACACAACTAGAAATGTCTACAAGGCTAAGGAAAGTATTTTCAATACTAACCTTCGATTCATCATAAAACGGTACTTTATTTGAAATTTTAAATGTGTTCCCGCAGCACCAGAAGATGTTTACTTATTTTTTTTCTTTCAAATACAAATTAAACATTTTTTAAGTTTATAATAAACAAAGAATTCTTCTGTATTTCTTTTAATTATTTCGCCTGCTAACACATGTTGTTTCAAATGCACGCAAAGCTATGCAAATGTGAGTCGAAAACAGAACTGTACAGTTGTGTGCATGGAATAAGCAACTAGGGGTACATACTTGTGTAGATGTTCAGTTCACCATCTAGTAAAGGGTGATCCCCTCAAAGGTAGTTTTTTCAATAGTTTTTTGTTCTACACATTTTCAACGAAATATACCATTTTGAATAACTATACATATGTTTATACATATGACTAGTTACGGCCGCAAATTAAAGTTGAAGCATATTTATACCCTGAACAGGGTAGATTAAGTTTGCCACGAAGTTTGTAACACCCATAAGGAAACGTCGGAGGCCCTATAAAGTATATATATATAAATGATCAGTCTGTTGAGCTGAGCCGATTTAGCATATATACGAACTAGTCTCTCAGTTTTTAAGACATCGTTTCGAAATTATGCAAACGCCATTTTCTCTTCAAAAAACTGCTCATTTGTCGGAACGGCCGATATCGGACCTTCTTCTTCTTAATTGGCGTAGAAACCGCTTAAGCGATTATAGCCGAGTTAACAACAGCGCGCCAGTCGTTTCTTCTTTTCCGTGGCGCCAATTGGATATTCCAAGCGAAGCCAGGTCCTTCTCCACTTGGTCCTTCCAACGGAGTGGAGGTCTTCCTCTTCCTCTGCTTCCCCCGGCGGGTACTGCGTCGAATATTTTCAGAGCTGGAGTGTTTTCGTCCATCCGGACAACATGACCTAGCCAGCGTAGCCGCTGTCTTTTAATTCGCTGAACTATGTCGATGTCGTCGTATATCTCGTACAGCTCATCGTTCCATCGAATGCGGTATTCGCCGTGGCTAACACGCAAAGGACCATAAATCTTTCGCAGAACTTTTCTCTCGAAAACTCGCAGCGTCGACTCATCCGTTGTTGACATCGTCCAAGACTCTGCACCATACAGCAGGACGGGAATTATGAGTGACTTATACAGTTTGGTTTTTGTTTGTCGAGAGAGGACTTTGCTTCTCAATTGCCTACTCAGTCCGAAGTAGCACCTGTTGGCAAGAGTTATCCTGCGTTGGATTTCCAGGCTGACATTGTTGGTGGTGTTTACGCTGGTTCCAAGATAGACGAAATTATCTACGACTTCAAAGTTATGACTGTCAACAGTGACGTGCGAGCCAAGTCGCGAATGCGACGACTGTTTGTTTGATGACAGGAGATATTTCGTCTTGCCCTCGTGCAATGCCAGACCCATTTTCTGTGCTTCCTTGTCAAGCCTACAGAAAGCAAAACTAACGACGCGGGTGTTGAGGCCGATGATATCAATATCATCAGCATACGCTCTTATAGAAGACGGTACCTTCTCTATTTAGTTCTGCGGCTCGAACTATTTTCTCCAAAAGCAGGTTGAAAAAGTCGCACGATAGGGAATCGCCTTGTCTGAAACCTCGTTTGGTCCTTCCCGATCCTGACGGAGCTTTTGGTGTTACTCAACGTCAGTTTACACAGCCGTATTAGTTTTGCGGGGATACCAAATTCAGACATCGCGGCATAAAGGCAGCTCCTTTTCGTGCTGTCGAAAGCAGCTTTGAAATCGACGAAGAGGTGGTGTGTGTCGATTCTCCTTTCACGGGTCTTTTCCAAGATTTGGCGCATGATGAATATCTGGTCGGTTGTTGATTTGCCAGGTCTAAAGCCACACTGATAAGGTCCAATCAGTTTGTTGACGGTGGGCTTTAATCTTTCACACAGTACGCTCGATAGAACCTTATATGCGATGTTGAGGAGGCTAATCCCACGGTAGTTGGCGCAGATTGTGGGATCTCCTTTTTTATGGATTGGGCATAGCACAATTAAATTCCAATCGTTGGACATGCTTTCGTCCGACCATATTTTACAAAGAAGCTGCTGCATGCTCCTTATCAGTTCTTCGCCGCCGTGTTTGAATAGCTCGGCCGGTAATCCATCGGCCCCCGCCGCTTTGTTGTTCTTCAGGCGGGTAATTGCTATTCGAACTTCTTCTTGGTCGGGCAATGGGACGTCTGCTCCATCGTCATCGATTGGGGAATCGGGTTCGCCTTCTCCTGGCGTTGTGCATTCTCTGTCATTCAGCAGGCTGGAGAAGTGTTCCCTCCATAATTTAAGTATGCTCTGGGCATCGGTCACTAGATCACCTTTGGGGGTTCTACAAGAGTACGCTCCGGTCTTGAAACCTTCCGTAAGCCGCCGCATTTTTTCGTAGAATTTTCGAGCATTACCCCTGTCGGCCAGTTTATCAAGCTCTTCGTACTCACGCATTTCAGCCTCTTTCTTCTTCTGTCTACAAATGCGTCTCGCTCTCCCTCTTCAGCTCTCGGTATCTATCCCATCCCGCACGTGTAGTGGTCGATCGTAACGTTGCGAGGTAGGCAGCCTGTTTTCTCTCCGCTGCGACACGGCACTCCTCGTCGTACCAGCTGTTCTTTTGCACTTTCCGAAAACCAATGGTTTCGGTTGCAGCTGTACGTAAGGAGTTTGAAATGCCGTCCCACAGTTCCCTTATACCGAGTTGTTGACGAGTGCTCTCAGGGAGCAGGAGTGCAAGCCGAGTAGAAAATCGTTCAGCTGTCTGTTGTGATTGCAGCTTCTCGACGTCGAACCTTCCTTGTGTTTGGTGGCGCGCGTTTTTTGCTGCACAGAGGCGGGTGCGAATCTTAGCTGCAACAAGATAGTGGTCCGAGTCGATGTTAGGACCTCGGAGCGCACGCACATCTAAAACACTGGAGACGTGTCTTCCGTCTATCACAACATGGTAGTTTTTCGATCCGGAGACAGCCATGTAGCTTGATGAATCGGATCACTATAACATATAGCTGCCATACAAACAGGACGATCGGAATCAAGTTCTTGTATAGAAAACTTTCACATTTGACAAGATATATTCACGAAATTTGGTATAGATTATTTTCTAAAGCAACAATGTAATCTCCGAAAAAATTGTTCAGATCGGATTACTATAGCATATAGCTTCCATACAAACTGAACACATAGCTACTAAAAGAAATGCACCAGTGAAGGGTATATTTGCTTCGATGAAGCCGAAGTTAACGCTTTTTTTTTTTGTTTTTATTGATTTCGAAACTTAGGGCTTAAAATAATTTCAGAAAATTAAGGATTCAAAACTAAGAGGATAAAATATATTTTTAAATGAAACAGTTTCCCTTACAAGGACTTGATTTTGATCGATAATATAATCATTTAAAATTTCAGATCGATACCTCGAAAACTGAGGGACTAGCTGAGTGTGTACATGAAAGCCATGGAGAGTCGATTCGGCGTCGTTCGCAGCAAATTGGACTGACGCATGGAACTACTAAAAGCGCAATAAACCAATAACTAAATATGTGAAAAATTGTGAAAATTGGAACATGGGCGAGGCACCGCCCACTTTTTGGTAAAATCGCATATCTCGGGACCCGACTAACCGATTTTGACAAAATTTAGTACGTGGCATTCTCCTTACATTCTTATGTCACATTGTGAAAATGGTACCGTTCAGTTTCCAGTCCACAAATCAAGAAGCAACTAATATAACGGAATAAAACTTTGCAAGGATAATATCTTTAGTATGTGCCATCTTATTACCAAATATGTTTAAGTCCAATAAAAATTGTTCAAGCCCTTAGGATCCGAATGTTTAGGCCCCGCTAACTATTGTTGAAAATAAGGAATACTCCTTCTCTTATGATGGAATGTCTGTGTGTCAAATATGGGTTGAATCGGACCAATACTTCCCTTAGCCCCCATATACTTAAAATAAAGATTTTCGTACTTCCGGGTAACTTTATACCGCTTATATCGGCCAATGTGTGAACTATCTCAATGAAAATAAGATACCGTGTTTTAATCATAACTGTGTATCTTTGTGCCTAAAATAGATACATATGAGCGAAAACTTGGCCTAGCCCCAATATAACTTATAGAAGAATTTTCAAGCATCCAGTTGACTTTACTCTATATGATTGGTGTTTGAGGTACCTTAAGGGGGGAGCCTGCTTTAGAGGCTACAAAAAATCGACTTTACTCTATATGATTGGTTTTACAGATTAAAGTAGTTCCCGGCTTTGATTTTTGCAAATTGCAAGAGTATAAAATCTTCATTTGCACCCGAACTTAGCCCTTTCTTACTGGTTTATTTTTATCTTTTATAAAACACTTTTTTCTGTCGCAGAATTTGGAATAAATTACCTTTTTATACATATCCTAAGCCCACTATAGTTTTCCTGATTTTCTTCTTTGATTATAAGTCAAAAATTCTTACGCCGAAACGTCAGCTGTTTTTAATTTGGTGGGCTTTATGTTCGTTGTAATCTTTTTTTCTGATGTGCACTGTGCTATTGACTTATGCAATTTTTCCTCGCACCACTGTTCGTTCGACGTTTTATTCTTTATACAAATATAGCGAAATGTTTGAGCACGTGTGCTTAAAAAAGAACTGTTTGTTTGCTGTTCAAATTTATTATATTCACTAAATAAAGCTGACGAAAAACAAACGAAATATTTCTAAGTTGACGCCTTCCGCTTTTACCTAACATAACTGCAATGTTGCTATAAAGATTTTATAGAATAGTATTTTCCAAAATATCTAAATATATATGTAGTTAAGGTCCAAAATTTATATGAATCAATATAAAGTCTCTAAAATTTCTAGAGGCTATTTACCTAATTGAGCCTCATCGGAGAAGATGATAAAAAAAGTCGTTATCGCTTTCAAGCTATTCCAAGGCAAAATCAGTAAATTCACGACGTTTACGGTAGTCCAATGGCTTCAATTCTTGAGTGAGGAAATTTTATAAGAAATAAATAAAAACCTTTCTCAAAATCACACCCTTACTGTGCTTTGAGACAGTCCTACTGAAAAACTCGTTATATATGCCAAGTAATGCTTGAGGGATTTAAAATGTCTCTAATGGGGATGAGCCTTATCGATGGGAGCTTATTTCATGATCCTTGAATTGCTGCCGATCTGACTGTGAGCTTGTGAGGGCGAACGACACTTGGAAAAAAAAAACTACTGACTCCCGGGAATTTGTGATACGAATGAACCCGAAAAGATCAACTAAAGCAGTAAGACGTTATTTTGACACTAGCTTTAAGTGGTCAACTTTAAGAATATGAAAAAAACTTTAACTTTCTGCCGAGAACCAAATCAATAAAGTTTCAGGATTTATAGTATACAGATATGTTTGATTTAGAGAGATAGAGCTAGTGTGAGACAAATAGGTAAATAATAACGAGCGAAAGAGATAAAGCATGTTACATAAGTGTAATATATATTAGAACCCAAATATTAGGTGTAGCTTGACCTTCTAGTTACATGGAAGTCAGTAAGATAACTTATCTTTTCAGCTGAGCAAATGAACTTAAAGAATATTCAACTATTAGTTTCAATGTCAATGCCAATGCTACAATAAATAAGTGCTGAGTTACTATCTGTTTTACAAGGTTGCAACTATTGTAAATAGAAAAATCTCTTACACGGAACTATACTATAAAAGCACCGATTTTCTAAATAACTTCAGCAATATATTTTATAAACTAGTTAACTAATCATATGGGAAAAGGCACAAAAATAATGAAAATCTTCATATTTGTTATAATTGCCTTCACGGCGATTTCGTACACAGGGGCGGCTGCCGTGGATAACGGAGGCGGCAGTGTGGAATCCTTAGAGGAAATTCCAGCTTCAAAAGAAATTGTCGAGACGATCAGTGTTTTTGGGGAACTACCTCCGCGGAAAATGTTGGAACTTATTTTGAATACAAACCAACCAAGTGAAAATGATGCAGGTCTCGAGAGTAACGATGAAGATGACAAAATGAATACAAATGCAGATGATGATGATCTCATTGATGAAGAAGATGATGAAGATATGAACGAAGAAACGAATGATAGTGCCAACGGAAGTAATGAAGATGAAGGCAGTGAAGAAGATGGCGAGGATGATGAGTTCGAAGCAGATGATGAGTTCCAAGAGGATGATGATGATGAAGGCGATCTAAACAACTCAAGTATCGATAGCCACGAGATCGATGATACTTCTAATGAGTTAGATGAAGACATATTTGAAGGAAGTGGAGATGGTGAAGACGATAACGGAAAAGAAGATAGGGAAAATGAAGGTGATGCTGAGGAGAATGAGGTTAATGACGATAGTGAGGAAGATGATAGCAACGAAGGCGAAGAAAATAACTCAAACGAAGATGATGACGAAGATGCAAATGGTGATAGTGATGAAGAAGATGATAACAGCAGCTATGTCATTACACTAAGCACTTAACTGATTGTTTAGAAACGGATTCTAAAAACGTTTCCTTTTTTAAAAATGTCTATCAGAAAATACCAGACTGGCCAATGAGCTCACAATATAACAAAAATATGTTATAAATAAATCAAAATTAATTTGACAATATTTACAGAATGTTTTATATTGATCATGAACATGAAACCTCCAAAAATAGTTAAGATTACATAGAAAACTATACCAATATTGAGAAAGTATTCAATATAAATCAGTGGATAGCGTTCTTAAAAAAATAATAAAAAAATAATAATACTTGAAAACAGTTCCAGGCCTGTCCCGTCATTGGAACGTACATATGTTTGTACACTTAAGTAGAAGCAGTTATATAAAGGCGTTTTCGGCAAGGCGTCTATTTTTAGGTATTAGGTAAAAACGTACATACATATATAGTCAGGTAGACAAATTTCGTGAAAGCCATGATTATTTAAACTAAGCTTTGCAAAAGCAAAACGGTGAAGTAAGTGAAGCGATCAATTCACTTCTCCATTATATAAAACTTGGTATCAAGTGAGACTTCTAACCATACCACATGGAATCCGTCGAACAGCGACATCTTTAGCTACAAACATAAAAACGCAAGCATGCGATTACAAGCATGGGTGGAACGAAAGCACGGCGAGATAGACATTACTTGACGCAGTTTATACCAGGGAATGGTCATAACAATGGAGTTACCTGCTCTTTCTATGGTAGCAGTAGCGCAAATGCAGAGCAGAGTACTCTACTGCCCGAGATTCAGAACAGAGCTGCAGGATTTGGAGGTGGAAGTGGCAGACCGAATAAGACCTGATAAAATAGTGCCTTATATGCTGCAAATATGACAAGTATGGTATACAATGAAGAAGGCGACAGCACTGATACTGCAAGAGCTAAGAAGAGTCGAACAACAAAGAAGCTGTAAAGTTAGAGCTGCAAATAGCGTGCTAATGACAAGAGATAATAGGCTAAGCTGGTCTTGCGATGTAATGCTTAGCAGCGGTCCCACAGGGCCTTTCCACAAAGGTACAGATGACGAAGTTCAGTACGTAGGCGTTTCGCAACTTCAATATAGTAAGATAATACTGATCACGCTTGGTCCCGTAAAGGTACACTATCTTTAGCGAGCATTACGAATCGTGCACACTGTATACTACTAAGTATCAGTGCCTATGGAAGATTTCCCCTTCGGAAACCAAAAGCAAAAAAAAAAACCTTAAGGCACCAGATCGCTTGCGAGGCTAAGTTAACTTTAGACTCTTTCACAAATAATTTTTTTCCAAAAAGTTTGATAATGATTAGCTTTATATCTATTGTACGATTTTGGCTTAATTAAATTCAACGTTCTATAGACCATATTGCAGTCATGTACTAATTTTTTGGGTGTTTAAAAAGCGTCACTTCTATAGTCTTAGCAATGATATCTTCTAGTACCTTACTCAAACACTTGGCCGATGTCAACGATATTTGTTTAGATTAAATTGGCCACACATATGCTGAAGCAATTTATAGCAAAGATTTGTTCAGATCAGTGGTTAGGCAAAGTATTTCCTTAAAATCAATATATGAACCTTCATTGCTTAAGAAGCGGTAAAATAATTGTATGGTATATACAGTATACTAGTCACGAATGACTCGTGCGATCTAAAATTACTCATGGTATTGAACTTTTCCGCCCTATCCTCATATCTTCGTATTCAACAAACTTATAGACTTGAACTATATGCCTGTTTGGCAAGTGAACTACTTTGACGTCATTTCCATATAAACAAGGAAGCGATTATATGTACATATATAACAACAAATATATGTACGTAGATTGTAAATAATTACTACCATTAGCAAATTCTGTAAGAAAAAAAAAATAAAGGGAGGTACATTTGATTGACTAAAGTCTGCAAAACGACTCAAAATTCTGCAGCTGTTTAAATATTTGTTGTACCAAAGTAAAAAATAACCTCTGCAAAATATAATTACACAAAAAGAGACTAAAACGCTAGACCCTATTAAACCAAAGTTTTAAAACCCAGCTTGTTTCCACACAAAGTTGTAGAAATATATTTTTTTGATTGAGAATCAAAGCATATTTCACTAAACCGACTCCAGCGCCATCTAGCAGACTATAGAAGTTTATTTATCACGCACAAAAAATCAAAACAAGATCAGAATCATTGAACTTAAAGACCACAGCGATAAAACAGCACTGATTTTCTGAACTCGTTCGATATTACAGATAAGTATTACATTTTGTTAAGCATCGAAGTACATTTTGAACTCTACTCTAGAGCAGTGTGAGAGCACTGAGATCAAAAGCTCAAAAAATATATTTCACACCACATAGTATACGTATATTTTAATTCCATAAATCATTTAGAAAAACATATATTAATTAGTCGAAAAAGTTTTTTCGTATTTCTAATCAAATTTCAACTTATTTTTTTTATATTTATAATGAACTTTAATGATCCAAATTCGTGCTATTTTGGTCGCCCATTTTTGGCATTTTTTTCGCTGCAGACATTATTCCATCAGTGTAAAATTTTTCTGGTTTCTCACAATCTTAAAAGTACTTTTCGTGAAAGGCTTTCTTGAAGCCGAATAAAACTAGAATACTCCATTTTGGTCGCTTAGCAGTGTAAAACTTTTTGGTTTCTCAGAAAAACTGCGTCAGGAGAAGCCAACTTTACTCTTGACCGAAACAAATGGTAATCCGATGGTGCAAGATCAGGGCTATATAGTGGATGCATCAAAACTTCCCAGCCAAGCTTTCCCAGTTTTTGACGAGTCATTACAGATTTGTGTGGTCTAGCGTTGTCGTGATAGAAGATGAAGCCCTTTCTGTTGATCAGTTCTGGCTGTTTTTTTTTTCAATTGCTTGCTTCAATCTCATCAGTTGTTAACAGTAAAATGTAGAATCAATCGTTTGACCTGGCTGGAGCAGCTCATAGTGGATGATTCCTTTCCAATACCACCAAACACTTAGCATAACCTTTCGAGGCGTCAATCCTGGCTTGCGACTATTTGTTAAGCTTCACTGCGCTTGGACCATGATCTTTTTCGCACATTATTGTTGTAATTGATCCTGTTACCATTTGCTTCAGAAGTGGTTCGATATCATTTCGTTTCAGCAAAGAATCGCAGATGTTAATTCGGTCCATTAAATTTTTCACAGACAATTCATGTGGTACCCAAACATCGAGCTTCTTTTGGTAGCCTTTTTTAAATGGTTCAAAACCGTTTGGTGATGAATGTTAAGTTCCTTATCGATGTCATTGCTGCTTACGTAACGGTCCTGGTCAATGTTTTCCATAATTTCGTCGACTTGTTCAACGATAGGTCGACCAAAGCGAAGTGCATCATTCAAATCGAAATTTCCAGAACGGAAGCAAGCGAACCATTGTTGTGCTACACAAACTGATACAGCATCGTCTCCGTAAGCATAATTTCTTTAACATAAATCTTGTTTCATCGTAAAAGTCCAGAATACTGTCAAGATTAGACTGACATACATAGAACTGCTTTTACCACTTTAACTGGTTTGAATGAAATTTGGAATTAGAAGTATTACCTTAGCTTGGTATGACTACTTTCGGAGCTGGAGAATATAGACAAATTGTTGTTGAGAAGTGTGAATACAGTTCCGACTCTGTAATCAATAAGGTTACGGTGACCAGAAGTCAGTAGCTATATAATCAACAAAATAAGTTATTACCAATATAAGACGTTTTGCTTTGGGTACAAGAAATAATATTTTTTCAGTGTTTACTTATGAAAGAGACAAATCGTAAAAACAATATGATCAGAACAGCTTTTTTGAGTTTATTTTGCAGTTAGCCAAAAATATTTGCAATATTTTGTTCTTTTAAAAACAATGGTATATAATAACCAATTTGCGTCGCTGCCAAAGAACAGTTTAAACTTGTAGCTCGAGGGTAAAGGTTCCGCGAAAATGACACTAAAGATACAATTTCTACTCATAGCCGCTTTTGTGTTTGTCGCTTTGGCCAGCACCAGCGTCAGGGCAGCCACTACGGAAGCTTCAGACTATGACTCGTCTTTAGATGACAGTACCGACGATTCAGCATACGCAGATGATGAATCTACCGAAGCTGATACAGCTGCAGCTGCCACTAAAGCAGCGACTGTAAGCGGTAGCACTGAATCTTCAGGTAAGTTAGATATTTTTGGAAAGGATTGCCAACAATAATAATTACACTTTGAATTCAGTGGATGAGTCTACCGAGGACTATGCATCCGATGATGATGACAGTAGTGCAGATGCTGCAGAATCCACAGGTGAGTTCAAAGATACAAATCTTATTTTATTTATATGAGGCCCTGACAACAAAAGCGAAACTAAATATATCTTTATATCAAACAATCTAAACGACAAGCTGCTACCCCAACACCTGTTAGAAGACGCAGGCGCAGCACCACAAAAGCTGGCGCTAATAGGCGTAGAAGAAACGCAATTGCTCAAAGGAGGAAGGCTGCCGCAGCCAAAAGAAATGCCAGAAAGGCCGCAGTCAGGACACCAGCTAGAAGAGCAGCGGCTAAAAGACAAGCAGCAGCCAGAAGACCAGCAGCAGCCAGAAGACCAGCAGCAGTTCGAAGACAAGCGGCAGCAGCTAAAAGAAGGCGGGTTGCCAGAAGAGGATAAGTGGTGAAGGTTTTAATTTAGCTCTCTTTTCAAAATATTCTCAAATATCAGATGGCCTAAAAATTATTTTATAAAAAAATAAAAATTCTTAAAAAATATTTGCTAAATGTTTCATAATGATAGTCGGAAAAGAAAATGGTACAACGATTCAATATAGTCTCCATGAAAAAAGTTATAGTTTTTATCATTCCATATCCTACACTGAACTCTTATATGAACTACTTCTTATTGACGGTTAGAGACCCGTTCTTGCAGCCTTGGTGTTAAGAGAACTAAATTGGATTACTTGACTGGCATTTCCGCAACCCAAATTACTTAACTTCAACATACTTTAGTTGAAGGAATCCGCACAGATGTTTCTTTCTTTCAAGTTCTTTAGAGGTCGTCTACTTTGCGCTCAAATTTCGGGTCTATTTTTGACGGCAATTCCAAAAAGATTAGGTTAGGTTAGGTTAATCTGGCAGGCCAATGAGACACGCATAGACCAGTTTTGGTTCTTTGCAGTGCCAGATGGAGTTCGGATACAAGGTGTGAAAGGAGTAGTCATACTTTAAGATGCCAATGCTTTACACGAATTTCAATAGACTCTTTGGCCTTACCATCGATACTTCCTCCAGTAGTTGCTAACAGCGTAGTCTTGCCAAAGCAGGACAAGGCCACAAGAGCTATTTGCTGTTGTTTCCCTAGTGCCTTGCTCTAGACATTTCTTGTAGGCTTCTCGAACTTTCAGGTCTGCGGGCATATGTCGGCACCACTATTCCGATCATATTCCTACAGTCTCTTCTATCGAGTGCCAATAGGAATTTTATGTACTTCCGATTTACTGTTTTTCACAAGACTTGTGTAGTTTTGCACTCAGGTAGCTCGTTTCATCGGATTTTCTTTTTCTTTACCATGCTCATGTTTACTTCATCGTATAGACAATGCATGGGTTTCGCACTGTAGATTGCAAAACTCCAACACACTTAGATATATAGAAAATAATACAAATTTTTTTCTTAACTCTGCCCTTTATGTGTAACTCTTCTTGGAAAGATGAAGGATTTCCTTTTCAGAACCTTGAAATAAAAAATAAAAACATTTCCATTCTCGGTTTTGAAAAGTTCATTTTAGACCATGCTTCTCAAAGTCTCATTTCGGCTGCAAATAGCGAAAAATTCTCAAAATATATTGCGAGATGTATTATGAATCAGTAAAATGTGCAATGAAAGGAACACGACAGCCTCGGTCATCGACCTCCACGTTGACAACCATAGCAAAATCACAAAGGAACACGATTTACAGATGCGCACCTGGAATATCCGCACCCTCTATAGAGAAAATGCCACCATACAGCTAATAAATGTTCTCGAAAAGCCGACATTCTCGGCAATCTTGAAAACGCCAAGGACGGGATGTGGCTGCACGAAATATACAGCATGACACGTCTACTACAGCTGTATGAAACCAGGCGCACATTTGTAGGTTATAGGGTTGGTCAGAGGTTTCGCGATCTCTCTTCCAGATTCACCCCGATGATGAAAAGTATAGCTATAATCCGCATCAAGGCTAAATTCCATCAAATTAGCAAGGCATCTTTGGATCGACGGTTTGAAAGTTTAAAATTATCTTCGAATCTATACATCGGACTTGAAAAGCACGACGAACAGTTCTTACGTCATCATTATTATACATATAACGGATGATTACAAAGACGAGTTTTTATGAATAATCAACAAAACTTGAAGATTCAGCTGTTCAATTATTTATCGTACCACAGAAAAACCGCATGTAAAATATAATTGGACACGTGAAATAATATTAAGCTAAGAGTTTGATACCACAGTTCGTTTCTGTACAAAGTAAGAGCAGAGTCTTTAGAACTTAAAAGCTCATAGTAATAAAACTGAACTGATTTTCTCAACTCGTTTGCAATTACAAGCTCAGGCTGTGATAGGAGTATACTGTTTATGCATTGATCCGGCTTTAGGTAAGTGTGGTATTACAAGTATTATGCTTATTCCGCATAGAGGAACTTTGTTTTCTAATAAGAAAGGTAAATGTCCTTGCGACTCCCGTTCCAATTAGGTTCCGAATCTTATTGATGCTCGGAGAAAACGTAACTTTCTTTTTGGAAGAATACAATTCATCTTCGAAGCAAAAACAGATTTCAAAGAAAGAAACTAGCAGATGAGCTCTTGCAGATACATACTATGAAAGCATTTGAGAAGTCCTAGACGATTTCAAAGTAATCAAGAGAATTAACCATCAGATGAGCTCTTTCAGGAGCGAAACAAATTAAAAATGGGATTTCGTCATAATCAACAAACTGTGGGATTACCAAATACAGACTTTAAGCCTTGGGTACAAAAAATGATAGTTTTTAGTGTTTACTTACGAAAGTGAAACACTACGAAAAGCAAAGTTTGGGTTTACACGCTTTGTAAACGTAAGACGTCTAGAAATGTAAACAACACTTCTTGCTTTAAAAACCATGGTATATAACAAGCAAATTGGTTCTAGAGAACAGTCAAAAATTTCACCTCCAAAGCATAGGTTCTGCAAAGATGTCACCAAAGATACAATTTATATTCCTAGCCGCTGTGGTCTTTGTCGCTTTGGCCAGCACCAGCGTCCATGCGGCCAATGCAACAACAGCTGCTTCATCAAGCTATGAAGACTCGACCGACTATTATGATGACGGAAGTACAGACTATCCAACAACATCTACTGATGAATCCACCGATGAAAACTCTTCAGAAGGAAGCACAGACGATCCAACATATTACTATGATGATGATTCCACCGAAACGTCGACAGTTCAGAGCAGCAGCTAGAAGACCAACAGCAACCAGGAGACTAGCAGCAGCTCGAAGACAAGCGACTGCAGCTAAAAGAAGGTGGGAGGCTAACAGAAGAGGTTAAGTGGTACCAGTTTGAAATTAGCGCTCTTTTTAAAATATCTTAAAATATCAGACGGGTTAAAAACTATGTTATAAAAAAATAAATATTATTAAAAAATATTTGCTAAGTATTTGATATTGATCTTCGGAAAGTTAGGATTCAATTTCGTATCCATGAAAATTAATATTTGCGTTTGGAACGAATTCCGATCTTATGTCGCCATCGGATCTTTTCAGTAGGGTTTACCAGAGTTCGTTTTCTCAAACTATCACTAAAATGACTAATGAAAGCAACACGAAAGCCTCGTATATTGACCTCCACAAACGTTGCGGACCACAGAAAATTCATAAGGGAACACGATTTACGGATACGCAACTGGAATATCCGCACCCTCTGTAGAGAAGGTGACGCTATCTAGCTGTTGAATGTTTTCGAAAAATACAAAGCCGACATCACCGCAATCCAGGATACGTCATGGACGGGTCATGGCTGCGCGAAGTATGCAGCATGTGAAATCTACTACAGCTGTTATGAGACGAAGCATAAATTTGGTGTAGGGTATAGTATTGATCGGAAGCTTCGCCACTTTGCCTCCTTGTCATTCGATGATTGAAAGGATGGCTACAGTCCGACTCAAGGCTGAATTTCATCAAATTAGTCTACTACGAGCACACGCCCCGACAGAAGAATAGGACATCGAAGCGTAAGATATTAAGTTCGTGCTCGGCGACTTCAACACCAAGGTGAGCAAAGAAGGCATCTTTGGATTGAAGGTTTGAAAAGTTAGCGTAAAATTGGCGTGATCTCACAAAAAAGATACACGCAATTGGCGAAGTTTCATGTTCTTGGCGCCGACACACCCACGGTTGTAGCGCCAAAGAAGAAGAAGATGAAAAATTTACAGATTCGAATCCAGAATTTAACCAAAACTAAACAAACTCTAACTCTGCGAAAATGGTCGGTTTATGGACTCGATATCTCTTAAGGCAACATGCTTTCGTCTTTATTCTTTATGGGCCATGTTTCACAAAAAAAGTGTTTCCAAGCCGCGATGGTAGACGCTTAGTATCTGTAAAACACTTACTAGAAATGACTCATGTGATCTTAAATTGCATACAATAAAAAAATTCTCGGCCCTGTCATCTGAAATATCTTCCAATTTATACATCGGGATTGAATAACACGACGTTGCCAAGTGATCTTATGTTCTTATGTCATCATTATTATATAACGGATGATTACAACACAATTTGAAGACTCAGCTGTTCAATTATTTGTTGGGCTAAAGAAAGAACCGCATGCAAAACATAATTGGAATGTGTCCATGAGTTATTGTTAAGATAAGAGTTTGAAACCACAGTTCATTTCTGCACAAAGGAATATAAACACATAGACATATATGTAAGTTTGAAAATCATACTAACTATAGAGAACTTTACCAAAAAGGCTTACAGCGTCATTTAGTAGCTATAAAAGTTGAGTTCTAAGAACAAGCTTAGACGCATTTAGGATCTGAATTATCGAACTTAAAAGCTCATAGTTATAAATAGAAATTGATGTTATCACCCTTGTCCTCAATTATAGGTAATAATGCGACACTCTTTGTTAGTGCTAAAGGTGCATTCTGAACTCTGCCTGCCTCTATTTACTATACACAGAGCTCTGAGAGATCTTATAGCTCAAGAAGTAAAGATCACACCCTATGTGGCATATTTCATACGTTCTCAGCCACTATTAGTATTCTCAAAAGACAATGCTGATGACGAAACCATTGAAGACAGAAGTATAGACACGGGAATGATCACATATCTGACCTTGTAATGGTAAACTCCTTACGGACACCGTTAACAGCAATTTTCGGTCCGAATAATTTATTCGGAAAAATAGATATAAGTGTCACTTCTTTACAACAAAGCTTGTTACCAGCGTCCTTGTCCAGATTAGCATCCTTACCTTGCTATAACTATTTTCCTGGCTGGCTCATATAGTAACGTTAATGAATAAAGCAAATATCGTTGAGACTCCAGTTTCTATCAAGCTCCGGTAAATCCAAATGCGTAATCAGGGAGTCTAAATGGAACTCGATAAAGAAAATTGTTTTTAGCGCATATTATGAACGCTTTCAAGGTGACTCAGACATCATACTCATGAAGTTGAAGTGACCCTATAGTAGGAAGAAACTGTCAAACGAACTCTTTCAGAGACGAAAGAATTAAGAATGGACTGTTTTCATAATTAACAAACTGTGAAAATACCGAATACAGACGTTATACCTTGGGACAAAAAGTAATAGTTTTTATTGTTTACCTACGAAAGTGAAAAACTACGAGAGCAAAGTGTTCAGAGCCACTTTCTTTGAGTTTACAAAGAGTGTAGTTTTATTTACAAATAAATACAAAACTTCTTGTTTTAAAAGCCATGATATATAACAAGCACATTGCGCCTAAAGAACAGTCAACACAAGCACCTACAGATCATAGGTTCTGCAAAGATGGCAATAAAGATACAATTTATACTCCTTGCCGCTTTGGTCTTTGTCGCTTTGGCCAGCACCAGCGTTCATGCGGCCGATTCAACAACATCTGACTCCACCGAATATTATGATGACGACAGTACAGGCACTCCAACATATACATCCTACGATGACTCTACCGATGAAAACTCTTCAGAGGGAAGCACAGACGATCCAACATATACATCCTCCGATGAAACCACCGAAACATCGACAGACGCTCCAGCTGCAGACGATAGCACTGAGAATCCAGTAGATGAATCTACCGCGGACTACTCATCTGATGATGACAGCAGTACAGACAGTAGTACCGAAGCTGTGCGAGCGTCTAGCACAGGTAGGATTAAAGATACAAATCTTTTTCACCTTAAACAGACTAGTGAAAGCTAATCATTTAATTCGACCAATCTAAAGGAACTCCTGTCAAAAGAAGAGTGATTAGAAGGCGCAGACGTGTTACTGTTTCCCCAAGTGTCCGTAGAAGAAGAAGAACCACTCGTCGTATTCGTATTAGAAGGCGCACTACAACTAGGAGAACTGCAGCTAGAACAACCGTAGCACCTAACAGACCAGCTGCTGTGAGAACAACGATCAGGAGAGCAGTCGTAATTCCCAGAACAACTAAGAGAGCAGCCGTAGCTCGCAGAACAACCAGAAGAACAGTGGTAGCTCGCAGAACAACCAGGAGAAGAGTAGTAGTTCGAAGACAAGTAAGAAGAGGTTAAGGGGTGAACGATTCTACATAAATAAATATTTGTTACAAAAAATATTTTAGTTTTCTTTGCACATTGATTCGTAAGGAACTTGGAAAGTTCGCAATTAGCAGATTGAATATTTTGATATCAGGTTCATTTCAATCGTCAGAGATCTAAACTATTAAATTTAGTTGTTTGAAACTTTATCAAGAGTTGCACTACATAGTCAACAGCAAAAGACTCGCTTAATAATTTCAGATCTGACAGAATCTTTCAAATAGAGTGAGCCATGGAATTGAGAAATCTTGGAGCGAATCTATTACAAGATAGAATTTTTAAGAACAAAGACAAGTAGTTAGACACAACTCTGCTAAAAGATTTATACAAACTTATTACTCGGTTTCCGGGTCATTGAGACGCACCGGCTGGATTCGAAACCCGGCAACAAGAACATATGTAAAATATTTAAATCAAATGAAAGATTCTAGTACCTTAAAATAATAAGGATGACCTGCTACAAGTTTGAAAAGACAAAATCAGATAATCTCCGCGGCGAAACGAGTTGAGGATAAGCCAGAGCCCTATGAGAAGAGAGCACTACTTGACAGACGATAACGACCAAGAAGGTAGTGAAAACGAAGATGATTCTGAGGAGAATAAAAATGAGACGACAGGTAGGATAACAACGAAAGCGAAGAAAATCTTTTTCAATGAGTTAAACAGACTAGTGTACGAAGGTAATCATTTAATGATGACAAAGAAGATGATATTTCGAAAGGCGAGATAGCCTTTACATGACGCATTTTCTAACAGGACACCGATAACTGGGCGACGTTTGGTAGATGACGACTTGAGATACTCTTATATTCATCCTATTGTTCCAGAGAAGAAACCGTCAGGTGAGCTCGTTTAGGGGCGAAACAAATTAAGATAGGAATATGTATATACCAAGCAATTTGGTTCTAAATAACAGTCAAAACTTGCACCTCCAAAGCATACGTTCGGCAAAGATGGCACTAAACATACAATTTATATTCCTAGCCTCTTTGGTTTTTGTCGCTTTGGCCAGCACCAGCGTCTATGCGGCCGGTGCAACAACAGCTGCTCCATCAAGCTATGAAGAATATGATTCGACGGAAGTACAGACTATCCAACAACATATTCTGGTGAATCCACCGACGAAAACTCTTCAGAGGGAAGTACAGACGATCCAGTATAACTATGATGAACCAGAAGAACAGTGGTCCAGGGCTCAGCTAGAAGACAACCAGGAGAAGAGTAGCAGCTCGAAGCGACTGCAGCTAAAAAGAAGTTGGGCTGCTAACAGAAGAGGTTAAGTGGTGCAGGTTTTAAATTAGCTCTCCTTTTAAAAATCCTAAAATATCAGATGGTCTAAAAACTATGTTATAAAAAAATTAAATTATTAAAAACTATTTGCTAAGTATTTGATATTGATCTTCGGAAAGTTAGTATTCCATTGGATTGAAAATTATTGTCAGAGTTCCGATATTTTTCTATCAGGTTCAGAATCACATCGTCGCAGATCTAAACTATTAAATTTGAGTTGTTTGAAACTTTATCAAATTCACCACGATGATTGAAAGACAGCCACATTTCGCCTCAAGGCTACATATATTCCATCAAATTAGTCTACTATGAGCACACGCCCCGACAGAAGATTAGGACCGATATTAAAGCGCAATTCTACGAACGTTTGAACCATGGAAATGAGTCACGAATCATCGGCTCGGCGACTTCAGAGCCAAGCATAGAAGGCATCTTTTAAGTAACAAACTGACATCATGATCTTGTGTTATGATTATTAAATAATGATAATTACAACGGCAAATTATTATGAATAATTACCACAATTTGAAGACTCAGCTGTTCAATTATTTGTGGTGCCAAAGAAAAAACCGCATGCAAAATATAATTGGACACGTGAGTTAATATTAAGCTAAGAGTTTGGTACCACAGTGGTACAAAAAATAATAGTTTTTAGTGTTTACCTAAGAAGGTGAAAAACTACCAAAGCTAAGTGTTCAGAGCAGAGCAACTTTCTTTGAGTTTACAGAGAGTGCAGTTTTATTAACAAATAAAAATAAAACTTCTTACTTTAAAAGCCCTGATATACAACAAGCACATTGCGTCAAAAGAACAGTCAAAACTAGCACCTCCAGGCATAGGTTCTGCAAATATGGCACTAAAGATGACCTGCTACAAGTTTGGCCGATGCAAACAGTGTCCATCAAAATCAACTACTCCGCTGCGAATTATGATGATGAGGAGTACAAGATCCAACATATACATATACATCTGATGAATCCACGGATGAAAACTCTTAGGAGGGAAGTACAGACGATCCAGCATATACATATACATCCACCGATGAATCCACCAATACGTCGACAGACGCTCCAGCTGCAGATGATAGCACTGAGGATCTAGTAGATGAATCTACCGCGGACTACTCATCAGTTGATGACAGCAGCACTGACAGTAGTACGGAAAGCAGTACCGAAGCTGTAGAAGCATCTAGCACAGGTAAGATTAAAGCTAAACAGATAATCCTTTAATTCCAATCGAAAGGTTCAAAAAAAAGGTGAGTTACCAGAAGACGTGTTACTGTTTCCCCAAGGTCCGTAGAAGAAGAAGAAATGATGACAAAGAAGGCGATGATAACTAGAAGAACTGCAGCTAGAACAACCTTAGCACCTAACAGACCAGCTGCTGTGAGAACAACAACCAGGAGAGCAGCCGTAACTCGCTCAACATCTAAGAGAGCAGCCGTAGCTCGCAGAACAACCAAGAGAAAAGTAGTAGTTAGAAAGCGAACAACAACAAGAAGAGGTTAAGGTGTGAAAGAGCAACAGCAAGAAGAGGTTAAGGGGTGAACGATTATAAATAAATAATTGAAATAAAAAATAGTTTTACTTTTCCTTCGACGTTGATTAGCAAGGATATCGAATAGTTCACAAAAAGATTGGTTTGATATCAAGTTCATTTCGATCGTCAGAGCTTTGAACTATTAAATTTAGTTATTTGAAACTTTATCTTAGCTAAAGATGATTTGCACTAGTCAATTGCAAAGACTCGCTAAATAATTTCAGATCTGAAAGAAATGGAGTGAACCTTAGAATTGAGAGATCATGATGCAAATCTGGTACAAGATAGGATAAATTCTTGAAAACAAAGTCGAATACTTAGACCCAAATCTGATAGAAGATTTATACCAACTTTTTACAGAGTTTCCGGGTCTTAAAGACACACTGATTGGATTCAAAACCCGGTAACACGAATATAAGTAAAATATTTAGTGCAACAGAAAAAATACAGTGCTTCGGAAAAATAAGGGTGACCTGGTACATATTGAACAAGACAAATGCGAATAAGCTCCACGGCAAGACGAGTTGAGGATAAATCAAATTTTGAGCCCCTATGAGAAGAGATTGCTGCTAGACATATTAAAGTGTAGTATACAAACTTCACTTCCTTAACAGTTATATTTGACTTCGAGGTTCAAAATATTCTCTTAATACGAACGGTTTACCCCTTTCACAACTCTATTTTTGCGAAAAAACAATTGGTGTTTGTTGAGAGCTTGAGAACTTAAACTGTCAACGCCCTTTCTCTGTCAATTATTTTTATGTTTTTTTTTTTAACATTCAGCGCATACTGGTACCGTTAATGTCATCAGGATGACAGGGAATACTCAATTTGTAGTCAATTCAAGTGACAACGCCCGCCACTCAACGCAAACTGAGTGTATTTGAGTAATTCGCATGGCGATCACGTGCCACGAACGTCGCACAGCAGTAACGAACGTCACACAGTAGTAACGAACGTCGGTGGCTTCGATTATAACGTTTTTACAAGCGTTTATCGCTGTTGCATGTTGAAATGGTGCATTAAGGAATTTGCGAATGCGAGTGGCGTACAAAATTTATATTTACCGAAGAGATAAGTAAAGGAATAAATGTGAGATGCGGTAATTTCGCGACTATGGTTTTAAATATAGTTAAAGCTATTAAAGATCGGTATATAGCTTAAGCTCACGAGGTACTTACCGAACATTCGCTAGTGTATGCCGCCGATTCTTCAAATATCTGCTGTGGTATTTCTGCAAATCGCCAATGGAGCCCTGTTCGGCCTGCATCTTGGTAGCTGGTAGGAGCTGTGCAGAGCTGGACGCGTGTGGCACCGAAGACAATGAGATGCGATGTAAGCCGCCGCTGCTGACGCTGGTCGCTGTGTTGGTATTGCTGCCGTTCGAAGCGAGGGTTTCGTTGGAGGTAGCGCCGCCACTGCCACTGCCGCCACCAGCACCTCCACCACCGCTACTACCGCCGCCGCCGCCGCCGACGCCTCCTCCGCTACTGCCGCCAACACCAGCAACGCTGCTGGTGGCGCTACTGGGCGCAAGTACCGAACGAGACCAAGCCGATTTGTGTTGTTTGCGAAACTTGAGCTTGATGCGTGGCGAAGGAGTTGAAACGCTCGGTGTGACTAACTCCTGATGGCCGCTGGTCGGCGCTGAGAACGATGTGTTTGTAGATTGGGGTGCGTTTGTGCTTTCGCTGCTGTCACTAACCGTAGTTAAGACGCCGCCAACAGCCTGCTCGGCGTCGACGGGCGGTGAGTACTGGTGCCGATTGCCGATATGCTCGGATTCTTCCTCCTCTTTGATGTGCGGTAGTGGCGAGGTTTGTGATTGCGAGACGCGTGGCGCTGATTGCGCGGCGGGTGGCGGTGGTGGCGGTACCTGTTGTTGTTGTTGAGTTTGCTGTTGCTGCTGCAGTGTGGCTGCGTTGCTTGTTTGCCCAATAACAGTGGTAAAGGACGTCACTGTCGGCACGCTACTAGACGTTTTAGTTGGTGAAATTTGCTGTGCGCTGATGCTTAAGGCGGCGCTGCCGTTGGGATTCAAGCCCTGAGGGACGTTAATAGGCGCACCCAGGTATGGGGGCTGCTGTATGGCAGCGGTCGGTGAGACACTGGCGTCGCTCAGTGTTTCCGGTTCGGCTTTACGTGCTACGATACCGGTGGCAAGTGTGGCGGCTGCAATGTCGGCTACACTCAAGGTCGGCGGCTCGAGTTCATCACTGTCGTTTATAATAGTTTTCAAAGATAGGGGTGTGGTTGCCGAGGTGGCAATTGTGTCGGCTAGCGAATGCTTCTTGCCGTTCGCTGCTACTGCTTCAACGTCGACGTCGGCATCTACGTCGGCATCTAGTTCGGCATAGGGTGCACTTATGTTGGCGCTATCTCGTTTCTTTTCATTTGCTGCTTTGGCGTACTTCTTCTGGATTGCTGCGGTTATGCTAGTGCCGTTATTTACATCATCCGCGGGCGTAGCGGGCGAATGGGGCGGACTTGTAGCGGGGGCTGCTGAGCCGCCCCCGCGACAAGGTATACAACAGCGAAACACTGTGCTACTAAAGCACTTTGTCGGCTTTGATTTGCGTCGCTTGCCAGTTCCCGCTGCCGCTGCTGTTGTTGCTGCTGATGTAGTTGACGTCGACACACAGCTGCCGTTGCCAATGCTGTTGCGATTGTTGGTGGCGTTGCCACCGCTAACACCGCTGCCGCTGCCACTGCCACTGCCGCGTGCGCTTCCACAATTGCTATTGCTGTTGTTGCTATGGCTGCCGCTGAAGCGCTGCGAAAGGTGGGAGAGAAGTCATTAGTGACTTGTACCTAATAATCGATTTTTATTAATTAATATATTCGATTGAAGTACTTATATCAGTACTGATCGTAGAAGATTTTCGGGCCTAAAATAAAATAGGGACTAAACCTTTCTAGTAGTTATTTTTTTCAAAACTTCCGAAGAAGACAATGTACCGGTATGAAGGGAGTGTTAAGATAAACATGAGTTAGAGGGAACATTTGTTGTGAACGAGCCTTATTTTTTTCTGGTTGGTTGGCATGACCTCTGTCAAATATATTCAATAACCTTACAGTCATTGGACAAACAACGTCGTATTTTTTTATTGTGTTGAAAATGACAAACTTTATGCCGAAAAGTGATGATTTGCGGAAAGCATTACTTTTTTCTTTCCATTTGAAGAAAAGTGCTGCAGAGTTGTATGGAGTGCTTGTCGAGATATACGATGATCATGCTTTATCAGAAGCAACATGCAATAGATGGCTTCAACCGTTCAGAGATAGCGATTTGGATGTGAGAAATGCAGAACGTGGAAGACCACCAAAATAGTTTGAAGGCGCTGAACTGCAAGCTACATATATTGGATGAAGAAGATACTTTAAGTCAAATGCAAATGGCAGCCATCTTCAATGTTTCAGACCGTTTGAAAGCTATGGCAAAAATCCAAATTTTGAAAAATGGCTACAACATGAATTGAATGAGAGACAAGTGGAAAGCCAAAAGCAACTTCTGAATTGTCACTGGCGATGAAAAATGGATTTACTTTAAGGATCCTAAACATAAAAAATCATAGATTAGTCTGGGACAACCATCAGCAACGACTACAAAACAGATTGATTCGGTAAGTAAGCTATAAATGTGTTTGGTAAAACCTGGTGAAACTGATGGGTAGTCGAAAAAGTCTTTTCGTATTTTGTCTATAGGTGTTGTTGCAGTCGTGTATCTTCAGTGCTGTGTGTGCTTGTGTCATACCATATATTGTTGGAAAGGTTAGACTTTAAGCTTCATTTAACCAAAAAACAAAGAAAAATAAATTCGTTGCTGTATCAGTTCGTGTAGCACCAAAATGGTTAGCTCGCTTCCGTTCTGGAAATTTCGAAATTTCGATTTACACTGATGAAATTTTTACACTGATTAATGTCTCTAGCGGAAAAATGGCAAAAAGTGGTCGATCAATATAGTATATATTTGTTTATTTCTTTATTAGTGTAAATATAAAAAAAAATAAAGTTTGATTAGAAATACGAAACGATTTTTTAATCCACCCAATATTAATATTAATCGCTACAGAAAACAAATGATCAATCTGAATCTTGCATTGATGGAAAGACACCCAGAATGGGCCAGACGATACGACAAAATTATTTTGTTACGCGGCAATGCACAGGATATAACCAAAGTACTTGACTGTGAACTGGTACGCCACCCGCCGAATTCAACAGACTTGGCCCCTTCCGATTACCATTTGTTTATTCATTCATAGATGGGACAAGCATTGGCTGAGCAGCACTTCGATGCCTAGACAGAAGTCGAAAATTGGGTGTCTGATTGGTTTACTTCAGAAAAGCGAATATTTCTATTGGCATGATATCCACAAATTGTTAAAAAGATGGCCAAGATACTTTGAATATTTTTTTATTTGTATTTCCACTCAAAATTAGTATTTCATTTTCACAAAATAACACTCATTTCATACCGGTACCCTTACTATAGCGTAGACTTACGGAATATCTGCATTCCTACCGTTTCGAGATAGGAAAGGTAATAAGAATATTGTTGTAAATATACAACAATGAACGAAATCCACCAAAACTAACAAATGATACAGAAGCTAACACTGCTTACGATCAAAAATCGAACTACCTAAATGCGTAACGCCATGTTGCCCAACCGTCATTGACCCTAATACCGAAAATGAAATACTAATATTCTCACTATATTCGAATATCACAGCGCAAAGTCTCCTGATTAAGTTGAAAGCAGGAAATAGACGAAGACGTATTTTTACTGCTGTGCAGTGTTCTTGTATTTCAGGCTCCATGTCGCAGAAAAGGCATTTCGTATGTTATATAAGTGTTTCTTGAAATTACAATGGGGAGTGTGGAAGGCGACAAGAAGCCTAAGTTTGTCCTTAAACCTTTTAAGGTTGTAACTACATATTAGCAACTTCACATGACGCAGACCTTGGAGTTGTCGCCGATACCCAACATTAAAGTTACTAAAAGAGTAAAGTTAATACAAATAAAATAAAAAAACATCGCTCAAAATATGGATTAACTTTTCAAAAGCAAATACGATAAAAACTACTTTCTATATAATTTGATACTACTTTCAAAACTGCATCCTAACTATCTTAAAAAGTCAATATTGTTAAAAATATTGGTAAAACAAGCGTTCTCAAACTTAAAGCCCACGAGGTGAAAGCAAACCTTGCCGCCAGCCGTCGCTTGAAGTTTTGCTGTATGCTCGAGCTGTTGCTGCTGCTGTTGTTGTTCGAATTTGTGTGCACCATTTTTGAAACCTATGTGATAGGTTATTTTAGATAAACGCATTATAAGCAGTTGCTCTTCGCAATTTTCTTCAACAACAAGCAGCTGTCTTCACAGTAATTCAATGTTGTGGCATTTGTTGTTGTTGTGCAATAAATGTGTGTTTATATTATTTAATTAAATTTTTATGTTATTTCGTTTAATTTGCTTTTTGCATTAAGTTTTTTAGATCTGTGTTTTCATTTAAGTATGTGGTGCATTTTTTCATTATTCCAAGCGAGTATTTAGTTCATCTGAAAAGAGAGAAAGAGAAAACACATTAAATACTTGAATTCATTTGGACTAAAACAACTATATGATTTTGAAATAAATGTAAATGTTTTTATAATTTATCATTTGTATAATTTAAACTAAGAAAGACTTCGTTCGACTTTTCATCTGCCTAGCACAAATTACGCTACAAAGAGCAGAGTTCCAAACTAATTAGATTTTTAATATAGGTATACGATATACAAGTATTATGGTATATAGCCATATCCATATAACGACCCACTAGGATCAATTCCCATATGTGAGAATAATAAACCAAGCGGCGCAGTGGCAGCTCGTCTAAATTACTTAAAGTGGTTGCGTCCTTCGTAATCCCAACTGCGTGGATGCAACTCCTTGTATAAAAATATCTAGTCGAATACTAGTCTACGCTATAAAGGTTACAAATATTTACAAAAGATGATTCCGGGAAGATTTTATGAATATACTTTCTCATACCGGACTAGAGTTTTCAACCCATCCGATCTGAAGGAGCTGTCAAAATAAGTGAATGAATGGTATGGAAAAGCTTACTAAAGACGCAAGGTAGAATAATGGTATGAACTGACATAGGCACGGCAGCAAAATTTTAGGAACTGAGAGGTCCAATTCACGCCACTACCTTTTGAACAGGTATATGAGTCTTTCGCTTACTACTAAATTGTGCTGTAACGCAGGCCTGCTTTAAAATGGCGTCGAACAAATTTTGTAAGGAAAATGTATTCTTCAATAAGACATAGCAAGAAGGGATGTAAATTATACATAATATATTACAGGAATTAAGTTTTAACAGATGATGCAAGTAATGGTAATTATTTTAATAACAATTTTTTAACAGAACACTAGTGAGTCATGTCAAGCTTTCATGTTATTTTTGTTCAGTATTGTTTGGCATTTCATCATGCAAAGACTAATGCCTGAACAACGTTTACAAATCGTTCACAACTTTATTACGAAAAGTCATGTTCAGTAAGAAACAAGTTTTGCACGCTTCGCTCAACTTATGGTCAACATAAACGGTCTGCTGAGCGTACTATTCGAAACACCATCACGCATTTTGAGACCCAGCATTCATTATTGAATAATATTCGATCGAATACACCATCACCAGCACGCAGTGACGAAAATATAGCAGCCGTAGCTGAGAGTGTAGACGAAGACGGTGAGGAGTCGATTCGGCGCCGTTCGCAGAAGCTTGGACTCACGCATGGAACGACTTCGCGCATTTTACGTCCAGGTCTTAAATTGAAAGCACACAAAATAAGCTTATGAAAGAACTGAAACCGCTCGACCTTCTCAAGCGACATCGCTTCACTCTATGGCCTCTTGAAAAGTTCTAAAAAGATCCGACGTTTTCGAGCCAAATTTTGTGCAGCGATGAGGCCCAAGATGAGAGATTGAAGAGCTGTCATTTCATCCAGAAAAAACAACGGTTCGGGCCGGTGGAATCATCGGTCAATATTTTTTCAAACATGATGTCGGTGAAATCGTAACTATGAATGCTGACTGTTATCGGACCATGACAACCGACTATTTTATGCCAGAAATCAAAGCTGTCCCGGCGACATTTGATTTCCACAAGACGGCGCCACTTTCCACACATCGAATCAATGAAAGGGTTTATTACGAGAACACTTCGGTGAGTAGATAATTTCACGCTTTGATCTGATCGATTGGCCACCAGGAATGTGTGATATCACACCGTTAGATTTTTTCCTGTGGGAATATAAAAAATTTGAAGTTTCTGCGGACAAACCCGCTTCGATTCAGGTCTTGGAGCAAAATATCGCGAGTGTCACTCGCCAGTTACCAGTCGAAATGTTCGAACGAATCATCGAAAATTGGTCTCAGCAGACGTACCATCAGAAACGTGCTGCGGCTAATATTTGGAAGAGATAATCTTCAAAAAATAAATGCCAAGGAATGTTCTGATAATAAACATTCCTCATCAAATTTGAAGTTTCTGTGGAAATTAGGAAATCTCATAATGATGACAACCGAGGGGAAGATTTGTATAGATTTCGAACAAAATGCCTTAAAAGTTCGATTATTTTGAACTGTTATTTTTTTACATGCAAGACCGAAAGTACTTGGTACACAATATATATTATGGGATTTGAGTTTTATAACAAACTTTTAGAAAAGATGAAGCTAACACAAGACATGAGGTTCTACTTTATTTATGCCGCCAAAATTTAGCTTTAGAATGAAAGAGCATGAGATTAGCATAACCTAGTGCATATTTTTAGACTAAATTTCTAATTTAAATATATCTAAATTTAACATCATACATTTAGCGATATGGTCTTAATTCTTAACCTCAATTTATGCGATGGGCAGGAAGAGTGGAGAGAAAGAAGAAAGCGGGAGTAGCTTAACAAAAGGTCAGAGTGTGAATAGCAAATATTTAAGTTACACAAAAATAAATTTTAAATTCAAAATGACAAGTTCGAGTTGTTAAAAACGTTTCTGGTTGTGGTCTAACTAGAGTTTAAGTTAGAACTATCATTTGTCTAAATAAACTAAGTAAATAAAACTGTTCAAACAAGCTCCAAAACAAGAAAAAAAAATCACCACAATGGAAGCGGAGTCAACACTAACAAATAACTAACAAATTTACCTTATTTACTTATATATACATATTGTACATAAATATGTATACATATATTTATATATAGTTCTTAATAAATATATTTGTATGTACTATATAGTTTCAAGAACACATTTGTTCATACAAAAGTTAGTTCGAAGCTCGAAAAAGCGAAAAGTAGCTGAAAGCTTAGTTATCATTAAACTGTTGAAAACTAGCAATCTAAAATCTGAGCGCGGAAAAAATGTTCTCGAAATTCTTCTGTTTGCTCATATTTATATTCTTCGTTGTACTTTGTGAGATGACATGGGCTGTAAAGCCAGAAGACTATGCGGATTCTTTCACAGTGTTGCAAGCACAGGACTACTTTGAAGAAGAACTGACAAAGATATGAAGTGACGATTAAATAAAAATTAATTAAGCTATAAGTTGTTGTTGTTGTAATTTTAATAAAAATAAAAATGTAAATAAAGATGATAGATAATTGTTATGAAGTTATTCTAGAGAACCTTTCTTACGGAGGAGTGGAAAAATGAAGGCAAATAACACTTCAATCATTTGGATGACGACTATGGTAAAAGAAATAACACAGTACAGAGGATTTCCTTACTTTCCATGTTTTAAATTGAATCCAACGTATATATAGTGTGTTTCTTGATATAAACTCATTCAATTTTTATGATGATCGCGTGTTTCAGTGAGCTTTGGAGAAGGGAATCTATCACCGACCGCAATTTTAGTCAGTAAGCTGACAGAGCGATGGCACAAACAATATAAGATTTGGCTGCGATCTCGCATATATAATCGATCAAAATTAGTTAGATCAATTAAAACCATTGTTTAAGATCAATGATGTACTAACGACAGAGTAAGAGATAGTAGGACGATTTGAAGAAGTTAGAAGATCGTTTTATACCAACACGTATTCCTTTAGGCACTGATTTTCTTGTGTTCTACAAAGTTGTTTTATTAATAGAGTTTATTTAATTATTTATTTTTTAATTTATAACTACAATCGCCTTTAAAATCAAGAACTTAACGAAAGATCTTTCTATTAAAAAAAAACAAATCGGCACTGACTTTCGAATTGGGATTGATTCTGCAAATAGTATTGAACTTGTTGACACTTTAATCATATAACGGTGGAAGGAATTCGGAGTGCACTAAACCTACCTAATTGGTGAAAACTGTCAATATAACATTGATTTTTGACCTGCTTTAATGTGATTTTTTCGGCTTCGGCTCACCTTTCGACGATATCCGGCCGATTCATTGTCTGTTTCTGGTTCGCAAGCATGGAACCAAGACTCATCGCCAGTAACAATACGTTTCATGGCATTCTGGTAGTCTGGCTTCGTTAAACGTTAATCATACTTTCACTTTTCTTATGTAGGCCCAAATAATCTTTCAAAATGGTTCTCACTGCTCCTTCCGATATTCCTACAATGCCAGTGAGATTCTGACTGTTAATCGTCGATTCTGAAGTACCAATTCCTTTATTTTATTAAGGTATTGAGCAGTTGATGTTGATGTAACGTGGTTCGTCGTCAACGCGTTCTCGGCCGTTTTTGAATAATTTGTCAAAAACACTTGCTCGCGACAAACAATTATCAACGAAAGCATCTTCCAACATTCTGAAGGTTTCGGCACCAGAAATTTTATTCCGTACACAAAATTTAATGGAACTTCTTGTTGAATCATTTCACTCATCGTAAAAATCGCCGAATATACTTTATGTACTTTAGTAAAACAAGCGTATGCTAAACACTAATGATTATTTTGATACATTTGGCACAGATGTCACTGACAGTTATACCAAGCTAGAAGAAAAATATTTCGACAAATGAGTTTCGGACAAAATTGAAATCAAAATGTCTTACTACTTTTGGACCATATACCACTATACAAATTTAATTTCATCAGAAACATCATCATTATCAGAGTAAAGAGAAAATATAAAAAATAAAAATAAATGAAATATTTTGATGTGAGATTTTTGAAATAAATAAATAACTACTATTTCGGTAATCCCGAAGATATAATGCCCTTTACAAGTGCATATTTTATAATAAGGTAATAAAAGATCTTTATCTTGATTTTGGCCATTAAGTTTGAATGGCAGATATATTTTATGTAGTCCGAAAAAAAACACTGAGAAGTTAACAGAAAAATAGACATGGGTAAATCGACTCTTCTCGTCACGCTGATCGTTTGTACATATATTTTATACTAGGGTCTGCGACGCTTCCTGGTGAGTATTATAAACTCAGTGACAAACTCATTATACCCTGCTTATGATATAAAAGCAAATTAAAGTTATGGATAAAAACTGCTTCTCTATCCGGCTACTTTGATTTCCGCCAGACTTCTTTAACAAACTTACATTATTTTTAAACTATTTTAAGACCCTTGAATATTCAAGACTACCTTTCTACATTAATTGCACCTAATTACATCAAGTATCTTGTAGCAAATAAGGGTTTCAACGGCCATCCACAACTAATTAAATAGATATTTACTTTCCATTTAAGTAATTTATAAGTGCAATTAAAAGAAACGATCTATACCAACAAAGAGTGACACCTCTCCTAGATACAAAAGGTCTCGACAATTGCTAGACGTCGATAATTGCCGGAGCATGCCGAACAACCCTATTTAAAATTCACCCGAAATTTCCTAACAGCTAAGAATGGGTATGAGTACCGCCCTGAATACACCGTAAAGGCTTCAACGGTAATTAACAGCGTACACATAAAATCAAGAAGACAAGACAAAAATAACAACAACAACAAAAGTATGTCATTCAGAAAGTCAAGCAAACAATAGACCCGCAATTGAGGCATCCGCAGCAAATAACCAGCCACGAGGGAGGGCAGTGGAGAAACTCAAGCCAACTGACAAACCGGAGCCGACAAGCAGTGGACTGCAGCGTGTCTGCAGTGTTAACAACAAATAGCTAATATTTTTTAATTGCAGCAACAACTTCATCCACATAGAAAATTTGTAAAATTAGGTGCTACTGGTGGCACCATTAGTCGGTGTTCGCACAGCCTAGGCTAGTTGGCAGTTCATTTTGACACTTTGCCAAAATTGTTTGCTGCAAATTATGAGCGCAATTCAGCAACAAAAACAACAAATTAAGTATATGCGAGGTAACAGGCCTGCTTTAATATTATACAGCGTAGATTTTTGGAAAATAATATACTAAACAACCGGCAAATATTTTACGGAGAAAATTATGTTTTGGATTTTGGAAAATCGCGTCCGAGAGCTTGAAGCTGTGAATATCGCCAACAAGGCTCACTAATTTACTTATCGCATGGTAATTGCCAAAAATACAATACTTCATTGGTGCGCACAACCGACATCAACCACAGGAGAGCGGGCGTGAACGGGAGTTGAAGCGGAAGAGTGGTCGTCACGTGCCTGCGAGACCGACAGTTTGGCTTTTGCGCACAACAGCGCATAAATAAATATACGCTACACCTCAAATACAACGGCATATAATAGATATATACCTCGAAATGTCGGTTATTGCCGCACAAAGATTTTCCCCTTGATAATTTGTGAAAATTATTAATTCAGCTTAGAGTCTGGTTATTGTTGCTCATGGCTGGCAGCTAATTTATTTTAATATTTTCACCTCCCCGCCGCTTTGAAATATTCTGCTATATTCAGCAAAATTCTGCGAAATCTGAGGCACGGCCGTCAGTTTGGTTCAGCGCGGCAGGACGCGACAGTAGAATTGCAAATATTATTACTTTTTGACAGGCACACATTTTGAAAGCCAAAAGCTCACAATGGCGAAGTAAATTTTAGCCTAAAATTAGGCGTAAAATGGCGTTGTGACTTATGTATTCAAATTTGCTAATTTCCTGTTAAATAATTCATTAAATGTAGATTATTCGATTGAGTAACGGTGGACGGGTCGCTCAGGTATAGTGGAGTTAAATTCGTATAAGTTATGTTTGGTTATTTCAGGTTTATAGGTTACTTAAGGCTAGATAAAAGTGAATGCAAGTTCGCTATACTCTCACAAATTGAGAAATACTTCTATAATATCTATGTACTTCTAAGAAGTCTGACGCCTTTTGAGGGCCGCTAATTATTTGAGTTCCCAGAACGGTTTCAAAGTTGTAGTTCAACAATTCTGCTAGAATGCTCCTTAAATAACAATTATTTATATATTAAAACTTTGGATATGATTTGCACAATTTTTTAAGAATTAAAAATATGTCGGAAATATTTAATGTTAGAGGCTAACTAGTAGTTCTATGGCCCAATCGCTGTTAAAGAAGAAAACAAAGTTTACGATTTTTTACGATGGGGTTAATATCTGCAATCCAATATTCTTCTTATTTTCTTCTTTATTGGCACAGGCACTGTTTTCGCGGTTATAGCCGAGTTTACAACAGCACGCCACGTTGTTCTTTCCTTTTGCAATGTGGCGCCAATTGGAGATTCCTAGCGAAGCTAGGTCCTTATCTACATCTGGTCTTTCTAACGAAGTGGAGCTTCCCCTATACAGAGTCGAATATTTTTATAGCTGGACTGTTTTCGTCCATTCGGACGACATGACCTAGCCAGCGCAGCCGCTGTCTCTCAATTCGCTGAACTATGTCAATGCCGTCGTATATCTCATTCAGCTCATCGTTCCATCCAATGCGATATTCGCCGTGGCCAACGCGCAAAGGAACATAAATCTTTCGCAGAATCTTTGTCTGGAAAACTCATGACGTCGACTCTTCAGATGTTATCATTGTCCATGCCTCTGCACCATATCTTGAGACCAATGATATCAATATCATCGGCATACGCCAGCACCTGTACACTCTTATAAAGGTTGTACCTGCTCGATTAAGTTCTGCAGCTCGAATTATTTTTTCCAGCAGTAGACTGAAGAAGTCGAACGATGAGAGTCGCCTTGTCTGAAACCTTGTTTGGTATCGAACGGCTCGGAAACATCCTTTCCGATCCCGACGGAGCTTTTGGCATTGCATAACGTCTATTTGCGCAGTCGTATTAATTTTGCGGGGATACCGAATTCAGACATCGCGGCATAAAGGCAGCTCCTTTTGTGCTGCAGCAGCTTTGAAATCGACGAAGACGTGGTGAGTATCGATTGTCTTTTCACGGGTCTTTTTCAAGATTTGATGCGTGGTGAATGTTTGGTCAGTTGTTGATTTTTCAGGTCTAAAGCCACACTGGTAAGGCCCAATCAGCTTGTTGACAGTGGGCTTTAACGTTTCATACAGTACATTCGGTAGAACCTTATATGCAATGTTGAGGAGGCTTATCCCACGGTAGTTGGCGCAGATTGAAGAGTCTCCTTTTTTGTGGATTTGGCAGAGCACATTTAAATTGAAATCGTCGGGCATGCTTTCGTCCGACCATATTCTACAAAGAAGCTGCTGCATGCTTCTTGTCCCAGAACTCAACACGATATACTAAATGTAGATTCGTAGAGACTGCACTCCAGACACTAGTGTTCAACATTGAAAACGCTCCAAAATATAAGGAATAGATTCTTGGAGTGTTTCTGGACATTTCTGAAGCATTCAATATTGCTGCTGACCTTGTTATACAATATGGGCTCAGAAAAATATTTTATTTTACAGTGAATTCTTTAAATATTCCTTGTTGGAAAGATTTTTAAGTATCTAGACATAGCTTAACGTTATACATATATCGAAAATATCAATATTTTTGTACGACTTTCATTCTATAATTCAACAAATTGAAAACCACGCGCACAGTCATCCACCAATACATTAAAATTTCCACAGATAAAAATACAGAGAACAATATTTTCGCAATATTTGATGTACGTCAAATTTGAGTGGCAGCGATAAACACAAACATAATTTCAGGCGCAACAGCGTCAAACAGCAAAACGAAAAGGAAAAACTGAGCATTTGACTGTCGAACACACAGTCATTAAGCTAATGAGCAGCTTCTGAATTATACATTAATGACATTTCAATGTAGCATGAAATTTGCCAAACAACCACATCGCAACAAAGCTGAACCGACCAAATAAGGCAAACCGCCACAAAATTGCCTCATAATTACAATACATACACACATATATACAAATAACATAATTCTCTGTGCAATTATACTATGTGTTCTATAAGGTTAATATATTTGCTCGTAAGTATCTACATAAGTGACTGTATATATGGATTCGTGTGTACTTCTGCTTATTTACCTGCCGTCGACCGAATCGAGTTGTTATTGCATTTCTGCTAATAAGGGCTTCTTGTTTGCATAGACAATAAATTAGTGGCTTAATTTCAGCCTCGCATTCCGTCGGATTAACACGTTTTAAGCAGATTGCGCTTTATTAGTATATAAGTATAGCTAAGTGAGAACGAATTTTCTTATTCTAACCGGATTTATGAAGTTCTCGAATCTAAAGACATAATAGAGTTTCAATTCGAGTCCCTACTTTGATACTGATATTGATAGTTTGATTCTGGGAGTCACTTGTATTATGTTCTCCATATGTCTATCTCCTTCCTTCTATGGTATCTCTATATAATTCTCTCACTATCTACAAAAGTTTATATGTTCCTTTCTTTCTATGTCTGCCTTCATATCTCTTATACTTTCTATGTTTTTATAACTCTCTATTTCTCTCTCTGTATACCCAATACTTATACTTCCTCGTTTAAAGTATTAATTTTGTTAACATTTCTGACTGCATTATCTGCTACACCAATGATATCTCGGAAAGCAGTTCTTATGTAAGATGAGAACCTAAATACCAAAAACCTTGCTGGATAAGGCATAGCGTATCTTCCTAGCACCATATTCTCAGAATTCGGTAAAAATTAGTCAAGAACAAGGAATATCATTTAAGGAGACCTTTCAATCGCTTCCCAATATTCTTTCCATCAATGAGAGAAAAAATTATGGACTCGAAATGTTAAATACAGTAAAATGTAAGCACATTTATACTCTTTGTTGAAACAGTCGTAGGAAAGGAAGACTTTTTAGCAACTTTTATAATAGGTTTAAGATATCTGCAAAGTTATACCTTCGAAAGAATCTGGAACCTTTAATAGTCTGACCGTGAAACCAAATAAAACTGAGGTGGTTTAATTTGACAGGAGATACAAGATCGCGTAGGCACCACAACCTGCTGATACGGTAAAGTATTAAAGGTTCGTCATAGATAGGAGACTTTCATGAAAGTCTAATATCGAGGAAGGTATTGATTGCTTTATACTAAATCTATAATGTTCTGTCGGCTGTTGTTGTTTTTGTAGCGGAAGAAATCTACCTAGTTGATAAGCTTTGGCCACATAAAAATTCAGGTGCGTTCCGGTTACTTAGACCCGACTGTCGTGGGAACGTTCTGTGGACTCTTTGTGTACTACAAGGAAGCAAGCGACTTGTGCAGTGACATAAAGCAACCAACCATGGTACTTAATACCATTCTGCACATAGTGACCATAGATATCGCCTGAAGGTGTATGGTGACAAAAGTTCTTAACAGACTCAGAGGATCTGGGTTTGTAAATGAACACGCGTCTCGACATTCACGTATTCTTTGACTAATACCTTATCTGTTGGATCATAGAGTCATCCAATCAAATTCTGGCACCTTCATACGGGCAAGGGCGTTGTGAATGGGTCGAAACCGTTGAAGGAGAGGAGTTCGAATGCATCAAAGCTGGGAGAAAAGTTGGTTGAAGGGTTTATTATCAAGAATTCTCTATTAACTCAGCTTCAAACTTTCTGACTATTTCAGTGTTTTTAAGCCAAGGTTGCTGAGATTATGCCAGTCGTAGATTTACTTCTCTAGAGGGCAGCCTCTTTCAGAGAAGTAACTATCCACTCTAATAGCAGAGCGGCGATACTAGCCTTGAGCTCACTTTTCGGCTGTTCAGGGCTGGTTAAGAAATACCTAACGTCGCTATCACTGGCATCGAGTCACTTTATGATAAAACTAGTATGAGGTCAGACCACGGTGGTGCTTACCTCTGATCGTGTGTCCTACTATGGCAAAGCTGGTCTTGGCGGGAGCCCAGCCAGCGCTGTGCTATCATCAGTACATGTGCTGTCGCAAGATCCTTTTCAAGCTCAAAATTGATCGCAAGAGATTTAATGAGCTCTTTGCTCTCAGTAGGGCTAGACTTTCCCTAGCTATGTAGGTTCTAATAGGTTATTTTCCTATCGGTGGTCATGCTGAAGGTAGTGAATCTTACCAGACGCCAGCTGCAGAAGCTGTATGGAATAAAAGGAGATGAAAACATCTCAACATTTTCTTCTTGATTTTACAACGTTTGCAAGATCAAAGCTTAAATGAAATCTCACACTTTCAGATATTCCACCAAATTTCTATTCGCCCAAGGCGTTCTTGTGACTTATAATATCGAACAAAATAGTTATGTTTTTATGGCTTCGCATAGGACTGCATATAATAGTCCAAGTAGGATCTCTGGATCAGCCATCGAATCTAATCTAACCTATACGGAATAAATCTGTGAAACCCACATTTTTGAGCTAAAAATATCAGTGTTAGCATAAAAGACGTGTCCTTCGACCTAACGATTACAAGATTAAAGGTTATTCAACCCCATTTTACAACAAAATATACTCATACAGCACTGAAAGCCTTAATGGTTAACCATAACATACTAAAGTTCGGCTGTGGTCCCGGAACAATACCTGAACTATAAACAACATCAGTTGAGTGGTTGTGTAGGTTCACCCAGCATTGTTTAAAAAATCGGTGGCATAGAATCTGGAAGATATTTTTTCGTACTCTTCCATAATTTCTCCCCTCCATAAATATATTTTTTTTAACACAAAAGAAAAAAAAATATTTTCGCTAGCATAATTTTCGATAGCCTCTAAGCACAATTTGTACCAAATTCATAGCACTTCCGGCTAAACACGCATAAAATACGCGTCGAAAGTGTTGCGCGCCTTAAGGTATGCTTTGCGTAATTTTATGCGGAAATCGTTAGCACCTTTTTGGCAGAATTTCGGTTTATTGCGTACATTACCATAATATAATTTGCGACATATTCACGTAAATCGCATTTCACTTGCTGCGCCTAAAAGTAGAGCACGCAATAGTAACAAGTTGCATATACACTCTCTCATGAGCACTCAAACACAAACGTATGTATACATACGCATATATGCTTGTATGCAAGTAAAGCAGCGTGCGCTCATTCAATTGCTAACTGTGCACATCTCATCTTTGACAGCTGTCACTGGTGACAATTTGCCGTCACGTTAGTCAAATGCTCGCCATAAACAGTTGAGCTGTTCAACACTGTGTCTAAATGTGTTAGCTTTATGTTGTTGTGCTGCGCCCCGCGCGAATGCTGTCAACTCGAGGCGCAATCAACAATTGGCTACTGACATAGAGAATCCTCTCGGCAACGCCATCAACTATAAATGCCTGTGTCGTGATTGCTGTCATAGTTGTTAAGCAAATATATGTGTGGCATGTGTTTGTATGCGTATGACTAACTTTGGGGGTTGTGTCGAAACTTAATAAAAATGTATACAAGGTGCTTTCCAAAGTAAAGAGGCTTTAAAAAAAAACAGAACAAATATCTTTTTGGGCCAAATAATTTATTTTATTCAAAATAGTCTCCTTCTGCTTCAATACTGCTCTATGCACGGTGCAAAAGCATGTCGAACGAGTGTTTTAGTGTTTTAGAATACGGGGAGTGGTTTATGGTTAAAATGTGATTTTTGGTCAAATAATCTGTCACAAGCGCCGAGCGATGAGAGCAATTTTTGGTCATTGCAGAGCCAACCGTGCACACACCTTTCGTAAGCCCAAGTGCTCAGTAAAAATGCGATAAATCGATGTTTTGGAGATGTTCAATTGCATTTACATGAATTTCAATGCTGATTTCAGCTGACTTTTGATGAATCCATGCACAGTTTCGATGGAATTTCCGATTATCACGGAGTTTGATAGGCCCACATGTTGATCGTCATTTATGTCCTCACGACCACTTTGAAAACGTTGAATCAACTCGTGCACTCTGCTAAGGGGTAGACAATCATCGGCATAAACTTGTTTCATCAATTGAAACGTTTCGGTAAAAGTCTTACCAATTTTAAAAGAAAAATTAATGTTGGCTCTTTGTTCGAAGCTCATTTTCGCACCGATAACTCAAACATACTGAGACTTAAAATGCAATAACTTCACTTGCAACCAATGAAATGTCATGACTGGACAATCGGTAAGGCAAATTCTAACGCACCAGTCGACATATAGATGGCAAGAGGACGCTAGGTTCAAGAAGTTCTGTTCACTTTGGAATACACCTTGTATACTTTCAACTGGCGTAAAAAAATCGAAATGAAGGAGGAAAAACCGACTGATCGAATGGATCTTATATGACATTTTGAAAGTTCTTTGTCAGTGTTGGCAGTCTGTTTACATAAAAGTGACCATATTTTCAACTCGTTACTGTCCAACGCATTGCGAATCGAACACAGAGATTAGAGACATTACGAAGGGTCAATTTTAAATTATTTATCACAAATTTTAGATGAGGTTCTGTGGATCTAGCTTATAAAACGCCAATGTATCACCCCAACCAACACTTATCAATTTTTTTAGAATATCCTCAAATAGCTTTGATACTTGTTGTCACTATGATATTGCCTTGCCGCATAACTTTTCAACTCGGTTCCGTCCATTTTGAATGAACCATCGTAGAAAAAAACGTCACTAATTTATAAAAAAACAAGTAAGGAAGAGCCAAGTTCGGGTGTCACCGAACTTTTTATACTCTCGCATGATAAAGTGATAATCGAGATTTCATTACCCGTCATTTAGATATTTTTCAAATACCGTATTTGTGTAAAGTTTTATTCCGCTATCATCATTGGTTCCTAATGTATGTATATATTACACAGAGAAGGCATCAGATGGAATTCAAAATAGCGTTATATTGGAAGAAGGCGTGGTTGTGAACTGATTTCACCCATATTTCGTACACGTCATCAAGGTGTTAAGAAAATATTATATACCGAATTTCATTGAAATCGGTAGAGTAGTTCCTGAGATATGGTTTTTGGTCCATAAGTGGGCAACGCCACGCCCATTTTCAATTTTTAAAAAAAGCCTGGGTGCAGCTTGCTTCTGCCATTTCTTCCGTAAAATTTAGTGTTTCTGACGTTTTTTTTGTTAGTCGGTTAACGCACTTTTAGTGATTTTCAACATAACCTTTGTATGGGAGGTGGGCGTGGTTATTATCCGATTTCTTCCATTTTTGAACTGTATATGGAAATGTCTGAAGGAAACGACTCTATAGAGTTTGGCTGACATAGCTATAGTAGTTTCCGAGATATGTACAAAAAACTTAGTATGGGGCGGGGCCATGCCCACTTTTCCATTATTCCAAATTACGTCCAAATACGCCCCTCCCTAATGCGATCTTTTGTGCCAAATTTCACTTTAATATCTTTATTTATGGCTTAGTTATGACACTTTATAGGTTTTCGGTTTTCGCCATTTTGTGGGCGTGGCAGAGGGCCGATTTTGCCCATCTTCGAACTCAACCTTCTTATGGAGCCAAGAAATACGTGTACCAAGTTTCATCATGATATCTCAATTTGTACTCAAGTTACAGCTTGCACGGACGGAAGGACGGACAGACGGGCGGACAGACGGACGGGCGGACAGGCAGACATCCGGATTTCAACTCTACTCGTCACCCTGATCACTTTGGTATATATAACCCTATATCTGACTCTTTTAGTTTTAGGACTTACAAACAACCGTTATGTGAACAAAACTATAATACTCTCCTTAGCAACTTTGTTGCGAGAGTATAAAAATACAACGAATATTGACCTCCATCCGGAGGAGTTATAGCCAAATGGATATAAAAAGCATTTGGGAATAATGTCATTTTTGGAAGAAGCTTTGATTTATTCCATTTTACAATCAAACAAGAGAGGCTTGGTCTGAAGACATCTACCTATAGTGTAGAGCATCTTGTGTACTAATCTATATTTTTTCACATTTGCTTTACAAATACTCTAAATATTATTAAGTGTACAGTAATGAAATATCAATATTTTCATTTGTTCCAAAAAATGATACAAAATATGGACTTCCAGTAATTCTGACAACAAAGCAGCTGTAGGAAGTAAGGAAGGAACCGAACATTTCGTACCTTTGCAGCTTGTAAGGATTAAAGCCGAGGTAACATTTTCAGATACATAAGGCTTTTTAGTTATATGGGGTATAGGCGAGTTTTCACCCGATTCATTCTAAGCTGTAGCAACAAGTTGCAAGAGTATAAATACATATATATTTAATATATGTACTGATTCAACATCTCTCCGGTTAGCTCCACCATTACAAGCACTCTGATTGGTACATATGTATTATCATATTTGCTTTCTTCTAAAGCAGTTTAAACTCTCAAAAATTCCAACAAGAAAGAAAGAGAAGAAAAAACTAATATCTAACTACCATGCAAAATCAAATTTCCGCTCTTTGACTAAAATTGTCCCCCAGAGTTTGCTATTTCATTTTATTTGTATTTATTTCCTTTTTAGCTTTCCTTCTTCTTTTACAATTACATTGTTGTTTAGTTTATTGTCTACTTTTTATTCAATAAATTTTGATTTACTTTAGTTGTTGGAAACTACTTTTTAACCCTATTGAGACACTGAGCTCAATATAAAAGGGACAATGGCCCCTCAAAGTGACCCTGTAATTTGAACCATAATATTCACCTCCCACCTGTAAAAAAGCTATTAGGAACGTCAAAAACTTACTACTTGAGAGAAGTATCGGCAGTTGTACGCATGAGAAATAAAATGCAGACTGGAATTTACACTTTTATGTACATATATGTAGAGTTCAAAAATAAAATATAAAAGAAAAGTTGAAAGTGCGCATAAGGTCATCAGAAGGCAGATCAGAATAGCAAGATAAGATAGCTCAACACTTGGCCGTTTTTAATTGCAAAGTAACCCTCTTAGTGAATTCCAGGTATAGCTCGATTAACATATGGTTAACACAAACTTAATATGGAGAAGTTTCGACTCTCAAAACTATCTTAAGCCGCGTGCAATTTAAATGGTCAAGGCTCCGATCTGACACATAGATGGCGGTATTAAAATTAATCCATATGGTTTTTAGTTAGCCCTAACCTTCAAAAGTTGCAGGTATAAATTTGACAGCAACTTTTGTTTTTGTGAAAAATTGATAAAAAAGAATTCCGCGTGATGATAAATTATTGCTTTTTCAACAAAATATAATTGAAGGAATATGACGAGTTTCCGGACACTGCCCCGAGAAAATCAACGAGAAAAATACAACATCAAGGACTGGTATGCTCAGTTCAGACGTGGTGAAATGAGCACCGAAATCGGTGAACGTAGTGAACCCCCAAAAATGGTTGTTGCCCAGGAAAACATCAAAAACGTCCACAAAATAATTTTGGATGACCGTAAAATGAAGCTGTTCGAGACTCTAAAGGTATCAACTGACCGTGTGCATCATATCATTCACGAATATTTATGTATAAGAAAGCTCTGTGCAAAGTGAATGCCGCTCGAGCTTACTTTACCGCCGAAACTGAGACCTATTTTGAAGAAAATGACATACATATAGTGACCCTCAGTATATCACCCTTGAAGAGAACTATGTTAAATAAAATGTACGAATTTTGCCAAAAAAAAAAATGTTTTACTTCTGTAGGAAAATTTTCAATTGACTTGCTAGTTAGTGTGACTTAAAAGTCACTTATTAATGAAATATTTATTTAGAATGGAGACAAATATTTGTAGTGCGTCAGAAAACCCGTAGAAAGGTCATTCTTTAATGCGTAATCTTAAAGATAAAGCATTCACGGCTAGAAAAATTCCAAAGAAGATAATGACGTCTACCATTGAAGTCAAATATAAATATATGTGACATAAATTTATGTACATAAAAAGAACAAGAAAATTAAATATAATTCTGAAAAAAGTCCGATAGGTGGCGCTTGTGTCGAAAAACTCTAAAAATTATATTTAATAAACAATTACTTGCTTTTTCGTATTAGATATTAACTAAAACAAATACCTAGCAGTTTGTTTTAGGTTCACAGCGTTACTTACTTAAAGCTTAGAAAGCCAGATAGCGTTTTGAGCTTTTGCCATGGGTTAAGTAAAATATTATATTTGTTCGAAATTAATTCAGTAAAATATATGATCAAAATACAATGCTTACAAAATAATTTCAACACCTTTGAACATCTTTGCTCAAGAATCAAATTCGATCAAGCTTCCGAAAACCTATCGCCTCTCACCCCTTTGCTCTTCTCTTTATTCCGATTTATACTCTCGCATGATAAAATGATAGTCGAGATTTCATCATCCGTCATTTACATATTTTTCAAATACCGTATTTGTGTAAAGTTTTATTCCGCTATCATCATTGGTTCCTAATGTATATATATGTACATTATACATAGAAGAAATCAGATGGAATTCAAAATAGCGTTATATTGGAAGAAGGCGTGGTTGTGAACTGATTTCACCCATATTTCGTACATGTCATCAGGGTGTTCAGAAAATATTATATACCGAATTTCATTGAAATCGGTAGAGTAGTTCCTGAGATATGGTTTTTGCTCCATAAGTGGGCGACGCCACGCCCATTTTCAATTTAAAAAAAGCCTGTATGCAGCTTCCTTCTGCCACTTCTTCCGTAAAATTTGGTGTTTCTGACGTATTTTGTTAGTCGGTTAACACACTTTTAGTGATTTTCAACATAACCTTTGTATGGGAGGTGGGCGTGGTTATTATCCGATTTCTTCCATTTTTGAACTGTATATGGAAATGTCTGAAGGAAACGACTCTATAGAAGCAATTGTTTTGACATAGCTTGTAAAAAACTTAGTAGGGGCGGGCCCATGCCCACTTTTAAAAAAAAATTACGTCCAAATATGCCCCTCCCTAATGCGATCCTTTGTGCCAAATTTCACTTTAATATCTTTACTTATAGGTTTTCGGTTTTCGCCATTTTGTGGGCGTGGCAGAGGGCCGATTTTGCCCATCTTCGAACTTAACCTTCTTATGGAGCCAAGAAATACGTGCACCAAGTTTCATTATGATATCTCAATTTTTACTCAAGTTACAGCTTGCACGGACGGACAGACAGACATCCGGATTTCAACTCTACTCGTAACCCTGATCACTTTGGTATATATAACCCTATATCTGACTCTTTTAGTTTTAGGACTTACAAACAACCGTTATGTGAACAAAACTATAATACTCTCCTTAGCAACTTTGTTGCGAGAGTATAAAAACTTATCTTCGTTTTCCACTTATGTATATTTTAGCATTGCAATAAATTTGCATTCTGTAAAGCCAAGTTCTGACCAAAAAACTTTGAAAAAGTATACTAATGCTAAAGTATATAATTATGGTCAAAAATGGCGAGAATGATTTATTAATTACCTTAATTTTATGGTTGCTCTCAGCAACAATTGGTCCACATGGAGAAATTATGTTAATGAAGCAATAACTACTTAACTTTGTCCGTTCTTTAGGCGTTTATATAGGTAAATTTAATTTATTTGAAATTATTAAACTGTAATTTAGCTAAGGGCACCGAAAGCAAAGGTTAAATTTTAAAATTTCTCTCAACTAATTCTAAATGTATAACAATCCTCCCCTAAGTGGTTACTAGCCGCCCTTACATATTTAATGATTTTGCATGGCGGTGTGTCAGCAAGGAAGGTACAGCAAAATGATATAGAACGTTTTATTCTCATGCATAAATAATTAAGGGGGGGTTGACAATGCAGCATTTTCCTTTATTTATAAATTGGGTACATTTCGGGGCAGTATATGAAGCGTGGTGGAGCTTGATCTGTGGTTTTTTCATTTACTTTATCAATGATTTATCAATGAATGTTGAGAGCTATACATGTATATTAACATATTTTTATACTCTTGCAACATGATTCTACAGAATAGATACAAAAAGATATATATATCTTGATGAAACTTTGTACATATATTCCTTGGCAAAACGGTTAGGCGGAGTTCGTGGATCGGACATATCGGAAAATAACTTCATTTACTCCCCAAATAACGGTACTGGTAAAACTACTAAAGTGCGTTAACTAAATACGGCAGAGACAATAAATCTTACACCCGAGATGAGATGGCTTTATGAGTACATCTATAAAAAATGGGCGATACGCGTGACACCGCCCACTGTTTGGTGAAATTATATATCTCGACACCAATCCTACCGGTTTCGACTAAATTAGGCGCGTGACATTTTTCTCGCCTTTTCATGTCACAGTGCAAAAATTACCAAATTGGGGTACGATCCCGCCTACTTCTCATATAGCACAATTTTAAATTCCACTTGATTCTTTTATTTTCGAGTGTAAAAATCAAGAAGCAATTCATGTAACGGGATAAAACTTTGCATTAACAATTTCTTGAGAGTATGTCACCTTATGACAAATACTTCAAAGCCAATAAAAACTGTTCAAACCCCCAAATACCGAAAATCTGGACTCCAGTATTCATAGTTGACTTTCGAGCGAAAATATCGGTCAATATATGGGATATATAAATAAAAGTTATCGAAAATCCACTCGAGATAAAAGTATCTTTGTCTATTAAAAATAGATTGAATCGGGTCAATACTTCTCTGAGCTCCCATAAACCTAATATAAAGATTTTTGAACTTCGGATTGACTTTATACCGCATATATCGGCCAATATCCATCTTTAATTAAATTTGTTCCCCAATACTTCGTTCTTTTCCAGAGAAGAGTGGGAAAGGAACGAGGTGGACAGGAATACAGGGATGAACATCTAAGTATATGGATGGGTCCAAAGCAGGTAATCGCGTGGTGGCTTCTTTTTAGCATAATCAGATACTGTCTGACAAGCGGAGATCATAGCGTTTAAAGAAAACCTTTTTGAGCACGGAATGTGCTCAGACCAAGAAATATATTTATGTATACAATGATTCACTAAAGTCCTGGGTTTTAAACAAAGATACTGAAAAATTGTTTTAATTTCTTGGTATATCTAATATGCTTTTTCACCATAAACGTATAAGACAAAGTAATATTCCTGGTAACTGTGAAGCAGATGTACTAGCCACAGCAAGCGCCACTCCTCCATTAGACTCCGGGAAAGAAGGCATTTACATATGGGTCAAACCACGTCAAGTGGTCCAAGAAAATTTCGAAAAATCTCCGATTTTGAACATTCACGCTAAAAAAATTGAAAAGTATGTAACACAAGCAAAAAAATTTTTGTTCATTCATACCATTCTTTACTGCTCTTAAAACGAAGGGGACCAGCCGTATATCCCGTATATATACTATTCAAATTTGAAAGGAATGACATAAGAACTTTAACAGGTCACTGTCAGACGGAAAACACCATACAACCGCTATTGTAGAAACTGTCAGGAGGTAGAAGAAGAGGAACTTATAAAACATATTCTATGTGAATGCAAAGCTTTGTATAGGAAAAGAATTGTAGCTATCGGTAGAATGATTTTTGACGATGTTTCGGAGGTTTCACAGATAAAACTTTTTGTATTTATATTTTCATCGAAAGAGTAGGATGATTCTGAGATGACATAAGAGTGTGAGCGAATTTTACTCTCGGTGGTTTCACATAGTGCCTTTAAAAGGCCTAAGTGCGCCATCAGACATCCTCTACACCTGTCTATCTACATATTTAACACTGAGGACAGTGTAAGGTGCGTACTTTTAGTTGTGAAAGTTATTTGTCCCTTAAAGAATATTAGTCAAGCAGGAGGATATCATATTTTCATCAGTTCCTTTAATACCGATTTAAATTAATTGCATTAAAATATCGACGAGAACGCGAGAAATGGTTACTGAAGAACGCAACGAAAGATTTCGTATTAAAAAATGACAATCGAATTGTGCTTCAAGCTTCTTCTTCTTTATTGGCGTTGACGCCGCTTTCGCGATTATAGCCGAGTTAACAACAGCGTGCCAGTCGTTTCTTCTTTTCGCTACGTGGCGCCAATTGGATATTCCAAGCGAAGACAGGTCCTTCTTCACCTGGTCCTTCCAACATAGTGGAGGTCTTCCTCTTCCTCTGCTTCCCTGGCGGGTACTGCGTCGAATACTTTCAGAGCTGGAGCATTTTCGACCATTCGTACAACATGACCTAGCCAGCGTAGCCGCTGTCTTTTAATTCGCTGAACTATGTCAATGTCGTCAGATATGTCACACAGCTCAATGCGCAAAGGACCATAAATCTTTAGCAGAGTGCGCAACGTGGACTCATCATTTGTTGTCATCGTCCATACGTCTGCACCATATAGCAGGACGGGAATAATGAGTGACTTATAGAGTTTTGTTTTTGTTCCTCGAGAAAGTTATGATTGTCAACAGTGACGTGAGTGCCAAGTCGCGAATGCGACGACTGTTTGTTTGATGACAGGAGATATTTCGTCTTACCCTCGTTCACTGCCAGACCCATTTGTCCAGTCTGGAGAAAGCAGAAATAACGGCGTGGGTGTTGAGACCGATGATATCAATATCATCGGCATACGCCAACAGCTGTACACTCTTATAGAAGATGGTACCTTCTCGATTTAGTTCTGCAGCTCGAACTATTTTCTCCAAAAGCAGGATGAAAAGTCGCACGATAGGGAAACGCCTTGTCTGAAACCTCGTTTGGTATCGAACGGCTCGGAGAGGTCCTTCCCGATCCTGACGGAGCTTTTGGTGTTACTCAACGTCAGTTTACACAGCCGTATTAGTTTTGCGGGGATACCAAATTCAGACATCGCGGCATAGAGGCAGTTCCTTTTCGTGCTGTCGAAAGCAGCTTTGAAATCGACGAAGAGGTGGTGTGTGTCGATTCTCCTTTCACGGGTCTTTTCCAAAATTTGGCGCATGGTGAATATCTGGTCGGTTGTTGATTTGCCAGGTCTAAAGCCACACTGATAAGGTCCAATCAGTTTGTTGACGGTGGGCTTTAATCTTTCACACAATACGCTCGATAGAACCTTATATGCGATGTTGAGGAGGCTTACCCCACTGTAGTTGGGCAGAGCACATTTAATTTATAATCGCCGGGGACGCTTTCGTCCGACCATATTCTACAAAGAAGCTGATGCATGTTCCTTATCAGTTCTTCGCCGCCGTGTTTGAATAGCTCGGCTGGCAATCCATCGGCCTCGCCGCTTTGTTGTTCTTCAGGCGGGGTTCTTCATGGTCGGGCAATGGAACGTCTGCTCCATCGTCATCGATTGGGGACATTTACTGCCATTCAGCGGGCTGGAGAAGTGTTTCCACCATAACTTAAGTATGCTCTAGGCATCGGTCATTAAATCACCTTTGGGGGTTCTACAAGAGTATGCTCTGGTCTTGAAACCTTCTGTTAGCCGCCGCATTTTTTCGTAGAATTTTCGAGCATTACCCCTATCGGTCAGCTTGTCAAGCTCTTCATACTCACGCATTTCGGCCTCTTTCTTTTTTGTCTGGAAATACGTCTCGCTTCCCTTTTCAACTCTCGGTATCTATCCCATCCCGCACGTGTTGTGGTCGCTCGTATCGTTGCGAGGTAGGCAGTCTTTTTTCTCTCCGCTGCAACGCGGCACTCCTCGTCGTACCAGCTGTTATTTTGCGTTTTCCGGAAACCAATGGTTTCGGTTGCAGCTTACGAGTTTGAAACACCGTCCCACAGTTTCTTTATACCGAATTGTTGACGAGTACTCTCAGACAGCAGGAGTGCAAGTCGAGTAGAAAATCGTTCTGCTGTCTGTTGTGATTGCAGCTTCTCGACATCGAACCTTCCTTGTGTTTGTTGACGTGCCTATTTGCTGCACAGAGGCGGGTGCGAATCTTGGCTGCAACAAGATAGTGGTCCGAGTCAATGTTAGGACCTCGGAGCGCACGCACATCTAAAACACTGGAGACGTGTCTTCCGTCTATCACAACATGATCGATCTGGTTGGTGGTTTTTCGATCCGGAAACAGCCAGGTAGCTTGATGTATCTTATGCTGGAATCTAGTACTACGGATAACCATATTTCGTGCCCCGGCGAGGTCGATCAGCCTCAACCCATTTGGAGATGTTTCCTCGTGGAGGCTGAATTTACCGACTATGGTGCCAAAGATACCTTCTTTGCCCACCCTGGCGTTAAAGTCGCAAAGCACGATTTTGATATCATGGCGGAGACAGCTCTCATAGGTACGCTCCAAGCGCTCATAGAAGGCATCTTTGGTCATATCGTGCTTCTCTTTCGTCGGGGCGTAGGCGTAAATTAGCGATATATTGAAGAACTTTGCTTTGATGCGGATTGTGGCTAGACGTTCATCCACCGGGGTGAATGACAGTACTCGGCGACGGAGTCTCTCTCCCACCACGAATCCCACACCAAATTCGCGCTCCTTTATATGGCCACTGTAGTAAATGTCACAAGGACCTATTCGCCTCAGTCCTTGTCCCGAGAGAATGCTTCTGCGAAATATGTTGATTAATACGGACCCTTGCCCTGGTAGTTTATTGTTCAAGTGCTCACCAAAGCGTCTTATAAACCTCGAAATATGTACATACAAGTATATCTTTGAGATAACTTTTTGTGCTGCTTAATAAAAACGCGCCTACTTCATTAAAAAGCACTCAATTCCTCTTTGACACTTCACCTGCCAATAAATGCTTTTCACTTTCAACCTCAAACACTGACAAAGAATGAATGTTTGATGGATGACTTAGTCGAATGGCGGGCGGAGCTTTAAAATAACGAATAAAAGAGATTTACTTAGAAGAGAGTAAAGCGGCTTATGGCCGGAAAATACCAAAGTAATTGAGACTGTGTAAATAAAAACGAAGACAGTCGATTTGATGAATTGGATGGCGAAAATTTCTATACGCCTGGGAATTCGAGCGTTTGTGGTATTGATATTGTGCTTAGCAAATTTGCTTAGCAATAAAAGACTCCCAATTTGTTGCTGCAACGAAAGTGAATGGCAAATGAAATGAAAATAATAGCAAATATTTATGAAAGTGTCAGTGAGTGTGAGCAAGATTGATGACTGCAGCGCAATGTTGTCAATAATGGATAACAAGTGATGTGCTGAATTGTCGTAGGCTACATTAAGGCGCTTAGCAGTGACTTACTCAAAAAACGTGGCATTTAAATGCGCTGGCGTATTTTTACAACAAAACCAAGTAAGCTGCTTTAATTGCGCAACTCATTTTTGCCTCCCATACCCTAAAACATAAATACACCTACAGTCAACTTACACACACTTAAATATACACAAATACTCCAACCACCAGAATACTTAAAGAATTCGAAGGCTTTCGCGTGGTTTTGTTTCATCATCTCTCGTACCCGCATTCACTTGTTGCAATTGTGCTATTGACTTTTAACACACACACACATACAATTGCGCGAACTATTTAAATTTGTGAATTCATGAATTTTTCGACTCGCGCACTTGTCAGCGCTTTGGCACTGCGAAAACTTTATGAGCGGAAATGGCAAAGTGCTTTGAGTGCTTCTGCACTCAATATTTGAAACTTAAACTCCATGGTGTATTTGTTGTTGTCATTTATTTGCTTTAGACAATTTTGCTGACATTGTTGTTGGTGTTAAATGAAGAGTAAGTATAAATTAGAAAGTTGGACGTAAATTAAGTTAGCAGGTGAACGAGTGAGCTGCAAGTTTTGAAGTGTTTTTCTCATGGCTTATTAGCATTTGAATGGGTTGATTCGCATTCATAGAGTTTGAAAAGTTCAATTTGCATATTTAAATTGCTTAAGCGGAAGCTTATCAAAATGGAATGCAAAATTAAACTTTCGAAATGTTTGCTTAGTATTTAAATGATTATAAGAAAATTATGCGTTCGCTATCTTTCACTAATAGAAAGTGATATTGGGGTGGAAGGTGCTTCGAGTTTTAAAACAACTTTCGTTTCTAGAAAAATTTTGGAGACTCTACTCTTAAGAAGGACAAATTTTAAACGTTTTCACATGCAGGGTGGCTCATGTTTATTTAAAAAGTTATTCAAAGGAATATATGAATGGTAAATCGCATACTTTTTGCAAAGTTTTACTCGTCGTATCTTCATAATTACGTTGCCTTCAATTCCCTTATACGAAAAACAGCTGCATCTACAATTTTGAAGCCGCCTCTGTGAAACGTTAGATTTAAAAACAAAACAAGCAAGGACAGGCAAAGTTCGTATGTAACCAAATATTTTATATTCTCGCAATCTGAAGATTAGCAATCCTCATAGATTGCCCAATATATAAGGTATAAAGACCATCGGATTTCATCCATTTTAGGTAAGAGGACACACTGTTATTAAAGTCCACAGAAAGTTTGAAAATATATATACTTTTATCAATTTTTGTCACTAGGACGAGCTGTCACCACAAACATATTCGCTCTGAATTTCAATACTTGAACTTCTTAGATTGGCCGATATATTTGGGAAAAAACTGTAATTTACACTAACTGGCATCCTAGAGTCGTGTTTTGTGGAAAGTAGACATTGTTGTAGCCCGAATGCCTCCTATTGCGTAACTTCAAAAGCAAAATTTGATTGAAATTGGTAAAGTCATTCCTGAGGTATAAGTTTTCATCTAAAGATGAGCGGTGTTACGCCTATTGTCTATTTTTTCATCGGATCCTATAAAGTCTTTCCCTACCATCTTGGTTGTGAAATTGAATGCTTTTCACGCATTTATTCTGTGAGTGATCGGCCTTTTAATAGTGTTCAACATAATCGTTATATAAGGATTGAGTGTGGTTTTAACCCATTTTCATGGTAAAATAAGAGTTGCTAAAATAACTTCTTTCCAGCAAGTTTGGTTGAGTAAACTTAAACAGTTTGGAGGATGTATCCATTAAAACAAATAGAGGGCGAGCTGACGCCCACTTTAAAATATATTTAGCCCACAAGTGTTCCTCACTGGTACGTTCTAATGTAATTAAGCCATTATTTTTCTAACAGATGACTTTAGTAATTGTATCCCGCGTTGTATATGTGCGATCGGTTTACGCTATATAGAGTTTCTCAGACAATTTTGTGCTTGTTTGGCTCAATATTGTTTGAGCACGCGTTCAGGTTGTATACCAGCAAAGAGAAAATACGCCAGAAAAGTTAGGGAAACCAGGAATCATGGCAAAGAAGTGTTTGGTGGTATGATTGGCAGGGAATCTTCTACTATGAGCTGCTCTTTTACGACCCCACTACGAATTCCTTTCTTCACTGTCAAGAACTGGAAGGTCTGATGGAGGCAATAGTTCAGAAGTGGTCAATTTTGGAGCTTCGTGGGAAGTACCTTTGCATCCACTTTATAGTCCGCATCCGTCCATAAGTGATTACTATCACTTCTTTTATATGCTGAAACGTTGAATGGTAAAAAATTTGCTTTAAGAGAAGTTTGTTGAAAACAGTTACAGCTCTTCAAAAATGAGTGAAAATAATGAGGAAATTCGCTAAATTTTAAAAATTTTATAAAAAAGGGAAGAATGAAAATGAAAATGTTTACGGAACGATGCTGTATCAGTTCGTGTAGAAGAAAATTTTCAGAAAAAACCTATCGTTTTGAAATTATGGAAAAGATTGACAGTCATGACATCGCCAATGAACTTAACATCTATCATCAAATGGTTTTGAACCATTTAAAAAGGCTTGCTACAAAAAGAATCTAGATGTTTGGGTACCACATGAATTGTCTGTGAAAAATTTAATGGACCGAATTGACATCTGCCATTCTTTGCTGAAACGAAATGAAATCGAGTCATTTTTGAATCCAATGGTAACAAGAGACAAAAAGTAGATCAAATACGACAATAATGTGCGAAAAAGATCATGGATCAAGCGTGGTGAAGCTCAACAAATGGTCGCAAAGCCAGGATGACGCCTCGAAAGGTTTTCCTGAGTATTTGGAGGGATTGGATAGCAACCATCCTTATGAGCTGCTCCAGCCTGGTCGAACGATTGATTTTACAGTTTACAGTCAGCAACTAATGAGATTGCAGCAAGCAATCCAAAAAAACCTCCTGAACTGATCAACAGAAAAAGCTATGTCTTCCAGCAGGACAATGTTTGACCACATGCATCTTTGATAACTCGGCAAAAACTGGCTGGGAAATTTTGATGCATTCACAATATATCCATGTCCTTGCACCATAGGACTACAATTCTTTTCGGTCAATGCAGAACTCTCTTAATATTGTAAGGTTGGCTTCAAGTGAAGTCTGTGAAAATTACTTGTCGCAGTTAGAAAAAGTATTGTCAGGTTGCTTTATGAGCTCGGAGTTTTTTATGTAATACACAACACAAAACTATTTCGAAAATGAAAGTAAAGTGCCACGGAAAATTTCGCTAAAGAAATATAACTAGAATTTTGTATTTACCAATCAATTAATAGCTAAACTGGTGTTTACCATACAATTTAGCGTGGACATAAACCACTATTCGGTTATAGACTCCACTATAAAATAATGACAGCGTGATCATATGATACCATTGGACTTAGTAATGCCACGAAATAATTGAATGTCGCAAAACAAACAGGACTGTTAAAAAAAACAACAAAAAATTAATATTTTTCAAAAGTTATTTTTTTTTATTCAAAGTAGTTTCCTTGTGTTTCGATACAGCTTTTAGCTCGGTCAATTAGCATTTCAAATGAGTGTTTAAGGTCATTTTTTGGAATGCTCTTGAGAATATCGGTCGTCGCCTTTTGGATAGCTGAAATGTCCTGAAACCAGTGTCCTTTCATGGGCAAATGAAGTTTTCCAAATAGGTAAAAATCACAGGGTGCCAGATCAGTTGAGTAGGGTGATTAATGGTTAATATGGAGTTTTCAGTGACAAGCGTCGACCGATGATACGGCGCATTATCGTGCAACAGGCGCCAGGACCCTACCTCACCACAATGGTCGAGCACGACGAATGCGTGACAAAAGACGCTTCATAAAACCAAGGTAAAACACAGCATTAATCGTTTGGCTAGGTGGGATGAACTCTCGGTCAACAATACCCTCGGAATCGTAAAAACAAATCAGCATTGTCTTAATTTTTGATCGTCACAGAGGTCCTCACGACCTTCTTGGAATCGCTTAAACCACTCATGCACATTACTACGGGATAGGCACTGATCACCATAAACTTTTTTCATCATTTAAATTGTTTCAGTAAACGTTTTCCCAAGTTTAACACAAAATTGAATATTTGCTCTTTGCATTTTACAACCGATGACCAAAAGCTGCTATCACTTTTTGATCGATCACATCGATTGTAGATTGTCTTAAAATTTTTACGAAATGCCAACAAGAGATCAAAATTTTTATTTCATATACCCACCAATAGGTGGCGCCACCAGAAACAGTTATAATGTATGTAAAAAGTTCTGTTTCTTTTGCGACAGACCTTGTATATGCTATTCAGATTTATGAAATATTAGTAGAATCGTAAAATTTTCACGCAGCTTTGCTATCATCAAAATATCTAAGAAAACTCTTTAAAATCCTCTTTGCATAAATTGCGAAAATCAGCTTGAGAATAGTTTTATCTTAATATTCCTTTATTATGCCTGGCAACGTTTTAGTGCGGTTTCTACTACTAAATAAGACAATTCGTCCGCTGTAACCCTTGCAACCACAGCACATCTGGGAGTAATCAGATGAAAACTTGGAAATGCAGGTAATCAAGTTTAGCATAACAAAGCAAAGAGGCTTAAAAGCAACGGGAAATCTAAATTGCATATTTGTGCGCCAGTATTTGTAGCTGAATGGATGGATGCTGGTGAAAGTGCGCACATCGCAAACTTTTGCTTGCCCAGAAGTTGTAAAGAAACCAATCGAAGTGTGTGGCGTTGTATTGGTTTTGGGAAGTGTATGAGAGAAACAAGGGTTAAGGCAAAGTTGAAATTGGCGAGGCATTTGCAGATAGTTTACTTTGATAAATGGACAGTTTGTTATGCAAGTTCCTCAGCCAATATTTGTGTAGGTTGGTGGTCTCCACATACATACATAGACATAGCTATAAATTGACATGTGTATTGAACATTGATTTATTTGCTCCTTTTGAGTTGTTTTCTTTATTGCACAACACATTTCGAACTACACTAACTACATTATGAGGATAAAAAGGTTGCTCATCCCCTGATAAATGAAATGGAATTCGGTTAAGGAGTAACAAAAACGTTAAAAACTCTTTATGCAAGTTTTAAATTACCTTCATTTTTATATTTTTATGGACATTCAAAGGTTATATCTCCTAAATCTGACAGGTGTACAGTTCAGTATATATAGTAAATAGATACAAATTGAAGGCTTCACTTAGTACCAAAGATCAAGTGAAATTAATGTACAGCATGGGTTAAGATATCCTCCTAGAAAATGACTCATTAATTAGTATCGTCAAGAAAGTGGCATGGATCATTGTCTAAATTTGGCAAGAGTCAATTGCTCTCAAACACAATGGTGGAAGTGGAAACACTTGAGTAGCATGATCAGATGAAAATAAGTCCTTCATTACATTTCTTAATAATTCGATATTGCATGAACACCTGGCCGTAAAAAATTCTCTTTATGCTCAAACAAAATATTTTTTTCTGCTTTTTTAATTTACTTTAAATTTTACTATCCTACAAATATTTATTACAGCTATTTTGCATTAATAAACTGATAAATAACATGTAAGGAAGAGCTAAGTTCGCAACATTTTATACTCTTGCAACTTGCAAGAATGAAAGTCCGAGAAATTCCTTCAAAAATTAAGGGAGTTGGGGATAGCAATGGCTCTGTATCTATTTTTGAAAAACAATAAAACCATTTTCGTAGTAAATACTATTTTCATTATTAGGCCAGAAATATATATAGCAGCCCTCGTATTAGTATGCCCCACACTAAAAAAATGTTCTCTATGTTGCATTAACGTAGCTCACATTACAATCTTCAATCATATGGAGTAAAGTCAGCCAAAGTTTCGAAAATTATGTTATTTGTTATATAGGGGCTAAGTCAAGTTTTCGCCCAATTTTGCCTATTTCAGGCACAAAGATACACTGTTGTGAGTCAAACACCCTTTCAGTTCATTGACTTTGCTGCCAGACGCTTACAGAACAGTTGGCAGTATATATAAAATGACGTTATGTGGCTGACTTATTATAAGTAAGAGCTCCACTGATGCATATTATAGCCGCTATTTGTTAGCTATCTGGAATTCTGGGATTTCTACAGAATAATACTAGGTGCTTTGTAAGTTTATTTCGCAAGATACGGCCCTTCGATTTATGTCGTTTATTATTTTTTGCTTAAGATTAGCGAAGGTACAATGGGAATATACCTCCAACCGACAACGACACATCATCAGCGTTCATCACAACATGTACCCCCCTCTTTTCTAGTTCTAACAATACTTCATTGTTGAGATCCAGAGAATTGAAGGTGCAAACCTCTCTGAACAGATCTGCACATACTTGAAATTCACAGAGTTGAAAATAATTTTCTCGAGAGTTTCAGAGATGTCCAAATCTTTAAGTAACAAATAAAGTATGTAGATATTTTTCAATTGAAACATCATTGAATATTATTATGGCGACAGGAGAGGCACTTACGTGGTGGTTTAGTAGTTTTAAAGTAAAGAATAGGTATAAAGTTAAGGTTATTTGTAATTCCCCAATGATGGCACCACCGTAACTTGTATAAATACGTAGTTGCATCAGACGGACTACGTGTTGTCCGAGACCATTCTTAGTATTTATTTGCATAGCGCCCAGCTTTTATCCGTTTTCTAGGTGAATTGTGATAAATGCCTAAGAACTCATGACTAAAATGAAGAAAAATGTTATTAAATTTTCAAAATCTATCTCCTAGCTGATTGTGTTAATTGCGAATAATTTCATTAACGAAATTCCAAACGTTTGACCCTTTAGAAATTTTGGGCACCAAAAAAGGATGTTGGTGGAAAGTGAAGTACAGGCAAAGTCATCAATTGACTTATTTCAATTAAAGAAATTTTAGAAAATCTATAAGCAACTCGTTTAGTGTTTAGACATTTTCTTTACCATGCTAGAAATTTTACCTTTTCCTGATTTATTACCACCCAAAAGTGCTACGTGCCCACCCTCAAAGCTGTAAATAGTCTGAATAACAGTACAAACTTGTTTATCTTCAAACTGAAATTTCATTTCCTTACAACAAGAATATTTATTTTTACACTTCCAACTTAGAGATGTTTCTTTCCTTTCAATATATGTAAGTACATACATATATATTAGGGTGTCCGATATTTCTCAAATTATTATACCTTGAGCAAGGTTCATTAAGGTGTTACATGGGTTTTAAGGGTTTTAAAAAACCGATTTTTTTATTGCCTTCTTAAATTCTTCAATACCTCTAGAGTGTTGTCTTAAAATTTAAACTTCAAAGTTGATCCGAGTAATAGTTTCGGAGATACAGCCTTGAGAACTTATGCGCTCGAGGCTAACTAGGCAAAGTGAGTCGTCTTTAAAAGCGTTTTTCTCGAAACTGTGGTTTTGAAGTCGGTTGGCAAGATTTCTCGAGAACTACGCAACCGTTCTTCATGAAACTTTACACAGTTCTTTGAGATACAATTCTTATAGACTTGGACGAAGGATTTTTTTCGATTACAACTGCTTGCCAAAAATCCAATTTTCAGTTTTTTTCCTTCGTCCAATTTCTAAGTTAAGGTTTTAACTAAAGCACGTATTTTTTCAACTTAGATGATCCTGTAGGGAATTATGTTGCCAATACAGGCGGAACTTCTTTCAGAGGGGTTACCGGGTTTTTACCCGAGGCAACCCATGTAACCTCTTAAGTTTGCCACGAAGTTTTTAGCACCCAGAAATAAACACGTATATATGGACTAGTCTTTCAGTTTTTGATATATCGTTATGAAATTTCGCACACCAAAATGTTTTGCTCTTTTGTCGGAACTATCGACATCGGACTACTTTAAAAAATAGCTGTCATACAAACTAAAATATCGCAATCATTACTATTACTCACATTTTGTAACTTGAAGGGTATTCTATCAAATCCACAAAAAAGTGAACTTGGGATATAAAGGACATCCTAATAAACATTAATATGTACGTACATAGGTGTATGTTTGCATAGCATCCATCAAACTCCACACGTAGCGCTACAATGTACATTATTTGGAACTAAATAAAAATGTTTGCCAGCACGGCGAGTAAACACCCCAAGATAGGTATGAGCTTGTGATTTATTATTACATATCCTTTTGTAACCTTTTCCATGCACTAAAATATTTCCTCGCTGTCAGACTGGCCGACATGCAAAGTCATTAAATTTTGAAGTGAATCTAACAGTTGCTTGGGGTTTGTTAAACTTTATATTCAGAAAATTCGGTTGGCTTTGATCTTTTGCTTTTTAAATTAAAAATTATACTTTCTAAACCTTGCGAATCACAAATGCCTGCTTAATATTAAGATAAGTGATCCGGGTGGACCAATTTACTCGTGGTCTTATTTGAGCAATTAGGAAATGAGAGGAATTTAATATTTCCCTAAAAAAAAAAAAAGAGAGAAAATCAGGGAAGAAAACGAGAATTGAATAACTAAAATGTTGATCTAGCCTTCCCACAAATGGTTTATTACTTTTGTATCTGTCGGTTACATGATATTATACTTTAAGGAACTCAAGATTGGGTATTTGATTGGTACTAAAGTATGGCTTCATGATTACCTAACCGATATAGCTGACACACCAAAGCCATCAAAGATACCCTCCAATTCCCCTAATAATGATATGCAAACTGAGATCGTGTGCCTCCTTCAACCTACGTCTGGAGAAAATAGTTCGAGCTGCAGAACTAAACCGAGTAGAAACCATCTTCTACAAAAGTGTACAACCGCTGGTGTATGCTGATGATACTGATATCATTGGCTCTAACAACCGTGCCGTTAGTTCTGCTTTCTCCAGAATGGGTAAGGCAGCAAAGCAAATGGGTCTGGCAGTGAACAAGGGCAAGACGAAATATCTCCTGTCGCAAACAAGCAGTCGTCGCACCACGTCGACTTCGAAGTTGTATATAATTTCGTCTCTCTCGGAACTAGCATCAACACCAATAACAACGTCAGCCTCGAAAGCCAACGCAAAATAACTCTTGCCAACAGGTGCTACTTTGGACTGAGTAGGCAATTTGGAAGTAAAGTCCTCTCTCGACGAACAAAAAACAAGCTTTCTAAGTCACTCATTATTCCCGTCCTGCTATATGGTGCAGAGGCTTGGACGATGACAACAACTGATGAGTCGACGTTCCGAGTTTTCGAGAAAAAGGTTCTGCGAAAGATTTATCGTATCCGATGAAACGATGAGCTGTACGAGATTTACGGCGGCATTGACATAGTTCAGCGAATTAAAAGATAGGGGCTATTGGAAATATTGCATTGAAATTTATCTTAGAAGAAACATGACACGCTTGACTTTGGAATTCAATCCAAAGTTTTTAACGACAATTTTAAAAAAGAAAATCTTTGCACTTTATGACGCTATTGGAATGTTTTAAGCGAGAAATCGTGGAAACCGGCACTTTGGAAAAGTCACTAGCATCGACTGAATAGTAACTGTGAGATAATATTTTCAGTTGTGACCACGCGAACAGAGAGCAGTGTCAGCCCGATAAATAGACGACCACAAATATTAATAAAAAAAAAACTTTAGCGAAAGGCTCGGAATAACTTTACTACTTTTTTCCATTCATTTTATATTCTCATGCATTAAATGCAACACCAACAACAAAGTAGCGCTTTTATTCCGCTATCTTGTCTCACATGCCGCAGCCGGGTAGTTTAAGAGCTCTTATTTGTGGTAGTACTTTGTCTTCTAAAAATGTAAGCTTGCGAATGTGTGTGTCTGACAGTCCAAATGTCAGCGCACACACTGACCCAAATGCTCACGAGATAATAAAAGACCCAACTTTATATAAGTGTCCCATGTAATTGTCCAAAGTGCAGCAGCAAATGGAGTGAAAGAAGAGAAGTAAGTGACAAAAGCAATTGGCAACTACTTTAATTGTGGCACAGCTGTGCAAAAGTGGTAAAGTGTTAAAGTGGACAATGCTGTTGCTGTTTTATTTTTAATTTCTGGTTTAAATTTCTAGTTGCAATTGTGTATGTATAAATATTTTAGAGCTCGATAGTAACATTGAAAATTAATATAAATTGAAAAGTAAGTGCGTTCTCAACTCGGAAGCAGCCGAACATAATATTCCCAAGCATCTTCAAAGAATATATATGATTATGTAACCAAAGAGCAATATTGGTTGCACCAATCCACATTATCTCGGAGATACCACGTTCATGTATTCTCGTTAAAAGATCTCATATAGTTATCGTCCATAAGAGTGAATTGCTTTATAAAAGGCATGCGGGAGCTAAACCAAGGCCTGGACCGATTTCTTCAAGAAAACTTCTCCATACAAACCGATATTTTCTCCATCAACCCGAAGTTCGAAAATCACTAGAATGGGAAGGAATAGCCTGAACTGACTGATGACTTTTGCATTAAACAATTGGATTCAATCGAATTCATGGACTGATTTCACTCATTTAGGCAAACTTTATACTAACGGGTGATCCAAGTAGAGGTACTTTTTTCCATAGCCTTTTTTAACAGATCACACGAGAGTCGTGTTAAGCTGTCATGCTATTTTCGTACAGTATTGTTTTGCATTACATCATGGAAAGACTTACGTCTGAGGAACGTTTACAAATCGTTCAACTTTGTTAAGAAAATTTACGTTCTGTAAAAAATGGCCTACAGGGCGTACTATTCGCATTACGATCACCCATCTAGAGACCCCTCGTTCATTATCGGTAAATATTCGACCGAATAGACCACGTCCAGCACATAGTGAAGAAAGTATAGCAGCCGTAGCTGAGAGTGTACACGAAGACTGTGCAGAGTCGATTCGACGCCGTTCGCCACAATTCGAACTGGCGTATGGAACACCTTGTCGCATTTTATGTCGAGATCTTAAAATACAGATTGTGAAAGAACTGAAGCCACTCGACCTTCCCAAGTCCTAAAAAGATCCGACGTTTTCGAGACACATTTTATTCAGTGATGAGGCTCATTTCTGGCTCAATGGGTAAGTAAACAAGCATTTGGAAAGAAGAGCACCCTGGAGAGAGTCAAGAACTGCCATTTCATACAGAAAAAACTACGGTTTGGTGTGGCTGGTGGCCCATCGATCGTTCGATGAGCAGATAATTTCACATTTTAGCCGGTCTATTGGCCGCCAAGTTCGTGCGATATCACACTATTAGACTTTTTCCTGTGGGGTTATGTAAGGTCTAAAAGTAAGTAATATTATATGGTATGTAATATATAAGTAATTCTATTTAGGCCTTGGACTCAAAGAAATCAATTAGTGGATCATCTGTGACGTAACCGCGGCCAAAGAATGTTCTTTCGAAAGTTAATAAACATTCCCCATTAAACTTCGGAGCTTTTTCTTTAAAGTAGAAAACATCGAATTGGAGCACCCTTTATATTTATCAAAAATTATGCCTGCATTATAGTAAATATAAATTAATTAAAATAACTTGCAATTAACAGATATACACGGTCTAAAATTAACCGGAAGTTCGAAAGTCATGGTAGGAGGAAGTCTGAAGTTATTGCATTCTCTGATATAAAAGTATTTAAATATTTTACGAATAATATCAACCACAGGCATGGATGGCATCATACAAGTATTTGATATTTGTGGTCTGAGAATATGTGGTCTGGTCTGGACCGGTTTCAGGCATTTTAGGTAAGATTTGTCGTAATTTGTTCAAGTTTTACTTCTAGAATTTCTATAAACCTAGTTTTATTTATTGGAAATTGAAATGAGTTTGTTCTTATGAAAGTAGGTGTGGTTAGATGCAACATAAACATGTTAAAGTCATATTATAAACCCAGTTTGTTTATCATTGGTTCAGTAAATGCTGACATAAATATATGCATAAGCGTAAAGTATCGCGCCTATGACTTAATTTTCAATTGATTCAGAATTTTCAGTGAACCTAGGTGGCAAATTTTTGTAATTTAGTTATAGGAGAGACGGTTTGAAGTCATCCCAAATGAGGGTGCATGTCGGAGGGGCACGCGATCCACCAGGGAACTTTGAACACAGACGGATCAAAAATTGCTAATGGAGTGGGTGTCGGGATCTGTTGCGTGGAGATATATAATAGGCAACTTCGCAAGCTGCCGTAATACTGCAGTATCTTCTTGCCAAAGATTCGGGAAATCTGCTGGGTTAGCTATCAACGCAGGAAACAATATAAAAAATATCAATATGTGGTGTACGTAGAGAGCTAAGCAGCAATTATTGCAATAATCTCACATGGTATTGCGTCAGGGAATATCTTCCGAAGCAGGAGGGCAGTAAATATGGCGGCTGATGGAAATCGGCTGCGTACATACTGGGTTCCAGGCCACAAGGGCGTGCTAATAAGACAGCAAACGATCTCATGGTGGTAGCAGTGGCTAAAAAATTAGTTGCTCTAAAAAACAAATGCCCTAAAAAATGAGTGCTTAAATGGTCTACGCCAATGGCTCTCTTCTGTGAGTTTGGAACTGGCTGAGCACAAAACGGAAATTTTACTCATAACCACCAGGGAGGTGAAAGAACGAATAGAGCCCATCATAGGGAAGTGCGAGATTGCCTCACAGACGCAGCTGAAGTATCAGGGAGTAATATTGGACTCTAAATTAAAATTTAGAAAACACCTGGCGTATACTTCCGATAAAGCAAACAAAATTTATAGCTTTATATTTAGAATGATGACCAATAGAGACTGCGTATATTCGAGCAGGTGATTTTTAATAGCAAAACCAATGAGCTTCGTAATCCTGTATGCAGCACCAATATGGACAAATGTACTGGATATAAAAGTTTATGCTAAAGAAATAATTGCAGTGCATAGGCTTTCTGCAATTCAAATAATTAGTGCTTTCCGGATTATATCAACCGACGCTGTTGAAGTATCAACCAGTATGCTGCCCATTGACATCCAGGGAGATGAACTCGAGCAATTATTTCAGCTATCGGCGAATAAAAAATTTGGGCAAAGACAGAGGAAAGGAACAAGAATCTCAAAATATGGGCGCAGCGGTGGCAATCCTCATGCAAAGGACGCTGGACTCACAGACTTATATCTCGTGGATAGACAAGTCGACAAATGGGCACCTGGATTTCCAACTGATTCAAATACTTAGTGGATATGAGTGCACTAGAAGCTACCTTTACATATTCTTCATCGTTGCGACAAACGAAATAGCTTATGAGATTACCTGATTTGCTATACGCTCGACTACAGAACCAGTTCAGAGAATACACAAGTCGTTAAAAACGAGATCCAACGAAATTTCCGGATCAGGGTGAGATGGAATGCCTTAAGGGCATGCGGATCTTTGAACGACCCTGGTCTATGAGCCTATGTATTGTGTAACAGCCAGCCAGTGTAACCTAATATATAGCCATTTTTAAATTTTCCAAATTTTGTGGGTCTGGCAATGATTCGATTTGGTCCATCAATAACTCCAACATCCTTAGAGTACCAAGGAACACATGAACCTGGTACTTCATCTAGATATTTGCATTTTTATGGCACTATAGCTTGCACGGAACGACAACCATCCGATATTAAACTCGTCTCCACATTCCGATCATTGTCAGATATGCTATAAAATTGTTGCTAGCAATCTCACAGTTATTTTTATCACAAAGTAAGGATTATTGCTTTTTTTACTAAACTTCAACTTCAAGCGATGTGTGATATTTTTCTATTCGTAGCCACGGGCAACAATATTTGTTGCCGCACTGTCTGTTGCACAAACTAAATTTGTAATATAGCCAGCAACGGTGGACAACCTGCATACGAAAACACATATGTATGCATGTATTTACATCTATATGTATATATACACCTGCCTATATATGAGCAGGAAGCTTCAGTTTGAATAATATAAATAAATTTTGTACCCTAACTACAGTCACAATAAAACCAGCAACAAGATATGTTGTGTTGTAGCAATAGAAAAAAAAACAACTTTCCATTAACTGCCGCCACAGCAACAAAGCTTAGCGGAGTAGAAAACAACAAGACAAAAACAAAAGCTGCATATTGCGAATGCTTCCGTTACACTTACTTTATCATTCACCGTTATGCGCGCTCGTGCATGTGTGTGTGTGTCGATAGTGACACATTGGATTGTGTTTAAGCATGTCTGTAGTCGCACTTGTATTTATGCCTGTATCGTTTTTCTTTTGCCACCGCAAGCGCAACAAGTTGTGGCCAACAACAGATGTGACAAAAACAATTGTGACAGCACAACAACAAGGCGCGTTGCTAACAACCAAAAGCAACAATGCGAAATGCGCAAAATAGAAATATGCTTCGGTAGCTGTGCAACAATTCTCATTTTCATACTTTTTTGTGGCGAAGTGGCGCTTGGCAGCGGTTGGTAGAGAGTTACTATTTGAAAAAGCAGCGACAAATAAATAGTGGCATTAAATTTTAAATCACTTAATGCATTTTGTAATTTGAAAAGTTTTGATGTAAATAAAATTTTAATTTTTTTTTATTTCTGAAAAGTTTTTTATTTAGACACCTGCATTTGCTATCCAGTGCTTTTCAATGTCAAATGTCTGAAAAAGCTAAAAATTAAATGTATATGATGAAAAAATAAAAAAAAACGTTTACTTCGGTGACATCGATGCTATAAAAAAAACGTTTACTTCGGTGACATCGATGCATTTCACACGTGCATTTCTTATAACATAAAAGAGTAGAAGAAGTTTTTTTCTTAAATTTGAACGCTCATCCGGTGTGTTTGACGTGGGTAACTGTTGACGGCAACCTTACCCCACGGCGCTCCAAAGCACAGCGTTTGAAATAAACGCGATTATTAATCCCTTGAAGAAGTCAGGCATCTTTCAGTACTGATTGACAGTGTGGCGTGGATACACTAAGCACCAGTGCAGAGTTCGAGATCCATCTAAAACTTCTGAAGTACTTTGGATCCGGCGCCCGGTTGCAATGCAACTCAATATTCAACTGACAAAGTGTCAGTTCTTCCCGCATTCGGGTTTTACCGACAACCACCACGAAATTCCCCGAGGGTACCCGAATTAAGTCTCCGGTCAGACCTCGAAGCCGAAACTATAACCAGTTGATCTTTCATGCTGCTCTGGACTGGTGACCAGGGTTGGACTCCATACGCACAATACACGCACACACCGTTAACACAAGAAACTAACCCTAATACCTAGTTAAACGCCTTAACAATTCAAGCACAAACGACCCTAACTGTTCGACATTCGGTCTGGTAGAGATCACACCGTTAACATCTAAACTTTCATCAGTACATCCTCATACCACCCAGCTCCCTAATGTCCGAGTATATTGGGCACTCCGCAATAATATAAACCCAATCCTCCACCCGCAAAAACGCATCCCATGTCTCGTAAACAGAAAGCCCAGGCAGAATCTGAACTATGAGTTGCTCTCAACAAACCGAATGTCCTGGATGTACTCGCAAGTCACCCAACCGTTAAGACAATTGTCTCAACGAGTCTAGAAGCCACTTGCTCCCTAGATATCCCTCCATCTCTACGTCGTCATCGGAAACCCAATCATTCCGCAGCAATGACACACGCAACTCCCTTCTTAGCCTGAAAGCAACAGCACGCTGTATGACAATCAGGTCAAGGGGGTGCACCTAACAATACCTGCATCGCATGCGTCGAAATGGTGCGACATACAGGCAAACATGCAAGAATCATACAACATTGTATCGAAAGGAGCTTTCGGCAACCCGAGACAGTCATCGCTGTTCCCCACCGTATTGCGGCCCCGTAAGTAGTATAGACCACAAAAAAGCTACGATATATAGAGCTGCAGCACGGCGTACGAGTGTTTGAATGGTCAATTCTGTAACGGTTTGAACTGAATAATACATTTGAAGTTTGTAGCGTTACTTTGGGTCATAATTCCAGCCAAATTTCGAAAAGATACTTTACCAAATAAAAAAAATTTTCCATACAAGAGCTGGAGTTTGTTCGACCAGTTTGTATGGCAGCTATATTAAAGTTGTCCAGATATCGGTCGAAAAAAGACGTATTTCAGATCGATATCTCAAACACCAGATACCTTTAGGCAAACATAAGGCCGGTTAAATGGACCCACCAACTAGTAGAAACATACAACCTAGAAAATATAACTGTCTCCTTGTGACAGCAGAGTTTGAAATGACAATATTATCTTACGTTTTGATCACAGTAGAGCTCTTGTGAATTTTTCTTTTATACATACTAAATAAAAATATATAGGTATATATATATATCTAAAATTAATCTAAACAGCTACGTTTTGTAATGTATCAAGAGCCCGTACATGCCGTCGCGGTAGTATTTTTAAAAGCTATTGTTCCTTCTTAACTATTTATCAAATGATGACTATGACAGTCACGCCCCTCCTCGGCATATCGGGACATCCGTATGTAGTGGCGCATACGCTGCATATCCTTGAGCAATTCTTCTGCTTTGTAATAAAAACGCTCCTGTATTTGACGGAAACTATTTCGCTCGGCTTGTATGACATTTTTTCGTGCCACATTTAGGTAACCGCGTCGCACTTTAATCGAGGCACTTCTGTTTTTCGCTTTGAAAATGAAATTGTTTTTCATGTCTTGGCACTTCTTTGGGCGAGAAGACTTGCGATTATTTCTCGGCTCACGGAAGAGTTTGCGACACACACGCTCTATTGGCGATTTCGGCGGTATGAACTGTTCCAGTGCTCGATTAACGCTTTGTCGTAGTCGCGGTGGACTTTTCTCTTCAGCATCGAATCTACTTGGCACTGGTCTGCCTTTGATTTGGCAAATATGTTTCACGCATTCATTCAACTGAAGGCGGCGTAAGGTGTGCATGTAGCCAGAGTTTGGCTCTGTGCGTGCAGTATCCTCTCTTGTTTCCGAAGTGTTGAAAGGATCCTCTTTAGCTTTTTCCAAACTCAACCCAATCTCTACACTCATATTTGCAAATTTTTTCTTGGTTAAAGGATGACTAAGATGCGGCTTTCGAGGATTGTCGTTAGCTACTAAGGGAAGAAGGTTTAAGTACGTATTTTTATAGTCCGCCACACAGGTAAACCGTATTATTCATGATGTCAGAGCAGGTAGACGAAAAGAATAGTGATGCAAGTTCAGAAGGAAACAAAATAATCGAGACTTAACCCAAAAATAAAGTTTTATGTATGCTATTTCAGGTACGTAACTTTTTACTCTAGAATATACTCCGCACAAAGTGCTTGTAACAAAGAAAAAACACTTGAACACTTGTAGGATATTTTCCAAAGAAATTCCAAGAATTTTAATTTTACTTGTTGCGAAAAAACATTATTTTTAATACGCTAATTATTATATAAATAAATTACTTATAAATTTTCTTGCTTTCTGAACAAGGTTTTTCACAAGATATTCCATATCTTCTTATCTAGGTACTAAGTAAAAATTACTTCATCAAAACACATTTCTCGTTTCTTGAAAATGTCAATTGTTCAAAAGACATTTGGCAGAATTTGAGCGTTCTGCGTTCGCTTACGACACGATTTTCCCGTATTTCTTCCTCATAGAAAATGAAAAAATATATGTAGTACTTACGACAAATATTTAGTCATTCTTTAATGTATTGTAAATATCTTTTTATAATCCTTAGTGATTTAAAAAATGCAACTGTCAAGGGTAGTATAGCTTCGGTGTGGCCGAAGTTAATATTTTCCTTTCTCACATTCTTTTTACACTTTTTAAAGGCCATTTTTAAAGTTTTCAAATATTAAAAAAGTCTTGCATCTAGAAAAAACGAAAAGTTTGAAGCTGAAATCTATTATCAAGAGGCCGCCAACGTCTTACCTGCGGTAGTGTATTCAAGGACACGTCATGGGCAGAATTTGTTTTTGTGTAGAGTTTTTGCAATCCTTCTTCAAAACTAGACCTGAATATTGAGCGCGAAAGTAGTTAAGCTATTACGTAGGCTGCCTTTCATATTTCGGGATTTGGCAACACTAGCGTTACAATCTGGAAACTCACAATTGTATCGTAAAGTTTGACAGGTTTGAAGGTTTTGACATGCGAGCGCTATTTGTGTTGTTTACAGTAACTACAAATATTCTTCTCGACCAAAAAATGAAATTGAATCGGGAACATTTTCGCGCGACTATTTTTTTTTATAATTTTCAACGTGAATTAACTTATCAAAAATACATGGATGAGCTTAATTCAATTTTACACGATTAAGCTCCATAAAGGACCAGTGTTTAACGTTGGTATGGTGAATTTTAATCGTAGATTGTTCAAAATCAGTTTTTGTTCCGGAAACTATTGATTTCCTGTGCGCAAACTGATATTGCAAGATCGTCGTGTGACCTATTGAGGGATTGTGACAACTATGGGCATTAGTGCGACCAGCATACATTCAATATTGCATGAACATTAGACTGTAAAAAAAAAAATGGTTTCACGCTAAGTCCCACACAATTTTTCGATCGCTCAAGACACGGCTCGTGTGGATTGATCGAGAGAAATGTTAAGAAATGTTTTTGGAACAACTGGATATGATGCAATTCTCAAGAGTATTCTCAGTGGTATACAACCATTTGTGTATATGCCAGTTGTATTTCAAAAAATCAGGAAAACTAACCGCCGCATACCACGACAATACTAGCTCTCATACATCGACTGAAACAACTGCATATTTGAACAAGTAAAGCATCGATTTGATGATTATTACATCGTAGAGTCCTGACTTGGCACCGAATGACTTGTTTTTAATCCCGTGCGAAAAAAAAACCAAGAAATCAACACCTGAGGAGGAAAAAGAAATAAGTTTCTTTCCCACTATTGTAATTAAAGTCGGTAGGTGAGATGTAAAACAGTTAATTTTTCTATAAAGGGTTAAGCCAATTTAGAGCCTTCAAAATGTTCTACTTTTGACAATTTATTCCAAAAGTAAAAATAATCGCAGAACAAATCGAATTTCTCTGTCTTTCAGGCTTTCCCCAACATATATTTGAATATACAAAACGAGTTTGGACCGCTTTTATTAGCTTCACCTGTATATGTTGTATGTATGCGTGTTTGTAAAGGTCGGTTCTGCAGATGGCCGTAATCGGATCATTGCCACGCCCCCAAAATGCCAATAAACTATAGCCTATATAGTGTCATAACTACGAGTTAAATTAAGATAACGAACTGTAGTTTGCTATTGGTAATCGCCGAGACCTGTTGGCTGAAAAGTTAAAAAAATGAGCGTAGCCCCGCCTCCAAAATGGATTATTATGCGTATTACCCAAACTTCTGAAACTCAACCAAACTTCTGAAGCTCAACGCAAAACTAGCTGAGAAGAAGTTTTTTAGCACGTCTTCCAATATTGTGAAAATGGGTAAAATCAGGTAGCAAACACGCCTACCCTCTACATAATGGTTATTTTGAAAATGGCGATAAGTCACTGAATAACTTCGCTGCAAGCATTATATTTCACAGCCTCGATGGTGGGGAAGAGCTTTACAGATAAAGGTGTGAAAACTGAGCAAAGGGTGGGACACCGCCCGCCTTTAGATAAAATCCTATAATATCAGGAAATATAGTAAATGAGTTACCTAATCATTCCTTTTCACACCTTTCGGAAATGGGCGAAAGCGGACAACAACCAAATCTGCTTTCTTACACTATATTAAATTCCATCTGATTATTTTACTTACAGTAAACAAATGAAACACCAATTAATATATCTTCTGTCCAAAAATTGTTGAAATCGGGCTAATACTTTTCAAGGACCCGGACACGAAATATCTGGACGCCAGTGTATTGGGCTTATTTTGTAACATTTATTAGCTTCAACTATATGTTTGTGGGTTTGTTTCTATGTATGCGTGTATGTAACTATAGGTGACAGTACAAAACCTCAATTATTTTCTATCATCTATGCGTGTATGTATGTACGTATCCTTACATGCTGCCTTTTGAATAACGAATCTACTTAAACACATCCTTAAAAGAAATTATTTATTGTTAAAAAGTCCAAAAACATGTTTCTAAAGCACTTCAAATTAAAATACTAAATTCAGTTTAAAAATTATAGTAATATTTTTGGTATATTGAGCAATTTACACTTTTCTAAGAATAATACAAGTATTTTCAGAAGAAATTTCTACTTACACTGTAAAAATGGACGAAATCAGATGATAATCCCGCGCACTCTCTATATAACGATATCATTAAAACTACTAAAAGCGCGATAAGTCTAAAAACAAATACTCCCTATGCATTAATTTTTACACTTGGGATGACACAACACGACTTTATAGGAGCCGGAGTCAAAATGGACAATGGACGAGGCAAAAATTGTATGTTCCATCTGATTTTTTCACTTTTCAAAACGCAAATCAAGCTCAAATCAATGTATCGGTATAAAACTTTGCGCGAATAAAGCGCTTAAAGAAAGCCATCATATGACCAAAAAATCCTCAAATCGGACTAAAAATAATCAAGTCGGCAGATACCGAATATGCGGATCAAAGTTTCACTTGCGAACTTGTTATCGAAAATATCGGCCACTCTGCGATATATACAAGTATTTTAGAAATTCAGAGATAATCTTTTTCTACTAATGGAATGTTCTTACGCCAAAATTGAGTTAAATCTGATCAATAACTTTCTTAGCCTCCATATATCTAATGGAAAGATTTTCGAACTTCTAGTTGACTTTATAACTTAATAAAACTGAGGGAGCGCGTTTTTCTGATAACGGCGCATTTTTGAGCCTAAAATTGGTATAACTACCCTGGCTTTGATCCTAGCAAGTTGCAAGATTATGTAATGTTCGGTTACACCCGGCTCTAGCACTTCCTTACTTGTTTAAATTATATTTATTTGTATTAACATTTTGATATAAACTGGCAGATATTAAGTCAACGATAGCACGTCGATCAGTGATGGTGGTTATATAAGCGCGTGCCATTTGACACAATGTAAAAAAATCATAAATAAAAATTGTTTTTATCATTTTGTAAACATTTAGCAGATCCGGGGACGTCTAAAAAATATTAAAATTTTTACAACGAAACATTGGAATAGTAAATTTAATGTTCATAAAAAAGCTCGAAATAATTATAAAAACAACTGTATTTAGTGAATCGGGTAGTGAGCACATAGTGACATTGTAACCCAATCCGAAAAATGTAGTTTCGACAAAAGTCATTTAAAATTTTACATTCTGAAGCTAACTGACCGAAACACTTCTAACTACAGCGGACTGGGAAGGATATTTCGCAACTAAATAATGTGGTTAGAAACATAAAGTATTTTTTAAGCCAAATTGAAAGTTTTCAAATTTTTAGATTGGCCTAAGTCCTTAAAGGAAGTCGAAAATATTACCTTTTTACTTGGGAGTTTCAATTCATTCAACGTATATGAAACTCCGGTAGCCGTGGAAAGGGTACAAATAAAGAGTCATCATTTCGAACACTGAAAAATTCTTATTTTTTAATCATTTTGCTGTAGTAAATATCAATTCCAATTTAAGCAAACTGCTTAGTGGACAAGTTAGGCAAATAAAATCAATACGACTATAAAATATAAGGAAGTGCAATATGCATAAATAAACTAAGAATAAGACTCATTTCCGTACAGATAAAATAACAAGACAAAACAATATATTTAAAACTTCAAAAGCCAGCGGGACTTAATTCGAAAATGGGGCAGAAATACAAAGCAGCAGTCATTTGCTCCTTACAATGCATAACCAGTAAAACAGTCAAACAAAACTCGCTGCGACAACAGAAAGTTAGCAAATGTTTTGCGTCTGTTGGTGGCAGATAAGCGAAGTTCTGGAAGAGCAACCATTTGCTGTTTATGTGTGTGTTTAGGTATTGTATATAGCACGCGAAATACGAATTTAAAAGGAAAACAACGATTTAAAACGAGGAAAGAATGTACAAAATTTACATACAATCAAATATAATGGCAAAGCATGAACAAAACGATGCAGAATGTCAAATAAGGACCGTGAAATATTTTTATTTTTATGCCATGGAACTTTGCAAAAATGCCGAAATTACAAGAAAAAAATCCGAGCCCACCAATTAGACGTCATGTGTGCTGTTATTATTAACTCTGAAAGCCATCGCATGCGTATTTTTCAGTTGAAGCGCAAATACAAAGGAATTTCATTTGGGTCGGCACGGCGTATGCGTAACATTTAATGAGTACAAATTAAATTTGTGCAAGCAAAATAAAGCGAAATTAAATGAATCTAATGAAATGACAGCACGCATATGGAACGTATTATAGCGCAAATATATTCGATTCACGGAAGCATGTTTGTCAGCATATTCACAGTTACGTAGACGAGAGTATGGTTGGCGCGAGTGGCATATGTGCGTGTCAACAGCTCTGCATGTTTAAGGGTAGAGTATGAGTTGCTGCGCGCTTGTGTTGGCGTCGCAAATTGCAAAAAATTACCAATTTGCGCGCGGCTTGAGTGCGATGAAAAATGTAAGTGAAACAGCAGAAATTCATTTCACGCATTGCCACGCAGGCAAACTGTCACGCATGCATACCAATTGGCGCGTTGAAAAGCATACATTTGCGCGCGAGTATATAATTCTGCGTTGGCATTTGAATGTGCAATAGGGATGTTCAATTTGGAATTATTTTTTTCATAGTTAAGGATTTAATAAAATTTGAATTCGAATTTGTTATTTAAATCGTTCTAGCAGTAGGATAAGGAAAGTAAAGCTGACCGTATTGAACGTCATATTATTATTTTTTAGTATACATACGTTATATGTATACATTCGTATGTATTTGTAAATAGCTGAACAGAGTTCAAACTTTCGTACTGAATAAATAATAATAACGCCCGCCACTTTTATATTCACCACGATCATATTCCGCTAACCTAATTCACCGCATCTAAACTTTACATACATACATATGTTGACGTATTGAAAACGATTAAAAAAATAATAAAAATGAAACCCACCACTTTTCTATTCACCACACCTGACTCACCACATTAAAATTCCTCATATCTTAACACATATGAACTCAAATAAAAAGTAAAAATGAAACTCACCACTTTTCAATTCACCACGCCTGTTTTACCACACCAAAAATCTTCCTGTGTTGACATATATGAACTCACTTAAATAAAAGCAAAATGAAACTCACCACAAATAAATACACTATGACGATATTTACCACACTTAACTCAACACACCCACACTCTGCATATGTTGACATACATACACATATGTATATACAAGCTTATTTAAAATTTTTATAATATTACCTATGTACATAGGAACTCCCCATACTGGCAATGTCTGTTATCAAAACTTTCTAAACTCCTTCTTATCTACTATGTATACTCGAATAGGGACAATATTATCCACATTATACTACACTAGATCGCTTACTAAACTTTCGAAATAAACACCACCCTAGTATTTGTACTTAGAGCGGCTAAGCACCACACCACACATTGACATTGCGTAGTTGGGCTGACAGCACTCTAGCTCAGGACATTTGCTACGACTACAATAAATGGCGTTGCGAAGTGTTGCCGATTGGTAAATGTGGTTCTTTAACCATGATATGAGAGGAGAAGAGAGCGACAGTCATGAAGGCATCTCATACTACGGAGCTAATAGGAAACTACTTTCGATAGCGCTAATTATAGTTTAAGCAACAATTTTTTTCAGATTGGGAAGAAATATTAATTTATAAATTATTCAATTTCATGTCAGTAAATACATTTATAAAGATAAACACAACCGTGATTCAAATAAAAAATGCTGCGGTCAAAAATGCTCTATTCGAAGGAATGGCATAACTTAACAATATTTCACTTGCATATCCACTTTCAGATTATTTCTCAATTTGAAACGCAGGTCAGTATATTTAAACTCGCGGAATGATTGGTCATAAAAAGTGGATTATAAATTTTTCAAGCATAATATTATATTCAGAATAATAAAAGATTTTTGTAAAATATCGAGTTTTTGAAGTTTTAGAAGATTTGTTCTCCTACCAATGATTTGTGACACCTTTGGCTCATCAATACAGTGAAATATGTCCGAATTGTTACGATGAAATCATTTCGTCTAGATTCCGAACGTCTGCACCACTACCGGTAATTGACCAACGCTTGCTAATCTCCTTTGAGTGCGCACAGTGCAATAGTAAACCAAGATAAGTAAGATAACGCAGCTATTTCTCAGCTATTGAGAGGGAAGAATTGACTAAGCTTGCTAATCTCCTTTGAGTTCGCACAGTGCAGTAGTAAACCAAGATAAGTAAGATAACGCAGCTATTTCTCAGCTATTGGGACAGAAGTATCTTCCCTAGCAAGCTTATTAGCCTTACCGTTTCCAGCAATATCGTCGTGGCCAAGCACCCAAACCAAGTCTAATGATAAAATAACACGATGCTAGAGATAAGGAGTCTAAACATCTCTTCTTGAGCACAACGACAGTGAACTCAAGGCTAATATCCCTGCCCTATAATCGGAGTGGATAGTCATCTTTCAGAAGCCAGCTCCGCTTACTGGACGTTGCAGTCATCTGAAAGCCTAGAAACTAGAGTTGATGAAAAGTTCGCGACATTGTGCAAGCATTGAGCCATCCGTGAAAAAGCTCACCCCTCCTCTCTTTCAGTGAGTTATTCTCTCCCATGTCACCCTCGAAGTAATGTGATCAGAGAAATAACAGCCAGTGCTAGGCTTGGCGTACAGGTAACCCACGTATTTTGGTATTAAATTAAAATATGCGAGCACTCAGATTGCTCTTTTCTCAGTATTAGGTTTCCACTTTCACAAGACGAAAGGTCCCCATTGCAAACTCTTTGTTCCTTATGGTCCCGTGGAACTATGAGACAAGAGTGGCTAAGACAGTATTAACTGATTACAAAATTAGAGAAGGGGTCCATAATCACTGATTATTGAGTAAAGGGGTTATATACAGTTAAGATTTTCAAAAAACGATTTTTTTTAGTTTCTTAATGTGCTCTGTGATCAAATTGAAAGGTGAATTTTGTCCATTTCATCTCCTTCAAAGTAATCCCCTCCCGCTGCAATAAACTTATGCCAGCGAATTTTCCATTCATCAGAGCGCTTGGAAAAATCCTCCGTTGTGATGGCCATCAGAGCCTTCTTCGATTCAGCTTTTATATCCTCAATTGAGTCAAAACGGTGTCCTCGGTGTGGTTATGTTAATTTGCTTAATAGCCAGAAGTTACACGAAGGTAAATCAGGCGAATGCGGTGGATACGGCACGATATTAGTTGCTAATGTGGCGAAATGATCACGAATAACCAAAGCATTATGAGATGGTTCATTAGCGCACTTTTCTGTTCAAAAAATTCACACAAAATCGAAGAATTCACTTTCAGAGCCTCACAAAACGACGCGTATCTCAAATACTAATGACTATTTTGAAGGGAAATTTAGCATAGATGTCACTAACAGTACTACCAACTTACAAAAAAAAATTTACCGATTCGAAAAACACGCGAAGTATAGATTAAAAACATTTCACCTTTTATGCTATAAAAACTGCATCTGTAAAAGGTGTTATTATTAGCTTCTTTGCAGCCAAACATATTTTTTTTTTTGTATTTTGCTGAAAATATCAAAAGTTTTGAACCATTTTCGATACATTTTCGAATTTATCGATATTACTATTTTTAGCTCACATTACTGACCATTAAGAACCAAAACGAAAATTTCATAGAATCATAATAAGATACTAGATGGTCGGACTCAAGATTAAAATATTAATTTTAATTCTCATTGACTATATTATTCGCTAACAGTTCTATAATAAACTAAAAAAAATAATTATTTTTACTATATATTTAAATGAACAAAAACAACTTCGAAACTTTAAAAATTAAATATGACATCTAAACCTTTGTTTGCAATATATTTAATGCATTTTTCTGAAGTCTCTTTTATGCAATTCCAAAAATAAAATGAGTTCAGCACACTTTTATTAAAAACAACACACTAAAATCAATTTCCATTATGCGCAATGCAAAAGCAGCATTTAAAATCATTAGTTAAAGGATAAGTTTTCATTTCACCACGGGGCAGCCATTAGGCAAATATGCCACTTTGCAAGTGCAACAGACAGCGCTAATCAATATTTACGAGCCAGCGGCCTACCAAGTAGTTTTCTTACTTTTACCCTTACAAATTCGCACAGCATGAATATTCAAATTGCAATATGTGTGGTGGCACCTTTGATGGGACAAACACGGGCGCTCGCGCCCACACGCACGCACACACACACAGAGTCAAAACATAACTCAAGTGGCCAATAATAGAAAACACGAACAGAAAATGCTGAGTGCTTTGCTGGTTGGCCATTAGCAGGCGTCAAACATATTAGTTAGCATTAATGGCTCACGCCAGAGAGCGGAGGAGGAGAGACACCAAAATGGTACGAAAAAGCACACATACACACACATGCACACATACATATATGTGAGGTGTAATACGCTGTTGAGTGCAATGTTCGGGTGGTTCGTGCGGTTGTAAGTGAGCAGCATGAAACAAACAAGAAAAACACAACAAAAAAAATATTCAAATAGAGCAACAACACTTCCGGCCACATGCTGCTGCCACAAATGGGCTATTAGCAATGCACGAGCAGCTGCAAAGTGAAGGTATTGGTGAGCAACACGCTGACCTTGACTATTTCGGTGGCCAGCAAGTGCAGCAAGAAACTGCTGAAAAACAGTAAATGAAATATGAAACAGCAACAACAACAACAAAAGTAAAGGAAGTTAAATTTAATTACCACTAATATGTTTTACCGCAGAACTGTGCCTGCTGGTGAGCTGCTTTTACGGCGAGGCTTTAATGTGAGCTGGTAGGGCGTGTGCAACTGTATTTCAGAGAGCGAAATTTTTTCATTTTGCAATTAAAGACCTTGACACTGGAAAAATACATAAATTTTGAACAAAAAATGAAAAAAAAATATTTTCTAATTTTTTCTAATTTTATAAATAATGGGAAAAATAGTAACTGTAAGGCTTTGTAAAACTTTTAGTTTCATGTAGAGCATTTTTTTTAGAGTAACTTTTTAGAAAATTTTGTCTAGTTAACTCTTTAAGGAACTGCTTATTTGGATCCCTTTTTTACGTTACTAGTTTTATACTAAGACTCATATGTGACCATTATCTTATATACACATATTTTATATGATATATATATATATAGCAAAATTTTACAAAGAATATATTAATAGAACATTTCAAGCCACTAACTCAAACAAAAATGTGTGTTTTGGACTAAAAAGTTTTCATAACCTAGAAAAACGGGGTCGTTAGAGGACCGAAGAGGACGTTTTATTAGAAGTTATCTCAAACAAAATCTTGATTTACCAAAAAACATGTCCAAAAATCAACCGTGCGCCTTGAGAAAGGCAACAACTTTTTATGCGCACTTTTTATTACAATTTACTTTCTGAATTAGTAAAGGAGTCGAATATATTTTTCAGTACTTGAAACGAGAAACTATTTTTGCCAGAATATTAGCCTCACAATCAGGCAGAGCGTTAAGAAGGAGAGCAGCTCACTCATACGCACTGGTGTACCGAGTGTCAATGTTATAGTCATTCTTTTTGGTCTCGTCTTAAAGCCGTAATTAGATTTTCACAGCCTACTAACGGTTTTATAATACAAACAATTGTGTAAAAGCAACCGAAAGTCTAGAGAAGTCAACAAAATCAATATTGCGCCTTGAGGTATGCATGCATTTTTGATTATTAACACTAACTTCTGAATTAGCAGCGGAGAGGCGTATGCATATGCTCCAGTGGTTGAAATTAGAACCATTTTTGCCTAGGGTACGAACCTTAAAATGTAGCACAGCGGCAAGAACGAATGTAGATCACTCATACGCACTGGTGTACCGCGTGTCATAGTCATCTTTTTGGTTTCGTTTTAATGCTGTCAATTGAATTTCTGCAGCCTACTAACGGTCTTCTAATACAAATAATTATTCAAAACCAACAGAAAGTCTAGAGAAGTCAACAAAATCAATATCGCGCCTTGAGGTATGCAACTAATTTTTTAAGCATCGCTTGGTTTTCATTTACTTCTTGCTTTTTCAAAGCAACTATTTTTGTATAAAATAAAGCAACAGTTAAAGTTAGAAAGATTTTTTCTTGGAAAATTAGTTACTTAGTGGCACAAAGGGGCGCAGATTGCTCATACGCACCCGTGTTCTCCAAAATATACATATAAAGGTAATTTATGCGGCATTCCTTTTATTACCGTCGATAAGATTTATGCACACGCAAAATGCAATATATAATTATATATATACGTACATAATATGTTATTAGAATTTATTATACTGTATTCACTCAATTATTGCAAATTAGCATTTTCATTATGACCGCTCCAGGCGAAAATGTGAATTCAGCAGGCGAACCATAACAAAGCCATTCAAAGCAGTGAAAATCCGCATAAAAAAGCGCCACTAAGACGCTTATGCCAGCAAGTGGGCGCACAAAGAGAATGTGCAGAGCAACAAGAAGGCCACAATGGCAATGCAGAATGTGAAAATGAAACTTTAATTACCTGAAATAACGCGGTAAATATTAGTCAACACCATAAGGGTACAGAGAAAACGCTGCAAAATATATCGAGCGTATTTAAGTAGGCAACAGAAGGTGTGGGCTGTGCATGGTGTACAATAATAATTAAATTGCTTTATCAGACGCAGCACAGCAGGCGGTGAAGAGCATAAAAAATTCCAGCGTATACATAACGATAGCATGGTGAACCGCAGCAAGCATAAAAATGATAATTGAGGAGATTATGCTAGCCAATGGGAGAATTTGAAGCTTGGTGAATTCTTTTTTTTTAAAGGACTAGTACTACTTAAAATTGAACCAGAGGGAAGGTGTTCTTCAAAAAGTATATGTATTATGAAGAAAAAAAAAAAAAAAAAAACAAGAAAAAACGTTAACTAAATACCCTTCACAGGTGCATTTCTGTTAGTAACTATGTGTTCAGTTTGTATGGAAGCTATATGCTATAGTTAACCGATCTGATCAATTTCTTCGGAGATTACATTGTTGCTTTAGAAAATAATATATACCAAATTTCGTGAATATATCTTGTCAAATGTGAAAGTTGTCCATACAAGAACTTGGTTCCGATCGTTCAGTTTGTATGACAGCTATATGCTATAGTTAACCGATCTGAAGAATTTCTTCGGAGATTATATCGTTGTTTACGAAAATAATCTATGCCAAATTATGTAAAGATATCTCGTCAAATAAAAAAGTTTTCCATACAAAGGCATGGCTTTGAAAAATAGCCACTTTGCGAACTAGTACTGGTCCTAAATTCTTTAAAATTGGACCAGTTTCAAATTAAAACTTTCTCTACACAAATATGTGTATATACAAATACACATATATAAAGTCACATAAATTTTATACAACTTCAGTGATGAGCGTTTGGCGATGACAGCGTCGTTGACCGCACGTTTAAGCATAACCTCAAGCATAGATAATCTTCCGCCATATTCTTTATTATCTCTTTAGGGTATTAGTGCCCACAGATTTTTTGATTAAACTGCTACGCTCGAACACACACGCCTGGCACAAAGACTTAAGCTTTTTACAACCCAACAAAAGTCAACGGAAAGCAGCAAGCAACAAATATCACGCAGAGAAAGTAGAAGAAAGAAGAAAAGCCAAATCTTTTAATCGCTACCCACATTAAGGTTGTGTGCTTGCAGACCTGCAGGCTCATACCCACTAGCCACCACACACACACTTTTACAAATACACATGGGCGAAATGCGTCTAATGAGTTTTCTTTGTTGGCTGCGCAAGCCTTTAGTAGCTAGCCAATTGTTATGCTTTATCTATTCTTGTAATCACTGCAGACTGCCTGAGGGCGTTACTGAAGTTTTGCAGCCGTTGGCCGTTGCTGTCGAAAGTTTTTGATCAACGCTTATCTCAACGTTGTATCCGAACTCTTTAGTACGCTAATTGATATATCGGATTCAGAGACCTGAATTAAATGATCTAGCAGCTCATAGCCAAGTAATTTTGAAGTGTCTGGACTTAAATTAGCTGAGACAATTATTAAAGTGCTTTCGATTGGGTTTAAACATTTATTGGGAAAAAGTAAATGCTTGTGAAATTTAAAAAGATGCGGAGGCTAAACGAATGGTCACAGAAAATCTGGTGATTGAGTTCAAATTATTTAAAAAACAATTTCTGGTACAAAGGGGTACATTCATGCTCCTGGTAAGCAGATAGAGTCGTAAAGCTACATCAAGTTTTTACTCTTGCATCCTTGCCGCGAACCCTGGAAACGTGAGTAGCCCATGTGAAACGTGCGATAATCAACCCGTGTGGAGCCTGGGGTCACGGCGCAAAGTAAGGAAGCTTCAGCGGAGCCACTCCGACATATTCGGTTTAAGGGTTCGCCGAAGTCTAATTGCAGCGTCTGTTCACCAGAAGTGCGCCCTTTTGTTGACGACTACAGTAAACGTAGTAAGGACTACGATTTAAGGACATGCACCTGGAACTGCTGTTCCCTAAATTAGCAAAGTGCCGATGCCGCACTGCTTGATGTTCTCGTTCAAGTAAAGGCTGACATCACCGTCGTTCTAGAATTGGCGATGGACGGGAGAAAGACGGAGAGGAGAAGATCCTCCTGACATTTACTACAGCGGTCATATAACGGAGCGCAGATTCGGTGTGGGATTTGATGTGGGAGAAAGACTCAGTCGTTGAGTACTGGCATTCACCCTGATTGATGGACGTCTACCCACAATCCGCATCAAAGAGGAATTCTTCAACATATCGCTGATTTTCGCCAAAGCTCCGACGGAAGAGAAGGACGATGTGACCAAAGATGCCTTTTATGAGCGGTTGGAGCGCGCTGATGACAACTGCTCCGCCACGATATCAAAGTCGTATTTGGCGATTCTAATGAAAGGGTGGGAATCTTTAGTACAACAGTTCGAAAACTCCATTGTAAAACCTCTCCAAATGTGTTGAGACTGATCGACTTCGCAGTGGCACGAAATACGGTTGTCTGTAGTACTAAATTATAGCATAGGAAAATTCATCAAGCCACATGGCTGTCTCCGGATCGAAAAGCCATAAAAGCGATCGATTATGTTGTGACAAACGGAAGACACGCCTGCAGTGTTTTAGAGGTTCAAACGCTCCGGGGTCCAAGCAATGACTCGGACCACTGGCTTATTGCAGCGAAGGTACCCACTCGCCTCTATGCAGCAAACAACGCATGTCGGCAAACACAAGAAAGTTTGACGTCGACAAGCAGTAGTCACAACAGACAGCCAAACGATTTTTCGCGCGACTTGCACTCCTGCTCGTTGAGAGCACTCATCAGCAACGCGGTTTAAGGGAACTGTGGAGCAGTCTTTCAAGCTCTTTACCTTCGTTCAAACGAAACTATTGGTTTTTATTAGGTCAAAAGAACAGCTGGTACGATGAGGACTGGCGTTTCGCAATGGAGGTAGCCTACGCTACCTCGTAATGCTGTGATCGACAACAACAAGAGCGGGGTGGAATAGATACCAAGAGTTGAATAGGGAAGCAAGACGCATTTGCAGACAAAAAAAAGAGAGGCCGAAATGCGTGAATGCAAAGAGCTTGAGAAGCTGGCCGAAGCTGCTCGAAAAACTATACGAAAAGATGCGGTTCCTAACAGAAAGTTTTAAGACCGGAATATGCTCTTGTAGGACGTAGAGAACTTACGTAATGGCATGTTAACTTCCACTGAAACAGCTCTGGGATTTGGAAATGGATAACATTCGCTACTTGTTATTTTCACGCTCTTCGGACCCAGCACATTATTTGTTCATTATAAGCTAATAATAAGAATAAGTATGAAATAATTTGAATTAAGGCATAATAATATTAACTTTGGATAACTAATTTTTTAACTTACATGGTTACTATTATCAAAAGATCCAACTTACCTGTAAGTAAAGAAAAAACACAATATATTTACATTTTTCAATAATTGAGGATAGACAATAAATTAAGTTATACATAATAATATAGCTTAGAGTTGAAATCATTACATTAATGATTATACTCAAAGATTTAGCTTATCGCCCAGCTAGGATCTAAATTTTACAGATAGTCGTAGCACCGGACACGACCGGTTCTTAAACGAATTCTTAGTAGGGTTTGATTTTTTTTTTGTTGACACCTTCGAAATTTCCCATGAGATAGTTTCCTAAAGCAAAATATTGAAGACTTTAGAGAAAACTTACTGCACCAAATTATTTTCACGTATTTTTCATCAAAATTTTTATAAAAATCTTACCTCATAAAAAGGAAAATACCTGAATACCATTTACAATCTAATACAAGGGTATCACAATGTGGCTCCCAAGTGGCCAGAGAAAAATTAATTACACTGAACTGATAATTATCAAGCGCTTTTCAACAAGCAGAATCTGTGCAGACGACGGGCTCCTTCTGGTCAAATGTAAACCGTAAGAGGGTCTCCGATCTAGTGGCCCTTAGCAAAGTCTATCGCGCTACAGGGCTTTCTGACAGGACTCCGGCCAAGAGCTTCACACACGATGCGGCTAAGTGTTCTGTTGGACGCTCTTTGTTAATGCTGCATTGTCGAATGTGAGTTGGAATCACTAACTTGTCACTCTTTTCCCATTATTCAACTTTTGCCAGACTGAAATTGATATATTTCGGTAAAGACTCTTTAGGCAAAAATAGCAAAGTTGCGAAGTTTGATATTAACAACCCTAATAAATTTGTGGTAAACTCAAAACGCTTCATCGATCTGTGAGAATCTGGTAATCCACTTTTAAATGTTTATAAGTAACATTGCCATCTTAATAACGAGTAGGTTTCTACAGAACATTAGAAGTATTATGACCACCACTCTCAATACAGTCCAGGATTGCGCATCGCAAGAGGGTCTGGAGTTTAACCCGAAGAAAAAAAAAGAAAACGGATCTGCTTGCGTTCCCAAAGAAGCACAAAATTCATCTATGTAAGATAAATCCTTCGATAAATGGGACACAACTCTCTCTCAAGGACGGCACCAAGTATCTTGGGGTAGTCTTGGACAGCAAACTGCTGTGGAAGCACAACGTGGAAGAACGAGTGAGAAAAGCTAAAAATGTTTTAGATGCGTGTAGGCAGATGCTCGGCACAACCTGGGGCTCTTTCCCTCTCTCATGCATTGGTGTTACACAGCTATTGTAAGACCAATTTTGCTCTACGGTGCAGTAGTATGATGGAGTACGGAAATCCACCTAAGGAAAGCCAATGGAAAAGGCTCAAAGGCTCGATGCGCTGTGCTTAGCGGTAGCTTTAATAACAACTCCAACGACGGCTCTTGAACTGGTACTAAACCTACCTCATTATAGACCACTTCACTGAAAACTATGCGGCCAAATCGGCGGGACGACTACTGGCTGCAGGAGAATTTACATATAGAACCTTCGAGGATAGCTCGGTGGGTAATGGTGGTTTAATAAACATCGACTACATGATCGCACTTTTCAACTGGCATAGACGGTTCAAAGTAAACACAAAAAAAGACGGTAAGCGTAAAAGTATGTTAGATACGCGCAACTTTCTCTAGCTCTAAAATGGACGATGAAGTTGGTGGGGGAATAAACTGTTCAGAGCTAGCTTTTAAGCTGCCAGACCACTGCAGTATATTCCAACCCTTTTGCGAAAGCCGCAAAATAGGCCTGTAATGCACCTGCAGTCCACGGGAGAGAAGTCAATATAACAAAAAATGTTTTCAGGGAAGGAAGACGTGGCTCAATACGAAGCGGTAGAGTGCGGAATATACCAAAAATAATAATTAAACTTCGATATTCACATATCATCGTCTACATGAGGTCCTCTTTCTACAAATGGAATGAAAAATGGAATCATCTGCTAGTCTGAAAATGCAAAAATTCAGAAAATATACGAAACAAATGGACATTACCGCCATCTAATGGAATCTTAATTTTTCTCTATGGCGAATTCGTATAAAGAGTTCTCAAAAATATAAACAAAATCATTTTCACCTAATTCTACTCGTTTCATACTATTCGAAATTAGCACTAACATAATCTTACACAACATTTCGCTTTCGCTTATAGCAAAATAGCAAAAATATCAAACTACCGGGCGGCTTTAATTCACTTACGGCACAGTTGCCGCACAAAAATCAACAAACGTGCGTCTGCACAAATCAATCAGAAACGTGAGAATTTAATTTACAACCGCGCATTCAATTCCGAGCAATTTTTTTATTTCCATTTCGCCGTTTTTGTTGTTGCTTTTGCATTGCAAACCCAGCGCATGTTGTACGCAGACCGCAGCACCGCCAATCAGTCATTCGCAGTCGAACAGTTGGCGGTCGCTAACATTGTGGGCAGCAAAGTGAATTCTTGTGCACATAAAGAGTGTATAAAAATAACAACAACAACAGGTAATACCCTAAACCACATGTGGCCAGCAAAAGTGGCGTTCGGCTGTGACACACAGGCACCCGAACGCCGTGTAAACGCTCGCATGTCATCAGAGAGATGCTGCACAGCGATTTTTATCGCAACAAATAGAAATCAAGCTGACATATTTATTGATTGAATGCTTACAGCGGTGTTTTCGCACGCATGTTGATAGTATATACATACTGATTATACTTACACACAATTAAATATACATATGTGTGCCGTAATAAATAATTGAAATGTCATATTTGTTTTTATGATTGTATTTTTATCATCATATCAGCTGCATACACGCATATTTGCATATTTATTTAGTATATAATTTCATAGAGGCATATGTACATACATATATACTTGCATTTACATTATTTTTGCTTTAACTTTTTGAGCTTTTGTGTCAATGAAACTGTAGGCATTAAAGTAGTGTATGTCATGAGCCAGCCTGTTTACATTTTCGTGATTTTCTGACTTTTACTAAAAACCAATAAACAGAAAAGCCTATGACACCGAGAGTGTGAGCAGGAAAAATATTATTTTTTATACCCTTGCAACATGTTGCTACAGAGTATAATAGTTTTGTTCACCCAACGGCTGCTTGTAAAAATAATGGAGTTAGATGTAAGGTTATTCATAAATATATGTAAAGATGATGATGATGATGGGACGAGTTGAAAGCCGTGTAATTGTCCGTCCATCTGTAAGTCTGTACAAGCGATAACTTGAGTAAAATTTGAGAAATTGTAATTATGGGCGTAATCGTACCACTAATACGTCCACCAAATGACATTAAACGAGGTGCGTTCCAAAGTAAACAGGACTTCTATATGTCGACATCTGCTATCTCTATCGATTGTCCAGTGAGAATTTCATGACATTTCATTGATTGGAAGTGAAGTTATTGCGTTTTAAGTGTCAGTATGTTTGTGTTATCGGTGCGAAAATGAGCTTCGAACAAAGAGCCAACATTAAATTTTGTTTTAAAATTAGTAAAACTTTTACCGAAACGTTTCAATTGATGAAACAAGTTTATGGCGATGACTGTCTATCCCGTAGCAGAATGCACGAGTGGTTTAAATGTTTTCAAAGTGGTCGTGAGGACATAAATGACGATCAACATGTGGGCCAATCAAAATCCGTGATCACCGGAAATTGCATCGAAACTGTGCGTGAATTCATCAAAAATCAGCCGAAATCATCATTGAAATTAATGGAAAAGGAATTTAACATCTCCAAAACATCGATTTATCGCATTTTGACCGAACATTTGGGCTTACGAAAGGTGTGTGCACGGTTTGTTCCGCACAAATTGACTGACGACCAAAAATTGCTCAGAATCCAACTCTCGAAGGACAGATTGAGACCGATTATTTGACCAAAAATCACATTTTAACCATTAACCACTCCCGTATTCACCTGATATGGCACCGTGCGACTTCTTCCTTTTCGGAAAAATGCATTTGCCCATGAAAGGAAAGCGTTATGCATGTAGAGGTCATTCAAAAGGCTTGAACTCTCATACTGGCGGCCATACCGGCCAACAAGCTAAAACACACGTTCGACATGCTTTTGGACCGTGCAAAAAACTGTATTGAAGCAGAAGGAGACCATTTTGAATAAAATAAACTGATTTTGCCGAAAAAACCATTTTTTTTTTTGGTTTTTTTTTTCAAAGTCCTGTTTACTTTGGAAAGCACCTTGTATCTCCCAAAGAGGGTTTCAGACAGCTTTGTAGAAACCGGGTTCAAAGTTGGATAACGGGTGTATCACCGACTACTTTTAGATGAAATCATATAACTCGTTACTCACTGAACCGATTTCAACTAAATTACGTATATAACATTTTTCTATAATTCCTATGTCACAGTTCAAAAATGGGTTAATATTAAAAATGTCTACTTTTTACTGGGTGTACCTAGTATGACAGCATAAAGAAAAACCATTTTTGTGAGTTCAGAAAATACAAGTGAATCAATTATTTTAAAATTTTAAAGGGCATATTTATACATATTTTAAGAACACATAGTAAATTAATTGGAGAAAAAATTATTTTTTTAGTTACATGCGGTCTTTACGGGACTAAAAACATGCTCCACTGCTGCAGTATTCCGCCCTCTCCATGCATGAAACCAAAAAAAAGTTCTCTACTTGAAGATCTTGTCCATACAATTTCCTACGGTCGATGAAGAATCGATATCACCCCCGCCGTTAGTTCTGCTTTCTCCAGACTGGACAAGGAAGCAAAAAATGGGTCTGGCAGTGAACGAGGGCAAGACGAAATATCTCCTGTCATCAAACAAACAGTCGTCGCACTTTGGCACTCGCGTCACTGTTGACACCCATAACTTTGAAGTCGTAGATAATTTCGTCTATCTGGGAACCAGCATAAACACCACCAACAATGTCAGCCTGGAAATCCAACGCAGGATAACTCTAGCCAAAAGGTGCTACTTCGGACTGAGTATGCAACTGAGAAATAAAGTTCTGTCTCGACGAACAAAAACCAAACTCTATTGCGCGTTGGCCACGCATTCGATGAAAAGCTGAATGAGATATATGACGACATTGACATAGTTCAGCGAATTAAAAATCAGCGGTTACGCTGCTAGGTCATATTTCCGGATGGACGATAACACTCCAGTTCTGAAAGTATTCAACACAGCACCCGCCGAGGGAAGCAGAGGAATAGGAAGACCTCCACTCCGTTGGAAGGACCAGGTGGAGAAGGACCTGGCTTCTCTTAGAATATCCAATTGGCGCCACGTAACGAATATAAGAAACGACTGGCGCGTTGTTGTTAACTCGGCAATAATCGCGTAAGTGTTGTCTACGCCAGTAAAGAAGAAGAAGATGAAGAATCTAACTTCACTCAGTAATTTCGCGTTTAAAACTAAAAATTTAATTAATTGTAAAATTGAAGCGTTTTGGGATTTCCTTCATCAGCTTCAATAAGCAACAGGTTATTATATGGAAATTTATATCTAGAAATTTCAGAATTAGTTTTGAAATAGGACGACCTAGAATACATTAACGATCATACACATCGTCAACGGTAAAAGAATTGAAACGACTAAAACATCGAAATCAACTGACAGTAAATTACAAATAAACTAGTGTTATCAAAAAATTTCCTTAAGTAAATCTCGCGTTATATTCAACTTAGTAACGATAGCTTCTTAATGCTTCATTTTGTACACTATAGTATTTTGTATAGGATATTGAAAAGTATTGTTATAGATATGGTTAAATATAGTCTTTTATAAAAGTGTATATATTTTATAGAAAATATTTGTTCCGAAATATCTTACTACATTGCAGATAAAAACGAAACACATACAAAGTTTTATACAATAATCAACAAAGGAGCAAATCCCTAGAGAAAATATATAATTTACAAGAAGCTTAAGAAGTTATTATTGAGCTCACTAAGTCCACGGCACTGGTTTTAAAAAGTTCAGTCTAAAAAGTCTTTAGCTGAGTTCGAGGCTCCTGTTGAGTGAAAACCTTAAACTTAATAAACTTCGGATGTATTTTTTTTTTCTTTTAGATCTGGTTTGAGCGAATGACCAATTTTTGTTTTTTACTTTCTGCAATCAAGTATCATTTATTGTTAGGACTGCTACCATATCTTGGCTTAAAATACACGTTTTAACATGAGCCTCTTTCTCTAAGCGAGACGTTCGTTGTAACAGCACGTACACAGATGGTACATCCTCCCTCGCTGAAGGATTGTGTTATGTGGACTGTTGTTGTTTTGGTGATCACCTTCGATCTGACCATCTTAGGAGACCCTGCCGATTGCTAAGCTTCCGCCTTACCTATTCTTGAAGTTTTAACGTAAGAGGATCCCAAATAAGTCAGTGTTCATAACAACCCTATGGAGTGTCAAAAGAAACAATTTCAACAACCTCTGTTCTTGTCCAGTTCAAGTTCACATCACATCTTCTAGGCTAATTTAGCCAACTATTCGTTTACGAACCGTCAAGAAAATTTATAGCTTATCTTCGTTTTCATAAGCTACTGCACGCCATTCCCCTGTACATACATGGTTCAAGAAGGTAAAGAATATGCTATAAGCTTTACTATAGTACTTAGAAACTGAGTAGTCCCAAAATTACAAATCTCATGGACAAATATTTTGTCGTCCTAAGTATCAAGCTATTGTGTACATATTATAGAAATTCTGGACGTGACAACCAGAGGTTCTGTTTTACTTATTTCAACAAGGCAGCACTTACACCAGCTTACATGGCACTTTTTAAAGTTTTAGTTAATGTCTATAGCCACTGGTAGCCTAGTGTTATCAGAGAGCAAAATCACAACGGTTAGTTCATATTTTTGTGTAGGCTGCGGAAACCTAAGTTTCTGACGAGAGAATTTTATACCTAACACTTTGCCTAGTCCCGTTATTGCTTTTATATTACACACAAAGAAAATTTAGAATGTTGTCTTTACAACAGCTTAGAAATACAAAAAAATATTACTTCTCGCTGAATTATATTCAAGACGTTATACTGATTAAAGGAATCGCCGTATGATATAGGATTTTTGAGGTCGTCACAGCTATGGTCTACCCCAAAAACTTCCAAAATTTCCCGGCAAGCTGATTAGCATGCTTTCGAGAGTGTAAACGAGAGTTTTTATTTTATAATTTATCATAAGTATATATGGAAAGTTCCTCTCCAACATACTATAATTTAGATGTGATAAGCGAACACTTGGCACTCGCAAGATTATGGTGTTGGCAAAGCAAACGGCTGTGAAATACATAAGAATGCTTAAATTACCAATGCGAGATAACAAAGTAGACTTTTTCTGCTGAAGCACTAAAATATAAACTTTATGCAGACTTAACAAGAGTGAAACTAAAGACTACGTTGTCTTAAAACTTTAATATTTGAAAGGAGAAAAGCAGCCAGCGACCGTGCAGCCGGGCAAGTGGAGGCCATAAAAAGACACCAATATAAGCGGCACTGCAGTAAACTCAAGCGCCAGGCTTAACTTTCTTATTTTCCACTTTAAATCAGCCAAACATTTTACTTTTTATTTAACAGCAGTAGCTGCAGCGAGGCGCACTGAGGTAAGTTCGGCACAAAGGAAGCGTGAAGGAATAAGTTTCTTGCGTAGTACTTCCATAAAACGGGAAGTACTACAACTATGAAAGTGCTACAAGAGAAGACAAGTCCACGTACATTGTGCACACCTGTGGAAGAGTAAAAAGTGTAGGATTTTAAGTAGTGCAGCGAGAGCTTCCTCTCTGGAGCAATGGCTGCCGCAGGTCGACTCTAGAAGCTCAACAAGCAGTTGTGCACATCAAAAGTGAGTGAAGCATGCAATAAAACGGAGTAAGAGTGTAAAAAAGTTTCAAATGCTCGGAAATTTAAAAGTGCAAATTAATTTAATTACAAAAAAGAAGAATTAAGGTGCGAGCAATACAATTGTACTGTCGGAGATAATGAAACCAGCGACGGCTTGTAAGAAACGTTTTACGGGAAAATTGTTTTATACTGGAGTTCTTAAATTATTTAACAAATATTAAGAGGAAGAGATTAAAATTTTGGAAGAAAAAATATACAACTTAATTGATTTTAGACCACCGCTTCGAAAACAGATACTCTTCTTTTTCTTTACTGGCGTAGACACCGTTTAATCGATTGTAGCCGAGTTAACAACAGCTACGTGGCGCCAATTGAATATTCCACTTGGTCCTTCCAACGGAGTGGAGGTCTTCCTTTTCCTCTGCTTTCCCCGGCGGGTAATGCATCGAATACCTGAGCTATAGAGCATTGGTTTAACCGGCGCAGCCGCTGTTTTCAAATTCGCTGAACATGCAATGTCATCGTACGAGTATATCTCATACAGCTCATTGTTCCGTCGAATGCGATATTCGTCGTGGCCAACGCGCAAAGGACCATAAATATTTCGCAGAAACTTTCTTTCGAAAACTCTTAACGCCGAATCAGCACATGTTTTAATACACCATGCCTCGGAACTCAATTGCAGGACGGGAATAATTAGTGATTTAAAGAGTTTGGCTTTTGTTCGTCGAGAGAAGACTTTACTTCTCAATCGCCTACTCAGTCCGAAGTAGCACCTGTTAACAAGAGTTGTTCTGCGTTGGATTTCGAGGCTGACATTGAATGTTGGTGTTAATGCTGGTTCCAAGATAAACAGATAATTCCGAGTTCAAAGTTATGAGAGTCAAGAGTAGCGTGGGAGCCAAGTCGGGAGTGCGACGACTGCTTGTAGAACGGCTCGGAGAGGTTCTTTCCGATCCTAATCATTCCTTTCAGATTAGTATTAAGTTCTGCGGAGATACTAAATCTAAGAAATCCAAATCCAATCTTGAAACCTTCTGTTAGTCGCCGTAACTTTTTCTAGAAATTTCGAGCAGTACCCTGTCAGCCAGCTTTTCAAGCTCTTCGTACTCACGCGTTTCGGTATTTCGCCTTTTTTGTCTGTAAGTGCATCTCACACTTCCATTATACCAAGTTGCTCACGAGTGCTCTCAGAGAGAAGGAGGGGAAGTCGGGCAAAAAATCGTTCGGCTGTCTGTTGTTATTGCAGCTTCTCGACGTCGAACCTGCACAGAGATGGGTGTGAATCTTGGCTGTATCAAGATAGTGGTCCGAGTCGATGTTAGGACCTCGGAGCGTACGCACGTCTAGAACACTGGAGATGTGTCTTCCGTCTATCACAACACGATCGATCTGGTTGGTGGATTTTCGATCCGGAGACAGTCAGGTGGCTTGATGAATTTTTTTATGCTGAAATCTAGTACTACAGGTAGCTATGTTTCGGGCACCGGCGAAGTCGATCAGTCTCTACCAAAATGGAGATGTTCTATCATCTTTGATCACCCTGGCGCTAAGGGCGCCAAGCACGATTTGGAGATTGTGGCTGGGCAACCCTCATGGGTGCGCCCCAAGCGCTCATAGAAGGCATCCCTGATCACATCGTCCAAATCAGCGATTTGTTGAAGACTTAGCTTTGATGCGGATTGTGGCTAGGCGTTCATCCACCGGGGTGAATGCCAAGACTCGGCGACGGAGTCTTTCTCCCACAACGAATCCCACACCGAAATTGTGCTCCTTGAGGTTTATCTAAATTGTCGTCGATGTCATCTAACGGGAAGCCCAGGAAACGTGCTGTTTTGATGGGATAGGACCAAAGGGAAAGGGGCGTCAGATAAGTGGAGTTGGCGTGGCATGCAAAGAGGTGGCCAGTGTCATGCGGAAACTCATTGCACGTAGGACATATGTTGGATATGTCGGGGTCTATACTGGACAAGCAGGAGTTTAACCTGCTACAATATCCAGCCCGAAGCTGCGCAAGGCTCATTCGCGTTTCTCGCGGCAACTCGAGCTCTTTGTCTGCAAGTTCATCTCACTTCTAGGACTGCGGTAATGTCAGCCTTTACTTTTACGAGGGCATCAATTAGCTGGGCACCGGCATCTTCCCATTTGAGGGACCAGATATTCCAGGTGCATGCCCTTACATCGTAATCATAATCACTTTGCAGTGGTCGCCATCAAAAGGGGGTTCTCTCATCCGAGTCTGTTTTGTTCTTTTCGCCTTCTCAAATTAGCTCGCTTTCAAACAGATGTTTTTTGGCTATCCAGAGGATACTTGGTTTAAGACCGGAAGTCGTGAGCTGCTTGAGCTATACGTAAAAGAATCGCTTCTGGCCACTACCAAGTGAGTGGCGCTCAGAGAACTTTCTTTACTTGCTTGAACTTCTGCACATGGCTCCATCCACCATATTATAGTAGGGGACACTGATAATGAACAAATATCCATCAATATCGACTCACATCGACTGTTTCGTTAAGGCATACACAGAACTAAAATTTTTTTTATATATTTTCCAAATGCTTTAGTGATGGTAGTTCAGATGGGCCAAAGTGGACTTCCATATATGTATGAGGAGAAAGCCTAAAGTATGTTCCACATAATGACCTATTGTAAAATTTATAAGATCGCGGAGTTTTAAAACAAATATTTTGTTATACTCTAAGAGGGGATAGAACTGAGCGCTTACACTTCAGGAGGCCATAACCTAAAGCTGTTTGAGATATCGATTTAAAATTCTCCTTAAAAATTAGTAAATGTCAAAATGTTCAATCCGTACAAACTGTGATAAAAGACCCTGTGCTCAGTACTCTTGATTTTATTTTGGCTCGCCATATAGTGACACTGAGTGTTCGCTAATTCAATGAGATCGATTTCAATTCTCTCGAATAAACGCTTAATACTCAGAAGCAGGAATTACCGCTATACAAACCACTTTTACTAGAGGGAATTAAAAATTAATTAGTGTGTTTTTATACTCCATGTTGAGATTTTTTTCTTCTCTAGTACCATAACAATACACATTTTGCCGCTGTTATTTGCTGTTATATTCTATATTTTTTTTCTTTGTTTTTTTCAGTAAGCTTTTTTTTCATCGTGGCGTTATCCACTCGCGCTTCCTTCCTTCGCTTCATTTTTATATTCGCGATTCAGCGAAAGCAAAAACAACAAGCAACCGTAAATTGTTTTAAACTCGCGCGAAAAATACGAAGTTCAAGCGCATTAAAAATGTATGCAGCGCGAATTGTTAAGGCTTCCAGTAAGCACGCACATAAGTAGGTAAGTATTTACATAAGTGCGTGCATAAGTAAGTTAGTAGGTGGCAGTAATCGCGTGTAATTTGTTTAATTTTTTATGTCTTCTATAAATACCGACGACTGCCAACGAACGCAAAGGACCTGTTGGCGGCCGCGACACGTGCGCGCAACGCCGAGTGATGAGTGGGCGCTCCTCACCTACACAACCGCATGAGCTCGACAGCGAGTTGTTATTTGATTTCGAGTAGGCGGTTCAACGATTGGCTTGCCAGTGAGTGTGCGAGTCGTATTTTCGAGATGCAACTCTTCAACTTTATGGAAATTCTTTTTGAAGCTTGTACTTCTCTGAAGCTTGAATGTGGAAAGCGTAGGATATGGGAAGAAGTACAGGGTGGTTTTCGGTACAATGTATTTTAATACTAGATTTGAGAAAGCAAACTATTCATTATGGTAATAAGAGTGTCTACAGCATGCTCTTCGCATATATACAAACATATAAATACATATGTACATACAGATAGCATGTGTTAATGTGCGTCAGCTTGTTGATTGTTATTTCTAGATTCTCGACATTTTTCCACATTTGCATGGCATGACATGTCGAGAAGTGTTGCCAACTATAAAAATCTCAAGCTCCCCTGCAGCAAGCCAAGGCACCAGCGAAGGCAGCTTGATATTATTTTTTTTTTTTGCTTTTTTTACCGTTATTATTTTTTCCTGCCACAAAAACACTCACATATAACCACACTTCTCGGTTTTTGGGCGTGTTTGCTGGTAAATATATGCGTGTACTTTATGCTGCCTCTCACACTCCCTCTCTACCCCTCCCCTCATTCCAAGCCAAAAATGTCAACAAGCCACAAAGTGGGTTCTCCACGCAAAGCAGCGCTTGTTTCTCATTTTCGGCCAGCTTGTGGATGTTTTGGTGTGTGTGTGTTGGCTTAAGCGTGTGGCAGGAAAGTGACGCACACCAACAAATACTGGTACGTAAATTGTGTTCGCTTGCCTGCAAGTGTTTGCTTTTGTAATTATGCGGCGGCGTTTCTTACTTGTATTTTTTTGCGTCCATTATTTCGCCGTTGTGCTTTTTTCAACCACTTTTGTGCTATTTTTTCCTGCTCTGTAATTTGTTTTTATGCAAATTCAACGTTGCTGTCTGCAACTGATTACTGTAGCTATTTGTTAGTGATTGCAATCCTGAAATTCCGAGAGTTCGTATTATAATAGTTAAATTTATTATTTTCTTTACTTTATGTTGGAATATAGAGACTTTTTTTAAAGGTTGCCACCCGTTTGAAATTTTTGCTCACGAAAATATAAAAGGTAACTTGTATATTAAACCCTGAAAATTTCTAAAAAAAATCAAACATACGAAAAAAAATTTTGAAAAGGGTTGCCAGATATTAAAAAAAAATAAACAAACTGATATTAATAAAAACAAAAAACAACATTTAATTAAAATTAATATTTTTCAGGTTTCAATTTAGGAGTTTAAATTTTCGTGAGCACAAATTTCAGGTGGCAACCTTTAACAAAAGTTTTTCTACTTTCAATTATTACAAATAATTAAATATATTATATTAAATAAAATTAATACTAATATTATTTAATTATATTAAGCCCAAAAAAATTTTATTTTAGAAGAGTTGCCAGATTTAAAAAAAATTAAATTAAAAGCTAGTTAAATACTACGACATATGCAAAAACCTGTGAGAGTAATTTCATGAAAAATTTAAACCAAAAATTATAATAATAATTCAAATGAAACTAGTAAGGAAGTGGTAAGTTCGGATGTAACCGCACATTTCATACTCTCGCAATTTTCCGATAAACAAACCTCACAAATTGACCAATTTTTGTATAAGGTATAAAGTCAAGCAGATTTTTGAAAATCTGAGTATTAGGTATTTAAAGACTAGTAGAAGAATTAGCCTGACTTCATCCATTTTAGGCAAGAACACAAACCGTTCGAAATTATTTAAATATTTATATCAATTATATGGGAGCTGACTTCCCGTATTGACCCGATACACTGAGTCCAACAATTTTTTTTTGGTTTCTGGAAAACTTTTAGCCCGGTGTTTAACGAGTTCTTCGACAGGGGCACTACAAAAGTGGACCGATAGGGAGAGCAAACGACGCCATATTTTTCCCGCTCTTGTGACATTTCTCTTCAGTAAGATTTGCCATTTCATCATGGAATCATACACGATACAACAACGAGTCGAAGTTATTAAAATTTACTGGCAAAGTTCGGAGTCAGTGGCCTCAACTTTAAGAGCGCTACGTCTAATTTACGGTCGTCATAATCGTCCTGTCAGATCAACAATTAAGCGTCTAGAACTGTGCAATCGACCCTACAAATAATTACCGTTTCTTGCACCGAGGGCTATCCGTTCGTCGTCCCATATTAAGGCTGAGTTTAAAAGAAATTTACCCCAAATACGCAGTTCTATCTTTGAGTGAATAGACTATTTGGAAGAATGAAGCATATAATAAATAAAAAACATATCGTTGGACTAAATCTTCCTCCATATCAGGTAAGTTTTTAAGATCTGTAAATTACTTTTCCACTGTAAAAAAAGGTTATTCGTGACTGCTGGAAAATAGCACAAATATCAACGAAGTGGAATTTAGTCATTTAGTAGTTTGAGAAGCTGATGCAAATTCCTCAAAATATTATTAAGGGACCAAAGGTTAAAAGGACAAGGATCGCACACTCCGTTAAAAGTTCAAGCGACCTCTTTTGATTTCACCTTTCTTTCTGATTAAAAATGATAATTCAGGTTTGACAGTTTTCAGTTAAGTAGGAAAATATATTATACCGACTTATAAATATTGCGATACATACATAAACTTATCGAAAAGTATTCAATATTTTTTTATAGTAAAAAACTTTAATGATACCGAAGTTTCGGGATTTGGCATTGTCCAACATTTCTCGCACCTTATGAATTTTCACTTTTGATGTTGTCATTTTGGCTACTTAAGTTTTGTCTGGCCACTCTACAAGTCTACCTTTCGTCGAATTGGCTGGCATTTTGTCGACTGTAAATAGAAGTTCTCACGGAAGAAGCGAATAATGAGGAAAATGTGTAATAATTAAAATACATTTGTAGTAGTTAGATTTAATTTGGTTGAAAGAGAATTCAAAATGACCACAAAGTGGACAACAGACAGTCGCTGCTCAGATATACATCAAAAGTTAAAGAAATATTTTAAAAACAAGCTCAAGTGAGAGGAGAAGCAACTGAAATGAAGTGAATTTGTAGTCATTGTTGGAATAGGAAACGCACTAATGAATTAATTAATCATAAGAGGAATATCGAGAGTACAAGACCAACAGGCACTGATAATGCTATTTTCTAAGACTTTTTGAGCCAAAAAGAGATGAAAAGATGGCTAGAGATTTACTTATATATGAGAGACAATTATGGTATGGACAACTTGGGAGTAGCTGGGGAAAAAGTAACCGAGACCAACTTGGTTGGGTTATAACTTTTAAAAGCATTTTTGTTTTTGCTTACCTTTTTTCACACGGTCTGAATCGGAAAATTATTTTCACTGCGGATTATTGAAATTTTTACATTTTACAATTATAAATAATTTACATAAATGTGGTTCAGTTTGCCGGACAGTTTGTTGCAAGACTGGTTGCATTTTTAATATCACATTACTCACAAGTCATGTGTGGCAACAATTTTCATTTCATTTCATTCCTCTTTTTCTGTTTTCTGTGTGTTCATTTTAATTACAACGCTTCACGGTTAAATTATTGTTCATTATTTATGCATATTTGCATGCACTTAATTACTTTAACGCCATCTCACTTCGAAAGTAATTTTTCACTGATTTTTGATTAATGATCTCACATTAAAAGTAGGGGAATATACTCAGCTTCAATTTATTTACAATAGTATGCAACATTCCTCAAGAACTGACGCAAGTAAATTGATATGAGTTGAAGAAACTTAACTTAATTCGATTTACAGTGCTTGAATAATATACATATGATTCATGTTAATTTAAATTCTCATAATCAAGAAGCAGGAATAATCATTCATAGCGCTCAGCAACCCTTTTCCCTCTACCCTACTACCAAACTCAGCCAACATCTTCCAAGCGGATAGCCAGTTAGCATTGTAGGCCTTGTCGACGCCACTTATTAATACCAAAGAAGTCAGCAATTGCAGAAATGCTTTAGGCTCACTGGCTGGTCAACTACACTTGTGCATAATTTGGGTTCTCAAGCACAGGAGCAATTCTTGCTGCGAAAAAGTAAAGGAGTTAGCCAAGCTAAGAGCCTCTTTAGATGAATATGAGGCGGAATTAATACCATGTCAGCTGGAAATGACTACCGCTTTATATGCATTTTGAACAAATAGCTCAGAGCAGCTGGAAATCAATAACCAACTGCATGATAACGAAGAAGATATGGCACACGTATGATAAGACTAAAACTAAGGACTTATTACATAGTTCCATGAATAGTATTTACAAACTTACAGCTACAATAATGGAGCACTGGCCCTTTGGCGAAGATGCGCTAAAAGTGGGTCTGCCCGATAACAATATTTAGAAGGGAATAAGAAATTGTTTTCCACTCTCCTTGCAATTTACAGCTTTACCAAAACCCAGTCACAGAATACATGGAACCCTTTAGGTAACAAACCTTGAATGGCTGGCTGTTCAAAAAAAGTATAACGGGTATAAAAAGTTTCATTGAGAGACCCAACTGCTTTAAGCAAAGATGAAACGAGATAACATCACAGTGGAGGTCCTACAAAAGTCATCAAACTGGCGCATACAGTGCTGATTAAGCTTATGATGGAAGCACTCCCACAAAGTTGCAAGAAGATCCGACGTTTTTGAGCCAAACACAAGCAAAATTACCGCATTGGGAACGAAGAACAACCTGAAGAGATTCAAGAGCTGCAACTTCTTCAAGAAAAACCGATGGTTTGATGTGGTTTATATTTGGTGTATTTCTTCAAAAATGATGTCGGTATGAACGTAACCGTCAATAGAGACCGTTATCGCACCATAATAACCGACTATTTGATGCCTGAAATTGAAGCTTGTGATCTGACGCCGTCATTTGGTTTCAACAACACGGCGCCACTTCCAACACACTTCGGTATGCAGCAGTTCTCGGGCGTCCGGCACAGTTTTCGTAGTTCACCATATACAATATTCCGATTAGTGTCAGCAAAAATTCAAAATTCGCGATAATTTTTGTACAAACCACGTATATTTTATGGTATACAACGAGGAGACAATGGCAGTAAATAGTATTATAGAAAGCTAAAGAAAAAGAATATTTCTTAAAAGAAAGAAAAAATCAGCATATATGCTTAAAAATAACTGCGACCAAAATCTGCCACGAAACTGTTCTGATGTTTTACCTAAAAAATTGTTATTTTTTTTTAATTTTTTTTCGAAAACTTTTCTTTGGAGCGTTGTGATCTATTGTTGTTTTGTGTATCTGACGTATTTTGACAGAAATACTGACCTTTTTCACATTTTTCTTTTCATCAAAAATATTGATCTCAACTCATTTTCTCCATCTTGCCGAAGACAAACCCTTTGTTTAACAAGGAATATATTTCTTAATTCATAATCTACCCCTTAAACTAACAATACTTCCTTTATTCAACCTGAGGTCACTTAAGCATTACCTTCAGCCGCTAATCTGATACAAATTTTTCGCTTCTATCCTCACATAGCCTCGTAGAAACCCACCCATAAACTGTCATTATGTAATATACCTCGCATTTTATGTCTACTACCTGGCTCGTAAAATTATGAGTTCAGTGAGCAGTATGAACATAAAAATGTTGAGGTAAAAATAAACGCACAACAACAACAATGTCGTGTCACAGCTATTATTGGCAACAGAATATTTATCGATTTTCAGTATTTATCAGAGCACAACTTCAGCGTAGTGGCGGAAGCAACGTAACAACACTAACAACAAATTGTATGGAAACCTGCACACACACACACACTTAAAGCGATTATAATAAACAACAACAACTACAATGAAAACAAGGATAAAAGCAATCAATACGTTTTGTACTCATAATCGGGATAAAAATAGTGCAGCTTCGCAAACAGACCAGCGCAAGCACACAAACACACCCACACTCAAGCTCACCTTCAAGCATACAGAACCGTTTACATACCTACATACATTTGCACAGAAGCCGAAAAGTGGCCTTAAAACGAATATTGAACCCCACGAGCTCTACTTTTGAAGAACCAAAGCGGCCAAAAGCCCAAAAGTCTACCTGAAAATAGTTGAGTGCGTCAAAATGCCTCTTGTGACTGCCGTTGAGGAGGGATTTGACCTGCTCTTTGTTAGTTTTTATCACTTCCATTGTCGGCTGTGCATTATTTTTGTTTTTATTACAATAACACATGTGAGTGGCAAGAGAGTAAAATATGAAAAGTTGAAGTGTTGCTGAGAAAAGGATATTTTCGGTGAAAAACAAAAAAATATTTCTGTTCTTTTATTTTGACAGGTACAGTATTGCGTAAAAATAAGTATGATACCTGCGTAACTGTTACTTACTATAATAATGATCTGTTGCAAATATTATGTATTTCCCCAAGGCAACATCACTGACGTCTTTTTGTAGCTTGATAGGAATTTGTTCATGCAATACTCAAAGGCCCAAAAATCAATAATCGAAAATAACAAAGAATAGTTTTCTGAATAGAACTTCAGGATGATTTGGGTACAAAATATATATTTTCTTAGTAGAGTTTCCCGAGAATAATATATTATATTATATATATTGGTTATTTTTTAAGAGGGCTGAATTCAATAAATCTTTGTCTGTGGCATCCATATATATCGATATAACTTTCACTCCAGTTACCTATCTTTCTAAGCTATACACTTCCAGAAATTTTCAAATGAGGTCATTGATAATTTTGTATATTATTTGGCTTTATAATATTTTTGTTCTTAAAGGAAGGGTCCACATTCGCTTTTTGAAAAAATTCGAGTTGCCTTGAATATCTCTAATGTAAACATCACTGACAAATGCCCTGTAAATAATAAATCAAAAACATGTTAGTTGCGAGCCTAAACCTGGCTAACTTTGTTACGATTCTAAGAATATAACTGAAGAATGCTATTGATATTCAAAGAATCAATGCTCAATGATGACTACCAGATTAGGTTAGGTTAAAAGGTCGATCCTAACAGGGATCTCACGTGGACAGATTAGAACGCCAGTTCGTTGTGGTACCTAAAAATCATATACTTTATCGTAAGATCCTGACAAATCGACAAAGCGTTTAAGACATGTTCAGCCTCAATGAAAAAGCAAACTGTCTCTCTAGCCACTTCACCCCATTCACATATCCCTCTGTGGTATGTAATGCAGTTGAAAGAGGAGAGAGAGGAGAAGTCCATGTTCGGACCCCTTTATATACTCAGCTTTCTTAAGACTTAGAACATAATTCGCTGTCTACACCTGCCGACATTGCCCACGGGTGCTATGTTTAGAAATTGCATAAAATGCTATGTATTGTTGGTGTAGTCCACCGCTAATGAGAGCAGCTTTTTGGACATACTCAAGCCTTTTAGCAAGAGCGTTCTCCACCAAACGAATGCGTCACAAAACAATATTGGTTTGACTCTGTTTCTTAGAGCCATAAGACTACATTGGTGAGAGACCACACTTATTCCTTATATCAATCTACAGCAGTATAAGGCAATCGATGCGCTCTTTACTCTCTCGCCAATATTTGAGTTCTATAAAAGCATAAGTCCTAGGCATTTCAATACGCTTATCAGCAGACAAACTTGGAAACTCCTAGTAAATAAGAACATTTCAGGTTTTCTTGGGTTGGCGCCTAAGCCGCTTCTACAACCCCCGTTGGATAGCTAAATTATTAAACAGAGATTTTTCTATCAACCATCAAATTATTTATAAATTATTTAAATCCCTTGATAAATTATTGGTATTGGTAAGTAGAGGTACTTCCTTCAATAGCCTTTTTTGACAGTTCTCTGGTGAGTTGTGTCAAGCTGTCATGTTATTTTTGCTCAATCTTATTTGACATTTCATCGTAGAAAGACTTACGCCTAACAACGATCACAAATCGTTCAATGTTATTACGGAAATTCACGTTCTGTTTGTTTCACGTGTTTCGCTTAACTATCGAGGGTAGTATTCGCAACTGAAACCGCTCCACCTTCCCAGAAGATCCGACGTTTTCGAGTTAGATTTTGTTCAGCGATGAGCTAGATTTCTAGATTAATGGGCGTTTAAACTCAAGAGCTGCAATTTTATCCAGAAACAAACAGTTTGGTATAGTTTGTGGGACGGTGGAATCATCGGTACATATTTCTACAAAAATGATGTCAGTGAGAACGTAACTGTCAATGGTAACCGTTAGCTCGTGATCTCGGTGATATTTAGTTTCAACAAAACGGCGCCACTTCCCACACATCGCATTAATTAATGGATTTGTTGAGAGAACACTTCGGTGACCATCTGAGACGTAGCCGAATGTTAATGAACATTTTCCTTTACATTTGAAATTTCTGTGTTATTTCTTTAAAGCAGTAGGAAACTTCGAAATGGATCACCCTTTATAAATATGTTTGTTGAATATCTACGTCAATATGTTTTCGAATAAATGTGATTATTTTAAAAGTAGCGTCAGTCAGACAGGTGACATCAGATAAGGATATTACAACAGCAAATTAGAGTAATGTAATGTGTATAATGTTATTAGGATAATTAAAGTGATTACTCAATTGCTATCAAATATAAAAGCAATAATAATAAACGCGTATGCAAGAATAATAATTTGTGGGTGCATATTTTCTGTCTATGATATTGATTTTGGTCAATGAACTGAGAGCAGAAATCGACGGTGGTAAAGGGTGGCTTTGAAATAAAATACATACTCAGGGGTGTTGTGGAATCTGATAGTTGTCGGAATCAGAATTGAAACCGATCAAAAAAAGCAGTAGGTGTCATGAATTCAGACATTATTGGTTTGATATTCGAAACAGAATTTGTATCGGTTTTGGGTGTCACAGAAACCAATTTTATCGGTTTTGCTGTCAGAAACAAAGCAAGAAGATAGTCGCACACAGATTTGAAATGTAAGTTAAGAAATCGAGTTATTTTACTGTTACGAATTGATTTATCTTTATTTCTATAGGAGAAAACATAAGAATAAAGTACGAAATGTCTTAATTATTGAGTTTTGGAAAAAAATGCGGATATTTAAGGGGGGAGCCGCTTTAGAGTCTTGATGTTTTTTTGGAGGGAAAGAAATAATTGATGAAAGCGAAATTTCTAGGGTTTATATTATATATCTAAACATCACCCGAGAATTTTTTGGATACGAATTCTTTGATATTCTGTCTTAGGGAAGCGATTGCCCAATGAATCTCGCGTGTGTATTTGTCGGACGGCGGAAAGTATGGAGGTCGCAATTTCTGTCAGAAACAAAAAATTTAAAGAGATTCATGTTTGTTTATAACTTATGTTCAAGTTAAACTAGGAAAATTTAAAAAATTAAAAAAGTGGTTTGGGGCCAAAAAAATGTTACTTTATGTTGCTTAAACATATTATAAAACTTAAATTTTCTTAATTTTTTTAGTTTAAATAAGAAAAATCGTAAAAATGAAAAACCGAGTCAAATTTTTCGCTTTCTGCCCAAGCGCTCATATATCGCTCGATCACTATTTCCCTTCTAGTTTCGACAACATTTCGAATTCTCATCTATAAATTCCATCTATAAAAGTTATCTCTAAAAATCTTTCTTCAATTCAGAACTCAATAAAAACTTTAATAGGATTGCTTCCAAATGTATTCATTTGCAAGTTTTGTCACATTAGTACACAGCTGATTCGAATATTGGTTTTGCATATGTTCGAAAAGATGAAAATCCAATCAGATTCTGTGACACCAATGAAAATCTGTATTTTTTTGCAATTCTGACAGCTAAGCAATTCTGTCTTGGATTCCACAACACCGCTGACTATATAATTTAATGTTATGGCAGAGAATAGCTCCAGTATGAAGATAAAGGTCCAATATTCGAACACTTTTTGTGGCAATTGAGGTCGTATGGCAGCTATAATGCATCGCATATGCTCTTCCAAGATGCTAATTGTTTCGATCTTAACTGCGTAGACAAGTTACTTTCCAATAACCCCACAAAAATAATGAAAATGAGACAATGTCCATTTAGAATACCTATCATTGCCATGTGGACCTTGCTAATAGCTAGTAGTTCCATGTAGTTTTTGCGTCCCACTCTGGGCCAGAAGCGCTGGCGGAAAATTTATTTGCAAGCTACAGTTAAAAATGTCAAGTTATAACAGACAAAGCGGAAAATTTGAGCAAATATTGAATAAATGTCAGCTAAAACCAAACAATATATTTTCTATGTAAGTGCAAAAGATTATTTTTTTTTTATTTCTGAAGTTACTGAATCACATACTTATATAGCTATTATTAAATTTCTTCGAAAGTATAAAGGCATTGAACAATGACAAGAACACTCTATAAAATCCCACAATTGTTCATTGTTTTTCACGAGTCTTTATTTATGAAAGCAAATATTTTAAAGGTGTGTTTTCATGAAATTTAACATTAGCTACCTGAATAAGAAATACCCTTTTTTGTTTCCTCCAAATCTCGCAACACTATCCTTCCCGACTACCTGCTCTACGGTCAAGAACAGTACGATCTACCTGCGCGGCATAAAAAAGGCAAACTCAAACTGTAAGTCTTCAGTATCTAACGACAATCATTAAAAGTAACATCTTATTCATCTGATAACCGAGTAGAAAATGAAAAAAATGAGTGCAGCCATGGCGTTTATTTTGCAAGAAATTCAGGAAGATCGTTTCAACCCATCGGACGCAAAAGAAGGTACTATTCTCAGTATGCGCACCGTGCGTCGATTTCACTTGAATGAGTGCGTCAAACATATTTATTCAATCAAAGGAATACAGACGCGTATCAGATTCGATGCTGACGAGGAAAGTATACCGCGATTAAGGCAATGCGTTGATCGAGTACTGAAGCATTCCACACAACCGAAATCGCCAGTTGAACGTGTGCGTCGCAAATTGTTCCATGCGTCGAGAAATCGCAAGTCTTCACGCCCAAAGAAATGCCATGGGAAGAAGGATAATTTCATTTTCAAAGCGAAAAACAGAAGTTCCAGGATTAAAGTGCCACGTGATTACCTGAGTATGGGACGACCAAATGTCATACGAGATTTGGTAGTTGAGGGTTATAAATTCCATCAAATTCAGGAGCATTTTTATTACAATGCTCGACAGAAGTTCCGCGATGTATGCGGATGCAGCCCACCAAGTACCACTAGCTTTATAAAATCAGAAACCGTACCATAGGCACATGTATTCTTTTAATGAGGAAATATTGTTACTAGTCTGTACAAAATTAAATATACAAAAATGTTTTGAAAATATATATTTGGAGTTATATAGTTAATTATTACAAACTCACAAGCATTAGTTTTAATTATGTGTTCATATTCTTCAGATAAATCTAGTGCTTATTAAAATTTTAAGAAATAAACATCAACTAAAGTCCTGTGTTCCACGATATCGTGGTCCGGCACTCGAAGTGTAACCAATTAAAAAAGCCATAAATTCGGTTTGGAAAATTATTTTTATTTATTTTAAAGTACAAAATGTGTGAAAATAATCATTAATTCAGGACCAATTCACTTTTGTTCGATACGATCACCTTTTGCCTTAACTATGGCCTTGAGACGGTCAAAAAACGAATCGCAAGCTGCCCAAATGTGACTTGCCGGTATTTTGACCCACTCACGGATAATGGCTTTCTTCAGCATCTCGAGACTGGTGTATTATTTACTTCGGACCTCGCTCTCCAAAATGGTCCAGAGAGAATAATCCAATGGATTGGCATCTGGTAAATTCGAGAGCCATTGTGTGGTCGTAATGAATGTTGTTTTTCAGCCATTCTTGGTTAACTCGCGCAGCCTCTTGGTGGCCAACCTATGACTTAGATTCTCGTATGAACGGTCAGTCAAGTAAACCCTAGCGTTTTGAGAGTTTACGAATTGCTCAATTGAAAAAATTTTTTCGTCAGAAAACACAATGTTCGGAATTTGACCGCTTTCGGCCAAGCGAAGCAACTGCTTCGCTCTCTCAAGTCTTACATGTTGCTGCTTCGGTGTGAGATCATGGGCCTTTTGGAACTTGTAAGGCCTGACCTTGAGCTCATTTTTCAATATATGGCGGATGCTGCGGTCGCATATTTTCAGTTCTTTAGCCATTTGATTGGCACTTCGTCGTGGATTTCGCTCAAGTCGCTTCTTCACTTTCCGAACCATCTCACGTGACGTTGCAGTCTTTTGATGACCACCTGCATGGCGTTTTGCGATGCTACCGGTATCATTGTAACGAGTGATGGTGCGATAAACAAAAACTTTATTCACATTAAGGTGTTTGAGCTCACGAACAATTGCTGGCTGTGATTTTCCAGCTAAATATAAAGCAATCACACTATTACGTTTGAATTCCATCGCTGATCACTTTGTTTTGCGTTCACTTTTGGCAAAACGCTTTTGTACACTTGTGAACAATACTCCGAACTGTCATTCAGCAAATTTATAAACAGCTGATTCCAGTGCGACTGCTGCGCGAACGGTCTGAAGTTGGTTACACTTCGAGTGCCGGACCCTGTACAATCAAATTTGGTATTTTATTAAGCTTCTAGTCTGCGTTCTCACTGATAACATTAATCATAATAATATAAATCACTTAAGAAATAATAAATAATACGTAAAATATGTTACTGTCTCTGCATAGTGTTTGTTAAAATGTATCGATCTCTGTGTTTGCTCAACAGGATTGGTAAAGTGTAGAAAGCATACTAAAATGCCGCCAAGATTTGGAAAAACCCGATGGATTATCAAAGAGACAATACAGTGCAGTTACAATCATCTCATACTACCGAAATGTATGATTCAACTTTTTTTTGCTCAGTAATTATCAGTATATGTAGGTCCTAAACATATGTTTTATATTACTGTACAAGGTGCTTTGCAAAGTAAAAAGGACTTTTTGAATCTAGGGCCCTCTGGTGTATATGTCGACTGGTGCTTTAAAATCTGCTATCTTTATCGATTGACTACTTTGAATAAAATAAATTGATTTTGCCGAAAAAACCATGTGTTCTATTTTTTTAGTTTGTCTTTGTGCTACAAATGGGGTGAATCGGGTCAATACAACCCAGAGTCTCCATATACCTAATATAAAGATTTTCAAACTTCGGGCGACTTTATGCTGGATATATCAGCCAATATGTGAGTTATCTCAATGAAAATGGGAAAGCGTGTTTCAACCATAACAGTATATCTTTGTGCCTAAAATAGATAAATTTGAGCGAAAACTTGGCTTACCCCCATATAACTAATATCAGGATTTTCGAACATCCGGCTTACTTTACTCTATATTATTACTTTTTTTTAATATGTGTCATGTTAATAGTATGTGGTAGTGGAGAAAATAGATAAAATCTGGTCGATACTTCCCAAACTCTCATATACTACATATGTGACCTGGTCTACGGAAAGGGGGCTTAGGTGTCAAAAAAAAGGAGAACAATTAATGAGATAACGAGAAACTGACGATTATTTTTAACAGCTTTTCCCAGAAAACTAGTTTTCGCTCGTTAGCTCCCTTTTCGTAGACCAGGTCACATATAATGAATTTCGTTTTTCTAACAAACTTTAAGTGTCCGCCAGTGTATGAGTTATATATAGTATATAAACTTTAAAGTCTTTCCCGCGCTTTGATTTTTTCAAGTTGCAAGAGTATGATATGTTCGGTTGCATCCGAACTTAGCCCTTCCTTACTTTTTGTATATAAAATGGGTTCTTTCAATAGGGACGCCACAAAAGTAGACCGATAGGGATATATTTTTCCGCTCTTTTAACATTTCTCTTGAGTAAGGTTTGCCATTTCATCATGGAAAGATATACGATCCAACAACGAGTCGGAATCATTAAAATTCGTAGTCAGTGGCCTCAACTCTAATAGCGGATTTTCAACAAAATCGCTACAATTTTTTTTTTTAAATAAAGCAAAACGGTTTGGGATATCAATGATATTATTCATTCCTGTAAAAGTACATTCATACATACTCCATGAGTCATCATTGCATCTCAAACTAATTACGGTTTAGTACGGTTTATGGGCCGGCGGCGGGAATTTTTTGATATCCCAAACCGTTTTTGTTTTATTTAAAAAAAACTTTTCTAGCGCTCTTACTGAAAAACCCGTTATAAGATAGCATAAGTCCTAGACTCAAGTTTTTAATAAGTTTATAAGTTTACCTGATATTAGGGATACCAGTATTGGCAGAGGGCCACTTTATTTACAGTGTTAATAGTATTTGAATTTAATTGAAGAATTTGAACAAAACTTAAAGAAAGTTGTAGAAAACCACTTATAAAAATAAATACAAAAAATTTAAATTTAGAGTTTGCTCTGTGTTTAATTGGGGAAAAGAAAAAAATGCTCCTGTTTTTGGATAAAATTTAATTTAATTTATTGAAAAAAATATCTTTGACATTTACATTTATGTACCAACAAAAAATGCAAAATAATCTAAAAATGTATATAATGTAATGATTGAAATCCCCGGTGAGCAGACGAAACAGTACATATTCGGTGAGATCAGTTGATAAAATATGCCATGAAGCCTAAAATGATAAATTTCTCTTACAACTGTGACAGAAATATTAGCTTTCGAATATCATAGCATAGGCCGATTGCAGCCGAATATTGGGGAAATAATTCTTGGACTTTTTCTTTATTTTTCTAGCCTTTGATATAATATACATGAATTGAAAACATCATTTTGGGTTAATAGACTTTACAAGTATGACAACACATGGTGAAGAATTGTGTTTCACGTCGGATTTTAACAAGTCTCGTCATTCTAATCCTATATACATATATACATACTAGGGTGTTTAAAAAAAAAATTTTGAGTTTTTTTCAACTCTTATCCCCTTAAATGTTAGTGATTGACAAAAAAAAATTCTCTCTTCATGCCAGGCACTGTAGCTTAACTATAAGGGATCGCTATTTTTTTTTTAGGGTCCCATTCATTTAAGAGGGTATTCTACTTTAGAATTTTGATTCGATTTTTTTTTATATATTTCAAGTTTAGACCCTTAAGAACATATCCTCCAAAGGATTTTTAAAAATTAAAAATATTTTAAGAGCTACAGTTACTTTAGTGACGCAGTACCTAGCCCGGTACGGCCCTATCGAATTTTTTAAACACGTTTTTCTCGAAACTACTTTTTTCCGCACGGTACCGGCATTATCTCATGTTCTATACAACCGATTTCCTTGAAATTTTGTGTGAACCTTTTTTATATAATCCTTTATCGTTTCTACCAGCATCGTGTCAAAATTTTTGTTTTTAATATTTTAAAAAAATTCAGGAATTTCAAAAAAATAGCGTAAAAAATGATTTTTATTTTCAGGCAGTCGCCGTTTTTCAAAAAAATTTTTTTCGTGCGCCATTTTTTTACACCTGTTTTTCCGCCCCTCCAATTATTTTAATTTTTAATATTTTTTTTAAATTTTTTTTTCTGTATTTTTAAGATATCAATAAAAACACCATAAAAAATGGATCGTAAAAATATTAATTGCCTTTTTTTACGACACTTTAAAAATTACCTGAAATTCATGCTTCTGGAGTAGAATACCCCCTTAACATAGGAATTTTCGTTTTTTCATTCAAACTAAAATTTCACCATTTAATTTTCGTTTCTCAAACATAGACATCACATATTCAGAAAATTGTCTTTTCAAACTTTAAAAATTCCCGCGACAAAATTATTATTCTTTAACTAACATTTGAGGGGGTAGGAGTTGAAAAAAATAGTACAAAATTTTTTTGAAGCACTCTAATACACATGTATAAAACTTCTTATCTACATCCATTCATTATAGATGATAGCCTGTAGAAAGAGGGTAAAAAATATGATTTTAAATGCTTTCTCCCAACGTAAAATCGGCAAGGAATTCAAAAGTTTTATCTTTATTTAATAAGAACATATTCACACCCAATAGGAACACAAATATTACTCATCCGCCATGTCGTACACTCCTTCACAGCGCAACAATAGCATCAAACTTAATGTAGTGTATGAAATGGAAGCAGAAATCGCAAATTCCACAATTAATGTAAACTCTCAGAAAAGATAATAACATGAAAATGGAATCAACAAAACACTGAGCGGCGCATTTATTTGACAGGGTACTGAAACGTATACTATATAATCTATATAAAAATATATTTCGTCGAATTGAATTAAAATGCCATTGAAAATAAACAAAATCAAATACAGACGCGAGCAAATAAGCGCTGTCTGCATTCACACATACATATGAGCTCAAGTATACGGTAAAACAATAGTGCCTAGCAGCTCGCCCACAGCCAGCCAGCGAAGCAAACAAGCAGCTTCAAAACGTCAAACTGCTTCGCTCGCAGCAAAAATTTTCAACAAAGCTTAACTGGAAGTGTGACAATTTTTTTGAGTTTCATTTCCTTGGAATTTTCAAATTCGCTGCTGAAAATAAACAGTCGCCATTGAAGAGCACTCGAAAAGAGTAAAGCGAAAATCTTTTTCGCCTGAAAATCGGGATTTAGACGCATTACAAATGTTTGCGCGAACGCACGTGTACAATGATGTGCGCGCATTTATGAAAACATATGTATGCGTCAGTGTTGTGTGTACCATTTGAAGTTCACATTTGTACATTTCAGCGGCGTTAAGACTGCTTTAAGTAAGAGCAAAATTTTGCGGTTTTCTTTGTAAACTATTTCTTCAGGCGAGAAATGGAAACGAAGTGGCTCATGCTGTTGCAAGTGGGTACTCGTACATATATATGCATATACAAATATAACGGGTGATCCAAGTAGAGACACCTTTTTCAACAGCTTTTTCTGACAGATGACTCATGAGTCATTTCAAGTTGTCATGCCAATTTTGTTCAGAATTGTTTGGCATATCATCATCGAGAGACTTGAGACGCCTGAACAACGTTTACAATTCGTTCAATTTTATTATGAAAATTCAAGTTCTGTAAAAAATTTTGACGTCGAGATCGTAAATTGAAAGCGTATTAAATACAGCTTGTGCAAGAAGTGAAGACGCTAGTCCCTCCAAAGCAACATCGCTTCGATCTATGGGCTCTTGAAAAGTTCCAAGAAGGTTCGACGTTTTCGAGCCAAATTTTGTTCAGCGATAAGGGCCAAATCTGGCTCAATGAGTATGTAAAAAAGCAAAATTGACGCATTTGGGACGAAGAACAACCTGAAGAAATTAAACAGCTGCCATTCAGGATAAACAACGGTTTGGTGTGGTTGTAGACCGGTATAATCATCGGTCCATTTTCTTCAAAAATGATGCCGGTGACAACGATTTGAAGTTTTGGTGTTTTTTTTTTGAGGTAGGAAACCTCAAAATGGATAGGTAGGTTCAAGCCAAATGTCTACAGTTCAGTCTTTCAGGTCGAAATTGTAGTTCAAAGTGAGCTTCTTCTCTTACCAGCAAGTCCGTAAATCTTCTAGTGGAGGCTAGTCTAGCCAAAGAGCAATTAAAGCTTTACGTAAAAAAAATAATAAGTCCCACTGTTTAAGATTATGTTAAGAGGCAACAGATAGACGAATTTCAGTTTAAATGTAGGAGAACGGCATCTATGTATGCTGTTATGTAGAAACAGAAAAATTGAAAAGGTAGACACTTGCTTCCCCTACACCGTTCAAACTGTTCAAGGGTTGTTTGAAGAAATGGACACCAGATGAACGCTTCAGATCTTGGAGCACAGGGCCAACAACAAAGTTATTTTGGAGTAATGCTGATGATAGACAGCACAAAATTACACTTTTTGTAAGCAAAAAGGATCTCAGTAATATTAAAGGGTTCATTACAGTGCACCTATCTTAAGAATCGTACGTTCAGAAATTTGGAAATGTTAATGCCGAGCTTTCATGATAGAATATATTCCACGACTCCCAACGCCCCAACTTAAGAGACATTGGGCAGCTGGTGTGGTAAAACCATCAGGTTTTTTTAGTAATTCTAAAAATGCTTAAAAATACCACAAATTACGCTGTCGCATCTTTCTCCCCACACTTAAATGGTAGAATTTTCCAAAACTCGAACATAAGTTTATAAATACATTTTTCCCAAGTTGTATCTCTCGTTGGAATCCATAATTTTTATATCCTGAACAAGGTATATTGGGTATGCCACGAAGTTTGTAGCACACAGAAGGAAACGGCTCAGCCTTTATAAAATATATATTTAAATTATCATATATCAAACGTATCCGCCTGTCCATCTGTCTACATATACATATGTAAGCAAACTAGTCCCTCAGTTTTAAGATATCGATCTGATCAGTTTTACACACGTTCTTTCTTCACAACAAGATGCTCATTAATCAGAACCGCCGATATCGAACCACTATGAAACATAGCTACCATTCAAAAATTTGCTCTTCATCAGCAAGAGTTTATAAGCTCTGCTATGAAACAAAACTTTCAGCTTTAAAGAAGCATCAGCCTATGATTTTTGTAGTCTGTATCGAAAACAGGTGCTTTTGCACTATGCTGTAAACAACCGGTCTGGTAAAAAAGAAGATTTCTGGCGTTGTATAAAGCGAGACTTGCAATATACAAATAATATATAAAGAACCCCGCCTGCCGGGGTATCTTAAGAACTCAAATGGGAATTGGATTACAAGCAGTAAAGATGCACTTCGGTTGCTCCTTGATTCTCACTTCTCTTCTATAATTTTATGAAACTAGTAATATTATTATTTTAACACTACACACAGTATTAACGTCATTTCTGCTGGTTTCATAGAATAGTGAATAATGTAACTTTCACACCCAGAGATTTTACTGCAGATTGTCTTCAAATAAATCAAAGAATGACAACCTTTTGTTGAAAGCAATTGACTTGATTAGTTAATTTTCTGTTTAATGAAGCAAAATACACCTGGCGCATAGGAGTGATTTAATCACAATCAAAATAAACAAAGCTGATATAGAATATAAGACAACTGCCTGTCAAATTATACAACCAGTATCATTGTGCTTTTAATCTTCAAAGCATTTTCGACAGCTGAAAAGCCAAAATTTGAATTAACTTCAATAATGCTAAACAAATATGTTCTTGAAACTTGTTTGATTTATTTGTTGTAGCTAAGTATATTAGTCATGTCACTGTGTGCGGTCAATGGGAAAATCTGCGAATCAATTCCAGCTACTTGTGCAACGAGGCGTATGAGTAACATCAATGCATTAGCAAGAAAATGCCAGTCAATTTGTGGCTCTCCTACTTTCTTCTACACGAAATTGAAAGCAACGCATGCACAATAGTAGTGACGATAATTTGATATATAATTTGATATAAATACATAAATGCTCACACTTCAATTGGCCTATTGTCGGCGGCAATTGTGGCGTAAAACCTACGCTCCCAGCAAAAGTCATATGAAACTTTTCCATTCAGTGGTACCTTCTAAGCGGAGGGCGAAGAATTAGCGAAGTTTTTCTTGCTTTCATTTTACTGTCTTCTTTTTTAATGCGTTTTCCTTGCTCAGCTATTTGGTGCTGCAAACTATTGTTAAGTCAATTAAGTTAAAATATAAATTGATTTGTTGCATTTTCGAGAACGTAGGCGGAATTGGGGAAAAGTTATAAGCTTGTAGCTGAAATAAATGTGAGTAGAAAAGCTTAGATGTTTGCTTTTTGTTGCGAGTTTATAAAATAATATGATTGTGTCACAATTTAGCCACAAATGTAAAGAAAAGTTGTTTTCAAATTGAATTAAGGACGATGAGACGCAAGGGAATTGAAAGTGGGCAAGCAACAGACTAAGCAAAGTAACATTTTTGTGTTTGTTGATTTTTCTGTGGAGTTCTTAAATTCCAAGGATAGGTTTTACATGTACCTGCGTATATATCCACAGCCGATTAATTCGAAATGTGAAAGTGTTACCACCTTTAATTTTTAAATTTATATGGTTGTCAGATTTCAGAAAACTAAAATTCAGTGACATGTTCCTTACTCTTAAATATTTCTACTTAGACTTTGAACATCCAAAAAGTATTTCAGGAAAAAATTTTCAATTTATGTGGTTGCCAGAATTCAGAACAATTGAAAACCAATTAATATATTCCTTACTCTTGATTTTTTCTACTCTGATTTTGCATATCTAAAAAGTATTTTCGGAAAAAAATTGTCAATTTATGTGGTTGCCAGATTGCAGATAAACAGAAATTCAATAAACATATTCTTTACTCTTGCATACATTTTAGTAAAAGGAAGTGTGTATTTATGAATATTTTAAAATTATGGTCATTAAAAGTTAAAAAGAGTTGCCACCTTTTTAGAAAGGGAAAACCAAATAAAAAAATGTATGCATGAAATGAGTATATATGTAACTACAACATAATAATATAAATTTATTTCTCCGTAAGCTTTTTTGAGTTTTTGAATGAATAGGGTTACCTTCATTCAAAAATATAAGATCACTAAGTATCTACTAGAGCAATGGAGTTAAGTAGCATGTATATAAAATATAAAAGACAAATTATAGTTAAAAAGAGCTAAACATTAAAAAATTAGAAATAAAAAAACAGAGTTGCCACCTTTCAAAAAAAGTTTATACGAAAATTAAAACGAATGCTGTTCTTTAAATGTTATATACTCGAAACTCATACAATTTATATAACTATATTTTAAGGCAGGGTTGCCACCTTAAAAAAATATATATTATTACTATATTTTACAACACATTATTAAGAACGGTCGATTTTAATAGCATTAAGGTATTAACACAAAATATTAAAAAGAGTTGCCACTTTTTCAAAAATGTCCTTTAACATATAGCATGTAAATAAACATTCCCGGTAAAAATTATGAATCTGACTGAATAAACAAAAAATATTTTCTCAAAGATATTTAGAACTGTCATGCTTCTAAAAGGGCACAAATAATAACTGGTTATAAGATATCAATAATACTGATTATGTATTAAAAATTAAGTCTGGTAACATGGTTAACAACTTGTTTGTATGGCACGGGTAGTCCGATATCAGCGGTTCCGACAAATCAGCAGATCCTTTGGAAGAAGAGAACGTGTGCAAACTTTCAGATCGATATTTTAAAAACTAAGGGACTAGTTCCTGAGGTGTAGACAAACGGTTGGACGGAAGTGGCTAACCGACTTAGTTTGTCACGCTGATCAACTGGATATACCATACCATATACTTTACACAAATGAATTCTAAAAGATATTGAGCTCAAAGAGTAACTGACAGACATTTAGATACAGATCTTTCGTCGTAAACGTGAGTTCATGCATTCTACTCCCTAAGGACAGACTTTAGCAGATGTTCTAGTGTACCCGATCTCGACCTTATCATGGCCATGTGTGAGAGTTAAAATAGTAAGCTTTGATTTCGGCATATGCAGTGGTTAAACTAAAGTATAAATAAGTCTTCTTTCCAAAATTTAATTTTCTCTTTATTTTTACTGATTTTGCAACCTTTTCTCACTAGCCACATAGTATATTATATCTTAATATACATACATATATATTTCTTCTGTGCGTGTGTATGTCACTAAACTCCTCTTAAATGACTGGACCGAGTTTGATGAAATTTTTTGTGTGTGTTCTAGCAGATTCGAGAATGGTTTAGATTCACAATTTGGTCCCACACGACATGAGTGTATGACAGTGAACTGTAAATGGCGTCGTGAAGCCTGCTACATGTATATTTGTAAGAGGGCAGCGACATAACAATGGCCGGCATATATACAAAACAACACAGCTGCCCATTTTGTATGTACACAATTTCGTATATATTTGGCTTCATATATATCCTACTTTTTATGACATACACATATATGGATTATGATATAAGAATCGCCATATAAACTTTGAAGAAGCTATATCTAATAGAATTGGAAAGAACTCTACAAAACGTGTCTTATACTGAGTAATATTTTTATGTTGTCTCAATTTCTTACTTTTGATAGCGCTCTCTTCTTTACCACTCTCTAACCGTGTACCTTCTCTCTCCACATATATCTCTCTTGATTTGGCGGTCTTGTAACGGCATAAGAGAAATTTTAAATCCAAGATCGTTTAGAAATTTACATTATTTTTAAAATATATAATAACATCCGAGAATGAGGATTATATGGTCCACTATTTAGGCATTGTAAAAGTTAAACAAAGAGAAAAAACACATATAAATAAATTTTCAAACCAAACCGGCCAAAAATCTTCTCTGTGCTCACAGGATCAACACCTTTCTTACACGCCCATGACCGCCCATAAAATTATATGATATTAGCCTGTATTACACTGTGTGACAACGCGACATCCGCGCAACAGTTGCTTGTTGCTTTTACATGAAGAAAGTAACGGAAACAGTTTTTGGCATGCCATAGATTATGTCGTTAGTTGTTATGCTGCTACTTGCTCTTTGACATATTCTTTCACCCTGCAACAATGTGCGTCAACTCCTCCCTTTAACACCATCACCGCACATACATACATACATCCACATGTGTGAGGCAAAAAGTGTATGTCTCTGCAAATATGCTTTCCATAGTTTTCGTAAATGCGTGTATTTCGAAATCATGCAGCAAGAGTGTGTTTGTCAGCTTTCGCCGACTGGAAAAGTTAAACTTATGTAATGCCGTTGCTAGCTACGTTGCATACTCCGCGTTTTTCCTTTGTAGCTAGTAGTAGCTTTCTCATTGTCACCGTTTTTTCAGCTGTTGCTTTTTCTAGTTACTTTGACGCAGTGGCGCTGCCGAAACTTGCTGACAAATGTTAGCTGACGGAGATTACATTTCACTGCGGCACGAAAGTTTTTGTACACGAAAGAAAAGCAACAAAACATCTGTACATGCATGTGTGTAGTTTTTTGGTTATAATTTCCTTACTAACTACTTTTGGAGATGGAGAGAGTTCACGTTGAAATTCAGCAGTTTTTTAGTATAAAATCGAGATGAGATTCTGACGTGATTTAAGGTGTTACATGGATTTACGGGTTTCAAGAAATCGATTATTTTTAATTGTCTTATTAAATTTTACAATACCTTTCGAATATTGTCATAAATTTTCAAGTTGATCCGAGTAATAGTTTCGGAGATACAGCCTTGAGAACTTGTGCGCTCGAGGCTAGCTAGGCTAAGTCCGTTGTTATTAAACGAGTTTTTATCGAAACTGTGTTTTTGAAATCGGTGGAATCTCAGGTTTTTGAGATAAAATTTTTAAACACTTGAATTTTTTTTTCGATTACTGCTATTTGGAAAAAATGCAGCGAAATTTTCACTGAAATTTCCATTTTTTATTAAAAAAATCACAAAATCTAATTTTCAGTTTCTTTTCCTTCGTACAAGTTCTAAGTTAACTAAAACACGTATATTTTCACTGTAGATGATCCAGTAGAGTGCGCCCCCATCTTTTTTCCGAAAGTCGTCGCAATGGCTGAGTTTAAATATATATATTTTTTTTGAATTTCAGAATTCTTTGTTAATATCGCATGTTTGTATTAATAACAAGTAAGCAAAGGCTAAGTTCGTGTGTAACCGAACATTTTATACTTCGCATGATAAAGTGATAATCGAGATTTCATTATACGCCATTTACATATTTTTCAAATACCGTATTTTTGTAAAGTTTTATTCCGCTATCATCATTGGTTCCTAATGTATGTACTATATTATACAGAGAAGGCATCAGATGTAATTCAAAATAGCGCTATAGTGGAAGAAGACGTGGTTGTGAACCGATTTCATCCATATTTCGTACATGTCATCAGGGTGTTAAGAAAATATTATATACCGAATTTCATTGAAATCGGTATAGTAGTTCCTGAGATATGGTTTTTGGTCCATAAGTGGGCGACGCCACGCCCATTTTCAACTTTTAAAAAAAGCCTGGATGCGGCTTCCTTCTGCAATTTCTTCCGTAAAATTTAATGTTTCTGACGTTTTTTGTTAGTCGATTAACGCACTTTTAGTGATTTTCAACATAACCTTTGTATGGGAGGTGGGCGTGGTTATTATGCGATTTCTTCCATTTTTAAACTGTATATGGAAATGCCTGAAGAAAACGACTCTGTAGAGTTTGGTTGACATAGCTATAGTAGTTTCCGAGATATGTATAAAAAACTTAGTAGGGGCGGGGCCATGCCTACTTTTCCAAAAAAATTGCGTCCAAATATGCCCCTTCCTAATGCGATTTTTTGTGCCAAATTTCACTTTAAGATCTTTATTTATGGCTTAGTTATGACACTTTATAGGTTTTCGGTTTCCGCCAACTCATTTTTGAAGAGCTGTAACCGTTTTTCAACTTCCCGAATTTTTTTGGCTAAATGAAGCTTAAAATTTCCCCTTTCCAACACTTTATGATATGACACAGTGTGATTGGTAGCACTGGAGATGATACGACGGCAACGACAACTATTGACTAAACACGAAATGACTTTTTCGACTACCAATAAAATGTTTAGTAGAAAAAATGTATTGAAAAATTGCTGTTTTTACTTGAGGAAAGCCATGTAACCCCTCAATATACACCTAGGGGAAATAATCTAGAGGCGTTAAATCGTATGATCTCGGCAGTCATTTGACAGGGCCAATTCTCGAAATTAGCACCGTCTTGTACGAAATAGATATCGTCCGCGTCGATTTTATTAAATTCCGGGTCATTGAGGATCGTGTTAAAACGCTCGATATACAAGTAGATAAATAAGAACATAACTTGTAAGATTGGACACTTTCTGAGCATTTTTCGCAAAGGGAAACGTGAAATGATAAAATCGCAAACCTTACTGAACACATTGACAAAATTATACACAAATCGGTAAACAAATAGGTAGTTCCGGCACATAGAAAGTGCCTTCCAAAGTAAACCGGACTTAAAAAAAAAAACAGAAAAAATGTTTTTTTTTCGGCAAAATCAATTTATTTTATTCAAAATAGTCTCCTTCTGCTTCAATACAGCTTTCTGGGCCGGTCTAAAAGCATGTCGAACGAATGTTTTAGCTCGTTGGCCGGTATGGACGCCAGTATGCCGGTGCAAGCCTTTTGAATGACCTCTACGCCTGCATAACGCTTTCCTTCCATGGGCAAATGCATTTCTCCGAAAAGGAAGAAGTCGCACGGTGCCATATCAGGTGCATACGGTGAGTGGTTAATGGTTAAAATGTGACTTCTGGTCAAATAATTGTCCTTCGAATGTTGGATTTTGAGCAAATTTTGGTCTTCAGTCAATTTGTGCGGAACAATATCAATATCAATTTCGCACCGATAACACAATCATACTGACACTTAAAACGCAATAACTTCACTTCCAATCTATGAAATGTCATGAAATTCTCACTGGATAATTGAAAAAGATAGCAGATTCTAGTCGACATGTAGATCACGCCAGCAGGGGGCACTAGATTCAAAAAGACCTGTTTACTTTGGAACACACCTTGTACTTGTATTGAATAGAATCTTTAACAAGAACCTCAGCGGATTCTTGACTTGACGCCACTCACACAAATTTAAGTAGTTTTCCCAATTGATGCGTAATGTGAAGAGAATTTTTTAGTTCATTCTATTAAAAAACTCGCTCGGTAGCACTTAAGCCGGCATAGCTTCAAAAATTTCTGCCATAAAGCATAATAAGAAACCGCTTGAAAGAAAATACGGGTTCAGAAAACAGAGGTCCACTATCGGTGTACTAAAAGAAGTTGTCGACACTACTAAACGTGCTGTAAGTGGCAAAAGATGAAAAGGTGGTACATAAAAAATATTTTGCGAAGACACCAAGACACCAAGAGCTTTCCTATTACCAGTGGTGTACCACATGATTCAGTATAAGGCGCTCTTATATGGAATCTCGTGTATGGTGGAGTGCTAAGAACACAACAACCAAAAACCGTTAGGCAAATCGCATACACGGACGACCTTATAGTGGTAGCAGTAGCTAAACAACTTGATGACCTCAATAAATGTAATGAATGCACAAATGGTCTGCGCCAATAGTTTTCTTCCCTGAGTTTGGAACTAGCTGAGCACAAAACATATGTATTGCACATAAGTACCAGGAAAATTAAAGAAAAATAACTCTCTCCTATAGTGCGATTACTTCACAGAAACAGTTGAAGTATTTAGGGGTAATATTGGACTCAAAACTGGTATTAAAGGAGCACTTGATATACACATCAAGAATGCTGGCAAATGGAGGCTGTGTGCGCTTCAGCCGTTGACTTCTAATCGCAAAAACGATGTGCTCAGTTATACTACATGCAGCTCCAGTAGGGATACAGGCACTAGACATAAAAGTGTATGCCAGACCAATAAATGCGTAGCCTAGACTCACAGCAATAAGAGTAACAAGTGCTTTCCGAACTATATCCAGTGTAGCAGCTGAAGTACTAGCTAGTATGTCACCCATAGACTATCAGCGCCAATCACAGAAACCAAAAAAAAGTGAGGACAGAAAGAAGATCATAATTATATAGTAGCAACGGTGGCAAACCACAACCAAAGTACGGTGACCCACAGACTTACACCTGACATCCATACGTGGATAACTAAACAACATGGGGACCTGGAAATCCACCTGACCCATGGGTGCTTCAGAGGCTATCTATACAAATTTCAAAATGACGTTAATCCGTATTGTTTGATGTGTACGGAGTCCATTGAAGACTTTGAACATGAGCTTTTCCATTGTCCTCGGTTTCTAAATATAAAGGAAAAGTAAGAAACTGCAATAAGTGGTTTAACGGTGGGGTTATTTGACTGCACTTATGAACAAGCCAGGCAATCCTTGAACTCAAGGCAAAATTGGTGCTGTTCGAACGCTATAGCCAGAAGTTCTTCCATCATGATGGAAAATTAAGAGTTGTGAAAACGGCGGCAGAGACATCATTTTTCATAGAGGAGACTTTTGTATATTATATAATCTGAAAGAAAAAAATAAAAAAAATTAATAAAAGTAATAAACTTTTAACTGATGGCTGCGTGGAGAATCTTGAGTTGGTAGTGGGTTAGGTTTAGCGGATTAAAGTTCCGCACCCCGGCTTTCGATGCTTCCCCCTACTATAAACAAAAAGAAAAGGTTCAGAAATCATCAGTTTCCATGTTGTCGATATATGCAGTAGGAAAAATGGAATTTAATTGAATTGAAGCTTGGAAATAAGAGATCAGAGCTTAAAAAATGTATTGCAAAATATTGAGAAAAAATACGGAAAATATTGAATTACTTAAACAAAAAAAATTATTCTTAGAAGTCTGCGCTAAGTGTCAATAATACTCATCTTCGATTCACAAGTTTTCCTTTCGCTATAAATAATACGAAAGTCAATGAGAGGTCAAAGAGAGTAGTTATACATAAAGACAGAATTTCAATGATGTAGTTGCTTTCTTCAAGGCAACTAAGTTATTTTCTACAGATTTTAGACAAGTTTTCCTCTTCAAATGTCAAATATGTGTCAAAATTTACAGTACAAATAAGTTTAACAAAAAATAAGTATTTTTTTTTTGATTTTAGCCGATCAAAATTCAGATTAAAAAATATATTTTTATGGAAAACCTAAAGCATGAACGCTGCCCGGTACCTATGAATTGTAAGAAATGTTTCTAGAACAATAAGTACAGTGTGTTCGCTTCGCTGTTCTCCCCCCTTTGCCATTTATAATATGCTATACATAATATATCTTATTAAAAAAATAATCCATATTTCATAACCGGTCAGTAATAGTGGCCTCGATCCGCCGCTGTCGTGACACAGAGCCGTGTGAAGCTTAACTTCCAGCATTGACTGTGTGTAATTGTTCTCATGGGTGGCTACCAGAATAATAATTAATATCGTGATAATTATAGTTATATACAAAGCTTGTAATTTCCCGATTTTTAGTGCCTGGCAATGGTATAATAAGGACAATGACATCTACGTATTTATTATTTTCGACCAGCAGCGTATCATAAGGATATTCACAAAAATGAGTAGTGTTAACTTAAGTGTTATGTTAGCACTAGTTTCAGTGTTTACAGTTAGTAAATATAAATTTATGCAAAGTGTTGCATGTGTGCGTGTTTTTCACTGTGAAAACATTACACCAAGTTGTATGAACAAAGGATACATACAAGCGAGTATGTGAACTTTATGTAGCTCGTCGATATTGACACTGTCATAAATATCATTTTAATTGCCCACGCACACTTTAGCAGTTATGTTTATCTATATGTAAATAAATATATATTTATATATGTATATATATATATATAAATATGTATGTAAGCCAGCCTGTGCGTGATAGTTACAATGATAGTAATAATAATAAGCCTTCCAAAGAGCTGGTCGAAACAGTGACGGGTTAAGGCCGACAATCATTTTACCTAAGGGGCGCACTTCAATGATTTAGCTTAAAAATGTACTACTAAAGTCTAAGATGTTTTCAAAAAGCATTAAATAAAATGGTAGCAGCTCCTCTATTGCAATTTTATTCAAATTTAGCGATATTTCAGAACAAGCTTCCTATTTTACGGCCGAAAAGCCACGTACACTGCTATTCAACTGCGCTCACCCGCCACATTTAATATCTAACAACATAATAGTAAGTGTAGGTGTCTGTACACTGTAATGTAAACCGTTAGTGCTTGTTGACGCACGTGTCGACTCAATTGTCAACTTGTGAATTTATAAGCACGCCACTCTCTGCTTTTCAGTACTTAGTTTGGCTTGACAATTCTCATCTAAATAAATATTTTGCTTTTTTTATATGCAACAAATATTAGTTTTGTAGTTATCACTTGACAAAACGTTACTACTACTACCAAGTTTTAGCAGTAACCAGGTTAAGTAGTCGATCAACACGACCTCGAAAATTTCACTGGGCCAATATTTGCATATTTTAAGCCAATTCGCAAAAGCTTTAACAAAAGGCTTAGTGATTTGCTGCTTCTTTAATTGATTGGTAAATATGAATTTTGGGCTTATATTTTCAGTTGAACAAATGGGTCGAGGGCTATTTTTCAATTATCGAAATACATTTTATCTTCAAAAAGCTTGAAACGTGTCCATAAGCGGCTCCCACCAGCATATGGGGCATTTGCTCACATACCGACAATGGATCGAAACACGGAGTAATAGTTGGTAGGGGAGTTTTCTGAAAGAGACTCACCGTCAAACTCAGTTTTTGCTACTATTAAGTTAGAAAAAGATGTATAGCTCCGAATTTCCCTCCTTCTACTTCATTATCAGACTCGCTTTATTGCATGGCTAAAGCGCAAACAAAAAGTCATCCTCGTTAGGCTAACATCGTTGTGAGAACGAGCTGGATTCCTATTGACTTGCTCCGTTCTAGCACTCAACCTCTGGATCTCGAGTAAGCTTAGTCGGAGAGGCCTAACGACTAATTCCTGTGCGACTGTCTCTTCCTTCTGACCTAGAGTAGTACGCAGGAGATCCATTGAAATACTTGCTCTTCTTATTGGACATTGTCCAATAGGCATCCATGCGATAAACTAGACATCTTATCGGAGGCATATTGTCAAAGTTCTATTATGGTGGGTGAGGTAGAAACATTCAAGCATTTTCTTCCCCATTGTCCAGCTTTTGCAAGATTGAGGTTGAAACATCTCGCCAGACCTACTTTCGATTTGTGGTAGGCTCAAAGCTCTTTGTCGAAATAAGACGGTTTCTTGTTTTATGTACCACAATTGTAACAGAATCGCTCTTTTTATCCCAACCCATCTTTCATTTTTTACTCAGTTAGGGTTTAAAAGGTTCCTTATTCCTGGTATACTGTATGATAATTCCTTCCAAGTCAATATTCTGATTAGAACTCATTTTAGCATTAGCATTGCTCAGTAAATAGTTACAGTCGTAGGGCTATCGCCAATTCATACCCTAGTGTCCTCACGCGAGCAATCCTTGTGTAAGGTGCGGTAGCCAACCCGTATTGAGCCTTGGATCACGGCTGAAAGAGAGGAAGCTTCAGCGGAGCCACTCCGACGGAATCGGTTTAAGGGTGTGCCAAAGTCCATTCAACTGTCTGTTTTTAAACAAGCTACATTGTATATAAATGTGTATAAAATTGTATACAACGAGCCTAGCGAGGTTTTGCGCTGGGTTTGGGACCCACAACGACGAAACTAGACCCAAATAAAAATAAAGAACAGCCTCGGATGAAAGACCCAACTTTTGATAGTAGTATCAACCGCAACAATAATATTAGCGCTGAAATTAAACACAGAATCACTCTTGCCAACAGGTGCTACTTTGAACTGAGGAGGCAATTGAAAAGTAAAGTCCCCTCCTGACCTGATATATGGTGCGGAGGCTTGGCCAATGACATCATCTGATGAGGCGGCCTTAAGCGTGTTAGAGTGAAAAGTTTTACGGAAGATTTTTGGAATCTCCAATTATCGCTAAACAGCGGAAAAGAAGAACAACTGAAGCGCTGTTTTAAACTCGGCTATAACCGAAACGGTGGTGTCTAGGCCATCATGAATACAGAATTACAGAAATACAGAAAAACCTTGAATAAAAATATGAAAATCTTTGAACTGATTTCAAATTTGAGAGTAATTTCAACTCTCACTCTAACAACCTAGTTCTTATTCCGAATTCTATGTTCATGAGCATTTTCCAGTTACTTGTAAATGTCATTATGCAAAACGAAGATTCGTGAGAAGTCGCGATAAAAAATGTGTGATAATGTTTCTTGATTAGCGTCCGCCACGCACACCCCAGCAACAATAGCAATATAATATGCGAGAACAATTGTAATTTGTGGTTATTTGTTGTAAATATATGTTGTTTTTGTATGACTGTCGTCATTATATTGATGCCAAAAAAGTGTGACAAGACAAATGACCCGCTTACCTACCGGATAGGCTCATAAAAACAAAAGAGCAACAAAATGACATTATGTAAGCAATAGAATAACAGTAAAAAACAAACCAACAAATAACTGGAGTTACATAAATAAGCTTGATAAACACATAAATAAATAAATTTATATATACTTGTATACATACATACATAAGTAAGCCTGTATGGGTATGCATGTCTTTGAGATATGATAATCGGATGCTGGCTACACAGGCATATTATTGTTATTATGAGTTAAATAAATGGGCAGTGGTTAAGAAAGGCCAAGAAAAGTCGGCTGATTGGATAATTTGTAGTAGATAAAGGACATTTAAATTGAACAGGTTCAAGATATGCTGGAGGTTTATAAACATTTTTATATGCTCATCATCATCATCATCAGCATATCAATATTATTTTTATAGTTGTGATTCCAACTAAAGGAATGATATATCCCGATTACCTGTTTTGTATAATATAACGATCCCTGAATATATTTGAACTAATTTTAAAATTATCTCAAAAGGGCACGAAACACTTTTTGGCAAATAGAGAGAGGAAGAGAGGGATAGAAAAAGAGAGACGATCTCTGAATATATTGGAACCAATTTTCAAAGTTTTTTCACGGCACGAAACACTTCTTAGCACATATAGAAAAATAAATAGAGAAAGAGACAGAAAAAGAAAGATAGAGAGAGAGAGGTAAATAGAGATAGAAAAAGACGATCTCTGAATGTATTGGAACCAATTTTCAAAATTTACTCAGAAGTGCACGAAACACTCCTTAGCACATAGAGAAAGAAAGACAGATAGAGGGAGAAAGAAGGATAGAATGAGAGAGAAAGAGAAAGAAAGATAGAGAGAAAGGGAGAGAGATTGAGAGTGATTTGTAAGAGGCTCCCATAGGTTGACAAAATCGAAACTTTGATCGTGTAAAATCCATAATTATATACATATATATTTAGTTTATTTTTTATTGGACAGTAATTCTTTATTCGCATAAAGATAATTACACAACCTATTATTTTCAATGGAGAAGAGAAAAAAAAATTAAAAAAAGGTTGGTCTAACGACTAAACTTATTAAAGGAGTAAAAGCAAAGCCACTACTCGAGAGAAGTTGTAAAACTCTTACACTTGCAGAATTAAAAGCATTCGCTGGGAACAATTCATTCCTTACAATGGGCTCGAAAGTAAGAGTCGATGCCGACTGATCCTAAATCCATCCGGAACTTGTCGCATTTTCTGCAAGAATTAGCAAATATTTACTTATCTGTTTTTCAGAGTTGGTAACCAAAGGATTTCATTGTAGATTTAAAATTATATAAGTCTTAACCCAGAAAACTAACCAAATTAGTGGATATATTCTGTAGATTACACACAAAATAGAGATATCATTATTTAGAATGAGCTCAATTTCAGCCCATGGCACTCTGGTAATATAAAGGACTAAGCTATTTTCTTCAACTATCGTCTTCAAAGAATAAAATCCATGCCCACTTATTTTCTTAAAAGCTTCATTATATTGTAGAACCTCTACTAATCAGATATATGTAAGCTGTGTGGCTAGGTTACATGGTTTCCGAGTGTGAACCGGTGTGGTCAAAAAAACATTTTAAAATTTTAGGTTTTGTCTCAGTCAAATCTATCTCAAGTTATAACATACCCCAATCTCTAGTACTGGATAAATGTGTTTTTTAAAGTCCTTATTTCTTCTTTTTGCACTTTGGAAGTAGATGTGCTGTGATAACACACAAGGCTTTAGAATTTTCGGAAATTTTACTTTCTCTAAAGATAACAGTATGATCCACAATATTCATATTAAAATAAAGCTTTCGAAAGGTCTAAAATTTATGTGGTCTATGGACAGTGACGATATTTGCTGACGAAACTGAAATTATGAGCAAATTGAAAAACTATTCTAACAAAGATTTAAATTTAGGCGCGGTGATCCACGACGTAATGTTTGTGTAGACTTAGTCTGAATTTACTTTAAAAAAGGAACTTTTTATAAAAAAAAACTTCCAAATAGAGTTATGTCCGAATTGAATATAAGAGAAAAGCGAAAATAATGAAAAATCGCTTAAGATGGAGACCACATTATAAGGATAAGAAGCTAATAAGTCTCAAGCGAAGGTGTAAGCACCAAGACATTATATACATAAATATATATGCATGTATATACCATATAGATGTATATTACTACGACATACTTTATTCAACTGCAAATATTTGTATTATATTTTGTAAGCTGTTCTTCTTAATATCTCCCCTAATACTAGCAAAGCACCAAACAAACACAGTGTCAGTCTTCTATAAATAACCTTTCCTCACCTAATTTCATTTCATATGGCATAAATTGAATTATCCTAACAAGCGGTAAAACCAAATATGCCATTTTGTGGGCGTTCAGAAGCTCACACTCGCCTCTGCATGCTCATAACTATGTATGTAATCCTCACACTCTAACTTCTAGCTTTTACTACTACCTTGTACTATACCATGCATATATCTAATACTATCGCTACCGCTTCCTGTTGCAGCATAAAATCAGTGAGCGACAGCGCTTCAGCTACAGGATACAGGATGTTTCGCTGCTTATTACATCAACCGCACTAACACTAATATATTCAGACGTATGAGGGTGTGTATCTTTACCCGGATATGCTTGCTTCAGAGGATACATTATATATATATAGTATGTATAACATATCTGGAGCTGTGTAAGTTAGCTGGTATTAAAATTGATGTTTTCGTCTGGGTTAGAACTCGGCAACTAATAGAGTTTATGTGGATTTGTACACATGTAAATATATCTACATGCACTGCAGGCCCACAGAGCGTAACTTTAATCAATAACTGGCAGTGTGTAGCATAAATCTGGTGAAGCTATGAAGCCGTCAGCAATCACTACATAAGTGAGAATTTTATCTTTATGACATATTTTTATTATTATTTTTTATTTATCGTTTATCTCTTCGCTCGTTCCACGCACTCATCTGGCTCGCAAATAAAAAAATATATATTTCAAGAACTGAGTTATTTATCTGTGCCCATAAACTTTTGGTTCCATAAGCAGCGCTTATGTGAGTAATGGTAACCAATAAGGACAATTGAGACAGTGAAAGTGAAATAACTCAATATTCGAATTATGGTAAGGGCCTAAGCGTTGGAGGTATAACCACTATATGCTATATAAATAAATGCGTTTTGTGTGAAATAGTTATCCTTGTTGTTTTTTTTAGAAGTCAGTGCATTTTCTAATAAATATCTATCTTTGAAACATATTAAAACCTATCCTGTTTCGGTAAATCTTAATTATATCCTTGAAGAGTCCACAAACTTTTTTATATATTATTTTTGAAAGGTTTCCGAATTTTATAAACATACATATAAATATCAAATAATAAGTAAATTATTATAAAACAACCACAAGTTTTTTCAATACTTACATATTCAGAATATACAGAGTTTAGACTTTTGTGAAAATGCCAAAATTTACCTGAAATAAATATATAAAGAATTATTATCACATAAAAATAAATTTAGGCAATTCATAAACTAATATAAAATAGTAGAGTACAGGACTCTCACATATTTGACGAAAGAGAATTATAAATGTAATTAATTTGATAGAAACGGACATTGATAACCTTACATATGTATGTCAGGTTACACTGGCTTGCTGTCACGCCTTACGTAGATTTAAAAAGTTATTTGTAAAGCTAGAGGTTAAGTTAAAGACGAGCTGAAGCTTAGGCCTTGAAGAATGTCAACGCTTTTTGCGAATTTTAACATAGACTTCACGTGTTTTTCGAATCGGTAATTTTTTTCTGTTATATGGTAGAACTGTTGGTGACATGTGAGCTAAATTTCTCGTCAAAATATTCATAAGTGTTTGAGATACATACATACGTGTCGTTTTGTGAGGCTCTAAAAGGGCTTTCTTCGATTTTTACTATGTCTGCATTTATTGAACAAAGAAGTGCGATAATGCACCATCTCATATTGCTTTAATTATTCGTGATCATTTCGCCACTTTTTCAACTAATATCGTGCCCCAACCACCGCATCCGCCTGATTTGCCTTCGTGTAACTTCTGGCTATTCAGCAAATTCACATGACCACTCCGAGGACACCGTTTTGACTCAATTGAGGACATAAAAGCTGAATCGAAGAAGGCTCTGATGGCCATCACGACGGAGGATTACTTTGAAGGAGATGAAATGGACAAAATTCACTTTTCAATTTTATCACAGCAGTTTTCTGTAGAGTTTGTTGAAAGCGGTCCAACACACTAGAGCGTCGTAAAGCAAGATTGGCTTGAATACTGCTGTGTAACACCAATGCATGAAGGAAGGTGGTAGAACCCATGTTGACCCTATAATCTTCTTAGATGCTAGAGAGCATCACTGGCCTTTTTCACGCTCTCTTCCACATTGGGTCTCTATGTCAGTGTCCTAATTGCGCAAGTTAACAATAATTCAAATATTCTGCAATCACAATATAATATCCAATACATAAGAAATAAAACAAGAGTAATAACATCGAGAATTTTGCGGTGTTTTGCTTTGATGCAACGCTGATTGCTATCATTTTACATCTTCTGGGAGCGCATTGTGTGCAAAGCTGCAAAGATTTGCCTTGATTCTGCTTGTGCGGCTTGCACAACAATAGTAATGACACTACAAGCAAGAAACATCGGAGACAACAATATCAACAAATATAATTTATAAAAGCAAATACACAAAAGGCATGCAGGTGTAATTACTGATAACGGTACGGTAAGTGTACACAAATACACAGGTTTTCTACTGCCATGTGCGGGGGAGGAAAGTGAACTTACGTAAGACCTTTTCCGCGCCTAACATCACAATTGAGATAAACGCTTATTTTTAATGGACCATAAGCAAAACAACAAAAAACAAAACAAAGAGCAGTATGAGGCAAATAGCGGTCATTACATTGGTAAACAGAAAACCTTAGATGGCAATGAAAACAATGGCTGTACTCTTATGGAGTTTTAAAGAAAGATTCCATGAGCGTTTATTAAACCTTGACGCATTGACCACTAAACATATGGAAAAAAGTAATGTGAATATATCAGTGACTATTAAACGGATAAAGCTAATACAGGGTTTGTCCGGAAAGTAATAGGATTGATTTTCTTCCGCCGCGACTGTTCTTCGGAGCGTGCGCACACCGACTGTATTCGGTAGAGGGCGTTCTTAGCTAACGAACAAGGGGCTGGTCAGTTGTCTCCGAGCACCTAGAGGGTCAGGACAAATATTTTCGCACGACGTGTTTCTGTGAGTGGTGCAAGCCGAAAATGCAGCGTTCGTTGGAGCAGAGGTAATCTGTGTGAAACTGGGTAAATCTGCGACAGAGACATTTTATATGATCAAGTAGGCTTACAATATTGCTTTAGCAAGAAGTGGTTTGTTTCGGTGGCACCAGGCCTTTTTGGAGGGCCGGGAAGAGGTCGCTCGCTGAAGACCGTGCTGGAAGACCTGCGACCTCGACAAACACCGACAATGTGAATCGTGTGCGCAAAGTTTTGAACTCAAACCGTCGACTAAGTATTAGTTTAATTGCCCAGATGTAAAATTGATCAAAATCTGTGGTTTATGATTTGTGAGATGGTCCCAAAAGTGCTCACTGACGACCGGAATTTGCAGCGAGTGGAAGTGTGCCAAGAAAATTAGAACATGTGTGAAAGTGACACCCAATTTTTGAATAACGCAATCACAGGTGACGAGTCATGGATCTTTGAGTATGATCCCGAGACAAAGAGGCAAACTTCCTTTTCTTTTGAAACGACAGAGGGGATCCAACCAGCATGTACCTCAGCTCTCAAGGCTATTCTGGAGCATGCCTTCCGTGACGTCTTCAATATTTGTAAATCGCACTGGCAGCGCAGCATCCACGCAGAAGGAGCCTATTTTGAAAGTTTTTTAAGAGTTGTAACGATTGATTTAATAAATTTTTTAAATCGTCTCAGTCCTATTACTTTCCGGACAAACCCTGTAGCAGTTCTCAAAATATTAAATGTGAATATGTGGTACCAGGGGCAAAATATTTCCAGCATTGGTAATAAGTAATGATAAAGTAATTAAGGAAGTAGGATAGGTGGACAATCACTATCAAAAATAACCGAATTAAACACTATAAAACCCTTTTTTCAGTGGTCGTCCTGGAGATTGGCCAAGGGATCAAGGGAATCCCAAATTTTTTTTTATAATATATCGCCGTTTACCAGAGTACATTATTATTTAACTTCTACATTATTTTATTTATTAAATTTAATATCTCTTCAAAAGAAAAGGCGGATATAATTCTTAAGGGGTTACATTACAATACCTCTAGAAAATTTTCCATTAATTTCAAGTAGATCTGAGCAATAGTTCCGGAGATACAGCCTTGAGACAGCGTTTTTCTCGAAACTGTGCTTTTGAAGTCAATTGGCAAAATTTCTGCAGAAGTACTTAACCGACCTTCATGAAATTTGACATAGATCTTTGAGATACAATTTCTAAAGACGAATGATCTTTTTATTACAACTATTTGAAAAAAATGTCGCGAAATTTTTACTGAAATTGTAATTTTTTTGCAAAAATGTCTGCCAAGAAGCCACTTTTTTTTCTTCATTCAAGTTAATGCTTTAAACAGAACACGTTTTTTTTTCACTTTAGATGATCCTTGAAGGATTTATCCTGCCAAAGTGGTCTCAACTTTTTTCCAAGGGGTCACCGACAATGGCGTCGCAATGGCCGAGTTTAAAATATTTTTTTTACAAAAATTTCAGAATTTCTTTTTTAATAGTATATGTTTGTAACAATAAAAAATTTTAATAAAATATTTACTTTTTTATAAGAGAAAAAAAATTGTTTAATAGCGGCTGTTTTTTATCCGAGGAAACTCATGTAATCCCTTAGTCATAATCAAAGGATCATAAAATAGTTTCTTCGATTGACCTATTTATATTTATTATTTATTATGTGAAACAATCTGAAAAAGTGCAATATTGCGAAACTGTTTTTATTGTTGGTTCGAATTATGTAAGTTTACGATAGAAAAGTTATTGTGGTTTGCTGTTGAGTCCAGAGGCCCACGCGTTGATAATAATCACTGAACTAAACTTTCGAAAAAGTTCTCAATTTTAATTTTGACTTAAGTGAATTGTTTTGTACCCACTTACATCAATTCTCTACAGACTCACGATCTCTTTAAGACGTCTTTCTTTACATTTTATCGACGAGTCAATGAGTTCACTAAGGTAGTAGTTCTTTGATTTCATGCAAATTTGCGATTAAATATCACAGAAACTGAGAGTGTTCGACTTTGTTTATGAAAAGGTGTATATGTTCTTTTCAAAATCTTGTGGTTGTTATCAGAAGTGTAAAATTAAAAACAAAAAAAAAAAAAAACAGCGTGAAAAAATTGTAAAATGATTAGTAACCAAACCACCTTATTACTATACTACATATATATACACTCGGTTTGTAGAAAAAAAAATAAAGGAATTGAAAGATATATAATATTTCCCCCCAATAAAAGTAAAAGTAGGGTACTCTAAACTTCACCAATTAGTGCAAATAATAGTTTAATATTTATCAAATTTATTAAAATTGCATAAGTCAACTTAAGTCAATAAGGTCAAATTGTGTAATATTGACAAACTTATTGAAGAGTCCATGTCGTGTTTTAACTCAAACAATACCTTAGCAAAAGAAATTTCAAAACACGTTTAATTATATGAAAAATAATATACACAGAACTTTAAAAGAACCCAAAATAAATACTTTGCTTTAACTTAAGTCAACTTAATGTGTTTTAAGATTTCACCACAGCTGCCTAAGATAAATATTTATCTTTCAACAATACAACTCTTAGCACACCCACTCATTCCTCGAATTAATAATATAGTCCATATTTTTCAGCACTATTTTACAGTGCAGCGATTTCATGGCAATGTCACACTGCTTGCTTTCCAATTTATTATTCAATTATTTTATTTTCCAAGCGCCCTTTCAATGCCTCGTTTGTTATTATGATTATTATTTTATTCCTCTGCTTCCTCTCCTTTGTTATTTGTTGCAGTTTTGCTCTCATATATGTATGTATATTGTGTTTTGTGTTATTTCTGCGCATTTCTTATGGCTTTCGCATTTCAATTGCGTTTTCACACTTTCGCAAAACAGCAGCGACCGTCACAATTGTCACTCAACAATGAATGATTGCAAAACAAAATTGTCTTTGTAATCAAATGTAATGCAATTGTTGCAGTAATGGGACAATATGTACTTTCTAAAAGATAACGAGGTGCACAGTGGCATGTGAGGGCTGTGTGGGGAATTGTGTGTCAATATGCAAGTGGGCGTTGGAAATTTCGAAATTTCTATAGGAGACCGAAAGCCTCCGTAAAATGTATTTTTGAAGTACACATATAGTATGTATACCAGATCACAGAATTATCTGAACGAGATACCGCAGGCAATTGGGTCTCTAGACACGATTTGGTGTTTATCACCGATTAATATAAATTTCTTTTATGCTAAGCAAAAATGTCAACATCAGGAAACTGAATTTGAGCACTGCTTGCACTTTTTTGCGGGTTCTGGAGTTTGAATAGTTTGAGTCAAATTTTCGATAACTCACTCGAGCATTTCGACGGGTAACTGGCCAATGGCACGTTTTGCTCCAAGGCCTGAATCGAAGCGGGATTGTTCGTATAGACTTTAGACTTTACATATCGCCACAGAAAAAAGTCTAACGGTGTAATCTGATACGATCTTAATGACCATGATCTGCTCAACGAAGTGTTCTCTCATTAAATCCATTGAGAGATGCGATGTGTGGGAAGTGGCGCCGTCTCGTTGAAACCAAATGTTGCCGAGATCACAAGTTTCAATTTCAGGCGTCAAATAGTCGGTTAACATGGCACGATAACGGTCGCCATTAATGGTTACGTTCTCACCGGCATCTTTTTTGAAGAAGTATGGACCTATGATTTTACCGGCCCACACACCATACCAAACCGTTGTTTTTCTGGATGAAATGGCAGCTCTTAAATCTCTTCATGTTATTTTTAGTGCCAAATACGTCATGTTTGCTTGTTTACATACCCATTGAGCCAGAAATGGGCTAACTGCTGAACAAACTTTGGCTCGAAAACCTTGGAGATTTTCAGAACTTTTCAATTGTCCATAGAGCGAAGCGGTGTCGCTTGGGAAGGTCGAGTGGCGTCAGATCTTGCTTAAGCTGTCCGAGTTGCTGTGAACGGTGCCGAATCGACTCGCCACGGTCTTCGTGTACACTCTCAGCTACGGCTGCTATATTTTCTTTACTGCGTGCTGGACGTGGTCTTTTCGATTGAATATTATTCAATAATGAATCCAAGATGGGTGATGGTGTTGTGAATAGTACGCTCAGCGGGAAGATTATGTTTACCATAAGCTGAACGTAATAAATAAAAAAAAATAATTTTCGTAATAAAGTTGAACGATTTGTGAACGTTGTTTAGATGTAGAAAGCTAACAACAGATGGCGCAGATATTACACTTTGAAAATATCATTAGCACAGATGTTACGAGGACTGCTATATATATTCGGTCCTAGGGCAACACTAAGTGTTGCCATGTGCAATCTGACATTTCCATTGGAAAGTTTGACATTTTTTAGCATAACATCACTCAGGACGTTTTGTCATTTAATCGTGAATTGTTTTATTTACAGGGAATTAAAAAATTCATCTCGGCCAAAAAATGGAATTAACTCGTGAACATTTTCGTGCGATCATTTTTCACAACTTTCGACGTGGATTATCACGACAAAAGTGCACCGATGAACTAAAATCTTTGTATGGCTATGAAGCACCATTCTATAGCACTGTGAAAAACTGGTACAACGAATTCAATCGTGGCCGACGCTCGCTCAAAGACGATTTCCGTGAAGGTCGTCCAAAAACAGCCGTTGTGCCAGAAAACATCGATGCCGTACGTGAACTGATAATGCAAGACCGTCATGTAACATACCTTCAGATAGAGGCACGCCTATGCATTTCTCCCACTAGCATATGTACATTCGATATTGCATGAACACCTGGCCGTAAAAAAGGTTTCTTCTCGTTGGATCCCGCACAATTTGACAATCGCTCAAAAAAAGGCTCTTGTGGATTGGTGTAAAGAAATGCTGAAAAAATACGATCGCGGTGCTTCAAAAGACGTTTATAAGATCGTCACAGGTGACGAATCATGGATCTATGCGTATGAGCCCGAAACAAAACAGCAATCGACAAAAAAAAAAAAAAAAATAAAAAAAAAAACATTTTCGTTGATAAATATGCCTATTTACATTATTAGGCCAGAAATATATATAGCAACCTACATACATATACTTTATAGAGTCTCCGATGCTTTCTTCTGGATGTTACAAATTTCGTGACAAACTTAATAAACCCTCTGTTCAGGGTATAAAAAGGTTTTCCAATGCCAATTTCAATTCACTTAATACATCAACGTTGAAGCAGTTACGTTTATGGAGCGATTTATGCGGATCACCAAGTTGTTAACATCAAGTCGAGCATGCAGATTTAAACGCCAAATTTCAATCAAACTCAGATAAAAGCAACGTTTGACTGTCTCAACCAAATATCAATAATTCAGAACTAAACACAAACCAATGCAAATCGCTATCTGTCTGCTAAAACTGAAGTGAAACATACTGAAAAAATATTGCAGTGTGATGGTGTAGTCGTGTTTTAATCGCAAAAAAATACAGTTGAAATGTGAAAGGCCAACACAGAATAATATTTTCCAGGAATTATTTTCAGTTTAAGGGAATTTTCGCATATTTAATTGACATAGTTTATAACAGTTGCGTTCGTAATAATAGCTGATGGAGTTGGGATTTTCAACACAACAACCCACAATGTTTCCAAGTTATTTCAACTATGAAGAAAGTAAAAAAGAAAAAAAATTAGAAAATAGTCTCGAATTTCCTAAAAAGAAGCAAAAGCATGAAAGAGATGAGGTTTAACCACTAAGAAGTGGAAAAAATAAAATCATTCAGAGTCAGAGGATTGTAGAAAATAGTTTCGAGCTGCCTAAAATGGAGAAAGAGCCTGAAAAATATGAGGCCTGAGCGGGACGATAATACTGGCGTCACAGTTTTTATGAATTCGAAGTGGAGCACTGCCATTATTAAGCACACGACTGTATTGTGAGTATGTGTATATACGTGGGGTTTGCATGCAAATATTTACCTAAGCGTGATTGATTTATTTATTTATTTTGTTGGTAACTGCATACGTCTGCTGGTATTATTTCCATTTGCATTTACTTTTGTTGCATTTATTGTTGTACCATAAACAAACAATGCTCACCAGCTCACTGCAATGCGACTATAAATTTGCATTAAATCGGGCAAATGTTTACACCTGAGCTAGAGAAATATTTTTATGCAGACCTTTTGACTGAAGGTTAATGGAAAAAAAAATAAAAAAAAAAAAAATAAAAATAATAAAAAAAAATAAAAATAATAATAAAAATAATAAAAATAAAAAAAAATAAAAATAAAGCTTTCAGCTGCATCATAATGCGGCAAGCAAGTAGCCGCCAATGCAAATCTCATTTTAAGAGAGACAAAATTAAAAAAATATCTGATGTTATTTCGTATTATGTACTTGAAAAGTTACTATATAAAGAAAAATCGAGAATCATTTTGAGTTGAAAAATAAAAAATATATATTTCAAATGTCAACGTTAATCACTAGTCTGAAGTCTGAGGTTATTTTATATGCCCTATATTGTTTTTATTCTTAACTACATTATTTATTTTGCATTTATGAAGCATTATCTTGATCTGCTATCAGTTTTATTACCTCACCAGCCTAAACAGATAAATATATGCACGGCATATAATATCTTATCTTTTTCATATCTGTCAACAAAGTCAAAAATAATGTGAAAATGAAAGTCATTTCTAGCCGCCAGACTATTCGATGCAAATTAATGCGATTTGTGGGATCATGATTGCCATCAGTTGGCGTAGGTTAGGTAAATAACACAGTCCGGATTCTATTAAAATTTTTTTGAGTTTTGCTCAGTTGACATGCTCACACACATATTTTGTGCATACTTACTCCTAGAGACTAAATCTTTTAATAATTAAAAAAGATAAATTATTTTGCGGAGAATTAAAGCAAACTTGCACTTCAAAGAATTTTTGAAAAGTGCGCTCAAATACGAGTATTATTTTTATACTCTTGTAACATGTTGTTTTGTTCACCTAACGGCTGTTTGTATCACTTGAAAATAATCGAAATAGATATATATCTATTATGTGTAACTAAAAGATCAGGATGACGAGACTAGTTGAAATCTTGGTGACAGTCTACCCGTCCGTTCATCCGTGCGCCCGTGTCTATCCCGGCAGTCTGTGACTTGAGTAAAAACTGAGATATCGTAATGTAAACGTGAACCGTTATTGGCAAAAAAATATGGAGGAGTTCGTAGATGGGTGTAATTGGACTACTGCCACGCCCACAACACCGAAATATTTGGACTAAGTGGTAAATTAAGGTATAACAGTGTAATATTTTACAGTGTATAAGAGGCACCTGTGAGCTAAATATTTTCAAAACTGGGTGCGGCTCCACTGTGTATTGTACATATCTCCTAACCCAAGTTTGGTTAGAATAAATCCCAAAAGAAGCCCTTTTTTCCAGTAAAAATGGACGAAATCGGATTATAACCCGCTCTCTTTTCATAAACGGTTTTCTAAAAACGACTAATATCGAGATAAATCTATAACTAAATGCTACAGAGGCAAAAAATTTTACAACCAAGTTGGTACGGAAAGTCTTTATAGAAGACGTGGTCAAATTTGGGCGATCAGAGTGGCACCGACATTTATTTGAAATTCCATGTATCCTAACCTACTCTGCCGATTTCTGCCAAATTTGGTTTGTAATATACCGGTACCGGCATGAAATGAGAGTCAAGGTACAAATGTGTTGGCATTATGTACATTTGTTGTGAACGAGCCTTAATTTTTTTTTCTGTTTGGCTGACATGACATCTGTTAAACATAATCTATAACCTTGTCAATGAACAAACAGCATCATATTTTCGATCGATATTTTCTCATTGTGCTGAAAATGTCAAATTTTCTACCGAAAAATGATGATTTGCGGAAAGCATTAATTTTTTGTTTCCATTCGAAGAAAAGTGCTGCAGAGTCACATCGAATGCTAGTCGAGGCGTATGGTGATCATGCTCTATCAGAAGCAACATGCAAAAGATGTCTCAACAGTTCCGAGATAATGATTTTGATGTGAGAAATGAAAAACGTGGAAGAAAAAAGCAAAGATTTAAAAGTGTGGGCAATGGGTGCCACATGAATTGAATGATAGACAAATAGAAAACCGAAATGAAGAGAAGTAAAATTTTGCTTCAAGGACACGAAACAAAAAGTCAGTTTTGCATCGAATTGTCACTGGCGATGAAAGTTTTAGAATCTAAAACGGAGAAAATCATGGTTTGATCCGGTGCAGCCATCAACATTAACTGCAAATACCATTAAATTCGGTGAAAGAAGGTAATACATTGTGTTTGTTAGAATATAAAATGGAGAAAATCATGGTCACCTAGTGAAACTGTTAATATTAACGGTTACAGACAGTAAATGACCCATTTGAACAAGGCATTGATCGAAAAACCACACCAATTGGTCAGAAAATACGGCAAAGAAGTTTTGCACCGGCACACAAAGCAAAATCGGTTAAGGATACAAACAAAGTACTTGTCTGAGAGCTGCTGCCTTATCTGCCTTAATCACCAGACTTGGCCTCTTCCGATTACCATTTGTTTCCATCGATGGTATCACGCATTGGCTGAGCAGTGCCTCGATTCCTACGCAGAAGTCGAAAATTGGGTGTCTGCTTGATTTGCTTCAAATGACAAACATTTCTATTGACATGGTATTCACAAATTGCCAGAAAGGTGATCAAAATCTGTTAAAAGCAATGGTCAATACTTTTAATGCATTTTTTTACTTTCCCATATAAAATTAGTATTTACTATTTACAAAAAAAATGCTCATTTCATAAAGTTCCTGACATTTCTGCATGGCAGGAGGAAAATGGTGTATGATAAATAAGGCAATATGTGTAGGTAGGTACGAGAATAAACAATATTGAGAGGCAATATGCAAACGTAATAAGCAAAAGCTAAGCTCGGGTGTAACCGAACATTTTATACCCTTGCAACTTGTAAGAATCAATGTCCGAAAAATTCCTTCAGGAAAATATTGGAGTTGGGGGTAGTATTGACCTGATTTTATCTATTTTTGTCAGTACCACATACTATTAACTTGCCACGAACTCTGTAGCAACATGTTGCAAGAAATAAAAAATATTTTCAACCATCATATTGTAATAATTACATATAGTAGATGTACTATTAAACCTAAACCTACCATGCGCTTTTATTGAAAAAAGTTTTAAAAGAGCACTCATTGTAGACATTATATTTTTTACAGCAAGTGTCTTACAATAAATACCCAAACTCATGTGGAGAATGATATATTGGCAACCCTGTTGTATATGTTGCAATAAAGTATAATGAATGTGTTGCAAGCTAACAGTAAGAACATCGAAGGACATTGCATTGCACTTGATTTATTATTTTGTCCTCATTAGAAGAACATTTTCACCAAATGCAATGCATTAAATGAATGGAGTAGATTAGTTGAATTATTCTCTCACTGATTACTATCTAAATTATATTAGTTTCTTATTGACCTAATTACTAACACTTCTCTGGCTAAAATACTAATACAATTAGAATTAATTACACATGCCGTTCATTTGATAACATGATAATGATAAGCGAGCACGAGGTAGATACGACTGTCGTACAATTAGGAGTGACGAAAGCAATCGTAGCAAAAGGCACTCGATATTAAATTTAGTTATTTTTTGATAGATGGTAGGAACCAAATAGTTTTTGTACTGAGCTGAAGTGTAACACTTCAGTGTTTAACTTTACTTAATTAAATTTTACACATTACTACCGTGAACATTGCCTACAGGTGCATTGCTAAGAAGTGCATCCGAAGGCTCAAGGAACCTGGGCACATAAGGAGACCAAACAAGGATACGCCGAAAGTCTCTCCTCCTTCAACTGCATTACAGAATCACTGTGACCCAGAGGCTACTCTTGGCGGCTTTTTTTTTCTACTCACATACCGATGAGGCTATGTGGATCGCTCGAAGCTAAGAGGGAAGGTTGGAAGGGGAGTTTTCTGTAAGAAGCTGTCCGTCATCAGAGTTTTTTCAGGCAGAAATAGCTGCTATTAAGGTGGCGGTAGACGTACTGCTACAAAGTGCAGTCTTTTTCAGAAAGGTGAGCATGCACTCCGACAGCAGAGCGCTAATATCATAGCTGAGTTCGCTAGCCGTGCGCTCAAACCTAGTGACGGAATGTCTGTATTCACTAGAAATAGTACCAATCTACTAATATCGACGAACTAGGCACAGAGGCACCCTTGCCAGCTCTCATTGGAATGGGATCGAGTTACATCTCCATTAGAAAATGGAGTTCTATCACTGGAATTGGGCTTTATAATCTATTATAAAGGAGTTTAAGGCGTTCTAAGTTGTTCAAGTGAGTTTCCAATTAAGATCGACCTCTTAACCTAACCTAACCTAATACCCAGAAAAAGGTCACTTTTGTCATTAATTGTTATAGAAGAATTTTTCACAATGGAAAACGGTATTTCTGAAACACGGAAACACGGGTGCTGTGGTGGATGGCTTACGCTAAGCTGAAAGATGAGTGTAGTGGTTGAAATTAGGGACTGCCAACCTTACAGATCATCAAAGTGTGCTATATATTATTATTTCAAATGATATATTGTCCAAATTTAAAACTCACTTCTTAATATCGAGATTTCCTAAATATGCATTGGCAGCTTTATAGTTACAATCTTCTTTTTGAATATAAAGTTTGTTTTTTATAATCTTATGTAGACGCAATACCTTCATATAACAGGCCAAAATGCGCTTAATTTTGACAGTTGAAGCAAAAACTTGGCTTGATGACGAGTTTCAGGACACTGCCTCAGGGAAATCAATCCGCAAGGGTTGATATGCCAAGTTGAGACGTGGTAAAATGATCACCGAAGACGGTAAACGCAGTGGGCGCCCAAAAGAGGTTATTACCGACAAAAACATCAAAGAAGTCCACAAAATAATTTTGGATGACTGTAAAGTGAAATTGTTCGCTATAGCAGGCTCTTAAGATATCAACTGAGTGTACATCATATCATTCACGTATATTTAGGTATGAGAAAGCTCTGTGCGAAGTGCGAGCTTACTTTAGATCAAAAACAACGACGAGTTGATGATTCGGGGTAGTTTTTGAAGATGTTCAGGTATAAGAAAGCCAAATTTTTGCATCGATATGTGATAACGAATGAAACGTGGCTCAATCATTTCGCTACGAAGCCCAATCAACGGTCATTCGAGTGGACTGCACACGAACACCCCGCTTCAATGACAATGTGAGGGAAAGGATTTTCATGCATTAGTATTTGACAGATCACGTGGGATTTCAGACATGGTGTCAAAGAGAAAGATGCTCAGTATCTTGACATTTGTATATTTACTAACGAGCAACGCTTGCAAATATTGAATTTTATTACCAAAATTGTTCGGTTCGAAAATGTTTCGCGCTTTACGTCCGATTTATGGTCTAAATCGACCAAAGCAAACAATTAATGCGAAGACCAAAAGTTTACTTTATTGGATTAAACCAACCACACGAATGCGTACAGTGCGTACAGAAGAGAATATTGCGTCTGTTTCTGAGAGTGTGGCTGAAGGCCGTGAAATGTCGATTCGTCGCCGTTCGCAGCAATTGGGTTTGTGTTATTCGACATGGAAGATTGCCTCCAAAGATCCACCGTAAACCGTATAAAATACAGCTCGTGCAAGAACTGAAGCCGAACGATCTGCCACAACGTCGAATTTTCAGTGAATGGGCCCTAGAAAAGTTGGCAGAAAATCCGCTTTTTTATCGACAAATTTTGTTCAGCGATGAATTTCTGGTTGAATGGCTACGTAAATAAGCAAAACCGCATTTTTAAACCAAAGGACAGAACTGCCCATGCATACGAAAAATGCACTGTTTGGTGAAAGGTTTGTACGCTGGTGGAATCATTGGACCGTATTTTTTAGATGCTGTTGGACGCAACGTTACGGTGAATGGCGATCGCTATCGTTGAATGCTAACAAACTTTTTGTTGCCAAAAATGGAAGAACTGAACTTGGTTGACATGTGGTTTCAACAAGATGGCGCTACATGCCACACAGCTCGCGATTCTATGGCCATTTTGAGGGAAAACTTCGGAGAACAATTCATCTCAAGAAATGGACCCGTAAGTTGGCCACCAAAATCATGCGATTTAACGCCTTTAGACTATTTTTTGTGGGGCTACGTCAAGTCTAAAGTCTACAGAAATAAGCCAGCAACTATTCCAGCTTTGGAAGACAACATTTCCGAAGAAATTCGGGCTATTCCGGCCGAAATGCTTGAAAAAGTTGCCCAAAATTGGACTTTCCGAATGGACCACCTAAGCCGCAGCCGCGGTCAACATTAAAATGAAATTATCTTCAAAAAGTAAATGTCATGATCCAATCTAACGTTTCAAATAAAGAACCGATGAGATTTTGCAAATTTTATGCGTTTTTTTTTTAAAAAAAGTTATCAAGCTCTTAAAAAATCACCCGATATATTTTGGGATGCGCATGGAATAGTTTTTATTGACTATCCAAAATGTACCTTTTGAAAGACAAAATTAAAAGTAAGTGCTGCTTCACCAAGACGATGCACCGCATTACAAGTCAGTGAAAACGATAGCAAAGATCCGTTTATTGGACTTCGTACTGCCTCTGTATCCACCGTGTTCTCCAGATCTGGGCCCCAGCGACAATTTCCTGTTTTCGGGTCTCAAAAAAATGCTGGGACAAAATTTTGTCGAAAAAAGAATTTATCTCCAAAATTAAAACCTATTTTAAAGCAAAGGACTGGTATCGAAAGGTTGGGAGGTCACTGTTATCAGTGTATCACCCTTGAAGGAAACTAGTGTTGAATTAAAAAAAGAATTTCGCAAAAAAAATGGTTTTCAATTGACTTGTTAGATATGCCTTCCTTCAAGAACACTTTTACTGACAAACTTTTTTGAGGTCCCTGCCAAGAAGAGTTGGTATATACAATACACGAATATATCTATGTGATACACATTTTGGAAAAATATAGCAATCGCTCATTATTCGTGACATGAATAACATTGAAAATTATTTAGCAATATAATAATTAATATTGTACTTCACAGTTTCGATATTTAATATCTTTGCTACGCTCTAATTAAATGAGTGAATGCAAATAATTGCCAATTGTTCCGATATGAACTCAATACTTCTGCAAAAACTACTTGAAGCGAATCGAAAATTCAGTAACAAGCAAATTCTTCAAAATACAAGTATTAATCTCAAATGCAGGCATTCAATTAAATTCAATAAATCAGCAAAATTCTTGCGCTAAATTATAAATTTCTACACATGACTGCTGCAAAATCTGCAGACTGTCTTCCCAGTGTGGGGCGCGCAAAACCAACAAGCAACTGAATTATTTGCAAAAAGCATATGTCTCTGGCATATTTGCATCTGAAATACAGAAATTATCAGTTTCACATCAATCGCAGCGAGAATTAATTTCACTTGAAGCAATTCACTTCACAGCGCTAATGAAAATATGTGGAATACATGATTCTAGACAGACGATGAAATACACACATCATATTACTACAAATATGCACGCAGATTATATTGGTTGGTGCATTAAATAATTCCATTTGATGACAACAGCTGATCTTATTGAATTTTATCGAAGCTAACTTCACACTTAACCGTTTTGTATTTAGACAGCTGGTATAGTAAGGCTTGCAGTAAAATGGACGATTACGACTGTTCGATTCAAGAGAACTGTTCTTCGCAAGATCTTTAGAAGCGTTCGCGTGAGCTATGAGTATCGAAGAAGATGGAACCACGAACTGTATGAGCTATACAACGGCATGAATATTGTTAAGTGCAAAGAAATTCAACGAATGTGCTGGGTCACTTGGGATATACAACTGGCGTGACCTCACAAATGATAGCGGCAACCGGTGAAATTTCGTATACTCGGCCCAAACCGACCCGCGGTTGTAGTGCCAAAGGAAAAGAGAATTTCGATGTTGAGCTGGTGGGTGGACGTTCTGGAAGAACTCTTGAACAATCGCTCGAGAAATTGCTGAAAAATTCAGTTTATTTAATGCGACCATTCACAACATGAAATGTCTAGGATTAATATCGAAGTTTGACATATGGGTTCCTCGTGTTCTTAAAGCACGAAATTTGCTTCGTCGAATTAACGACTGTGATTTGCTTATCAAACGTCAAATTAGTGTTCCAACAAAAGTGGGTTATTTGCAAGAATGTAAGCCGCAAAAGATTATGGCATAAAAAGCATGAACCAGCTCAAACCCCTTCGAGGGACGATAGTCACCAAAAAAAGGTTATGTTGCCTGTTTAGTGAGATTTCAAAAGGGATTGTTTATTTTGTCAGACAATACAATGATCGATTCAGAAGAGTATTGTGCTCAGCTGGACAAATTGAGTGAGGCACTCAAACAGAAGATGCCAAAATTGATCACTAAAAATGTGTAGTGTTTCAGCAGGATAATGTGAGACACCACACAAGATTGATACAAGTCTTGCATTTCAAATAATGTCAAAAAATAAGGTCATGGGGAATAAAAGTCGATACGCTAAAAGTCAAAAATCATCGTTATTGTATTTAAATAAAGATGCTTTAGCCCAAATGTTGCTTTAAATAGTCAATCATTTTTGATGTAATGCGATTTTACACAAATAGATTATAGCACCTGTTCCCAATTTTTTTTTTAAATATTTAATTATTTTAATTTTTTATATTGCCACTCTTTATCGTCAAATTATCACTTTCTACCTTCGGTTCTAAACGAAACAGGTGTCTCTTAGCGGAACAAGTAAAGTCATAGAGAGGAGATGAGTAAAGTAGTGGCTTTGGCGAATTTGGCGATAGGCTCTCTGTATAGTAGTTGAGGAGCTCTGCCATCTCATTAGTGCTAATACAGTAATTTACCGCAAAATATGTTTTTCACCTCTTTCGTTGTTGTCGTTCCCAATAATGTGAACACGTGGTAAGTTTTCTACGATCAGATGTTCCTCACTCAAATAGTCCGGGTAAAAATTTTTAAATGAAGGGTTGCCTTTTATATTTCGTGATTTGGCAACCCCGGTGTTGCAATCTGGAAACTCACAAGTTTTTCGCAAAATCTGAAATTTTTAATGTCACACTTACTCAGAACCTTTCGGCATACAAGCGCTATTTGTGTTGTTTACAGTAACTTAAAATATTCATTTCGGTAAAAAATGGAATTAAAATCAGTTATTTTTCCGGAAACTATTGATTCTGTGCGCCAAGTGATATTGCAAGATCGTCATGCGGGCATTAATGGGACTACCATACATCTAATATTGCAAGACCATTTATTTCCAAAACAATTTTTTTCAGGTGCATCCCACACAATTTGTCGATCACTCAAAAATAGGCTCGTATAGTTTGGTCGAGAGAAATTGGAAAAAAATTCGATGGCGGTACTACGAAACAAACCCGGATGTAAACAACAGCCAACAGTATGGGCGTTTTCAGTTAAGCCGAATGTAATAAAAGTTGTTCGGTCATATGGTTGCCTGTTTTTCGGAAAAACTGGACATATTGCAACCATACCGCTGGGACAAAGCAGAGAAATAAGTTCCAAGTGGTATACAATCATTTTCTTATCGGTGGTCTTTCAAAAAATCGCGAATGCTAATTGCCGAAGACGGATCACTCTTCACCACGGCAATGAGAGATATGATCTCTACTGAAATAGTTGCATTTTTGAGCACTCAAAACATTAATGTGATGAGTCATCCACAGGATTGTTTTGAGTTAGCACCGAACATCTTTTTTTTCTTCAAGTATGAAAAAACAAACTAAGAAGTTAACGTTTTATGACACCTGAAGAGGCGGTTGGTACGATCAGAACGCATGTTTTTGAGGAACCTCAATCAAAGTAGGAAAAATTATCCGATAATTGATTCAAAGACAAACAAAAGTATATACAGTGGCTGACAGAAGTATTTTGCATAACTCTTACCATTACGTTGATAGAATCAATTCCAAGACGTTTAGAAGCTGCCTGTAAAAATAATGGCTTTCATACGAAATACTAAATAATTTCTACGTATGTTCCCTTATGACTACTACTCAAAAGCAAAATACCTTTGTGAGTTAAAAATTCTGAATACTTTTAGATTTTGTTAAGTTTTTAATGAAAAATTAAGTAGGTGTTAGGTTTATATAATGAATTATTGAACTGTAAACAATTTATTTTATTAACTTGATTGAAAAGTATATTAAAAATGATTTAAAAAACAAAAACACGAAGTTTTTATTAATAATTTTCAAATGCAAAATTGTGATCCACTGTATGTAGATCTTAATGGAGAACATTTTAATTTTTGATATTTAATATTTATTTTTGTTATTTAACATTGAAAGGAAAACCTCGTATCGAACATTATTAAATAGAGTGCGCAACCACTTATACTTGGTCAATCAATCAATATTTATTTTTTAGGCATTCAAACCAAAGATTTTTTCATTGTACTTTGTTTCGTTGGGCGCTTAAAATTAACCTTTTTAAAGGAATATCATTGTGAACTATTTATAGACTCTTTCACACAAAATTAATACCTGAAGGAATAACTTAAAGATACTATATATTTCTTCGTAGTTGCCACATCGCTGAATTCCTGTGACAAAAACAAAAAGTTAAGAAATGCGAAATTCTAAATTTTTATTATTTTATTTGCAAGCAAATGCCAAATGCTGTCATAACAAAATCGCTGTTGAGGCTTTATGCACAGAAACAAGTTAGCTGCTGGACGAAATTTCACAATTTATATGCATTAATGCGAAGAAAATTACAAAATGTTTGTTTTCAATTTCGGCGCTCAACTAATGCGGCATTCAAAAATCCAAGCACGTGCCACCACAATGGCGCTGGTGCACAGTCACGCAGACACACGTACGAGAACACGAACAATGAACTGCCCAAAACATTAGGTGGTGCCCACACAGACCCACAACCCCATACACACATACTTATATATAGACGTCCAAAGAAGCATATTTCTTCATCAACAACTATGTCCGCAGTAATTATTGCATTTTATAACTCATACCGTTACTCGAAGTGTGATAGCAAAACATATTATCCACAGAATAAATCAGAACAAAAAATCCTTAGTTATCACAACGAAAGAGCTTCATGCTTTGCGCTTTCAGCGCCTGGTGTGTCTGCTGATGATCCTCTTACATCGTCATTTATTTTTATTAATGCTACTAGCTGGCGCTGAGCAGCGGGAAAAAATTAAAATTAAATAACTGACATTCGATGCCGCTCCAATGGCTCGTCAGTCCTGCCGACTTTGTACGTGGGCCACCAGCTGATGCACAAAACGCAGAGCTACTGGGAAACGAGCCAGCAGGAGGTCGCTAGTTCAGTGAAAGTACACACATACGAGCGCGGCTAGGTAAGTACTTAGGCTTGCTTGGGAGTCAGCAGGTGGCGGATATTTGAAAGGCCTCCAGATATGAAGGTTAACTGCGAATAACCAATAAGCAGTCCCCGACCAAAGCAGCAGAGATGAAGGATATAGCTTATAAGGCTATATCTACTTGAAGAAGTCTCTGTGATAGCGCGAACCCGCGCCTCCCATAACTAAGTGTCAAAAAAAGAAAAAATCTCGGGAGTGTCGGACTCAGATTAAGGGGCTTACTAGGCAGCGTCTGTCGCCAGATCAGAAGCGGCTGAGCTAACCAACAATAAAACGGAAATTGCAAAATTCTTACAAAACGGATACCAGATTCTAAGCCCAGTAAGACTCTGGTGAAAACCTACTGCAAACGGTTTTCGGAATTTATACATTGGAGAGCGGTAGTAAACTATTAAGTCTGATACGGCACTAAGCGTGGGCACCCATAAGGACCTACGTCAACCCTTGTATATAAAAAAAACCAGAACCAAAGATACCAAAATGGAAGCTGAAGCGCTCAGAAGCTCTAGCGATTTCGAAGACTAGCGACATATCTTACGCAGATATGCTGAAGGAAAATGAAATCAGACTCTGGACTTCAAGATCTTTGCGACAGCTTGAGCACTGTGACATGTCTATTTGATATATTAAGCGTGAAACAGCTTTCGGCGCGATTAATCATCACGTTTGATCACTTCACATCAGTATTTGACTCTGTCAACACGCACTCTGGATGAGTTCAGCGTTGTTTCATGACCGTCGACGAAGCATTAAGAAACAGTCCAAGCAGCAAACTTCCCTCATCAAAGCTCGTTTTCTTTCCAAACTTGAAAAATTTACTTGCGGAAAGGCCTAGTTTTCAATCTTCAGAAGAAGTATAATTTCGATCTGCTAAGTTGGTGCATCTAGCAAAAAAAGACGTTGTTAAGGTTACGAAGGTCGAAAGCCTCATCTTCGCAGCAACGGCAACGAAGGATTCCACATTCATTCCCACGGCAGTCAGATCTACGTCACCGGAACAGACATGGATTCCGGGGTGAACTCGGAAGATTTCTGCCGCTACAACAACAACAACTACAAGAATTCCACTAGAACAACTGTGAACGCTGGTTCTTTGGGATCCTCAAAGATTTGGAACATCTGACCCTCATAGATCGGCAAGCCGCCTACTGAAACATGGTTAAAGCGTTATATATTTAAAATATGTTTGATTTCGTAGATTTTCTTAATGTTGTCTGTAGATTCGAAGCATACTATAAACATATTTAACGGATTTTTTGTTTTATATTGAAGTTTGTTTAAGATCTTCGTAACTTTAAACCCTTGCGTTTGAAGATCTGTGACAATACTTTCAGGCTCACATGAGTGATGAAGGTCTTTTACCTTGGTGGTCTTTACAGCCACTTCAACATGTTCGCCGGTTGGGGGAGTAAGTCTCTAGATGATTCCACCCTGCCTTCTTCCATACAGCCTTAGCAATTTGCATTCGACAAGCGTCCAATGGGGACACCAACCTTAGCGTAAGCAAGTAGTTCAGAGGATTTGCTGCGTTCTACTTGAGCAAAGAATAATCTCGCAGTGACGTCACAAGTCGTTTTGATTGGTGACCAGCACTTGTCAAATTCATGGAAGGTCAGTAGATCTGGTAAAGCGCAAATGTTAAAGAAAAAATCTCGGTTTTCCAAAAAATTCTGCTGTTTGATTTTAGTCTTAAGTAACTTTCGGTAGGCACTCGTACCTACGCTGCATACATACACAAGTTCCTCATATGTGTGCGTATATGTTGGCATGTGACGAGGGTGGCGAACATGACCAATATGTGTTTGCCATAAAATTTTACCCGCTGACTTTGCTGTGTCGCTATTTTTATATATTTTTCATTTCCCTTTAATATCTTCATCCTTTTTTCCTCATATTAAGCGCTCTTATTTTGTTTCATGTCCGTCGACTGACAGCTCGTTAAAATTTAAATGTGCTTACACGCATCTACTTGGCGCGCTGTGTCCGTAAGGCTCCGGTATTGTAAATAAAAGTCGGCTACAAAAGCTGCAAAAAAGACGTTGCGGCAAGTATAACGCGCACAAAACCGTTATACCACCATTTGATTGCGCACATGTCACCATAAAGTGCAGCAATTTCTGTTTTAAAGACCGATTTCAAAGCCACATATGTGATGCCACAGCTGCCTGATTGAGTTGACATAGGAGCTGGTGATTCTACGCGGTTACGCCTTATTTGCCAAAGCGGTTTTCCTCGACATCAATGCCAAACAGTCTATTGTATCGGGTGATTTTTTTGAGGTTAGGATTTTCATGCATTAGTATTTGACAGATCACGTGGGATTTCAGACATGGTGTCAAAGAGAAAGATGCTCAGTATGCTTTGACATTTCATCATGAATAGACTTACTAACGAGCAACGCTTGCAAATCATTGAATTTTATTACCAAAATCAGTGTTCGGTTCGAAATGTGTTTCGCGCTTTACGTCCGATTTATGGTCTACATAATCGACCAAGTGAGCAAACAATTAATGCGATTGTGACCAAGTTTCGCACTCAGTTTACTTTATTGGACATTAAACCAACCACACGAATGCGTACAATGCATCCCGAAAAATGCACTGTTTGGTGTGGTTTGTACGCTGGTGGAATCATTGGACCGTATTTTTTCAAAGATGCTGTTGGACGCAACGTTACGGTGAATGGCGATCGCTATCGTTCGATGCTAACAAACTTTTTGTTGCCAAAAATGGAAGAACTGAACTTGGTTGACATGTGGTTTCAACAAGATGGCGCTACATGCCACACAGCTCGCGATTCTATGGCCATTTTGAGGGAAAACTTCGGAGAACAATTCATCTCAAGAAATGGACCCGTAAGTTGGCCACCAAGATCATGCGATTTAACGCCTTTAGACTATTTTTTGTGGGGCTACGTCAAGTCTAAAGTCTACAGAAATAAGCCAGCAACTATTCCAGCTTTGGAAGACAACATTTCCGAAGAAATTCGGGCTATTCCGGCCGAAATGCTCGAAAAAGTTGCCCAAAATTGGACTTTCCGAATGGACCACCTAAGACGCAGCCGCGGTCAACATTTAAATGAAATTATCTTCAAAAAGTAAATGTCATGAACCAATCTAACGTTTCAAATAAAGAACCGATGAGATTTTGCAAATTTTATGCGTTTTTTTTTAAAAAAAAGTTATCAAGCTCTTAAAAAATCACCCGATATATACAAATATTTGCTTTCAGGCCAATTTTCTATGTTGTTGCAGGCGTTCCCAAATATTTTAACAATTTTGTTAGCGTAAATCTTTAATGTTCGAAATTTTTGTAATTTAGCCGATGGTTTTGTAGAAGCTGTGTGCTTTTATGGTAGTATTTCTGCCTTTGCTAGGAGGTCTAATGACTCGTAATTTATAACATAATTTTTTTGCGATGCAGTGGTGACTCACGGTGTACGTACGAATGAACACAAGAATAAAGAATTTCATTGATATCCCAAAACCAAACTCGTTGTTGGATCGTAAGTATATCTTTTCATTATAAAATTGCAAACCTTACTGAAGAGAACTGTCAAGGTTGAAAAACTGATTACTTGAAAGTTGGTTGAGAAGAAGCATAAACCGCAAAGTAAAGGATGAATCTGTTTTTGAAGGGATTAGTAAAGTTTCTTGACAACTTTCTAATAATCTTGTTCATCAAGTCAACAGTCGGCTGGCAATGATAGCGCACGCGTCACAAGTTAGTGAAAACAATAGCAAAGATTCATCGATTGGATTTCGAATTACTTCCTCATCGGTCTATCATCTATGAAGGCAGCTATGTTGAATAAAACCAGGAATCTTGCCAAAACAATGTACTTTGCTATGGTAGGCCGGGGACCTTTCAATTAACCTGTTATATGCCATAAAAATGACCAAAATAACGAAATAGAATATAGGCAAAAGTGTCGACTAATTCTAACACAAAACGGTGTCCTAAGTTTATGTATTCATAACTCCTTTCGATATCTTTATGAATATTTAAGTTATCTTTTATAACGTGAGGTCCTTATAAGAATCTAGTATATTACCACGTTAGCCTACTTATTTAAATGCTTGTTTAGTATTCTAAATGAATCAAATCAAGAAACATTTTTCAGGTATTTCAATTGAAGTTGGGAGGATTGTCGTTAATTATTATGCCAGATATGAATACGATCTGTTAACCAGCTTGTTTACAGCTGCTTAAGTCGGTACATTTGTAACCAAATTTGGTGTGCAGAATCGTTGCGGCTGTTGGAAAAGGCTAACGATGAATCAGTTTTATCACAAACTCAAGCATACGAGGCGTACAAAGCCTTCAAATACGGTCGAGCGATCGTCGAAAACATGCCTCGTTCAGGCGACCTTCCACCTCTTCAACTGATGAAAATATTAAAAAAGTTAAGAATATGGTACTTTAAAATCATCAGGCAAGTGATAGAGAGATGGCAAGAGAGCCCGACATCTGTCGCGAGTCCATTCAAATGTTTTTGGTGGATATTTTGGGTATGAAACGCGTTCTTGCTCAACTCGTCTCAATAAAGCTGAACTTTTTCCAAAAAAGGTACTGTCAGCAGGTTTCTTTGGACATCCCACATTCATGGATATCATCATAAGCGCCGTTGAAACATAGGTTTATGAGCTCGACATGCAAACAAGTCAACAATCATTGGAATGGAGGAAAAAAACGATAAGTAATAAAAAAAAACCCACGCTAAAGCCTCTTAAAAATCAAGGTGATGCTCATTGTTTTTTTACGATATTAGTGGTTTGGTGCAACTGTAATTTCTTCCGGAGGGACAGACAGATAAGGAGTTATTTAGCCGTATTGATTTACGTGAGAACATCCGTCGAAAACGGCCGGAATTGTTGAAGAACACTTCATGGATTTTACACGATGATAATGCGCCATCGCATCGTTTGTGCCCGAATTTAAAGCCAAAAATGCAATAAATACTATCGATCAACCGCCGTATTCACCAAATTTGGCTCCGTGTGATATTTTCTTGTTCCCCAAACTGAAATTGCCACAGCGAGGAATTCGTTTTGAGTCGGTCGAAGAGATGAAACAAAATTCACTGTTGGAGCTGAAGACCATCCCAAAAAGTGCTAATGAAAAGTGTTTCGAGAACTGGAAAATTCGTTGGCACAAGTTTATTACATTTGGTGGAGACTACTGGGAAGACGGCAAAATAAATATTGATACAGAATTAAATATTCTGCATTTTATTTACAATTATTGTCTTTTATTGTACTGTCAGCTGTATACCTTGCCAAATAAATTTCTCATACAAACGTCTCTTTCCAGAAAATATTTATATATATATTATATCAACTGCATTTTTGAAGAAAAATATTTAAAACAAATTAACGAAAATTCGCAAAATGCTTCGCCAGTAATATATTGTAATTTTCGAGTATACCTGAAACTCAGTGAACCGAAAATAATATGCCATCAGCATATAACAATTTTACGCAAAATATTGAACAACACTGACCCGAAAACCCCAAATTAAAAACAACAAAAAATCATAAATTTTCATAACCTCCCAGCGACCCTAAAGTAAATGAAGATTTATCTCGCTCGTGTCCTACAATATGTACAACAACGATACCTTTGTAAAATCACACACAAATATACACTTACGCACACATACGCACTTAAATAAATATATAATATAAATATGTTGGTTTGTATACTATATGTGTGCGAAATATTCTTTTCAACCGAGAATTCATTTTGTGCAAATTTATATTGAAACCAATAAATCTCTTTAACCTCTGAGCTTTTCACTCGCACAGCGAATTTTGCCTGCTTTGTCAAACCTGCTGTTAAGCGTAGTTTGCAAAGCAAATAGAACCCTTCAACAGTTCGGTAAATTCTGTGATATTTATTCAGTGTCGTCCTTCGCACGACCCCTTTTTTGTGTTCTTTGCTTATACTTTTATTGTGCCGATATTAGATGGCAGAAATTATATTGTGTTAATAATTACACAAACTGGTAGTTGAAGAGATAATTTAAGCAATCTGAATTAATTTTGTAATATTTAAATGTCTGTAAAAAATTTTCTCTTCAATCATTCTTTTTCTGCCAATTACGTTTTTTGCTTTATTGCTTTATTCGAAGATCTTGAAATTTTAATATCATCTCCATACAACAGATACGTTTTATAAAAATCTTGTTTAGCCCAGAAATATGCTTAAAAAATATAAGCTCGACTAAAACTTTCGATCAAATCCTTGGTATAGAATGTCTCTAGTGTTGGCTACGTAAAATAAAAACAAAAAAATCTATTTTTTTAACTGTAAAGGTACACGATTCCACTTACAGCAGTTGCTCCTGGAAAGCCAATATCAATTGTATTTGTGTCCCTCAAATAGCTTCTCTTAAAACCTTAACGTCAAGACGCATACCTTGTATGGAAAGTTAACCTCAATCAAATATCTATAATTTCTTCTATTTCCAATTAATATCATCACTGTTCCGTATTGAATATAAAAAAATTTTCATTCAAAATTTAATTTGCTTTGCAATTATTCAGTGATAACAAATGAGGTGAAATATTCTACTTCTCAACAGCATTAAATAGCCACTAAGCCATGATTGAAATCTATTCAAAATCATAATATTTATGATGAACAATACTTGCTATTACAACACATAATACAACAAAAGATCAATTATACAGTTATATAGTATAACTGCCATTAATAATGTTTGTATTTGGAATTTCAGCCAAATTGATGCCTCAAATTAATTACGCTATTATCTAAGGGAATATTATGATAATTGTGCCATTAAAATACATTCATGGCTATTCAAAAACGAGATTAATGATTCATGTGGAATTTCTTTAGAATTCTCACAATATCCCAGCGGACCATTTATAGAGCATTTATGATTACTAATAGTTTATGTATAGCTAGTGCAATTCTCAAATAATCCACAACGTCGAAAGCAATAGCAGTCAAGTCCAATAGAATGCCATTCCATTAGCGACTGATGTAATGCTTCGCAAATGTTTTACGAATAGTACTCTAATATGAGTAGCATGGGAAAGAGCAAAGTTTTCTAATTATGTTTTAATCGATACCTAATTTTTGTGTTTGTTGGGAATTTTATCGAATAACAATTGTGTAGATTTGCTTTTGCTTATGCAAATATACAAACAAATATTCATATTTCAATTAATTCCAACTACTTGTAGTGCTTATTATTTGTAGATAGGTATGTGTATATTAATTAAAACTTGTTGTTGGACCAGATTGTTTTGTCTCGCCACAAGTTGTGATATCATTGCAGAATTATTATGCATGGGAAAAGTTATTTATTGTTAATAAACTCGCAATTATTGCCATAAGTTTAGAAGTATACTTCAAATAAAGTATTAGAAACGAATTCAGCTAAATTTATGGAAATTGGTGCAAATATGTTTAATATACACTCCAAATATCTTTAAGCATTAAAGCAGTGTACATAAATGGGCTTGTCTCAAAATAAAATCAAACACTTTTAACAATATCTCGATACCTAATTGTTTGTGAGGTACCTTAATGAAACCCAGGTAGTAGTCTTGTAGTATTATGGTCAATACTAACCCAAGTCCCATCTACTACAAATAATAATTTTCGTTTTTCTATGTGTTATACGTAGATATACATATATATAGCATAGATAAAAATTGCTTGAATTTCAATCCTCTTGTTGCCTTTTACACCTTAAGGGATAGTCTCAGTATGATCTTCCGAAAATTCACGGTTTTTTACGATTTGTTTTTAATGTTGGAATTAACTGATCAGTCCGATTTATTTTTTTATAAATAAATACATTAATGACGAATAAAAAAAATGTTATTTTTATTTACTAGTTGTATAATATTTAGATAAATTGTTGAAATGATACGTAAACAAGGTAAAGGAAAATTTCAAAGATTATAAAGTGATTAGAAGCAGTTGAAGTCGCTATCGTGCTATGGAAGCTCTTTTATTATTTTGAAATTTGACAAATTGGCGGCGGTTTAAACAATAAGTATGGAAATTTACCCTTTTTCCCACAGTTTTTCGTAAAAAAAAGAAAAATTCCACATCAAAAATGAAAGCGGGAATGACGTTAAAATTTTTTTCTCCAAATTATAACTAGATATCTTCAAAACTCTTCCTCTGAGAGTGGAAACCGTTTTGAAAAACACCATTCTGTGAAAAACGCTTTAAAGATTGGAGTCGCTATGTTGCACACTCTGTTGCCTTTCTACAAGAAACGGTGTAGTGACCATAATAATTTGAATTTCGATTTCAAAATTTGAGAGAATGTTTATTATAGTGTGTACTATCCGATAACCGATCGAACATTTCACACTGGGACGATCTCTTAAAGCATTGATTCCTGCAAGATGAAAGAGTATAAAATAAGCGGTTACACCCCAACTTTGCTCTTCCTCACTTGTTCTGTTTTTGGTAAAAAATTTTAATAATAAATATTTCTTACTTAAGGGTAATCATGAACTTCAAACATAAAAATCAATCATTCAATTATGAAAATGAGTCTTAAAACCCTTAACATATTGTAAACCATTGAGATTTATTCTAAACCGACAATACAATACTAAATAATAAGGACGTTGTAAACTAGTTGTCAGTAAAAATCGTCTTCAATATCTACGTAGTAATATTCAAGGATTCACAACATATAAATATTCGGCATATAAATACATATGATACCTTGAAATGGATTCGACGGATGCCACTACTCTGTAACTGCACGAAATCTAGATTTCCCGCATCAGCGAAATGATGGCGTTAAAAATTTAAATGTCAGCAACAACCCCGGCCACTCTTTTTCAAGAAACCGATTATCCATTACATAAGTTGAAAACAGCTAAAACTCTCTAATCAACTTCTCTTGAAGTTGATACTTCGTATACTTGGATTGAAGTTATCTTACAGTTAGACGTTGATGCGATGACAATGCTAAAACCCTGCTTAAAACAGAGGCGCGAAGTTTTTCGGCTGGAGTTTCGACTATAATGCACTGAATGTTGTCTTCGAGCTCCTCGAGCATTGTTGGTCGATTGGCGCCAGCGTTTGATTTATCATACACTTAGAGAAAAGGATCTAGAATCGTTAAATCGCGTAATCTTGGCGGCTATTTGACTGGGTCATTCCTCGAAATTAACGACTCGCTAAACTTTGTACGCAATGTATCCATGTTTAGATGTAAAACATGAGGCGGCACACAGTCCTGCTGGAAACAGAGATCGTGCAAATCGATTTCATCGAATTTTGAAAAAAGTAGTAGGTAAACATTATAATATAAAACTCGCTATTGCTGGTAACGGCATGTCCAGCCTCATTTCGAAGGCACTAAGCCCGGTAATTTTTTGGAATGCAGTTGCGTTTCTTAAACCACACGAGAACTTGTCTCACCCCAGAAATGGAACTCATATGAGAAGATGATTTTTCGATGCACGTGAAGTGAATTTGTGAACTTTTTGGAGAACGTGATTTTGCATAATAACCTCGTACAAGTTCTAAGCGTTGTACCAAAGTGAAACGATACATGATGAAATAGCAAACCTTACTGAGCACCACAAGACGCTACATGGCCACCACGAGCTGTAAAACTTACGTCATCCCTATTGGTAGACGCTGTACATAAGAAGACCCAGAAAATAATATTCAGAATACACTAGTCGCGTGAGCTACAGAAGGTCATTTAAATAGTAGTAACAACTTGAAAAGTCTTGAGAGCTAAAACATGATTTATTTTGTATGATGTGATGCGTTGTTTTGCCAATAAAGTACGATGTTCATTTCTTGATATATCGTGTCAAAACGCATCGTTTTATTTATATTTGTTGCTTAAAAAGTAACACAGCGGCTTCGTGTCTTGTCCTCTATGACCTCTGTAACACTCACATTTGACATTTCATCTGTTTCTAATCACGCTCACAAATCCTATTTACTTTCGTATGTTCATGACGAAAAGTCATTCATATGCATGTCACACAAAACATTGACGAAGTACAAATCTAGTTAAATAAGTAAGGGGAGACGTGGAAAAACTTTCATTTTGTTAATAAAAACTTTTGCCTAACAAACCAATAAATTGGATTAACACTTATAAGTCAAACGAATATGTCAAAAGCAAACAAAAGGTTCGAAACTTTTGGAACCGCAACACTGAAAGTGAAGCTAGATTAACAATAAGAAGAGGACGAAAGGGGCAGATGTTATTTAATTGAAGGCTGTAACTAGGAAATGTACGTAATTAAATTAATACTAATTTATTTGGTAATTCATTCATTTGTTTTGAAGGCCAAGGTAAATTTTGCAAATGAATGTTCTTGCTAAGGTAACTGAGAGTTTGTTAAAGTTGCGCGAATTTTTTTTCTATTTAAAAGAGCTTCTTATAATAGCCTTTTTATACTATTTGTGCTATAAAGATAGGCGTGACTTCGCTCGTTAAAGATTAAATATCAACTGAACCAATTGGCAGTCTTTACGACAGCGCACCAGCCGTCCTTCCTTTTAGGTGTTTGGCGCAGAACCTTTCTCTCAAAAATTTTTAATACCGACTCATCAGATGATGTCATTGTCCATGCCTCTGCACTATAAAACAAAACAAGGATGATGAGTGACTTATAGAAATTGGTCTTTTTTCTTCTAGAGCAGCCATGTCTAGAAGTTCACGCCAGTGAGGGAAGTTCTATGAGCGCCATTCACTTGGAAGTGGCCAGAAACGATTCTTTTACATATGGCTCAAGCAGTTCATGACATCCGCCAAAAATCTTCTGGGTAAACAAGAAATATCTATTTGAAGGCAAGTTAAAGTGAGAAGGCGAAACATCCCCTCCCCAGTTTTGTGCGCTAAGTTTCGGACACGCCACGTAAAAAACCACCCACAATGAAACGATCAAAACAGCCGCGAAGACAGATAATAACTACTTTCTTTAAAATTCTGAACTTGAACAATATCTTATTTGACGCATTTTGGCTCACAATAGCTGTAGCTGACTGTGACTCTGTTATGCTGTTGAACGAGACATTATCGAATATGAAAGTTAAGCACTTTACTGAACCTAATACAATATTAAGCTGACTTCGTATCAAAAAGTGGAGCTTGGTCCATTCTAGTCCACACCAAATTGTAGTAATTTCAATTTCACTGTATTAAACTTACACGACTTGGAACTCACCGTTAGGATCATGAATATTTTTGAAACAGAAACTTGCAATTCTGAGTTTTAGAAATTTCCCCTTTGAATGACCTGTAGCTTTTGTCATATAATACAGACGTTTAGTGCCTAAATATGACCATATTATTAACGTTCAAAAACTATTTAATAAATTTACGGGTCCCACGTTGTGTAAATATGAGGATGTAACCTCGAGGTTAGTATGGAAAATTAGGATCTAAAATTTTTTTTTGTTCGAAAAATTTTGTAATTTTTATGACTCTTCTCTAGTATCATTCTCTCAATAAAGCAAATAATAAATTTAAAATCATCTCTCGGTATATTTTGTGTTGTATGACTATAAGAAGTAGTTTCAGGACGAATTATATAATTTTCGTGTAATGTCTTCTTAGAAAGTGTTTTTTTTTTAATACAAGTTGTGATAGATAAGCCCACATATACATTATCCTTTCGAGCCCTGGCGTACTTAAAGAAGATGACCATCGCATATAATTGTCATAATTATCACAACATTCTTTCTGTGTTTGCCAAAATGATTTTGACCGAATACTAATTCATGATATGTTGTTTACCAAACGAAACTTGCGGCGCATAAAATTTTAAAGGATTAGGGGCGTTAAGGTCCACCTGCGCTTAACGCCTTTAAAAAATCTTTATCATCTCAATTTTAAGTGAAAATATTCATAATTATATAAATGCAATTCTACGGCAGTCATTAAAAATCATTAGCAAGACCTTGGCAAGCTTTTGTCATATGAATAAATAAACACACAAAAACCCTTAGAAAATGTATATACCTGTGAAGGTCAAGTAGCCTACCTGTTAAAGTGTAAATCCAACTATAAAAGCAAGAACCTCGCAAAGCACTCCTCAGTACGTCATCAGCTTACGCCATCAGCAAACGTCATCAGCTATTGTCAACACTTACGGAAGAGAAAGCAAATCATGTCGAAATTCATGGCTAAGGTTATCGAAAAAATTAAGCGGGATCGCTTTACTCCAATAGAAAACAACAAAACCATTAAGATCAATGAGAAAATCTTACGGCGAGTTCACCTCAACGAATGCGTAAAATATATCAGTCAAGTGAACGAAATTAACTACAGGATAAAATTCAACGCCGACGATTTAACACTGCCGAACATAATGCGCTGCGTTGACATGGCGCTGGCACAGCAAAACCAGCCAAAACGTTCACTGAAACGAGTGCGTCGCCAACTCTTTCGTGAAACGAAACAGCAGAATAGGAAATCCTTACAGCCACGCAAGCGGACGGGCAATGAAGAATTGCTGAACGTTAAATTCAACACAAAAACCAAAAGAGCTCTGCATAAAGTACGACGTGGATATCTAAATGAGGCACGTAGAAAAGTCGAACACGAAATGTGCGTAAAGAAAAATATTTTCGAAGGGATGAAACCGCGATTTTATTATATGACAAAAGAATGGATGAGCAAAGCAATGCACTCAGAACAACTGACCAGTATTTTGGACTCACATATATGATAATTACACACCGCCAGTTTTAAGTATATCCATGTTCGTTGGTCTGTAGGTCCGTCTGTATATACGCGAATAAGTGTCTCAGTTCTTAAGATATCGATCTGAAATTTAGTACAAGTCCTTTTCTCATCAAGAAGCTGCTCAATTGTCGGAACCGTCGATATCGGGCAACTACAGCATACAGCTGTGTAAACCCCTGACCGATTACGTCTTCAGATTCGGATATACACACATACATACATATGTAGTGGCTATTAAAAATGCTTCTGTGAGAGGTATTATAGCTTCGGTGCAGCCGCAGGAAACGTGTTTTCATGTTTTCTAAATATTAGTAATAAATTGATTGTTATAAAAAATCAAATCGAGAAGAATAGAATTATTTTTTAGTATGTTGTTGTAACAAGAGTAAATATTTTTTTATTTGAAATTAAAAATCAATGGCAAATTTATATAATATTAATCTCCGGAAATTTTTCACTCGAAGGTGTGCCTACTACTTATTAATTTCGATGCTAATAATCCTGCTTTACACATAAATAAATGTATACAAAAAATATGGAAATTGTAAATAAAACGCAAGATATTTTATTATCCATCAATATTTATTTTGTCGCCTTCAAAGTAATCCCCACCAGATTTATTACCCTTGTGTCAACGATTTTTCCTCAAAACCCTTTTCGATTACATCCGAAATTAGCCCTTTTTACTTGTTAATTATAAGTAAGTACATAAGTACATATGTATGTACATATGATTTTATTCATGCAATTATACAAACACAAATATGTATTTCTACATTTATATATATGTATAACATACATACATTCAAGTTTCAATATAAGAAGGATGTACATACTTATGTACGTACATGGTATGTGCTTACCCTTACCTTTTATTTCTTGGAAATATTTAATTATTTCGATAAAACACACATTTGTATGTACGTCGGATATTTGAAACGCTACGATCGAACAATAAAAACAATTAAATATCACCAATATTGATAAATTTCACACTAAACTTAGATTTACTACAATATACACATAATACATATTTGCTGCATTCCTAACACGCAGTTGAGAACCTTCTAGTAAAGCACATTTTCCACACGCGCATGCTGAAACATGTTTGCCAAACCAACACATTGTGCACTTTTTCGCCAAATCGCGTTTGCACACTTTCACTATAATTAATTAACACACACTTTTCACTTAACACACATAACATTCACAAATTCAAATGATTCTAAAATAATACTCAAGGAACTACACTAAATGATTAATTTATTACTTTTTCGCAAAACTTTTATCGTCATCACGTACCGACGCGCACTTACCGACACACGACTACCAAACAGTGAATGTTAACGAACACGAATGAAATTGTATTAACATTTGGTCATTCAGTTGCACTTAAAATTGTCTGCAGTGCTGCTCCCCTGATTCGTAATGAGGAGACAACAACTGTTTTGCTGTATGCGCAAATAGTAACATTTTAACATTAACAACAAAGCAGTGTAATTTCGTTTTAAATCGTTTAAAATCGTTTTACGTTACTGTTTTATGACAATCATGCTACTGTTGTGCATGCTGTAACGAAATTACAGCGCATCATTGGCGAGTTTGCTGTAACAATAAACGAAAGAATTACACTACTTTGTTGTTTGCCCGGGATTATAACAGCGATTCCATATAGTTTGTTAACATCAATGCTAATAAAAAGTGACTGCTTTGGTTTTATACTCTTTCAACACGTTGCTACAGAGTATAATAGTTTTTTTTTCACCTAACGGTTTAGGTATCTTCTAAAACTAATGGAAACAGGTATCTGAGAAATCTGAAATCTGGGTGACTGTCTGTCCGTCCGTTCGTGCAAGTTGTAACTTTAGTAAAAGTTGAGATATGTATGTATGATGATGATGAAACTCCACTCACTCTTCATATTATACCCTCCTCCTCTGTCAAAATGACTCACATAGACCCAGCACACCTAGATTAATGTGATTCCTATTCCGATAGATGGATATAAGAGCTTTATTTCTGCGTCTACACACTGTTGTTGTGATGTTGGTTCCATGAGGGGCTCGGGTGTTTCCGGCTCCATGTCGCACAATAGGCAATTTACGCTAAATGCTAGGCACTCTTAAGCGAATGTGACAAATAGCCATAACTTTTTTCTCGGTAGGTTGATTATGTTTTTAAACGTAGAGAGATTTGAAACACGCATTAGCAACTTGGAGCTTGGAGTTGTTGCTCTTCTTTTGTCAGCTCTTTCATGATATGAGGAGCAACCACAATACAGAGTTCCGCGCCAATCATTCGAAAGCCAGCCGCCGAGCAGGCAAGCTCCTCAGCCAGTCCATTCCCAGCAATACCCTTATGATCTGGGTACTTTGTGTTATGAGGACCATCAGAAATACAGGATTCCGGTCCTACAATTCGACTGGCAGCTGCAGGGCGGGCAAGCCCCTCAGCCTCTATATTGCCAGCAATACCCTTGTGATCTGGGTACGTCAGAAATCAGAGTCCTACCATTTCATCCACCAGTCAATTTCGGCTAAACCTTCGTGACCTAGCACACAGATAAGATCCACCACCTGATAGTCTATTCAGCCGTTCTATGCTCTCCTGCAGCAGTAGCGATTTAATCTCGTAAGTTGAGATCGCTTTAAGTGCTGTGTGGTTATCGCTGAGTATGGCGATACTTTTGTTGCAAAAGCTGCGTTGAAGTTTTAGCTCTAGACGCCGACTTATAGCAAAATCTTCTGCTTTGAAGATGACCGCAAAGCGTACGAAAAGTTTGGTCCTGCGACTTCTGCACCAGTTCCCACCATCGGTACTTTATTGTGCTATCTATTAGCAGTAAGTCACGCTTGGAATCATTCAATTCAGCCTTACTTCTAAAGGTAAATTTAAACTTTATTTTGGTAGTAATATCCCTTGTCGCGCCTTGAGCCGGTGGTGCTTCATCGCTTAGTGACATCATTTATTAGGCGAAAATACCCTTCCTTTGCCAAACCCTTCTGCTGCTTTTGAAGCATTGCATTGTATGTTTAGCTCTTTGATCGATAGCTACGTGAAGCGGTGCGAGTACCAGCATGACCTCCGGGTCATTATTTATAGAGTACTAAATTAATTAGCTTTTTTCTGCAATTTAAAATCTAACTAATATCGGAAGGGGAAATGTTAGTAATTGCAACATTCCAGGAACTATGTAAAAGGCCAATAATTGACTGTGGTGAAACGGTTAACGAATTTTCATGTTTGCATAATGTAGTTTGCGTATTTGAGTTATTTTCTCCCCTGATACATTCCAACTTCCGGCTGAATATTTTATCTGCAGCCACTCAAGGGCATGGCAATTATGCAAATAATCAATCACGCTTGTCACTCACTCAAAGCTCGTTAAAATTGCACTTCGAATTCCCCATACATTTTTAATAGCCGATGTCAATATAATATATTATGCATTTCATAATATTTGAGGGAGAATATAGATATTTCAGCAAATTTTAGAATTTAGGCTATGGCCAATGCGCGCTTTGACTCATATTTATAGTTAATGAGGTAGTTACGCATAGGTGTTGTTATTATTATTGCTTCTTGAATATATGCATAAATAATCTGAAAATGATAGTTTGCAATTAAATTCCTGAAAATTATACATATGTAAACAAGTAAGGAAGGGAAAAGTTCGGGTGTAACCCAACATTTTATAATCTTGCGATTTGTAGGCATCAAAGGGGGAAAAATCTTAAGATATCTTAAAACGTCAACCAGAGGATCGAAAGATAATCAATTTTATATATACATATATTATATATGAAGAATGGGGCAACGAGTAGAAGTTCACGCTAGTAAGGAAAATTCTCCGAGTGCCAGAAATGGTTCTTTTACATACGGCTCAAGCAGCTCACGATTTTCGGTCCTATCGGTAGCCAAAAAACATCCGTTTGAAGGCGAGCTAACGTTAGAAGGCAGAACATCCCACCCCAGGGCTGTGCGCTGGCTTTGGGACTCGCCACGTAATTACAACGATTTAAGGACTTGCTCCTGGAACGTCCGGTCCCTTAATTCGGAAGGTGCCGCTGCCCAGTTGGCTGATGTCCTCGTTAGAGTAAGGACTGACATCACCGCCGTCCAAGCAATGCGATGGACGGGACAAGTACTGACGCGAGTAGGTCCTTGTGGCATTTACTACAGTGGCCATATAAAGGAGGGCAAATTCGGTATGGGATTCGTGATGGGATAAGACTCCGGCCCCGGTGGATGAACGTCTAGCCACAATCCGCATCCAAGCGAGGTTCTTCAACATATCGCTGATTTGCGCCCACGCCCCGACGGAAGAGAAAGACGATATGATCAAAGATGTGTTCTATAGCGTTTCGAGCGCACCTTTGAGAACTGGCCCTGCCACGATGTCAAAATCGTGCTAGGCGACTTTAACGCCAGGATGCGCAAAGAAAATATCTTTGACATAACGGTCGGTAAATTTAGCCATAATGATGAAACATCTCCAAATGGGTTTAGGCTGATCGACTTCGCCGGGGCCCGAAATATGGTTATCTGTAGCACTAGATTCCAGCAAAAGAAAATTCATCAAGCTACCTGGCTGTCTCCGGATCGAAAAGTCACCAACCAGATCGATCATTTTATGATAAACGGAAGACACATGCGGCTTTAGACCTGGGAAATCAACAAATGACCAGATATTCACCATGCAAATGTTTGAAAAGACCCGTTAAAAGTGAATCGGCACTTCTTTTTCGATTTCTAAACCGCTTTTGACAGCTCGAAAAGGAGCTGACTTTATGCCCCCATGGCTGAATTTGGTATCCCCGCAGAACTAATATTGCTGCATAAGCTTTACATTGAACAACATCAGAAGCTCTAAGAGAAACAGGAAGAACCGTTCCGAACCGTTTGATAACGAACGAAGTTTCAGACAAGGAAACTCCCCATCGTATGATTTTGTCACACGATTACTGGAGAAAATAATGCGAGCTGCAGAGCTAAACAAAGTAGGTACAATCTTCTATAAGGGTGTACAGCTGCTAGCCTATGCCGATGTCAGCCTCGAAATCCAACGCAGAATAACTCTTACCAACAAAAGTTGCTTTAGACCGAGTAGGCAACTGATATGTAAAGTCCTCTCTCGACGAACAAAGACCAAACTCTACAAGTCACTCATTATGCCCGTCCTGCTATATGGTGCAGAGGCATGGACGATGACAACATCTGATGAGTCGGGGTACGACCAAGTTTACGGCAAGTATCGCATTCGATGGAACGATGAGCTGTACGAGTTTTACCACGACATTGACATCGTTCAGCGAATTGCGAAACAACGGCTATGCTGGGTAGGTCATGTCGTCCGAGTGAATGAAAACATTCCAGTTATGAAAGTATTCGACGCAGTACCCGCCGGGTGAAACATAAGAAGATGAAGACCCCCACTTAGTTGGAAAGATCAGGCGGAGAAAGACGGGGCTACACTTGGAATCTCCGATTAACGCCAAACAGCGAAATGGAGGAATGGCGCGCTGTTGTGAACTCGGCTACAGCCGCGTAAACGGAGTCTACGCCAATAAAAAAGAAAGAACTGATCATTATCCTATTGGTGTACACTCGGTAAGGTTATGAGTGATAGAAGAAGACGATGTAAAAGCATCTGAACCCTTGTTTTCCCGATTAGACCCTTGGATCTTTCTCCTTTATCTAAAGGTTCTATCTGAGCTGGTGGAAATATAAATTGAATACCTGAGCAGGTTTGTAATGGTTTCAGGACGTTTTGTCGACTAGAGAGCTATTTTGTTGACTTAACAAACAAATAAGCGTCTTTTGGCATCAACTATAAAACCTTTAGACGGCTTTATATTTATGTAATAATCTGGCAAACGATGCAGTTACAAAAATTCTTTCTAAACCTTCCATAAAAATACCAAAGAAACTACAACATAATTTAACTGGAAAGATAATTTTAGTAAAATGGTTAAAATTTTAGACAAAAAAGCTGTTTTCAGAAAAGAGATATGTAGCTGATATATTAACTGATATATTATCATATTATTTCCCCACAATCTCAGCTAACAACTTCTTAATATCTAATTAAATTAAACTCTCTGCGGAAACTTTAATCCCGACAATTGAAACCATATGATAAAGCGTCATTTACATTTCGTAATTACAATTTCCAAATAGTTAACTAACTAACATTGACATTTGAAAACGTCCGCTTGACAGCTGTAACTTAAAGCAATAATTATATTTTCTGAAGCCAACCAATTTCACTCTCGCACTCACAAACTGACAAGGGACGTGCAGAGAGCAAATGCAAGAATCAACGAGCGCCAACAATAGATAAATATGAGCAGAAATAACGGTACACACCAAACCGACATATTTCAAATACAAATACACCAAGTGTTCAACCTTTAAATGCCACAACGCAGCACCGCACTAATCCTGCCACGCAGTAGTCCGTGCCGTCACACACCCCTTCACCACACCAGCTTATTCACCGACGTTGTATAATTAATGCGAGAAATAAGCGTTGCACAGCAGAGAAATTATTCAAATGCTCTTTAAAATTTTAATTTAGCTTGCAGCATATTTCATGCATAGCTCCTCTCCGCCCCCTAGTGGATGCCGTGTGGTGTGTTCATCAGCCACCTTATCGCTTTTGGGCAAGTTGTTGTGTTCACATCATTTTTCATTCTCGAATTGCCGCAACTGCATTTCGCTGGCGCACAGCTTTCGTGTGAGTTTTCATTTAGTTGCCATAGTTTTAATTGGAAAACTGCGATGGCAATTTGATGGAACTAAAGTTATGTATAATTTGTGGAAGTAACGTAACGCCGCCGAATGATTGGATAACAGCGCAAAATGCCGCCTTTGACAAGAGTGTGAAATATTCATGCGCTTTTAATTCATCCATATATTAAAGGTCTCAAACAAATATGGTTTAACATTTGAAAACTCTAACATTTAAAACTTTTAACGTGTTCTTTCACTACCAAAAAATTTCGCCATCGATTAAGCGTCAGCGTACTGAATTGAAAAATTTAATTTCATTGAATAATAGCCTTATTATCATACGATCTGTTCGCTTTAGACGGTTAGTTGAAATTTTTACTCTTTATGGCCTTCTTTGCTTGATTTATTACTGGTAATGAAACAAATAATCGAGAGACGAAGAGACATAGAATAATAAAAATCAAGTTATTTCCTGAAACTTCATGAAAGCAACTAATAAAATGGCATTTTATTTTCTATAATAAAGTACCCTCGTTTCTGAATGAGCAGAGCTCCACCTAGGCCTAAATTATACGAAGTCGTAATATAACGGCATTTTTTTCAAATTATTATTTATAAATTTTCAAGATAAATAATATATAATTATATAGAGCTCACTTGATAGCAGTCTCTGGTGCATTGATCCAGTCGGGTACTCACCTAAAAATAAAGAAAAAACAAATATTAAAATTTTGTGTTATTATTACTTTTTTTTTATTTTAGTATGAGCAGCAAAAATTGTGTGTACAAATTATTGTAAAAATGCAACATTATTTTCAACTAAAAGGAAATGCAATAATAAAAAAATATTATTTGGCATAAAGTATGATAGAATCACGAAACTCATTATATGTACAAGTAGTAACGGGTTTTTCAATACGGATGCTACATATTTTTCCCGCTCTTTTAAAATTTTCTTCAGTAAGGTTTGCCATTTCATTATGGAAAGATATACGGTCCAACAGCGAATCGAAAATATTAAAATTTACTACCGAAATTCGGAGTCAGTGGCCTCAACTTTAAGAGCGCTACGTCCAATTTATGGCCGTCATAATCGTTCTGTCAGATCAACAATTGAGCGTCTAGTGGAAAATTTGAATCCACAGGCACAGTACAAAATGTTCCCGTTCCAGTGAGACAAAGAACTGCCTGTAGTGTCGAGAATATTGCTGCTGTTAGTGCATCAATTGAGGAAGACCCAAATCAGTCTCGCACACATCGTTTTCAAGCGTTGGTCACCTCTGTGTCGTCGTTGTGAAGAATTTTGCGAAAGGATCTTGACCTACATTCGTGCAAAATCAAATTGACGCATGAACTGAAGCCGCTTGACTACAGAATGTTCATTGAGCCGAGCAACAACTTGGAAATGATCCGGATTTTCATCGACAAAGCATCTTCAACCATAATGCTCATTTCTGGCTGAATGGCTTCGTCAATAAGCAAAATACGCGTTATTGGTTAGGCAGCAATTCACACGTACTACATGAGTCACCGTTGCATCCCGAATTACCGAAAATTACGGTTTGGTGCGGCTGATATGCCGGCGGCGTCATTGTGCCGTACTTCTTCCATGATGATCAAGACTGACATGTTACTGTGAATGGGAATTGCTACCGCTTAATGATAACTGAATATTTTTGGACCGAATTGGATGATATAGACTTGGACCATATGTGGTTTCAACAGGACGGCGCCACAAGCCACACAGCGAATGTCACAATCAATTTATTACAAGCCAAGTTTGGTGAAAGTGTTATCAATCGAAATGGCCCAGTCAATTGGCCGCCTCGGTCGGACAATTTGACGCCGTTGGACAGTTTCCTGTGGGCTACGTCAAGTCTATGGTCTATGTCAACAAGCCAACGACGATTGATGAACTTCGTACGAATATCGAACGTGAAATTGCAGCAGTATCGGCCGATTTATGCTTGACAACCGTCGAAAATCGGGTTCAGCGTCTGAACTTCTGCAAGCGTGCCCGTTCTGGCTATGCAAAAAAAATCGAGTTCCATACATACAGGGTCCGGCACTCGAAGTGTAACCAACTTCAGACCGTTCGCGCAGCTGTCGCACTGGAATCAGCTGTTTATAAATTTGCTGAATGACAGTTCGGAGTATTGTTCACAAGTGTACAAAAGCGTTTGGCCAAAAGTGAACGTAAAAAAAAAGTGATCAGCGATGGAATTCAAACGTAATAGTGTGATTGCTTTATATTAGCTGGAAAATCACAGCCAACAATTGTTCGTGAGCTCAAACACCTTAATGTGAATAAAGTTTTTGTTTGTCGCACTATCAATCGTTACAATGATACTGGTAGCATCGCAAACGCCATGGAGGTGGTCATCAAACTGCAACGTCACGTGAGAAGAACTGAAAATATCCGAAATCCACACGAAGTCCAACTGAAAAATATCCGACCGCAGCATCCAACGCATGTTGAAAAATGAGCTCAAGGTCAAGTCTTAAAGTTACACCGAAGCAGCAACAAGTAAGACTTGAGAGAGCAAAGCAGTTGCTTCGCTTGGCCGAAAGCGGTCAAATTCCGAACATTGTGTTTTCTGACGAAAAAATTTTTCCAATTGAGCAATTCGTAAACTCTCAAAACGATAGGGTTTACTTGACCGACCGTTCATACGAGAATCTAAGTCATCGGTTGGCCACCAGGAGGCAGCACCCGCCACAAATAATGGTTTGGGCCGCTGTCACCGCAGATGGGCGCTCTCCAATTGTTTTCATCGAGCCTGGCGTCAAAGTAAATGCGACATATTATCGGGAAAGTGTTCTGGAGGCTGCTTTGAAGCCGTGGGCAAACAAACATTTCGGTCGCAAACCGTGGACGTTTCAACAAGACTCAGCATCGTCTCACAAAGCGCGAGTGAACCAAGAATGGCTGAAAAACAACGTTCCGAACTTCATTACGACCACACAATGGCTCTCGAATTCACCAGATGCGAATCCAATGGATTATTCTCTCTGGGCCATTTTGGAGAGCAAGGTCCGAAGTAAAAAATACACCAGTCTCGAGATGTGGAAGAAAGCCATTGTCCGTGAGTGGGCCAAAATACCGGCAAGTCACATTCGGGCAGCTTGCGATTCGTTTTTTGACCGTCTCAAGGCCATAGTTAAGGCAAAAGGTGGTCATATCGAGCAAAAATGAATTGGTCCTGAATTTATGATTATTTTCACACATTTTGTACTTTAAAATAAATAAAAATAATTTTCCAAACCGAATTTATGGCTTTTTTAATTTCTTCACCTCGAGTGCCGGACCCTGTAATGACATCGAATGTACTTTCACAGGAATAAAGAATTTCATTGATATCCGGAAAACGAATTATATGAAAAGTAGGATAATTCGTTAACTGTTTCGGCATTACACTATAGTCTAACCAATATTATATGTTCACCTAACTTTACTTAGATTTCTTACATATAAACCGGTTTACCGATAACCGGAAACTTAAAACTCTTATATAAGTTACCTACATATATGGAGGCTAGCTATGTATATGGAGGGCTTGGGGAAGTTTTAACCCACTTTTAGCTATTTTTGACACAAGAGCATGACATTTGCATAAAAATATTATTTCCTAAGTTCAATACAAGACTTCACAGATAAAAAGTCTGGGGACAACATATTTGATATTGGTATCTGGAGTCCTAAATAGATATGATCAAGATGGAATGTTTGAAATAGCTCGTTCAAATTTCATTATACATCTGAACGTTATGGATATTAAATATATTCGAAGGCGATGACACGTCCACTTTTTGAAAAGTTGCATACCATATGCCTTTCCCTACTCCGACTCCTTCTACCAAATTACATTTTTATATTCTTGCGATATGTTGTTACAAAGTATAATAGTTTTATTCACCTAACGGTTGTTTGTATCGTCTAAGGCTAAGCGAGATAGATAAAGGGATATACATAAATGATCAAGACAGCAAATGAGTTGAATTCCGCAAGTATGTCTGTCCGTCCGTCCACCTGTCAGTGCCCTGTACGACCACTGTCATGCTCACAAAACGCCATTAGTAAGAAGAACCTGTGGGCTCAAAATTTTAAACACGTGGGCATGGTCCCACTCCCTAATAGGTTTAATGTGCGTATCTTCTAAATTACTAAAGCTACAACATTCAAATTCGCCTTGAGCAAAGAGGACCATCCCACTCCATGTGAAAATCGGCAGTATCGACCAGACTATTTCTTTTAGTTTACTCCGACAAAATTAAAGATTTCACTAGGGAAGCATAAAGTGAGCTAGAGTTTCCCGTTTGTTATGAGCCATAAAAACTAGGATGAAATAATGGCAAGCTGGCCACCTGTTTCGGCCATCAATTTTCCAACTCAACTACAAAGTTTTCACTAGAGAATCGCGCTGTAACTAGCAAAATAGAAAAAAATAGTTTAACCAAATAAGTTCCACTCCTGAGCAAGCCACATTTAGTTGGCAAACCCCTACAAGTGAATTCAACAAACTGCACACAACTGCCGCAAAAGCCAGCGTGGCGAACCACAACAACGCAACCACAACCTGGTGCTGTGTGGTGCGGTGTTCAGCACATAGAAAGCGTAACGGCTTGGGCGTCAACAAACGATTTGTCAAATATTTCCGCGACACTTTGCCTAGGGACAATTTCTCTTTCGATTGCGCGAGGTAGTGGTAAACATAAAGAGGGGAAAGACCGCCTAAAAGTTGGCTATGCAACGTTAGAATTTGCTGAGCGAAAGCTATGTTGCAGCTCCCGCAGGACATCCATAAATGTAGGGCCCATTTTAGTGCCGTGGGAGTGTCATCTGTAACATTTCAGCGGATGTCTACAAAAGCTAAATAAACTTGTTTCGCAGTACATTTTCGTTTATTCGTGTTTTGCTTCTGTTTTGACTATGCGCGCCGCGCAGCTGCACGCTGTTACTTTGATTATTTTCCGCTAAATATTTATTTGTTTCGCTGTAAAATGCCATAAAATATTAATTGTGTGTGAAATAAAATGTAAAAGCGAAATGGAGAAATGGAGAAATGCAAAAAGGATAACAGCAACAGCATAAAGTCACTCTGATTTCCTTTGAGGCCGAAAGCCAGAGACGGACAGGCAAATAGACAGGCAATCAACAGTCCTACGCAAATACGGAAAAACTGGATAAATATATGAATATTGAGCAAATATCAAAGGGTTTCGGGGATAACCTTCTGGTTTATGTAAATATAGGTATATGTTATATTTCTATGTTGCACTATACCAGAATATTACCAACACTTGAGTAGGCTCAATAGAGCTTATTTACGTCTTTATAATTTTTTATACATTTGAACAATAAAAACAACTTTTCCAATTTTTTTTTGATATATTGAATGTAACGCCTAAGTGTAGGCAACATTTTCCAAGATATAAACGGTTCTGGAATGACCCCATTTTAAGTAAACGATAAGAAAATTCTATTATCAGTGGTCCGACGTCTCGAAAACCGTAGATGCCTTTGGTGTGGGAATGTGGTTACTGTAGAAGACAAAGTTTCGACTATTAGGCTGTATGCAGAAATCACTCCGCGAGGTCTAACAACAGTCAAGTCAATTCCAAAGAAAAGCAATCTAACTTATTTCTTTAGCTACCACCCCTATGCCGACAATTCGGGTCGGAATTATCAGCCATCAGAACGGAGGTAGCTGTATGGGAAAGGATGCTTTGACCCGATAGCATAATTATACAAGCTGTCACGCAGTCAAGCTATCAGATATACGCGAATACATCAAGAAAAGGTTTGGTGAAAAATTATTACTAAAATACGGACGATTTCAAGACCGGAGCACCGGACCCAAAGAGGTGATCTCGTGGCTGATGTTCAAAGCATACTGAACATCTAGAGATGGCGGACCCGATTTCATGCATCAACTTCTTTGCAAGACATGGTCGGAGTGTATGAAAGTGTGATCTGTCCAATCCACAAAAAGGGGGGCCAGGAGAGCAGTGTGTGAAAGACTGAAGCCCACCGTCCACAAACTGATTAGGCCTTATCAGTTTGGCATTCGACCTGACTAAGCTACTGTCGACCAGATATTCACCATGCGCCAAATCTTGGAAAGGACCCTTGGAAGTAAGATCGACACGCATCACTTCTTCGTCCATTTTAAAGCTGCCTTCGTATTTGTAAATAATTTCGTATATCTTGGAACCAGCATCACCACCAACAATATTGTCAGCCGCGAAATACAACGCAGAATTAGTTTCGCCAATAGGTGCTACTTTGGACTGAGTAAAGAATTGAAAAGTTCAATCAATATGGTGCGGAGGCTGGACATTGACATCATCTGGCGAGTCGGCCTTAGGGAATTTTGAAAGAAAATTTTTACACAAGATTTAAGGTCCTTTGCGATGAAAACCGCAGCCCATGGAACGATAAGCTATACGAGATATATGACACCATCAGCATAGTTCAACGAATTAAGAGACAACGGCTACGTTGGCTAGGTCATGTCGTCCGAATGGATGAAAACACTTCAGCTCTGAAAGTATTCGACCCGCCGAGGGAAGCAGAGGAAGAGGAAAATGTTTACTTCGTTAGACAGATTAGGTGGAGAAGGACTTGGCTTCTCTTGGAATCTGCAATTAGCTCCCAACAGTGAAAAGAAAAAACGACTGGCGCGCTGTTGTAAACCCAGCTATTACCGCGCAGGCTATGTCTATGACAATAAAGAAGAAGAACACTTACTAAGTTCAAAAGGGTCTTAAAAATAATAATGGCCAAGCAGCTTTAAATAAATATTTGCAACTTTTTATGTTTACAGGTACTCTGTTGTTCCAAAGTACACAAACCTTGCTTTCCTTTCCCTTTGTGCCTCACCTTCATGTGCATAATTAGAAATTTCGGCAAAAATCTGAAATTTTCGCTTTTGCACGATGAAAACAAATTTTATTGACTTCCTTTTAAAGTTGCCACACGTTTTTGTGATCGACATTGTTTCTCAATAGGTTGTGTATGCGCTCGTTGTAAATTTAAATGAATAAGCTTCTCGAAGCGGAAATGTTTATTAGAGCGGAAATTGTTATTTTTGGCATACAAACATGTGTATGTATTAGCAAGTATATAATAGTGTGTATGTGTGTGTAACGAGTATTTTTGCTAGTAGTAGTGGCAGAAAGAATATTGCTTGGCTGGTTAATGATGATGATGGTGACGCTGATGATGGCCTCTAGCTGCTGTTGGTGTCAATAAAAAACAACCCAAAACACCAATAATAACAACATGGTTGTTAGTAAGGAACGGTCGCTTGACACATAACCTACGCACATTCATATGTGCCACACATAATTTATGTGCATACAATTGCAGCAAGGAACCGCTGTTACTATGCAAAGAATACCAGGATAGGATTAATGATGCAGGCCATAGAGTTATCAGAATGAGTAGGTGATGATTCTATTCAACTAAAGATGAGTTTTATTACTTTTGTTAAATGGGGAAAAACATCAAGACACTATCCTTCACAGGTGAACCCAAAGATGAAGGGTTTAACCCTAAACACTGTCTTATACCGTTTTGCTACCATAACCTCACATTTATATGTGATACAAAACCCCAATTGAAAGGGATGAGTTATTGCAATAGGCTTTTAAAAATCTGTAATAAAATCACTTGAAATCTGACCGACATTAGCCATTTTAAAAAAAGTGAATTTGTAATACTAAATCAGTTCAAAATCGGTGAAAAATCTTGAATCGTCTGAAACAATCATAATGATTCTTTTGTGCCTCGAGAATTCCGCTTTCTGTTTGAAATTATACCCTCTACTAGGGATGCACAACAAAAGCACAATTTGTTCTACTTGGCTCCCAACAGCAACAATGTAACTGAGCTTAACTCTTGGCTAGGTTGGGTTAGATGGCTGAGGATCATGGCTTAGCGAAGTCAAATAAGAAAACTCCTGCAGTTAGAAATCACCTAACGGTAAAGCACCCTGAACCTATCACAAGGCATAGGTGTTTTATTTATGTATATTTCCTCTATTTCACTTGGTAGTCTAAGACTATGCCATCCTCTGAGGTGTTTTTACCTTGTTCTGGCAAGGCGTTGCATTGAAAGAGGAAGTGTAGAGATTGAAAGCTGGACTTTTCTGAGAGCAAACAGTTCACTAGACCTCTTGCAATTTCCCAAGTCCAGAAGGATCTTGCGACTGCACAGCAGCTGGTAGTTGACCAACGCCTGAGGCCCAACAATCCAGTAGTGAACCACAAGAAGCCAACTCAACTCCCATTCAAACCAGTAATCGAAAATCCATTCTACAGTTATTGAGGTACAGTCAACGAGATTAGCCTATGCGCTGCAGTAATAAGTTCATCAGCCTTGAAACAATTTGGAAGAGCAAATTTCAAAACAACAATTCACCTGATACGCATTGGAATAATGTTCAAGCATTAAATTAATTTTTGTTTATGGAACAAACCAATTAGGTATTTAGAGAAAAATTGCATCATGCGGTATTAATGGAGTAATAAGTGGGTTTGAGGATACCATTCATCGGGTGAAACTCAGTGAAGCTTCTACATGAACGCCATTCAATACTTGTCTAAAGTCTATTGCGTCAAAACCATTAGTTTGGTTGGTAAGTTGATATACCCTTCACAGGTGCATTTCTTTTCACTATGTGTTCAGTTTGTATAGGCTATATCCTATAGTAGTCTGAAAAAAGATTATATAATATACCGATGACTTAGCACTTGATTCGATCCTTCGGTTTGTATGCTAACGGTCGATATTCAAGTACTCAACCAAATTTCGTGAAGATATATCAGTTAAGCAAAATCGTCAAAACGAGAGTTTACGAAGGCTCCGGCACTCGAACTGTTAAAAAAAACCATAAATTCGGTTTGTTTCATTTTAAAGTACAAAATGGAAATTCATTTTTTTCGTCTTGAGAAAACACAATGTTCGGAATTTGACCGCTTTCGGCCAAGCGAAGCAACTGCTCCCTCTGTCAAGTCTTACTTGTTGATACTTCGGTGTGAGATCATTGGCCTTTTTGAACTTGTAATGGTTTGCGACCGAAATGTTTGTTTGCCCACCGTTTTTAAAGCAAGCCTCCAAAACACTTTCCCGATAATATGTCACATTTACTTTGACACCAGGCTCGATGCTGCGGTCGGATATTTTCAGATTCTCTTTCAGGTAAACCCATTTGATTGGCACTTCGTCGTGGATTTCGCTTAAGTCGCTTTTTCTCTTTCCGAACTATCTCACGTGACGTTGCAGTCTTTTGATGACCACCTGCATGGCGTTTTGCGATGCTACCAGTATCATTGTAACGAATGATGGTGCGGTAAACAAAAACTTTATTCACGTTATAAGGTGTTTGAGCTCATTAACAATTGCTGGCTGTGATTTTCCAGCTCAATATAAAGCAATCACACTATTACGTTTGAATTCCATCGCTGATCACTTTTTTTGCGTTCACTTTTGGCAAAACGCTTTTGTACACTTGTGAACAATTCTCCGAACTGCCATTAGACAAATTTATAAACAGCTGATTACAGTGCGACAGCTGCGCGAACGGTCTGAAGTTGGTTACACTTCGAGTGCCGGACCCTGTACCATGTTCAGGGTATAAAAATCAAAATATGTATCTTAATTGGAACAACACCGAATTACTTATAATACACCGAAAACATAGATCATGCGCATTATGGACATTATAGTTACGAACTGTTTAGGATTTGCAAGCAGCAATTGACATCGAAATCACCAGGATACGATGGGGTCGAATCACAATATAAGGGGTCTTACGTGGGTTGGATTAATAGGATATGCCAAGAAGTAGTTAAAGTTATGCAGAGACTCATTGATTCCTGCATAACATAGCTTTGGTATATCAGGACTGATTCTGGATTAGTAATTTAACGAGGCTTGCGATGCACTCGAACTCTTCTTCTTTTTTTGGGTAATATATGAGTCCAAAACTACCATGCACCATATAAAACTCAGTGAATATGCACTAGCTTCATTATGACTGGCATTCAGTGCTTGTCCAAAGTTTCTTACGACCATAGTCTGCTCGGCATGGTGTTCAATGTCGTCAGCGCAGTCTAAGAATATTCTCTTGATGCTCTAGGAGGCGGGTCTACTCGAATCAGATGACCGCAAGAACGATCTCTACTAACGTATATCAGAAGAAACTTGAGATAAGCTGACGAAAAAATCCAAAATCGTCAGATTTTAATTGAAAATATGTGCCAGTTTATTATAAAGCCCTGGGAATTTCAAAAACTGTATGTTAAGGTCAAGCAAAGAAGTTGCACCAATCAGGTTCAATAAGGAAAATGTGATAGAGTATAAATAATACTACTTAACAAATCTGAATTAAAAATTTGCGACTTATATGCTAAGGCGTCCGTGGAGTATTTGAGGTGTCCCGACTATGAATTTGAGTTCAAAAAATTTTCTGTCACGTACGGCTGTTTTTGTCATTTTAGTAAATGGTGCTGGTTTGACCCCTACACCCTTTGACTCCAACACAAAAATCCGTCTTCTTCTTTACTGGCGTAGACACCATTTACGCGATTACAGCCGAGTTAACGATAACATTCTGTCGAAGGCAGTTTCAAGAGTTGGTGTGTGTCGTTCTTCCTTTCACGGACGTTTCCCATGATTCGGCGCATGGTGAATCTCTGGTCGTTAGTAGATTTTCTTGATCTAAAGGTCCAACCAATTTCACACAGTACGCTCGAAAAAACCTTATATGCGATGCTTAGGAGGCTTATCCCACGGTAGTTGGCGCAGATTGTGGGGTCTCCTTCTTTGTGGATTAAATTGCAATCGTCGGACATATTTACTTTCCAACCGTATTCTACAAAGAAGCTGATCCATGCTCTTTATCAGTTCTTCTCTGCTGTTTTTGAAAAGCTCGTCCTGTAATCTATCGGTCCTGCCGCTATGTTGTTCTTCAGACGGGTAATTGCTATTCGAACTTCTCCATGGTCGGGCAATGGAACGTCCGCTCCATCTTTACCGATTGGAGAATCGGGTGCACCATTTCCTAGTAAACTTATGATTTTGTTATTAGACTTTTTAGAATCATACTCCGAACCAACGAAAAATACGTTTATACTTCAAGGGTAGAAGCAAATATTATGCAACAAGTGCTTAAATCAATAGCTACATAAAAGTAATAACACTAACACTACCACTCTACGCTATCTTCATATTTACAGTTCTCTTATACTCATCTATTCGCTAACGCTTCACTGCCCCAGCAGATTGCGAGTTTCCGCAGCTGATCGAACGAACCCTTCGTCATACGTACAGTGTCGCACTCGGAAGCTGCAGTAGCTTTTCGCACGACAACGAACAGCTGTTGAGTGAAGCGCTGACGATTAAGTACACTTAACTGAGATTATGCAGTGAAGCATGAAATCATAAAATCAATTTTTCCTGCATACCAACCCCAAGCCAACATTTCAACAGCAGCAACAGGCATACGAAGCACAAGCGAAGGACCTCGGGCATTTTCAAAAGGTTAAGCAAGCATACCAGACATTTTAAGTTTTCAATTTGTCCAACTGTCGGCATGTAATCAAAAGCTGATGCTGTTGATTTTGGATTGCTGCGGGTCGAGAGCGAGCGATGAGAGTTGATTAAAAAAGAAAACCAAGCTGAAATGGCAACAAAAATATGTATGTGCGGAGGAATACATAAATGAAGATTGCTTGGAGTGCAAGATATCCAGTGATGGCAGATGAATAACTGTAATTATTGCAATGCAATTTTCGTTGCGAGAAATTTCGACCGGCGGGCGCGAGTGTGAAGAATGTTGTATAACAAAAATTACTGAAAAGCACAAAACCAAATAATGGCGAAAGAAAACAAAAACTTTGAAAACTAACTACGAAATAAGCAACGAAGCTGTCTGCACTTACACAAATACTCGGACAAGGAAAGGAAATTATTGCTGCGCAATATCCGTTTCGGCCAAAATGTGCCGTTGTGGCAATATTGTGTTGTTGGCGACAGTGGCTTCATTTGCCGTCTCTTAGTCTTGATCAAGCAACAACAACAATTCATAAATTAAGCAAAACGCTTGATTAACAAAAATACAAAACGGAGCAACGGATTACCTTCGGCTGCACCGAAACTGTAATACCCTTCACAGGTAAATTTCTTATAACAAATATGTCCAAATATGAACCAGAACATACTCTAAAATTTCCGCAAAGCCCCCAGTTTACCCTCGAAGAGCTACAACTAGCCACTGGCCATTCAAGACCAGCAAATCACCCCGCCCAGACGAGATTCCAGTAGAAATCCTGAAGAAAATTGCTGCAGAACGGCCGGCATTACTATTGAACATGTACAACGACTGTCACGAAGCCAAAATATTCCCTGAACTCTGGAAAAAACAACAGCTGGTCCTAATCAGTAAGGTAAAAGGAAGATACCAACTTGCCATCAGCATACCGTCCACTATGGGTGCTTGATACATCAGGAAAGCTCTTTGAAAGGCGACTAAGCCCAGACTCGAAGCGACTATCAACGAAGTTAGAGGACTCTTCCCTAGATAACACGGCTTTAGACCCGGCAGATCAACTTAGGAGCTAGTGTCATTAAAAGTGTAGAAACCGCACAGCGTAGATGGCATAGATACAAAAAAAACACTATTTCGACTTTAGATGTCCGATGATGTCTTTCAACAGCGTTAGATGAATGAATATGTTCTACGCTCTCGAAAAAAGCTTTAAAATCCCCGACTACCGCAGAGCTGTGGTGTGTAGAGCTGCCTCAGTAAAAGAAAACTGCTGTACCAAACCAAAGAGGCATCAATACAGATGGCGGTCACGACAGGAGCAGCACAAGGATCCATTATAGGCAGCTACGACGCTATACTAAAACTCAAAATGCCAGAGGAGTCGTACGCAGTAACTACAACCAGGAAGTAAGCATGGCTCGACTCACACAACCTACAGCTTGCTACAAAGCTACTACTGCTTAAAAATGACCACAGACCTCTCGAAATAGATATGCAAACGATTACGAATTGTCTTAGGACGCAAAAATCAGTAAGCTACCTAAGCGTAAGACTGGCCCCCAGACTAACTTTCTGGGTGCAATTCCAGCACGCCGCAGGAAAGACAGCTAAAATAATCTCCCAACACAGCAGACTAATGGCCATCATAGAATGCTCAAGCTACGAAAAGAGGAAGCTCCTAATGTTGATGACAATCAGAGTTCTATTATTCGGAGCTTAAAACCGACATAAGATAGTGGCCAGAGTACACCGAACCGCAGCATCCAGAGTTGCATCAGCATACCGAACAGTGTCAGGCGACCAACCGACCTACCAACCAACCAAGTATTAAACCAAGTATTAATTGGTAAAACGTTGCGCTCTTTTTTTTTTTTTTGTTGCGACAGCTCAACCGATCCAGACGTGGTAAGTGTGTTTCCAAATTTTTATAATAAAATATATGTATTATAAGAGATTTTGTTCTCTATTTAATATTTTGTGTGTTATTTTGCGCCGTCCGTTTCCCCACGGCCAACCACAACCACGAAACGAGCCACACCGTGTTCCACCAACCGAATTATCATTGGTGATCCAATATTAGTTATAAGCGGATATGCCCCAATTGACCTTCTGGCATACGAAAGTAAAAAGCTGTGGGACCTAAAGAAGTCATCCGATAATAACAAGAGCGCAATAAAACAAATAAAGAAAGAAATAATAACAACACGGCAACGAAGATGGAAGAAAGAGAGTCGCCGCAGATGTACGACCAGACGAATAAGTTTAGAGAAGTCGATTTTTACATAACCCAGCTCGTATCAGGTCACGGATATTTTAAAAGGTACCTCCACAGGATGGGAAAGGTCGTAGAGCCGTCACGCTTATATAACGACGCGACAGAAGACGACGCTGAGCACATATTGTCTGAATGTGTGCGATAGCAACGAGAACGCACCACCGTAGAAGACCTGAATGGCTTAATAAACGCGAACAACTCAATCAGTGTCACGCTGGAGAGCGAAGACCACTGGGGGATTATCAAGAAACTCGCAGTAATCTTACCACGCAATGAAAACCGGGACCTGGAGCGCTGTATGTAAGTAACTCAATGAGAAAAATGAACGCCACCCTGAAGTAATGCAAATGTGGTTGCTGTGATGACAGAACTGATGATGGGGAAGGCCGCCACTCTCTCACCCGCACAAAAAAAAAATGATCGATATTTCAAAAACTGAGGTTTCAATTCGCGTACATTCTTATAATAAGCCCTGTGCAGGGTATAACAAAAAGCAATTAAAAAGAATCAAAATTGCTGAAATTGCATTTGCAACTGTTTTGTTACTGCTTCGAATTTTGTTGTTATTTTCGCTTCATACTTAATTGTGCATTCGGTCGGACAAGCCTTTGCCATGCCATTACATTGTAGAAATTTTCGCCTTCCATTTGGCTTCTGCAATTTTAAGTGAAATATTTATGATTTCCACATTGGGCACGAAAAAATATACAAAGAAACAACAACAACTAACAAATATTTATGGTTTTATAAAATTCATTATTTTTGGATTTCATAAACACACTTCATAAATCTTTGCACACACAATTTGTTATACAAACACATGTACATACATTTGTGATCTTTTTGGCAGCTTTTGATATTGAAAATCATTTTTCATATTTTTCATGCGCGTTTAATTATTAATTTTGCCGTTCGGGTTGACCATTTTATTATTTCTCTTAACAAAAATAATTATTATTTTATTTTGAACCTGTGCATTCGGCCCACGCAACACTTTGTACTACAACAAACATTGAAATTTATTGCAGCGGCTGACAATGAAATCAATAAATCCGAAAAATATGAATATTGAATACATTTTCTTCTAATAAAATTAAGTCATTTGACTGTCTGTCCATAAATAAAATGTTATATTTTGATTTTATAATCGGTGTGTGACAACGTGTGTCTCCTTCGAGGAGCTCAAGGTGAAAGAGTCAAATGCATTTCAAACAATTCGAACATTATTCGTCTAAAGTACTTCTTCTTCTTTACTTTACTTTTAAAGTACTAAAGTAGAATAATATTAAAATAACTGTTGTCGAGTAGAATTTCCGTCAACTTATGGTCAACATAATCGGCCTACTGAGCCTACTATTCGCAATACCATTACCCATCTTGAGACCCAGCATTCATTATTGGATAATATTAGACCGGATAGATCACGTCCAGCACCCAGTGAAGCAAACATAGCAGCGTTAGCTGATAGTGGTACACGAAGACGGTGGAGAGTCGATTCGGCGCTGTTCGCAGTAACTCGGACTGACGTATGGAACGACTTGGCGCATTTTATATCGAGATTTTTATTTGGAAGCTTATAAAATACAGCTTGTGCAATAACTAAAGCTGCTCGACCTTCCCAAACGTTATAGCTTGACTCTATGGGCTCTTGAAAGTTCCAAGAAGATCTGACGTTTTCGAGCCAAATTTTGTTTAGCGATGTGGCCCATTTCTAGTTCAGTGGGTATGTAAACAAACAAAATTGACGCATTTGGGACGAAGAGCAACCTGAAGAGATTCAAGAGCTACTATGTACTCATTTGTCCATATTTCTTCAAAAATGATGCCGGTGAGAACGTAACCGTGGCGACCATTTCGCGCCATGATAATCGACTATTTGATGCCTGAAATTGAAGCTCGTGATCTCGGTGACTTTTGGACTAAACAAGATGGTTCCTACACATCGCATCAATAAATGGATTTATTAAGAGAACACTTCGGTATGCAAATAATTTCATGTTTTGGGCCTGTCGATTGGTCACCTAGGTCCTGTGATATCACTTCGTTGGACTTTTTCCTGTAGGGACATACTTTTACAAAGTCTAAAGTCTATGTTAACAATCTTGCTTCGATTCAAGCCTTGGAGCAAAACATCACGCGTGTCATTCGCCAGTTACCAGTAGAAATGGAAAATTGGACTCAATGAATAATCTTCAAAGAATATATGCCAAAGACTATTCTTACGAATAATAAAAAGCATTCCCCATTAAATTTTTCTATATTTTTTCTTTAAAAAAGTAGCGAACCTCGAAATGTATCACACTTTATAAATTGGAAAACATATTCTCTAACTTTCATTTTTAATTCTTACAAATTGGTTAATGTTTTCGGCAAAAATTCAACCATAGACACACAGATATCAGGAGGGCTTGACGAGCGTTGATCCGATATAGACAGTTTTAAAACATAAGACGGCATGTTAGGACACAACTCGTGTATAATTCTTTTCAAAAAACTTCATTAATGTTAGATTTGTTGTATTATGATTTCGTCCATTTTGATACTGTGAGTTAAAAATGTCAGAATAATGTTATAAGCCAAATTTGGTTGACATTTGTCGAATAGTTTCTGAGGCATAGGCTTATATGGGAAGTTAACACGACACTAATAAATTTCTGCCATTTTCCACCATCTTAAGAGGTACCTGAAAGGAGTCAGAAGTAGCTCAAAAATATATTTCGAGGGTTATTATTCGGTTGGTTTCAATACTGAGTTTTGAAGTAAGGATCTTCTACCCCTAGCATTTTATAACTACCATTCACCTCCTTCTGAGGTTAGATATAAAGCAGTACACTATAAGGCGGTGAATGGTGAAATTCACCAACCTTCGCTGCATGATATCTGTGTGCATGTCATGACTCAGCCAGTTCAGAGGCTGCTTGAGACCACGACTGTAGAAGCAGCGGCACCAGACTCGTGCGAAAGATATAACTAGGACAAATTTATGCTTCACCTATCATTCGGTTGATCTACAAGTATGTTTACTACTTCAGTCTCAAATCTCGTCACTCTTATAACAATCATGTGAGTAGTCATAACTTTCTAAGGTTTACTACTATACCATATAACCTAATTTTAACCCTCTCTGAGTAGCTTTTACTAAGCTAAAAGGGGGCGCATATTTGATGAGCAATAAAACTGGACAAACCCTATGAGCTAGCTTCTTGTTACAACTTTCGTATAGACAGCTTAACACGACTCACTCGTGATGTGTCAAAAAAAGGCTTTTGAAAAAGGACATCTACTTGTATGATCAGCTACTTTAATTTAGATTTATATCAGTTTTCGGCATAGTCGCAAATTCATTATGCGTAATAGCCCGATACTGACAATAATGAAGCGAATGGGTTCCAGGGAGAAATAACGAGATTCACGGATCAAAAAAAGCATCCCAACATTGTACAAAAAATGTGATTAAGTAGTGCTTACTTTAAGGTAAAAAGACAATCAGAACTTGTAATGGAACCAATCTGTAATAGATATTGTATGTACAACGGATGAATGCTTTCTTAACCTCTGCAATTATTTTCACCCAATTGTAATCATCTTAAATATAATTTATACCCAAGCATGAAATACACCACTGGGCGGCAAAGAGCTGGCCATAAATAGTGAAAATACGCAAAGGGGAGGCAACACTCATTAATTTAATGCGCTTGGTATTCATAACTTTTTTCCAACATAATTTAATGCTCAAAAAATTCACCTTAACCACAAGCATTTACAAATTGCAGAATGTGGTTCGCAGCAGAAAATAACTGTAGCTTCGGCAGCTGAATGGACAAACAGTATATTGAAGTGTGGAAGTGTAGTGATGGCATATACATAAGTTGCAAAGAACCGTAAGCTGTTGTTGTGTTTATTATTCGCACTAATGTTCTCTCCTCATATGAAGGGTGATACACTTTTAAATTCCTTACTTTTTTAAAGAAAAAACCCAGAAATGTTTATTATCATTCGAATGAACATTCTTTCGCACTTATTTTTTGATGATTATCTCTTTCAAATACTGGCTGCGGCTACGTCTCAGCTGGTCCGTCATCATCTTTACAAATTGCTTTTCGTCCCAAGTGCGTAAATTTTTCTTGTTTACATACCCATTGAGCCAGAAATGACCCCATGACTAAACAAAATTTGGATCGAAAACGTCGGATCTTTCCATAAAACGAAGCGATGTCTCTTAGGAAGGTCTAACGGCTTCAGTTCTCGCACAAGGTGTAATTTATATGGTCTCAATTTAAGATCTCGGCGTAAACTACGCCAAGTCGTTCCATACGTCAATCCGAGTTGCTTCGAACGGCGCCGAGTTGACTCTCCACAGTCTTCGTGTACACTCTCAGCTACGGCTGATATGTTTACTTCACTGCGTGCTGGACGTAGTCTATTCGGTCGAATATTATCCAGTAATGAATGCTTGGCCTCAAGATGGGTGATGGTGCTGCGAATAGTAAGCTCAGTAGGCCGATTATGTTGACCGTAAAATGAGCGAACGGTGCGAAACACATTCTTTACAAAACGTGAATTTTCGTAATAAAGTTGAACGATTTGTAAAAGTAGATGATCTTTTAGAACGAGACAGAATTTGACAGTTACAAATTGAAACTGAAATAGTGAACCACACATGAACTATTGATTCTTTTGATATGACATTTGGCATAGACGTCACTGACAATCATATCAACATAAAAAAACGGGTTTTCGCGCGAAATTTATATTAAAAAATCTACCCTTTATTTGGTCACAGTAGTAAATGATGTTCAATTTGGTTAAGTCTGTCAGTGGTCGTCACTCAATTTTTGAGATATGGCTCTGAAAATGTACACACGTCTTTTTCTCTCCAAGAAGCTGCTCATTTGTTGGAACCGCCGGTATCTGGTCCCTATAACTTATGTCATACGATTTAACTTTGTTTTTGTTTTCTCTCATATTATAGTTCGCTTCATAGCGAATACTCAGGCGAAATACCACACGAATCTATTTTTATACGCATTCCAATTAATTTAATTTTCGATTTAATTCGCAACACTTCCGTTGTGTACACAAAAGCCGCACATTACAATTAAATTCATTATCATTGTTATTTTATAATTCGTGCCGCTGTTATCTATCACCACAATGCTGGCACTTTCATCCACAACTCGCGCTTTCCCCGCCACAATCCCTACCAGTTGCTAAGTACACAAAACGCGTCAGCGAAGTGGAATTGAATGGGGGCTTAAGTATTTGCACGGGATAAGGCAACAAAAGCAAGCTGTAGAAGCGCAACGCTCGGTTCAAAATTAGAAAATAATTTCAAGAAATGGCTGCAAAAAAAAAACCTGAAGAAAAATATTTGTGGTCACCAAACACAACGAAAGATGAGAAAAACCTGAATAAACAACAAAAAGGGCAACCGTCGTGGGGATGAATCTGCCGCTTAGTGGAGCGCGGCTGCGTGCGGCGAAAGCGAGCTGTTCAAGTGTGGTTCCGTGCATCATAAGCGCAAATAACCGTGCTTCAAAAGCAACAGTTTCGCCAACGGTAACTTTTTTACAGTTGCGTGCACCTGCTTGTAAGCAAACCGATGTGGCCCCAAGTAGCAACAGCTTCCAATCTTTCTCTGCAAGGTTGACTGCTTTTGAGGGGTGCATGCTTTCAATCTTCCGGCTGTTCAGCTGCTGCGTAGCGCAAATTCTCTGTCAGTTGGAAACGTCTGAACTTCGCTAAGTGACACTCATAATGCGACGGGCAATCTTTAGAGGTTAAGTACTTATAAGCTCCGGTGCATTTGTCGGTATTGTCGCGTTGCGGTAGATATTTTATCGAATGTGTGTTGATTTTGTTTAGTTGTCGACTTTCCTTTTAAGAATCTTCTTGTTGCATCACACAAACAATAGTTGGATTACTAGCGGTTATATTATAACCGGATGTCTTTATGTGGTGCAAAATAGAAATTTTTACTCTCAAACTCCTTCTATATTAAATTGAAAAAAAAAAATGGTTTGAAAATTGAATTATCGTTAGATTTTTTACCTTACGTATATTCAGCGCTATAAACTAGGCAAAGTCTATTTTGACTTCATTTACAATTTTTTTTTTGCAGGGAATTCTAAATTGTCTGTATATATAGTAATAGTAGAAAATACTTATGCCGCTTTGTTTCATCTCCTTCTTATTGTTTGAAAATGTCATCTGCAGCGCAATTTTGGGCATACCTTCAGTGTCAGAAGTACCAGCATTGAAAATATCAAGCAACCCAACCTGTTAGAGCAAAATGTACGTCTCACCAGCTTTGAAAATACACAAACGGTGACCAATTGATAAAGTGATGGAGTTTTTTGAGTCCGACCATCACATAAGCACTTTTTTGATTTCCGATTAGCTAAACAACATACTTAGAGCAGAGATACCCGACTAAATTCTGTGTGAAACTCGATAAGTCTGCAGAGACGTTTGATGATGATGACGACATGGATCTTTGAGCATGATCCCTAGACAAAGAGACAATCTACCGAGTGGCACATGCCGGCGTCTCCTGGCCTAAAAAAGGAAGAATAAGCAAATCCAAAGTGAAAACAATGCTCATTGTCTTTTTTGACATCAAAGGCATCGTCCACCATGAATTTGTTCATCCAGGACAAACCGTCAATGCCAAGTTTTACTTGTAAGTCCTTAAGAGACTCAAACGAAGGGTCAATCGGGTCTTACAAGACATCGTAGCCGATTGGAAGTTGCACCACGACAACGCCCCGGCTCACACCGCCTTTCTTGTGGACAACTAACTAACCAAGGCCAGCATCCCAACGCTTCCGCAGCGCTGCATCGAAGCAGAAGGAGCCTATTTTGAAAGTTTTTAAAGAATTTTAACGATTGGTCAATAATTTTTTTAAATCGACTCCGTCCTATTACATTCCGAACAAACCCTGTATAGTGAATCAATAGTCCGGTGAATACCAAGGCGAACATTCTTTTTTCGATCGATAAAAAATCGTCGAGTTTGGTCATTATGTAAGCACTATTTTAAAGAAGAAACGAAAAGCATCATAATGTGCCAGCAACGGTGGCAAACCTCAACCAAAGGACGGTGGAGCCATATACTAATACCGGACATCCATTCGTGGATAGATAGACAACATGAGGATTTAGACTTCCAACTAACCCAAATACTGAGTTGACTTGGATGCTTTAGAAGCTCTCTGTTCCGATTCCATCACGCCTTAACTGTCCGTACTAGAAGACTCTAAGCACGTATTTTTCAATGCCCTCGTTCTTCAAATGTAAGGGAAAAGTTAAAAACTTACTCGGTGGTAGTTTTTCGGTGGGAAAAGCTGTCAGCGAGGCGGCAGCTCTAATTATGACAAAACTAAGACATGTACAGAGTATTAGGCGTCAGTCAGTCCGTTTGATAGATAACACTAAAAGTCTTTCTCCCATCAAGTAATGCATAAGCCGTTGGTTCCGTGTGAGAGATGTGAGTTTGGTTCAGGTTAGGTTCAGCGGATTAAAATTCTGCACACCGGCTTTCGATGCTTCCTCCTACTATAAAAGCCCATTATCTACAGTTTATCGAAGCATAAGTTTTAAGTTATAGTTTAAGGTCACTAAGGTGCAGAAGCATGAGCGGTAGTTTGCTTAACTTCAATTCAATTCGACTTTTCCACCAAAGCAGTTGCTTACGACAGGTCCACAAAGCGCTAGCTTTATAATTAAGGGAAGTAGCTCACTTTATATAGCTATTAATCAGTTATTTAATTCTCTAGAAGACTTCGAAATTTTTCCGAAAAGTGTAGAATAACTGATTTTACAAAGAAACCCTTGAGTAATTTTAGGGTTATGGTAACTGTGGCCGAATCCAGAGTCTACAGAGTAGTAGTACCCACATCTTGTCACCGTATGACGTTAGTCTGACTGGTTATAGTTAGCCAGTCGTCACAGAGGTATTGAAATCAACAATTAAGTTATTTTATGTGGTAACCATGAAAAGTTAAGTCCTCCTCTGTTAAAGTAATCATGGTATATGGGTTCCTATGTCTTCTTCATTTAATTTTGTTATTCATTATTTCAAGCTAAAGAAATCAAAAGATTAAAATTTTGCCTTTAATATATAACGGTATTATTCACAATGTGTTTCTAGAGATTCGAAAAAAAGCGAAATTTCCACTCTCCCTGACAAAAGTAACTGTCGTCTGATCGCCTGTCAGCATGTCGAAAAACAATTTTACCTGGAAATGGGCGATGTTCTCGCATTAGACTGAATTGCTATGTAAGTACGTGATTATAGCAATCATTTAATAATAATAGTCGAAGCAAATAGCTTGATGAATTAATTTGGAACACGAAGGCTTTTGGTAAAAACACATCGAGCTGCCAGGCGAATGGAATTTACGGCAATAAAACTGACAAACTGACAAACTTTGATGGCAATGAAAACAAAATCAATTGTAATTAGACAAGAGTGGACGTAGAGCAATGCATATACATACACGAATATACATACATATGTATATATAATATATAAACACATATGCAAAACAAACTAAATATAGCTAAGTGAAGGTAGTGGAAGTGGAGGGGACTGTTAGTGAGGGGACTAGACTATTAGTGCGTTGGCTTAATTACTTTCAAGTGTTTGTTTGGATAGCAATGTGTTTGTGTGACTAATTCCACACGCACGTACACACGCATAACTATTATTGTAGCAATTGTTGCTTGAGAGTGTGTGCGTGTACCATATATCTGCCCTGGAGGCGAACGGTATGCGCTCCAATTTCAGTATATATTTGTTAGTAAATAAATTACGAAGCGCAATCTACCAATGGAAATAGCTGAGCTTGCACATTCGCCGATGTGAATATGTATTCAAATAAGCACAAGCTCACAACGGCACACACACATATACAATCAAATTCATATGTATGTGTATTAGAATATAGTCAATATAAAAATAATAAAGCAACAAATGATGACCATTGCATGAAGAAATGCAACTCAGCATGCCAGCAGACAGTTGGGAAGCAAAAACAACTACTATGCGTTAGTGAACACAATGTTGCTAGCACTAAATTGCCGCAGCTAATGTCAAAGGCTTACCGCTGGAGATCGAATGGGCGTGTGTGATCAAGTGCATTTAGATGGGCAATCATTTGGTAGATTTGTGTTCAAGAATAACTGAAATTCACAGACACACAAATAAACTTTAACACTTTGAGTTTGAGATCAATGAATAACGTGTAGGAAATGTGCTGGTTCTCACATATTTTTGCTTAGGAATATTTTAGAACAGCTTTTTCGCACAGATTTACAATTAAATGGCTACAAATGGTTATAAAAACAAGTAAACGGAAATTTGAAGAAAAAGTATTCCTCCAAAAACTTGATTTCGATCGAACAGTTTGTATAGCAGCTTAATGCTTTAGTGGTCCGATTTGGGCAGTTCCGACAAATGCGCAGCTTCTTGGAAAAAAGGATAAGTGTAAAATTTCAGATCGATGTCTCAAAAGCGGAGTGACTAGTTCAAATATATACAAACACAGGAACGGTCAGTGGGACATGGCTAAATCGGCTCAACTCGTCAAGGTGATTATTGATATATACATAGATACTTTATAGGATCTCCAACATTAACTTCTGGGTGTTACAAACTTCGTGTCAAAACTTAGTACAAGTATACTCTTTTCAGGGTATAAAAACTTCTCGCTTATCTCTACTTATGTATATAAGAACTTTTCATATTTTGATGACACTAATGTTACCCAAAGCGCTCTGATTCTTCAAAAAATTTCTATAGAAGCTACTTTGTAAAGACGACTTAGTATTAGTCTCTTTCTTGAACAAAATTTGAGAGGTTATGTGATTGCAATGAATATAGACCGGTGATGATTTAGGAATCGTGGATTCAGTAAGACCCACAACATACCACTTCTTTGAGGAATTTTTGGATCGAATTCTTGAAATTTTTCTTCGAAATTGCACTAATGAACCACTTCTTACTTCGGACTTATCCTGCATAATTATAATTGAAAGCAAATTATATAAAACGTAGCCACCTTTAAAAAATGTCCAGAATAAAAAAATAAACTATCAAATATTACTGAAAACTCAAGAGGTTTCTGAAAGCATTTAATGGGAAATATTTTGATAAGGGTTACCAGCTGTTTAGAATTACAAAAAAAGATACTAATAAAATTGGTAAGCTGAACGAACTATTGTTTTGAGAAGGATTGCCATCTGTTATAAGTAAAATTAAGAAAAAAAATACTAATAAAAATGGCAAATTAAGCAACTGTTGCAAGCTGAGCACGAAGATAAATAAATTTAAAATGTCTTACAGTTAAAAATATTCTGACAAGGGTTGCCATCCACCAAAAAAACTGTTGAAATAAATAATGTATAACAATAATGAGCACTCAACTGAATACGTTTTAAAAGCAGGCCGTGCACTTTTGAGCAGAGTTGGCACCTTTTGGACAATTTTCAAGAAACAAAAGTAAATATATACAAGTAAGGAAGCGTTAAGTTCGGGTGTCACCGAACATGTTATACTCTCGCATGATAAAGTGATAATCGAGATTTCATTATCCGCCATTTACATATTTTTCAAATACCGTATTTGTATAAAGTTTTATTCCGCTATCATCATTGGTTCCTAATGTTTATACTCGTATTATACAGAGAAGGCATCAGATGGAATTCAAAATAGCGTTATATTGGAAGAAGGCGTGGTTGTGAACCGATTTCACCCATATTTCGTACATGTCATCAGGGTGTTAAGAAAATATTATATACCGAATTTCATTGAAATCGGTGAAGTAGTTCCTGAGATATGGTTTTTGGTCAATAAGTGGGCGAGGCCACGCCCATTTTCAATTTTTAAAAAAAGCCTGGGTGCAGCTTCCTTCTGCAATTTCTTCCTTAAAATTTAGTGTTTCTGACGTTTTTTGTTAGTCGGTTAACGCACTTTTAGTGATTTTCAACATAATCTTTGTATGGGAGGTGGGCGTGGTTATTATCCGATTTATTCCATTTTTGAACCGTATATGGAAATGCCTGAAGGAAACGACTTTATAGAGTTTGGTTGACATAGCTATAGTAGTTTCTGAGATATGTATAAAAAACTTAGTAGGGGGCGGGGCCACGCCCACTTTTCCAAAAAAATTGCGTCCAAAATGACCCTCCTTAATGCGATCCTTTGTGCCAAATCACTTTAATATCTTTATTTATGGCTTAGTTATGACACTTTATAGGTTTTTGGTTTTCGCCATTTTGTGGACGTGGCAGTGGGCCGATTTTTCCCAACTTCGAACTTAACCTTCTTATGGAGCCAAGAAATACGTGTACCAAGTTTCATCGTGATATCTCAATTTTTACTCAAGTTACAGCTTGCACGGACGGACGGACAGACGGATTTCAACTCTACTCGTCACCCTGATCACTTTGGTATATATAACCCTATATCTGACTATTTTAGTTTTAGGACTTACAAACAACCGTTATGTGAACAAAACTATAATACTCTCCTTAGCAACTTTGTTGCGAGAGTATAAAAAAAACTAAGCTGATCAAAAAAATAATTTAAAATGAGCAATCAATCCCAACAGAACACATGTCTGAACACTCGGAAATCCTCCTCACTTTAACTTCAGTTCGATCATGGAGTCGCCAAACCGAACTCTGGTGGCTCCTTCCCAGCCCATACGCCCAGGGGAGTTATGGGTGTGAAGAAGCCGATTAAGGAGAGGTAACCCACTGCACTCACTCTTAACGGATAAGCTTAGTGAAAAAGTTGGTGGAGAGAGAGGTTTACTGTCAGGAACTCTCTATTAACTCCAGCTTCAAACTTACTGACTATTTTAGTGTTTTCCAGGCCGAGGTTGCAGCAATTAATATAGCAGTGCGTTCAGGGCTGGTCAAGAAGTGCCTAACCCCGATGGCTTTGTGATAAGACTGTAAAAGCTTTTTGACCCAAGCTCGTTAGCAAGAGATCTAGTGATTTTCGTCTTCATCAATGCTAGCATTTCCCTAGTTGTGGGGCTTTTAACAGCCCATTGCGCTATTGGTGTGCACACAGTGAAGCTGGAGAAATTCTACCAGCCTATGCAGATGAAATTGTATGAAAGAGGATGAGGTGGACACAACTCAAGACTTGCTTCTAGACTGTCCCGCGAATGGGAGGTCAAGCTTCAAACACTTGGGAGCGCATCCGAACGAACTGGGAGAAATGAAAATTAAATGCTTGTGCAAATTCGTATTGGCTACTAAGCGTTTAGTTAATTTGTAAGTTTATAAAGAATTCTGTTTTTCTGTGGCTTTACAAAGAACTACGGACTATATATAGCCTTCTAGTTTCCGTCCTTTGAAATTTTTCAATAAAAAGCTAGTAAATTCAATATAATAATATGGATTTATTGGTTTCTTAGGAAATGAATTTAAAAAATATTCGATATTTAGCGCCAACAAACCCTATAACTGATTAACTTTCCCAAACCACTTTTATCATTTCAAAATAGTACATGGTATGTATTATAAATAAAACGCAATGTGAAGCTAAACAATCGGAAATGTTTTCTTTATTAATCTCTTTCGCATTACTCACTCATTAAAGTAAAAAGTAAAATAAAAAAAAATTTCTTCCAATTTTCCTACAGGCCACAACACACCCAGTTAGTTCTATTTCTTCACACCCACACATGTGGTTGTCTGATTGCGGTCGTGGCATTGGTACCGGTAAAAGTTAGAACGGCAATGTAGCAAATAAATGAATTTTCCACCTGAGATGAATCTAAAATTAACATTACCACCGGCGGCCGTGGCAATAACAGCAAAGGAATGTAGCAAAATGAAAAATAAAACTGGAGATGAGATAATTCGAATCAGCGCCTGCAGAACCACACGAGCAGGCGTAAAGCGGTGAATGGAGAATTCTGCGATGTTGACAACTGCAGTTGCTGATAAGAATTCGCAAGCAATAGTAGACTATTGCCACATATTTGTTGTTTTCGCAGCGCCTTTCATCTCTATGCGCGCAGACATGCGTCAAATTTACGCGCTAATGTGCGAATGAAATTGAAATTTCAATGATAAATTGAAGAATGTATGTGCAGGCTGCTCTAGCACTAGGATTAAAGCTTTAAACGCAGAAAAAGTGGTAAAAAATAATAGCTAGAGATGAAATACGCGCTAGAAAATCGAATGGAAAATGTACTTGAGAGAGGATTTAAAAATTCGCATAACAGTTGAGCCACCAGCCGGTTGAGCAAAATGCGTAGAAAACCTCGAGTTTTTTTTCAAATTGCATACATTTTTTGGAAGAAATTTATTTAAATATATTACACAAATTAATTTAAATATAAGCAACTTGCCGGTCTTGATCATCACGGAAGAAGTACGGCCCAAACCGTAATTTCTTCGTGATGCAATGTTAACTCGTAGAGAACGTGTGAATTGTTGCCTGACCAATAACGCAGCCAGAAATGAGCTTCATCGCGTCTCTGAAAATGATTTTGATTTGGGTCTTCCTCAATTGATGCACTTGCGGCGGCAATATTCTCGTTACTACGGGCACTTTTTTGTCTCACTGACACGGAAACGTTTTGTACTGTGCCTGTGGATTCAACTTTTTCCACTAGGCGCACAATTGTTGATCTGACAGGACGATTATGACGACCATAAATTGGACGTTGCGCTCTTAAAGTTGTGACCATTGACTCCGAATTTCGGTTGTAAATTTTAAAAAGTGAAGAGAAGTGTCAAAAACACGGGGAAAAAGGCGTCGTTTGCTGTCCCTATCGGTCTAATTTTGTGGCGTCTCTATTGAAAAACCCATTACAGTAGTCATTTTATGGTGTTCCCAGTGTTCTGGAACTCATTGCAGATTTATAGTGAAATATGTTGTTACATGCACTAATCAGAGATCAAGGCATTCTTTCATTATCCTTGATAAATCTTCTCTGGAAGGGAAGTGTAATATTGGTAGTAAATTTTTGCGGTGACGACAGAAACTAAACTTTCAGAAATCAAAAGGCTAGTAGAATTTCATTATCCTAAAAATAAACCATGATTACTGCTTTTTAACAAGACAAGTTTTTGAGGGAAAAGTAATATTGCTGAAAAAAATTTAAAATATATTTTGACTTAAGACGACATTCCCTGTCATCCATTGATAAAAATTTAACGATAGACTATAAGGTCGGAATGCAAACATTCATCAATTATCATAGGGTATATTGACAGGTGCATACTGATTTGAGGTGGTCCTTTCGGAAAAATTGCTTGTGATCTGCTCGCTTGAATCACATACACATGCAATGGTCTAGCCTTTGTAGTCTTTTTATAGAAGGCGTTAAAGCATGATTTTGCGATACGGGTTTTTGTAAGATCTAATTTTGCTAAAATGGCAAATGAATTAGGATGACTGTGTGGCATGATTGAAAATGTCAACCAAGTTCAGTTCTTCCATTTTTGGTCAAAACCTAGCATCGTCCGATCTGTCCGCCCGAACTTGCGTCTGGAAGGGAATCTTTGAAAAATATTCCAAGATATCGAATACAAATTGAAATTTTTGTATTCCTTGGCTCATAAAGAAGGTTATGTTCGAAGATGGGCAAATTTTGCTTTAGCCACGTCACAAAATGGCAGAAATAAAAACTATAAAGTGTCATAACGAAGAAATCGGGCTAATAAAGATATTTGAAATTGGTCACAAAAGGATCGCATTAAGCCGCGGTCATATTTGGATGAAATTTTTCAAAAAAATGTCATGAACCAATCTAATGTTTCAAATAAAGAACCGATGAGATTTTGCAAATTTTAAGCGTTTTTTTTTTTAAAAAAGGTTCAAATGAAGAAATCGAAATTTACAAAGGTTATGTTGAAAAACTAAAAGTGCGCATTTTGTTACTAAAAAATAATTAGGCTTTTTTATTGAAAACCTGTGTCTTTTATGGACCTTAAAACATATCTCAGGAACTACTTTACCGATTTCAATGAAATTCGGTATTTAATTTTCTTTAATAAAAATGGAAAATATGGGTGAAATGCATACATTCATCTTCAATATTGCTAATTTTGACATTTTATTCCAAAATTTCTATAATATATATCATTAGGAAATGAAAATCAATATCAATGCTCAAAAGCAGAAGCTTAGTTCAAGTACTAAGCTCTTGCTTTGAATCACATACACTTCCCTTGTTATAATTACAAAACCTTAAGACTTTGACTCAATTACTGGGCGCATTTGGAGTCTTTTTGAAATTGGAAGATTAGCTAAATAAAAAAGGTACCATCAGTAGATCATTTTTTTTTTGTTTTTTATGTAATAAATAAATAGATTTTCTATGTATATGTGATTTATTAGGATTTTAGATATTAAAGCGTTTCAAAGCCAACATATCTTAGTAGGAAAACTTATTGAAAGGCAAATATTTAGTTTTACGAATTTAAAAACTTACAGCATTCCCCAATAATAGTAGTAATTTGCTGAACTATGTTTACCTGAAAATAAAGAAAGCAAAATTTGAAATTAGTTTTTATTCGTTAACAAATGTACCTATATTATTTGTTCATTAAATTACTCATGCATATAAAAACATGTATATAATTATATATATAAGTATAGCCTTTAATATTTTGAAACACTTTGTGTGATGCCTTGATTAGTTTTTACTCTAACTTTTAATACGACCTCGATATTAACAGAAATATTATTATTAAATACGTTAGAAACTTTTAGATACATTTTGACGCAAACAAAACATATCTATGTCTGACAATTCGATGTGATATTTTGCTTAAAATATTTTATTCGAGCATTTACATTTTGAAAAAATAAGTGCCCATTGCGACAAAGCGAAACTCACACCGGCGAGGTAGTGCGGGGCTCTAAGCCTGATTTTTCCACGAAAAACGCATTTTTTTGGTATTTTTCTCGTAAATGACAGTTATAGAAAAAACCTAAATGACAAACTTGTAGGAAATTGCATTTGCTATAAAAAAGGTCCGAGGGCAAAATCGCTACCATTAATACTTCTCGAGATATTTGGCTTTTTAAGTAAGGCTTTATGGAATTTTCGTGATGGTATGTAATAAAAAACTGTGAAATTTTCGTCGCAATGGGCACTTTTGCAGAGTGTTCAATTCTGAGGAATATGTGTCTAAAGTCAAAGCGATGCCATGAAATGCCTCTGAGCTATAGAAATTTAAAGATTTAAATTCACGATTTACATGTATCTTCAATGGAAAACTTTTACATGCCTTGGTCCAGTCCTTAATGTCAATATTAAGGGCTCAAATTTTCAAGGAATTTTTTTTAGCGTATTTCCAAGCAAATTTCATGAGGGGATTAAAAAAAATTAATAGTTCAAAAAAAAAAAACACCCTAATACATATATTTAAAAACACACACAGAAAATTTCATATCGTTCCGGTGAATATATTAACGAAGTTACAAGAAAATTTGAAAAGGCATTTCAGAGTCTTTGGAAGTGCACTCCAAACATTTAACGCATTTTTCTCAATATGGTGTTTTCAAAGTCGGTGACCAACATTAATACGAGCTTCTTAAATATATTTGTTAGTAATAACCGAAGATTTTTTCTCACCGATTAATAATAGGCTGTCAAAAAAGTCTTGCGGTATTTTCGCTAGTTGGCGCTGAAAGCGCGTAGTTCTAGTTTTATTCGTCGCATCGGATCATGCTATACCTTTTTGGAAAGCTCATTTCACGCGCTAACACGTGTTTGATTGATTGTCGTTTCTTTTAAGTCATTCGTGAGTTATAGCGTTGCAAACATGGAGCAAAATAAGAGAAAAGACGGCATATTTTACAGTACTACTACGATAAAGGCAAAAATGCATCTCAAGCCGCCAATAAAATTTGTGCAGTTTATGGAACCTATACAGTTTCCGCACAACGATGGTTTCAACGTTTTCATTCTGGTGTAGAGGTGGTCGAAGAAGCGCCACGCTCCGGAAGGCCTGTCGTCGAAAATTGCGATAAAATCGCTGAATTGGTCGAAAGGGACCGGCATAGGAGCAGCCGTAGCATCGGTCAAGAGCTGGGTTTGAGTCATCAAAAATTCATTTCAATTTCAAAAAAAAAAAAATTCAATAAAAATACCGCAAGACTTTTTTGACAACCCATTATTTTCTTTATAAACAATTTAATGCCGAAATTTTGCTCAAAAATCTTTTTTTGTTTTGAGAAACCGCCATTTTGTCAATAAATTTCATGTTGCTTATTCCTTTGGTTAATTACTAGATACACTTAGTCCTTTTTTTACGCGATCTCTTTTTACGCTATTTCACTTTAACGCGGTTATTTTTGCAGCGCAAATTCCTTTTTTTACGCGAATTTCTCACTTTAACGCGATTGCTTTTTTTTTCGTTTTTTGCTTGGTCTTAAACTTGCAGCCGAATTGGAAAATTATTTTTTAGCAAATGATACTGATGCCGAACGTGCACGAATTTTTCAAAAAGAATTGAGTCTCTGCATGTTAAGATATAAAGAACTAAATCGGAATTTATTGGGTCCAAAAAGAAGCATTCAAACAAAATTAACTGAATTTATGGTGCAAACTCAGTCGGAGATGCTAAGTCAATCAGAACATCAATCCATAGTTATTACTATTGATTCTGATACAAATTCTAGTGATATCAGTGCCGGCCCTCAAAATAAACGGCTAAGAATAATTTCCACTACGGATAATGACAGTGATTAAACAGCATTCAACGGTTTTTTCAATAAATCTAACTATGGTTTTTGTTTTGTATTTTTTATTTTGTTATGAATGAATAAATCATAAGTCTGAAATTTGAAACTTATTGTATTGTTTTTGAATATTTTTTTGCGCGTATATTTTGTTATACGCGATATTTTTTTATATTCGGAACCAATTCGTCAGTTAATATTGGAAAACTAACCATTTTTACGCGATTAGTGGCAGAACCAAAAATCGCGTAAAAAAAGGACTGAGTGTATAACATTACGTTAACGAAATCTTTTTGGTTTTTTAATTTCAGGGATCCTGTTCAGAGATATAGTAGTTACCCTATAACTTTTTTTTTGGGAGAAGCTCCCGTAGATCAGCTGTAGTTCCTTTCCAAATAAATATTTTTAGTAATGCTAAGTCTTAAAATACAGTCAAAAGACACAAAAATGTGTGGATCAATAAATTTAAAAGTTTTCTCGGAAAAAATTTTGAAAAATTCGCTTTTTTAAGCCTTCTAACTATATATCATCCCATAAGGATGTCTGAGCAAATATTTACGATAAATGTTTAGTATAAGTTTTTGTAATAATAACTACGACTGCATTGCCTCCAGATATCTTGTTAAAAAGGAAGCTTTCCATACAACAGCTTAATTGTGATCAGTCAGTTTGTATAGCAGCTATATCCTATATTGATTTATGAACGGCTGCGACTAATAAACAGCTTCTATAGAAAAGTAGATATGCAAAAAAATCGATTTCGCAAGAACTGTCTATTTTTGGTGGCTAAAAAGCCAAATATGAAGAATAGGAAGGTATATCTCAATATTCACAAGTTTCAACTATTTTCTTCGTCTACAATCGGCTAACGCTAGCAGCTTAAACTAGTAAAGCTAAAAAGCGATTAGTTAGGCAATATTTGTTTAATGTATGCTCCTCTCCACATTTCTTAGTAAGTAAACTAATAAGGATATAGATTACCATATAAAAGCCCACCATCGTCAAAAACTTTTCCTACACATGTCACACAGACACACACACTCTTCAAACACTCAATTAAAATATCAAAACTTTTCAATACGCAACCTTGCATAACACACCGCGATTCACACGATTTCATTGTCTAACAAAAACTACAAAAACAACAAAAATAAATTCAATAATAATAATTGCAAAGAGGCGAGTGTAAGCGGCGCAAAGTTTCTCACACACCGGCGACAGCTGATGGTGATGGCGCACAATTACACACCAGCACAACAATAACAACAACAAAGACATACATATGTATATGTGTAAAAAACATTATATTCTAGTTTTGATTTGCATCAGGTGAGCACTTTTTGCTTTTATTATTTACAACGGCTTTTTATACACACACACACACACACAGCGACCGCGAGTATTCTACCAGACGTGAATATATGTATGTATGAGTTTTTGCACTTTAACGACGTGCCATTTAAGTGCTTTTTGTTGTTAATGTGTCACAGCTGACAGGAGAGGGAAGCGGGAATGGAGTTGGGTATAAACGGTATATGTATGTGGAGAGAGGTATCAATTGTGAAGAAGAGGCAGCATAACAACTAAAACAAAGCCAGCTGGCGAAATATATGGTTTCATATGCAAGCAAATGCACAAAAACAACAACAAATAAACAATTTCAAATGAAATCACACTACAATTTGCTTTTTCGTGCTCCAAAAAGTGGGAGTGAGTGAAATGCAGGTGCACGGCGGTGGGGGCGTCTAATTAGTACGAGGTCATAATGCATTTCCAAGCATTTAGAATTGCCAATTTTGCCGCGCATTTACCACAAGGGCGAACTCATTGCCAGCGTCAGCCCAACTGACACTTCACCTTGCCATTGCCGCCGCAATTAGTTATACTCGGATACCCACATACAAACATACGTGCAAGCGAAAATCGCATTGGAGCATCAATAAAAATTAAAATTTAATAATTCACACCGTTCCACGACGATTTCACGCTTAAATAGCAGCCGCATTGAATATGATTTATGACTGTGTATGCTTTGCGCGTGCATATTCGCAGCCACGACTGTGCGAAGAGCCGCAGCAGCAAGTGCCACAGAAACAAAACGGGCAACAGTAGCCAAAGTGTGCGCAAAAAAGGTTGAAAGAAGAACAAAAAAACAACAACAACTTTGAAAATTCAAGTAGGAGAAAAACACCTTGTGTCAGTTAATTGAAAAATATTGCTTTTGCCGGCGGTGCGTATGAGTAACCCAAGTGTCTGCCAGTGTAGCATAAGACAAGGCGGCACGAACACTGGGTGAACTCTTAGTGTTTATAATATAATATGGCTTGCCGTAGACTCGAGTTTAAAGTCACAAGTTCTCATTCGTAATGTTTAAGAGATTAATTTGGAATTTTTTATTTTTAATTCAGCGAATAGCCCGAGTTTTCGGCAAATGTAAAATTCGTGCTTTGTAAAGTAGTTTTTAACGCTAATAATGGCCATAGAATCGCGAGCTGTGTGGCAGCAAAATGTCCATTTTTGGCAACAAAAACTCGAGTTTATGGTAAAACACAGCTCGCGATTCTAAAGTAAAATATATTAAACTCGAAAGTATTTTAAAGTACTGTTTATGCTGAATTGTGGATTGAATAAATGATGAAAATAGAAATCAGTACCAATATAATGGCACCAGGCAATAAAATATTCCGCTTACAGTAAACTTTTTTATAAATATTTACCGATTATGTACCGAATTTCGGTACTAAAATTTAATATGCTTCTATATTATCCGTTATACCAAATTCACATGCTTACTATCAATTTTTGTTACATTAATACAAATAGTTAAAAGAGTTTTGCATATGTAAAACATTTATAAAATTAACGCCTAAAATGTTAAACTCGATAGTTTCCATTTAGTTCAAATAATATATTTCCAAGTATTATTTTGTATGTATATTACATACATAAATGATGAAAAAGAAATCTGTACCAAATACTACTATGTGAAGAAGACATAAACTTAGAATTATGTACCAAATTTCGGTACTAAAATTTAATATTTTTCTATATTGTCCGTTATAATTCACATGCTTATAAATTTTTTTGCACAAATAAAATACCGACTTAAAAAAAACTTTATAACATTGTACCGAAATTGGAAAGTATCATCCTAGATTTAAGCCTGCTTAAAGCAAACTTTTCTAATAAATATTTAACATGACTTGCTTACTACTGATGATGTACCGATAAAGTACCGAATTTCGATACAAAAATTTAATATTTTTTATATTATCTGTTCTACTTAATTCAAGTGCCTACGACCAATTTTTGTTGCACAAAATAGTTAAAAGAGTTTTGTATGTACCAAATGTATGAAAATTGTGGCCTAAAATTAAAAGCTACTCTATAGTTCAAATAAATTTCTCCAAGTATTATATGTATGTATATGTACATACATACATAAAAGAAATGCTGTACACTACTATGTGAAGAAGACATAAACTTAAACCAAATCAGCAAATTTTGGTGTGTAAACGGTTTATATTTATAACAAGTTTGAGTACCGACTTTCGGTATTATAACATTAACTTATCAAATATATAAATTGTTCTGTTTTTAGTAAGCTTTTCTATAAATATTTATCATGATTTGCTTACTGCCATTATTTTGTGTACCGCTTATGTACCGAATTTCGGTACCAAATTTAATATGTTTCTATATTACCTGTTATATTTAATACAGTTAGTTAATGGAGTTTTTTATGTACCGAGATTTGAAAGTTAGAGCCTAAAATTAAATACTATTATATTTTTTACAGAATTTTTTCATATAATCACCAATGCGTTCTCTAGTATGTAAAGAAAATACAAACTTTAACCAAATCAGCAAATTCTGGTGCCTAAACTGTCTGTATTTATAAAAATTTTGAGTACCGAATTTCGGTATTATAACATAATCTTATCAAATGAGCCGATAAAAAACATGAATACATTTTCAAGTGATTGCGCCTATTTTTCAGCGCTTAATTTAGTATATAGTATATTTGTGTGCACCGATGTTCTTATGTTATATAATTAAATATTTCCAACACTTTTTTATTTACTTATTCCAATTTAAATTAAAAAGTATCATTATATTGTAGGTAAACCAAATACGATTATTTTTTAACTTAAATATATTATAATTATGTGTACCGAATTTCGGTACGGTAACTTAAGCGGTAATGTAAGCTTATTATTAAGAAAGAGATTAGGTGATCAAACACGATTTTTTTAAGCTGAATATGTAATAAATATTTGTACCGAATTACGGTACGACAACTTGACATGAACTTTTAAAGGCTTATTATAAAGAATTACATTAGTTAGGAGTTGGGCGAAATTTAATTTGCAGTTCAATGTTATTTTCCTTGATATCTATGCGTTACAAGCACTTATCTGTTAGCTATATACCGAAAAGTATCTTCATACAAACAACTACAAATTGTTATAAGAAGAGTGGAGGATAAAAGCAAATATAAATAAAAATCAGATAAGTGTTATAATGTAATTTGATAGAAAAAGGATTAAACACCCAATTGCCTAACGCGCAAACAAACAGTTGCAAGCGAATTCGAGGGGATAAGCAGACACAAAAAAATGCAAAACATTCTTAGCACCCAAAAACATACTCATGAATTCTACACTTTCTTCAAATACACATGCTAACAGCAACAAACATTTGTGCACCGTTATGTGTTTTTGGGAATTCGGTTTATTTACTGAGTTATTAGGCAAAAAGGGTAGAAGCAGACACGAACAAATAACAAAAGCACAGCCTGGTTGCTTACAATTACACACACACACACAGTCAGATACATTCTTTTCATACATACCCACAAAAGAAGCCCATAGACAATACCGGAAAGCAACAGTGAGTGGGGTCATATGGTTAGCAATGAAGGCAATCGCCACAAAACAACACAGAGAAAGATGAAACTACAACAAAGAAGCAAAAATGTATGGGTGAATGAATAGACGACGCAGACAGGGGAGTGATACTCGTGGAGAGCGCTGTTAACTGGTCGAAAATTTGTAACAAATTTATACGAAAATCCAAACTCAATATTTGCAGGACAAATTGAGTGCAAGAGCAATAAAACTCAATATGCTTGAGTAAGAGTGTATGTGAGAGCGTACCAGCTTACAGTGCAAGTATAAGAGCATTTAGGGTGACACTGCGCACTAAATCTTATGGAAATATTGAAAATTGTTTGCCAAATTTAGGGAAATTCAGCTCACGTGCATACTTCTTTTTCACTCAAAAACTTACCCGCTCATGTAATTGCACTCTGTACTCTTGTCTCACGCTTTCTCTCACTGCCTTCCTATGCACTCAAAAATCCATCACATGTGCTCCCAACTGCATAGGTTTCATATACTATATATTTAGTTTACTTGGCAAGCCGCAATATTTTTTTATGTTCCAATTTTCTTTGGAAATTTTTTTTTTGTCTCTACTTGTAATGATGCAAACGAAGGCATTGACATTGCCAAGGCAAGTGCACACAATACTAGTCGTCGTCGACTTAATAGTTGAAAATGTCCTTCGAACGCTTTTGAGAGTTAGTCAGGCAGTAAGTCAGTCGGTCAATATGCGGTGCTGTAATATTTCTACTCTAAACGCTGTGGCTTACATAAGCGGTTGGTAAGAACGAACAAGTTTAAATGGAGCAAAGGTCAACCAAATTTTCAAAGGCTTAAGTAGAAGGCTTTGGTGGGGGTAAACGGCTGTATGTGTTCTTTTAGATATTTCATTTCAAAATTTAAGGAAGTGTGAGAATTTAAATATATTCTACTACATCGTCTAATTTGTATAAGATTATAAAAATTTTGAAAAATGGTAAAAAAGGAATTATATTTTATTTGAATATGTTATATGCTTCTCTTTATAAAGACGTGTGAAACCAACTGGTACTCCTAACCAAGCTTCGGGAGCTTCTGCTGTGTCACCATCGATGTGTGTAGCTTGACGTTGTCCTGCTAGAGCACAATTTCATTCCTATTGTCTAAAGCTGGCTGTTGTTGTTGTTGTAAGGGTGCCTAATCACCGTTAGAATGGTAAGAATTAGATAAGTTGTCGTCGACGTCATTCAACGATAGGCCCAAGAAACGTGCTGTTTCGACGGGGTAGGACCAAAGGTATCAGATGAGTAGGGTTAGTGAGCATACAAAGAGGTGGTCAGTATCGTGCGGAGGCATGCAGGACATACAATACTGGGTATGTGGGCGTCTATTCTGTATACTCGTAAGTAGGAGTTTAACCTGCTACAGCGCGAACTCCACGTCAGTTTGAATCAAAGTACGTCATTCCCTGAGACGGAGTCGGTGAAGGTGTTGATGGCTCCACTATGAATGGCGGTCAGTGCTTGTCGACAGTTAGTTGAGTCCGAAATTTGGTCGGCGTATTATTTGATGCCGTCGACGTAGTTGAGGAAAGACCTCTTGATGTTCCTAGGAGGCGGTTCCGCTCTAAGCAGGTGACTGCAGGGATGATTTCTGCGAAAGCACTCCAGTAGGAACTGCTTGAAGATGAGTTCATTGTGCTCCTTAACTGGGAGCCTACAGGCCTCACTATTCAAGTGTTCAATAGGAGACATCAAGAGGCATCCTGTCATAGTCATTGTCATGTTCTGACAAGTTTGGAGCTTCCTCTTCCTCGTCTCACTGCATTTAGGCGACTATATTGATCCGATATAGGTAAGGACAAGCCGGTCGATTGCCTTGTAAGTTGCCAACAACTTTTCTTTGTCTTTTCCCCATGAGCTACCGGCTAGCGACCTGAGAATTTTGTTGCGGCTCTGTACTTTGGCGATAATCGCGATCGTATTAGGAGTGAAGAAGGACAGACAACAAAAGTCATACCTAAAATTTAACGCTTATCGAAATCCTAATGCAATATTAAGGTCAAGTCTGTACTCTTTCATCCAGTTTGTGAATGTGGTCGATCTAGATTTAGTGGGGGAGAGTATGAAATTCCGTGCAGCGAGGAAGCGAGAAAGGTCGGAGAGAAAGCCCTTTGCCTTTGAACACATGGCCAATGCTGGCTATCTTAGAGCGATTGCTTATATAGTGTAACCCGATTGCACTTATACAACGTGATGTTTTGATTAGTGAATTTAAAATTTATGGTATTATTTTTACTAAACCTTATGTTAATGAGAAGAACAGCCAGTACCCTAAAAAGTGCAAAACCTCCGCAGATTGTTATATTAGCCTAATACACCACCAGGCAATTAATAAATCCCGCCAATTATGTATTTAGCCCACGTCATACTATATCTACGCACATACACACGCGTAAATGTCTGAATGCAAACGCTTACACACGCACGTAAGTTCGATTATTGCATTTTCGCACACTCAAGTCGTGCTGTCGGATTACAATTTCGTCTGCAACTCAACAGCAAGTCAAATACACTTAAACATTCAGTAATTTACATGTTGCTCATGCGTCAGGTTGAATGCAAACACAGCGCTCGAACGCATCCACACACACACAAACAGACCAATATTATTCATGCATATACCAGACATTTTTTGTTGTAGAAGTGTAATCACACACAAGTGCAAAATGAATATAGTATTATAAACATACACACGGGTATGGCTGTACTATAACAGTTTTTTTACAGTTATATTGCTTATACTCTTGTTCTTTCTAAACATTTATATGTAAGAGTATATGAAGCGTTCATGCCTCTAGGTGCATTGCAAATCGAAGAAGGCATCAGATATTCAAATGCACACACAATCGCGGTGTAACACGTCAACGGATAGATTGACATAATTATGTAAATACTTTAGAGTTACTTTCAACTATAATGAAGCTTCTCTTCATATATATATATTACAAATTTATTTTATTTTATATATGTTCTGCTTGTGGAAAATTAGTAATTCATAGAAACACGAAAGAATATAAACTTCGTTTGCTTCGAAGCTATAAAACCCTTCACAAATATAAAGACTTCCATAAAAGTACTTGATTTTTGTTTGGTCCGTCTATATGGCAGCTGTATTCATACAATAGTGGTCCGTTCTGAACAGTCTTCGGAGATTGTACCATTGCTTAGAGCTTCGAGCCATGCCGAATTTCTTGAAGATATCTCCTCAAACATAAAAGTTATTCTTGCGCTCGATTCAAGTCGTTCAGTTCGTATGATATCCGAACTGATCCGTTCTTCGAATATTGCATTATTGCCAAAGCTAATAACTAACGCACCATTCGTTAGGATAACTCGTCTCGATAAAGTTATCCATACAAGCACTGGATTCAGAGCGTTTAGATTTTATGGCAGATACTATATAGAATATATAGTGGTCTGATATCGGCAGTTTCGACAAATAAACAGCTTCTTGGGGAGGAAAACTTCAGATCAATATCCAAAACGGGTGGACTATTACGCGTATATATGTACATAAAGGCAGATACTGGTGGACATCAGCTCGTTAAATCGATCACTTATATATAGTACATGTACATACATATATACCAAACAAGGTACCGGTCGTTCCCCTCTGGGGGTTAAAAATCTATATTCAAGCCTTACTAAAAGATAGCATAGAAAATATTATAATCGAAATTGCGTTGAAATGGAGTCAAATGGAGTAGATTTGGAATGCACGCTTTTTTTAAATTCCGACTACAATATATGTACTTGTATAGATGTGTATGTATAACGTGTTTTTTTAATAGGGGGAAAACATCAAAAGCCAGGGTGAGGAGCTTCAATCCTAAACGAAACCTACTCCCAACTTCAGACTCTTCTTTGGAATCATCTGATTAAGTATTATCTCGTGGGAGTGATAAGTCTCTACAATGGTCGCCTAATCAGGAATCTCTGTTTTGTGATGTTTGAGGCTACCGCTTCGCTAACAGCTTTCAAGTTTTCAGTAGCCTTTCAGATGAGTGTCGTAAAATTCTCCACACTAAAGCTATCACCGAGTGTAGTTTTAAGCTTTTCTCTTGTATTTAAAAAGCAAGGACAATAAAAGAATACTATAGAGTCTTCAAAGCACTCTGAACACGTCAGACTATTTGGACTTACGTCGTACTGGACTCTGCAGAAGTAGCTTCTGAAGCACCCAACCCATGTCGACTTAGTATTTACTTTGGTGGAAATGCAGGTCATCATGTCTTCTGTCTATCCACGAATGGATGTCAGGTATCAGTCTGTGGGCCCACTGTCCTTGGAGTGAGGTTTGCCACTGCTTCTGCCATATTGTTAAGCTTTTGACTCTCTCTTCTCTTTTGGCTCCTATAGACGGTTCTGATAACTCGCTAACAAGCTGTTTCGTCTCCCTGGATGTCAATGGGCATCATAATGGCTATTACTTCAGCAGCATCGCTTGATATTATTCGGAAAGCACCGACAGCCTGTGCACTATGCTTATTTATCTGGCACATGCTTTAATGAATAGAGTCTGCACCATATTGGAACCGCATATAATACAACCGATCTCGTTACCTTTGTAAGTAAAAATCGCCGGCCGGAACGCACGTAGGGTTTATTTGCCATCATTCTCGATAAGGCGTTTAAGATTTGATTCGCTTTCCCTGCCGAATATTTCAGGTGGTCCTTAAATTTGAGCCGTGAGTCTATTATTACACCCATATACTTTAGTTATGACAGTGAATGAATCTCACACTCCTCTATGGTGTACTTTCCATTAATTTTCTAGTACTTATGAGCACTGTCTTTTGCTTATCAAAAGTTCACTGAGGAGAACCGTTTATGTACCCATTGCACTTGCTACGGAGGTCATCTAGGTGCTTAACTACTGTTTACCACAAAAAAGACGTCCCAGCGCTAGGTTTCATAGAAGAGGGCATAGAACCGAGCCTTGCGGTAGTCCACTCGAAATAAAGTAGCTTTTGGTGCTTTCATCAGTATGAAATTATAGTCGCCTGTTTTCAAAATAACTCGGAATAATTTTCATTAGATATTGATGAGCGCGTATATCAGATTGACGGAATATATACCATCATATAATCTATTATAGAGCCGCCCGATATAATAACTTAAACATTAATGTATCTAAACTTTACACTAACTATTTATTCACAAATTATGTTCAATGCAAAGACTTGGATTTTTCAGTAATTTTGTGCCAACTTGAATTTCAAACATAATTAAAATTTGCATACAAACATACACAATATCGATTTCCGTATAGCATAAGTACGTGTTTGCTTGTGTTAAACACCGTTGGTTGTCCATATCAAAATATCTAGTTCCTTTGTGAATACACAAAAGGTAAGGTGGGAGAGTTGGGAAGGAAGCGCAAGCAACTTTCGCAACAAATGGAAAACTTTCCAAAAACTTTAAACACCAAAATTTCTAACAAACCAATAAAGTTTGAAAGCAGTGAGCAGCTTCACCGAGTACATGAACGAAGTAATGGTCGAGCGTTTGATCGCAAATTGTGTTAAAACAACAGATAAAAGCTTAATGAACTACACAAGAAACATCATAAAATGTGCACAAAGCAACAGAATGAATAGAACATGTAAGACAATCAGCTCTGTGACGACGCAGAAATAGCTGAACACAACAGAAAATAGATAATAAGTTGTAGATAACATTTAGATGAAAGGTTAGGTTCTGTTGTGTGACATGCTTTGTATTCTGTTACACAAAATGGAGAAATGAAATGGAAATTTCTGTTTTTCTGCAAAATTTAGGACTTTTCACTAAGTAATTACCGAATAAAAAGGAGAGCTAGACTTTTAGACTAACTCTATAAGTACAAATAACAAAGAAATTATTTTTTAAAACTATTTCCATTTAATCCATATCAGTGATCTCAAATTAGTAGTTCGTTTCAGGAATAAATATTTACTAGCTTACACTAAACAATAGTTAAGATTTAAGGGGGGAGCCTGCTTTAGGAGGCCTAAAAAAGGCAGTCTTTCGTGATTTTTTTTAGGATAGAAAAAAACAAGCAAATGTAATGAAATTTTTACATCATTTTCTTACATATTTAAGCTTACAAAAAACATTTTTTAAAATTTAAAATATCGAAATACAGCCCACTTTCATCTACTTTTGTGCACCACCGCGCAATTGAAGTGTCCTATTGGCGGGCAAAATGTAGGTCGCAATTTTTGTCTGAAACAAAAAAATCAAATGGATAATTAATTTTCATTAGTCCTTCTTCTATGTGAACCTAAAAAAAACCCGAAAAAAACGCGAAAATCAAAGTTTTTTTAGATTTGAAAAAAAAAGTTGCATTTTTCACCAAAAAACCTAACTTCAATTTACTAAAAAAATAGTTTAGAATTTTGTTTTCAAGAACTTTTTAGGTTCACAGAGGGGGTAATAAGATACTGAATCTAATAAACTTTGGTTTTATACGATTGGTTGAATACTTTTTTTGTAATTTTGCCCGCCAATTTTGGAAAATCCCAAAATTGAAAACTCGAGAAAACGCGCTCTATAGAGCGGCTGCAGCTGCCCGAACGCTCGTATACCTGCTCGGCGCCCGACTGCTTTTAGTGCTGTATCTTCGAAAATAATCCGAATTGTCTTTCCAAAATTGACAGACATATTCTTAGATATATTAGGAACAGATTTAAGCAATAAAAAAAATCGATTTTTTGAGCCTCCTAAAGCAGGCTCCCCCCTTAAGAAAGACTTAATCAAGATTATAGATTACAAATTAAAGATTATAGATAATAGATTACAGATTACAGATTACAGATTACAGATTACAGATTACAGATTACAGATTACAGATTATAGATTACAGATTATAGATTATAGATTTCAGAATACAGATTATAGATTACAGATTATAGATTATAAATTATAGATTATAGATTTCAAATTATAGATTATAGATTACAGGTTATAGATTAAATATTATAAATTATAGATTACAGATTATATATTATAGATTCTAGATTATAGGTTAAAGATTATAGATTATAGACTATAGATTATAGACTATAGATTATCGAATATAGATTATAGATATAGCTTAACGATTAAAGATTGAAGATTAGAAATTAGAAATTAAAGACAAGAGATTAAAGGTATAAAATTAAAGATTTAAATATAAAGATTAAACGTTAAAAATTAAATACTGACGATTAAAGATTAGAGATTAAAATTATGTATAGATTATATGTAGATAAATAGTTGAGCTAAAAATGGTCACAAACAATTAATTTACAAATCTAATAGCAAAAGAAATTAAAATACATAATAAACAAATACAACAAAAATAAAAAAAAATTAAAATGAAAATTTAGTTAAAATATCTAAAAAAAATTATAAAATTTAAAGAATATTAAACTAGTCTCACTGTGATATGTTGTTCAACACATTTGAAAAATAAATATTTGGCACAACGAAATGATGGAAATCACTTTAATTAAAATACTTAAACATCCAATGATTTATAAACACTTACAGAAATGTGTCTAAGTATGTACATATCTAGCGAAACCATATCACAAATTATGAGTCGAAACAATAAAATAATGAGGAATGAGAAACAGTTCCTTGTTTTGTTGTTGCATTTTAGTTTATAGCACTTAGGTAGCGGCCAATTTTATTATCTTTGCTCTTCTGCTTAATATTTTCTCGAACATTAACGCTGCATCTAATTGCCTTTAATTGTGCATTCAAAAATGTAGAATGAAATTTTTATTACGCTCTGGTCGGTGGCAATGGTTCCAACTGTCGTCGTCGTTCGTCTTCAGTGTCACTGTAATTTTAATGCCATTCATTGCCCATAATTCGACGTTAAATTATTAAGTGAATTGCATTGCAGCAATTGCAAGCAATAAACGGAAATCAACAAAAATAACAGCAGCAACAACAACAGATTTCATCTGGCACACGGATACATACACATACAGAATTAGAAACTACTTATATGGACGATTGAAGATTTCATAAGTGCTTGTCATTGCTCAAAAGTATTATTTTTCTAATTGAGTTTATGATAAATAAATTTGTGCCAAACTCTATCCATCTACCCTCGAATTCAATTTGCGACTGTTAGAGGATGAAGCCATATGTAGAAGTTCACGCAAGAGAGGAATGTTCTCTGAGCGCCATTCACTTGGGAGTAGCCAGAAACGATTCGTACATATGGTTCAAGCAGCTCATGACCGTTTTTAGATTAAGTATCCCATGGGTAGCCTAAAAGCATCCCTTGGAAGACGAGCTACAGTGAGAATACGAAGCATCACTAGGGTTATGCGTTGGGCTTGGGACCCACCACGTAAAAATCACTCTCAATGAAAAGAAGCAAATAGCCTCGAATAAGAGACCCTCTTTTGATGACGACCCCCAAATGGGTTGAAGCTGATCGACTTCGCCGGTGCTCGTAATATAGTTACCAAGGTTCCAGCATAGAAAAATTCGCCAAACTTCCTAACTGTCTCCGGATTCCCATGTTGTGATAGGCGGAAGAGAGCTCTGAAATTATTCGACGCAGTACCCGCCAAAGAAGCAAAGGAAGAGGAAGATCTCCACTTCTTTGGAAGTACCAGATGGAGAAGAACCTGGCCACGCTTGGAATCTCCAATTGGCGCCAAACAACGAAAAGCAAGAACTACTGGCGCGCTGTTGTAAACTCGGCTATAACCGCATAAGCGGTATCTACGTCAATAAAGAAGAAGAAGAAGACTTTTAGACTAAATCCAGGTCTTTATTGTTAATGCAACAGTACAAAATATTAATTAAGAATAGTGAGTGTTTTTGTATTGACAGACTTCTTCCTTTACAAATTATAGTCCGCTCCCTTTAAAGGATATTTACGCACTGTCTTTGAAACCGAAATTTGATTGGTTAATAAAAAACTTTACCGTTCTTAAGTAGTTTGTATTTGAAAACCCGAATTGGGAACTATTTTCGAGGCAACCCTCTAACTTTTCTTCGATTGCGGGAAATTAACAGAAAAATGCCACCAAGATTGCCGAAAGACGGCTAATGCGAATATTTCTAGGCTGATTAAAGTTCTAATGTTATTATTCCATAGTCATTTGAGCCTGAAAGTCACACGCAGAGAATTTATTCGAGGAAACACGGTCATTCTGTTCGAATCTTTAAAATTAAACGAACTCGCTTGACAAAAGGTTCACTAAGCTCGCAGAAAAACTAATAATAGACATAATTTTGGGCCAAACAGTACTCTAATTCCAAATACGGAGAAAATATTCCGCATATTAATCTTCTTTTATAGTTAAAACCTCTTCTATATTCCCAAAAACCAACTGGAAAGAGAATCACTGAACAATTTTTAAGACTTTTGAGAGTAAAAAGCCCTAAACTTATAGCTTACTTAGCTTAAGAAAAGATCTCTGGTCATAATTGACGGGACCAGAGTTGCATTTACGCTCATTATCAAGAGATGTTTGATATACCGTTAGATTAAAAACCATTTACATAAAACTTCACATTAAAGCGTTTTTGGGAAAATTTTCCTCTGAGGTATTTTCAGCGAGCAAAAGCTGAAGCCGATAAGATTTTCTTCGGCACACATAAATTCATTGAGTTTTATGTGCAGCGCAGAACAGCTGCATCACATGGTCGTCGTCATAAACTGGAAACTTGCAAATATGAAAGCACACAGCTGTAAAACATTCATACATAACTATGTATAAAACGTCTATAGACCAAATTTATATGTGTATGCGTGTGTGTGTGTGACAGAATTTACAGCATGTGTGCAGTCATTAATAATTCGCAAGAAAACGATGAAAACGTTGCACCAGGCACACTTAAGTAAATCAAAAATGAACACACACCTACACATTTTCCCTCGTACATACATACATATGTAGGTATATATGGTAAATGTGCGCATTGCAGTTTATTGTCACTTTGCATTTAATTATCTAAACAAATACAAGTTGTGCTGAAAATTGAGTTGAGGGAAGAATTATCTACGCCTTATACCTCATAATCGCTCGGAATATATTTTCAAATAAATATTTATATGCGTGTGTTTATAGCGCCATGGGTTTTTATTAATGAAATTCAAATATGGATTTTGTGGCGCACCGTATTCACACCACAAACGCAAGAGTGCACACTTAATGCGGTGCGATTTTTACGAGCCGTTAACTGCACCGATTTTCGCTTAACCAATGTTCACTTAAGTATAGTAAAATTTTCTTATTTAGTGCTTCAACAGAATAAAAGTGTGTGCGATTTTTCGTTTTTTTTTTCAACTTGTCAGACCTATCTATTGAATATTGATTTATGTATATTTTAAACTAGGAACTATTTTATATTCTTGCAAGTTGAAATTTTATTTATATAATTTTATTAATATATTTTACTTCTCATCAGAGAAACTTTATATTTCGGATATTAGATATACCTGGGAATCCAATTTTCTGGGGTTGAGCTCGGAGAAAACGGATCTGCTTGTTTTCACAAGAAAGCGCGAATTTCCTACAAATGGAGCACAATTCTCTTGCAAGCACCGCACCAAATACCTTGGGTTATTCTTGGACTGCAAACTGCTGTAGAAGCACAACGTGGAAAAAAGAGTGAGAAAAACAAGCCGAGCTATATATTTGTGTAGACATATGCTCAGCACAACCTGAAGGCTTTCTCCCTCTCTCATGAACTGGTTGCACACAACTATTGGTGGACAGGCGTACGAAAATCGATCCCCGGAAGCCAATGGACAAGGATCAGACGCTCGCAGTGATGTGCATAACGGAAGCTTTAAAAACAGCTTCAACGGCGGCTATTGAATTGGCACTAAACCTGCCACCTATAAATCTCTTCGCTGAAAACTGCGCAGCTAAATCGGTGGGACGACTACTGGCTGCAAGATAATTTACATATAGAACCTTCGGGCATAGCTCGGTGGGCAAGAGCGGTTGGGCAAATACCGACTACATGACCCTACCTTTCAACTGGGAAAGAAGACTCAAAGCAAACAAAGAAAAAGATGGTTGGCGTAAAGTTATGTAAGCTACGGCAACACTCTAAACATCTATACGGTAGATCGAAAATGGACGGTAGAGTTGCTGCGGTAATATACTGTCCAGAGTTAGGCATAAGGTAACCTTTTAAGTTGCCGGACCACTGCAGTGTATTTCAAGCTGAGTCTTTGCTATTGCGAAAGCCGCGGAGCTGGCCTCTAATGCACCTACAAACAACATCTACGTAGACAGCAAATCAGCAATCAAGGCAAAAGTGTTTTGGGCAGCAGTGCAGCAATGGAAAGTGTTGCCAAAAGTAAGCAACTTCACTTCTACCAGACCACAAAGGCATCAAAGGTAATGAAATAGTAGACGAGATTACCAAGAATGGTTACAACTAACAACCTCAAACGTGATCAACATTGGAAAACCCAATCTATACGACGATCTCGAAAGAAGCATGTTAAAGAAAATCGAAACACGATGGAACTTTTATTGGCACTCGTTAGAAGAGAATGTAGCAACATGACGTGAATGCTACCTAGTCACTGTCTGGTGGCGACACACGTTCGCTGGATGGGGCTGACAGAACGAGAAATCTGCAGGAAATGTTTAAAGCAAAACACCAGGAAAACAATGGAGCATCTCTACAGTCAGCCAGCTGTTAGAAAATCGGCTTATTAGTTTTTTGAGAAAGTTTCCGAATGTGGCTTACTTTAATCGTACTATTCGGGCACAGTTTTATCCCGATACATTCATACTTAAAGTTGAAAAAATCGGATGGAATTTAAAATAGTGATACCCAAAAAATGGGCGTGGTTTTACGGCCATTTTCGTATTGGAACATGAGAATATCAAGATAATATCACATATCAAATTTGGTCGATATCGACAGATCAGGTACCGTTCGGGGTATAGGTTCGAACTATATGCGTCATCGTTTCACCACTTCTCTGCTCACTCTCTGATAAATATGTGGGCACTTTAGTAAATTAATATAACCGTTAGCTGTTTCTATTAAATTTATACCAATTTATGCTAATTCTTTGTTCGATTCACCATTTCCCAAAGGCTACTTAAAAACTATATTAGTTATAATATATATGAGTTTATATATGTATTTATATAGTATATAGTGCTATAATAACCTTCCCAGGTGCATTTTTTAAAGCATAAAGGGAAAGGAAAAACGTTTAGCATTATTTTCATTGCTCAGTTTGTATGGCAGCTATGTATAGAGGCTACCGCCAAAGATGACTTTCGCATTGTGATGACGGACAAGCGCGTAGGCAAACAACATTACGCATATATCCTATATACATAGGTACTATATACATACATATAGTATATTGTAGTAGGCGCATGCTAGTGTTGCAAAGGAAAAACAAGAACAAACGAAGGCATAAAGTCAAAATGTTTATCATTAATGAATTTTAAATTTGTGCCACCGTAAACAGTGGAAAGCTGTGCGCTTGTTTGTTTGTGTGGGTGCTGTGTTGAATGGGAAAATGGAAAATTACAGATTATGTTAATTAATTTCAGGCCTGTGTGTACAGAAAAACAGCGAAAGGTGGAAGAACAACCAGAAATGAAATACATGCGGGTTTTAATGTAATTAACAGATTTTCTTGCCAAAACTCAGATTGGAAAATTTTATTTGCCATAAATATACATATGTATGTATGTACAAGGAAAATTGCTAGATTATAAAAACATATTGATTTTCATTAAGAAAATTTTTATAGCAAAGATATTTAGACACCTTGCGTTACTGACATAAACCCAAAAATTAATGAAAAAAGTTAAATAAAATGAATACCAACTTAAAAAAACAATTAAAAAAAACAAAATCAGAAAATGTAAACACATTGAAACAATAAAATGATAAAAAATATTAACATTATATACCAAATTGAAAAAAATTAAAAATAGTTAAAATAAAAAAAAAACATAAAAAAAAATTAAAAATAATAAAAAAAAAATTAAAAATAATTTAAAAACATGAACACCAAATTAAAAAAAAAAAAAATTAAATACCAAAAAAAAAGTTAATAAAAACTAAAATAAAAAAAAAACAAATTAAAACATTAAAAAATAAATTTAAAAATTAAAAAAATATTAAAAAGAAATTAAAATAAAAAAATTAAAACATTAAAAAATAAATTAAAAATTAAAAAAAATTAAAAATAAAAAAATTTAATTGTTTACAATTAAATACAAATTTAAAAAATTTTAAAAAATTTAAAGAAACGCAAAATAAAAAATACAAATAAAAATTCTTACCGAATTTTCCTATACATACAATTGCATTTAACATAATTTAATTTTTTCTTTTTCATTCTGTTCTACGTTTTCCTCTGTCATCCCTATTGATATTCGCTTGCGTCAATTGGCACTTATCAATTTTTTTCCGTTATATAAAACATCCCCATAAAAATTCTAATTAAGAAAATATGTTAATTGTTTTTGGCAAATTACGCAGATGATCAGAGATCTCAGAGGCATTTGATGCCATCAACTCGATGAAAATTACAAAAAGAAAATATACTTAACATCAGTTTCATTAAATATTGAAATAGCGATTTTTTTATTGCTGCTGAGAGTAGACAACAGAAAGACAGGAAATGTCAAAAAAGACAACCAGAAAAAGCAACGCACTTTTTTTATACTAAAAGAGAGAGCAGTGAAAATTTTATAAACATATACATATGTATGTGTATATTAGCGTTTTTCTTTTTTAATATTTTTTTCAATTCCCTCTTGAAATTTCCTTGGAAATACCCTAAAAAAAACCCTGAAAATTTGAGCCCTTAATATCAATATTAAGTACTCGACCAAGCCTTGTAAAGATTTTCCATTGAAGATACACCTAAATCGTGATTTTTTATCTTTAAATGTCTATATCCCAGAAGCATTTGATGGCTTCACTTTGACTTTAGACACGTATTCTTCAGAATTGTACACTCTACAAAAGTGCCCATTGCGACAGAGTCGTAACTCGGCGAGGTAGTACGAGTCTCTAAACCTAATTTTTCCAAGAATTTTGCGTTTTTTGTATTTAACTCGTAAATGACAAGAGCTACAGAAAAATTGTAAATGAGGAATTTGTAGGTAATTTTATTTGCTACAAAAAGGATCCTGAGCTATATATATTCACGATCATTCCAACGATCTCTTTTAAAATTATATTTTTATAACATCAGTATCAGGTTTAAGTTATAATTTGTCTTTGGATCCAATGCCGAATAAATATGTATTTACATTTCTCACGCCACACAGTATAACTGTCTCACATGAAGCGGCCAATATCATATCTGGTCTTATGCGGATTTAATGGCCTCAGAGCTAAGTAGAGTTTATCATAAATCAAAAGCTATGATGGAAAGGCAGGCGGTCCTCAATGATATGCGGCAGAAAAAGGAAGATAAACGCATAGGCTCATTAAGAACGTACCAGCCTGGATTGAGAAACAACACGGGAAGACAGACTTTATCTGACGCAATTAAAAACGGGTCATGACTATTTCAGGGAGTACCTCCACGGATTCGGCCACGAAGACGACACAAAATGCTTCTTCTGCAGAAGTGCCGATGAAAATGCCGAGCATATCTTTTTCTCATGAGATATGTAGTGGAGATAACTACCATTGTGTGAATAATAAACCAAAATATGACGTATGTACATATGGGCGAAAAAGGAAAGATTGAGTCGCAGTAGCGATCCAAGAACTCAGGATGAGATAACGGCAGCGGAGAAACTTAAGACCAGAAGCTGTCCAGCTTGATCCAGCAAAGTGAGGTCTAATGGCGGTCTCGCAGGTTCAAATACAAGCTAAAGCAGCTGGAATTAGTTTAGTACGTAGGCATACTGTTCCGCAAGTTCAGGAAAGTTAGATAATACTAAGTGGGCGTGATCCCGAAAGAGGTGCATTCTTAGCGTACAATATGAATCGTGCATGCTGCCTTTCGAATACCCCCTCTGAAACAAAAAAAAGATAAACTCAATTTTTAAGGTCGCTTATCACTTGTTGTTACATATCCTCACGATCACCTCTACGAGCAGTTGCAAAATTTTAATTTTTCGATGGCGTCATCATCGGACAAAATACCAGGAAGTTCTCACATGGTCTCCTCGATCATTTCTACGATCGCCTGATGGGTTTACATATAGTGTAAAACTGAAGTAAGCATAAAGAATCAATAATATCCCTTATTTTATGCGATTATCTTCTTCACAATCAAAAAATCAAAATCATCGTGAAGAAAATCAAAACTTTCTCATTTTCCATGTCAACTTAATTAGCTGCTGATGCTCAATCATGAATACCAAAACTTTTGCAGAAAATCATAAAATTTGTGCAATTTTCAATACTCTTGATCGTGGCGATCATCTGCACGATCATTTTTAGATTTGAGAGTTCATATAATTTTTTTGTTGTTACCTTCTACACTATCTGCTCATTTATTTTATTTTTAAACATATTCAACCAAAAAATCAAAAAAATCTCTTTCTTTTCCAACGTCACCTCAGCGTGCTGTTGATCTTCATGATGATCAGTACGATCACCTATGAGATTTCAGCTTATCCAAAGCGTCAGTATCGTGCAGAAAATCATAAAATCACTGTCATTTCGAATGCCACTTAGAATTTGTGTTGCCGCTGATCGGCGCGATCAGCCCCACGATCACCTTTGATTTTTTTTTTTTTTTTCAATTTTGTTTTTGCTGCTCTTCGCCTGCGCTCATTTCTCCACGGCTGTTGCTGTCTATTTTCGTGGCAAATCATTTTCAATTTCACGCTATAAATAATATTCATATTTAGTGGTTATGATGTTGGCGCTACAGACAGAGAAGCCCGAGCAACGGCAGCGTCATGGTCAGATCATTGAGCCGACAGCCCACTTTTGCCTGCGCAGGTGTACGATACACATAAAAATGTGTGTAAATATGTACACAAAGGTGTGTTGGTGTCGACAGACGCCCGCTGTGCTCGCCACGGGCCATTTCACACCACTCTTTAGCTCGGCTGGCATTCCTCGCCCATATGACACGTGCATAAGTATGTGTATGACATACAGACATACTCCGCCTGACATTCAATTAACGCAAAAATATTTGTGCACCCTGCTCGCTGCTCGACATTCATATTTACAAAGAATTTGTGCAGCATATGTGGTGTTTATTTGATCAACGCAGTGCAGCTTGTTAGCCCCAAGCGTAAGAAAAACAAAAACAATTTATATTTTCGTACACAAAAAACACAGAAGCAGACGACGCAGAAATATTTGAAGTTTTTTTCTGTTTTCTGCATAAAAAATCTGTGCTTTTCGTGCGAGCATTTCGCCTCAATTTTGCATACTCATAATTTTTAATTCCAATTTGAATTTGATTACTTTGCAATTTTTGTTATTTCTGCTCTTTTTTGTTTGTTGTTTTTTGCTTAGTCACTGTTTTTCTTTGATCCCATTAAATACATTAAAATTTCCATAGTTAATTAGCCGCTGTCGTGCAACGCTCTAAATTAATTAACTGTTATTCTTTACTGTTACCGCTCTTTATTCTCGCAGTGGTACACTCCCAGCTGCGAGACATCATTTGCTGACAGTTGACATGCCCATAAGTTCTAATTAGATATCCAAAATTGCAGATACATTTATTTATGTAAGTACGCTTCCTTTTGGACAAAGACTCATTTTGTACAAAGGACAACCCAATTTATGGGTACTTGTACTCTTATTTTAACTAATATGCACATTGATTAACTTAACCAGGTTATACTCTCTCAGACATATGTATTTTTAAGTCCAGACCCCTGAATTGCTTTCTTGTTTTGAAACTCTTTTTCTGGCATCTAGTCCCAAACTAAATTTTTATTGCCGAATTTTTACTATGATAATCCGGCAAATTTTTTTCATTTAGGTACTTATTTATAGTAAATTCTCGCGATCAGCTCTGTGATCCGTGAACTTGGTAGAATGCGGATGCTACAGCAACAAATATCAATATGATGTTGATCACTCTGTGATGAGCTTTAAAATTTTAATTTTTGTGTTGCATTATTATGGATAAAAGTATCAGAAACCCTCTCATAATACCCTGAAGAGAATATAGGTTTAATGAAATTATCTTTTATGCAGTATCAACATCGATCATATTTTTATTCACTGTGCTCGATTTCTAAAAAATCTTGTTTAAGTAGGCATATAAGAATCTATCTCATAGATATCCAACCAAAATGTACGCGATTAATTTTTGATGTACGCACCTACTTATAGCAACGGATTTGGGTTGGAAAATGCTCAGCGAGCAACCCTGGGTCATTGAGAGTTCTGAGTCGAAATACCTTAGCATTAACTCTGCAGTTTTTTTATCGATCGGTATATTTCTTATAATATGGTCATTTAAAGTCGTAGCCAAAAATCATCCTATTTCATGTTGATGTTCTGAAAAGTGTTGAACTTAATCACATTACCGATTTACTCTGAAGTGTTTTTATCGATCCTTTCGAAACACTCATATTTCATATATACGAATGGTCAAAAAACATTGTTCCAACCGATACAACAAAAGACAGTTTTCTCTAAATTATTGTGAACTGATGTAGGGGTCAAATGGTCTTACCATATCCAATACTACATTCACATTTGGATCACGGGATTTACATACATATATCAAATATATACCCGATAGGTAGAGCCATCGGACCTCGTTTTTTTTTTGAATATTTTAATAAAATCATATCCTATTATCATATGTTTATGCGCATAAGGCATATTTATAATTCATTTGCTTCACCACTGGTTAGGTTAGGTTAGGTTAATTAGATAATTAGCTTAGTCGCTCCAAACAGGAATCTCACTTGGACAGTTCAGAACGCCGATCCGTTGGAGATACATACCGCAAACTCTTATATAATAGATAAGACTCTTACAAATCGACAAAGCGCTTTGAATCGATCACAAACTTATTAAGTCAGATAATGTCAGTTTCGGCGTCGGCTTTTGATTCGCAAAAGAATTACCGAGTTGTTTCAGCATCATTCTCGCAAAGGCTGCACAAGGGAGAAGAAAGTGGCAGTATATTTCCAGCTTATCCTCATCCATTTAGCTTTGACAACTAGCATCCAACAAGATTTTAAGCCTTATCGCATGGATGCCTATTGCACAATGTCCAGTACAAAGCTATCCTACGATTTTAGTCAGATGACCAAGGGCAAGTATATAGTTCAGAAAATCTTCTGGGTTCTACTCTAAGCCTAGAGGGATCTTGCAGTCGCAAATGAAATGTCTACTGCTAGAACGCAAGATGCCATTGAAGATCGAATTCGGTCCCATTCCGATGCGAGCAAGGCAATGATGCTCGTCGATTTTGCACTTGTCAGCCATTCCGCAATGACCACGCACCCAAACCAGTTTGATATTGAAGTATGTAGATTGCTGCTATTTCCAGTGAGGGCTGACACTCCTAGATTGGCTTTGAGCGGACCGTTAGCGAGCTCAGTGATAGTAGAGCCATTCTGCTGTCGGAATGAACTACAGCGGTGCGAAAGCCTTAAGCTAAGAATGACGGAGAACTCCTTACAGAAAAATGTCCATACAACCTTCCCACTTAGCTGCGATTCATCTGTGACAAGACGTCATATTTTCTAAATGTTTTTAACGTTCACATTCATTTGAAAGGTCTTATTAAGAAGAGAAAAATCTAAACTTCAGTCTCCCTGTAAATATTATTATGTATATCCAAAACCATCGATATTAGTCTCTTTAGCTATATAATATATACATATAATAATACAAGTAGTGTAGTATGTGGTATATTGTTTGATCACATCCTGAAAACAACAGCAAAGCAGAAACCCCAAATGCGCTGATCTCAATCTGATAGTAATCAGTCAATCATTCAATTGCGCAAAACAATGTGAATGCACTGCCTTTTTGTTTGAACTCGCGGGAAAAACAGTTGTGTGCGAAATATTTCAGATTTTTGCATTTTTCTGATTGCGCAGCTGTGCTGTTTACGCTTTCCAGCGGCGCTTAATTGCTTGGCTCGCTGTTTTGTTGATTGATAAAGCGTAATTGTGGCACAATGAATAAATATGAATGTGAGTGTGTGTGTGTGTGCGTGAACATTTCGGCTTAGAATTCAACTGCACAATGGTAGTATACATACACACGTATATACATGTATACAAATGTTGTTGTTGTTGCAGTAAAATGTTTGATTTCACACCTCTGTGTTGCAATTTTAGATGAGGAATTTTACTTTGTTGCGAAAAATGCTTGCGAATCGGCGGATTCGCTCATATTTTTGGCCCAATTTATTACATGCCTACATACATACATACTTACACACATATATAAAATAAACAATTAACTGTTTACTTTGCCGGTCATCGGCGCAAGCGAATGTACATATGTATAAGCATGTGTGGGTGTGTATACAACCGATTTGTGTTGTACAGATTGTTTTAAATTTTTAATATTTATAGTATTTTTGTGCTAATTAAATAAATATAACAAATTTATGCAGATTAATATTATTTTGTTGGAATTTTTAATAAATTCTAATTTTATGCTTTCCATTTTCTCTAGTAGGGCTAAAAATATTTTTTTTTGCAATTAATTTACTGGTAATTTTGATTGAGTAATTATTTATGATATTTACTTAAAGTTTGTTTATTTGAAATAAAATTAATTGTTTACAAGTGCAATATTAGTACCTTGTCTATAAAATTGTCTAAATAATCTATGGAAATAGCAATGAAATGAAATTAAATTAAATTTAAGTGAATTGAGTTCTATTTTGAGTATATAAGTATGTACATATACCATATGGTATATCACAAAAAGTCAAAATGACATATTTAGTAAAGTCATAACCCGGTCGAATAAGAAGCTGGCCCCGACTGAGGATGGATAATTCGTCAAGTGAAGGAAAACCCAAGGATATCAGCCCCAAAAATAAAAAAAAATGTATTAAGTTCAGTTCTTCATTTACCTTTAAAGACAGAAATAAGTACAAGCCCAACTTCATACGTATATAGGTTGCCTTCTATATTTCGGAATTAGAGATCAAAAATAAATATTAATCATCGAAAAATTATTTGTTTTTCCAAATCTACGCGATTATAGCCGAGTTAACAACAGCGCGCCAGTCGCTTCTCCTTTTCGCTACGTGGCGCCAATTGGATATTCCAAGCGTAGCCAGGTCCTTCTCCACTTGGTCATTCCAATGGAGTGGAGGTCTTCCTCTTCCTCTGCTTCCCCAGGCGAGTACAGCGTCGAATACTTTCAGAGCTGGAGTGTTTTCGTCCATTCGGACAACATGGCCCAGCCAGCGTAGCCGCTGTCTTTTAATCCGCTCAACTATGTCAATGTCGTCGTATATCTCGTACAGTTCATCGTTCCATCGAATGCGATATTCGCCGTGGCCAACGCGCAAAGGACCATAAATCTTTCGCAGAACTTTTCTCTCGAAAACTCGCAACGTCGACTCATCAGTTGTTGACATCGTCCAAGCCTCTGCACAATATAGCAGGACGGGAATTATGAGCGACTTATAGAGTTTGGCTTTTGTTCGTCGAGAGAGGACTTTACTTTTCAATTGCCTACTCAGTCCGAAGTAGCACCTGTTGGCAAGAGCAATCCTGCGTTGGATTTCCAGGCGGACATTGTTGGTGGTGTTAATACTGGTTCCTAAATAGACGAAATTATCTACAACTTCAAAGTTATGACTGTCAACAGTGACGTGAGTGCCAAGTCGCGAGTGCGACGACTGTTTGTTTGATGACAGGAGATATTTCGTTTTGCCCTCGTTCACTGCCAGACCCATTTGTTTTGCTTCCCTTCCTTGTCTAGTCTGGCGAAAGCAGAACTAACGGCGCGGGTGTTAAGGCCGATGATATCAAAATTATCAGCATACGCCAGCAGCTGTACACTCTTATAAAATATGGTACCTTCTCTACTAAGTTTGTTTTTCCAAATATTCCCTATTAATATCTATGTACATATGTATATATACTTTTGCACCAATTGTCGAAGTACTTTTGTCAACCTGATTGAGGTGCCTCCACAACATGCGTTCTGAACGCATCAACCACCTCTTCTGGTGTCGAAAAACGTTGACCTCCTAGTTTATTTTTTACGAACGGGAATATAAAGAAGTCGTTCGATACCTAGTCAGCACCTTCATTCACAGACCCATCAAATCGATGTTTTGAGTGCTTAGAAATGCAGTTGTTTCAGTCGATGTGTGAGAGCTCGCATTGTAGTGGTGGAGAGTGATCCGTCTTCGACAAATAGTATTCCTGATTTTTTGTTCCAATCAGAATTCATTTCTCTGCCTTGTTCCAGTGATATGATTGCGATATTTTCAGTTGTACCCGAAATACTACTCCAACTAAACGATTGAGGAGTGAAAGCAGTAGCGTATGCAGACGACATAGTGTTGTTGGTATCAGGTATGTTTCCTTCAACAGTCAGCGAGATTATGGAAAGAGCTCTTCGTAGGTTAAACCTATGGGCTAAAAACAATGGCCTAGGAGTTAACACGAACAAAACAGAACTGATGCTATTCACAAGCAGAACCAAAATACCTCAGTTTCTACTTCCGGTACTAAAGGGTACAACACTCACTCTATCCCCCACAGCTAAATACTTGGGGGTGGAGATTGACACCAAACTGTCCTGGAAAATAAATATAGAAAAAAGAATAAACAAAGCATACATGGCCTACTATACTTGTAAGAAAATCGTCAACAAATATTGGGGCCTCAAACCAAGTATAATCATGTGGATGTCTACTGCTGTCATAAGACCTATACTTACATATGGAGCTCTGGTATGGTGGCCAGCGCTAAACAAACAATACAATATTAGAAAATTAAATGGAATACAAAGAGCAGCATGTGCGGGAGTTACGGGTGCAATCAGGTCATGTCCGACTGATGCGCTCAATGTGATCCTGCATCAACTACCAATGGACATTTTTATTCACAAAACAGCAGCTATTGCGGCGATAAGAATAAAAGAATTGGGAGGTTAGAAACAGCTGAACTACGGACATAGTGTAATTCTAAACAAGTTCACTATTAACAAATCAGACTACATTCTCCCAAAGCTGGATTTCAGTAGACACTTTGAGGTGAGGATACCATCTAGACGAGAATGGAGAAGAGGTTCAATAGTAGAGGAAGATACCACCTCAGTCTATACCGACGGGTCTAAAATGGACTGCGGAGTGGGCACGGGGGTATTCTCCGCTGATCTAGGCATATCTCTCTCTATACGTCTACCGAACTCGGCTAGCATCTTCCAAGCAGAAGTACTAGGCATAGAAAAAGCCTGCGAGGTTCTATTAGAAAACCACGGAAATATACATAAAGCAACTATATTTACGGACAGCCAGGCGGCCCTCCTGGCATTGTCTTCACCCATGACAAATTCCAGTATAGTTCACAGCTGCAAGAGAGCACTAAGCTCAATAAAAGACAAGCTCCAGCTAAACTTGATCTGGGTTCCCGGCCACAGAACATTTTCGGTAACGATAAAGCAGACGAGTTGGCAAAGGCTGCTTTCCTCAATGAATCCGAGGCGGAGCTAATACTAAGCCCGCTAGGATCGATCAAAGGAGAGATCAATAGACAGTTTCAACAAATTGCAAACAACAGGTGGAAAAACATTAAAAAATGCGTCATAACTAAACAATTATGGCCAACATATGACAGTAAAAGAACCAATGACTTATTAAATAGGTCAAGAAAAAGTATTTACAGAATAACAGCTACTACAACAGGGCACTGGCCATTTGGGGAACATGAGTCCAAAATGGGTATGCCCTACAACGGCATCGTAGCAGGGAACAAGGAAACAATCTTCCACTTTCTCTGCGAATGCCCAGCTCTAGCACAGATCCGACACAAAACACTCGGAATCCACCAAGCGCCAAACCTTGAATGGATTTCCACCAAAAGCATATCGGACATAAGTAGTTTCACCGAAACCTCAAAATGGTTTGAGAGAGAAGGTGAAGCGTAATAGCAGTTACAGGAGGTTCTACAAATAGTGTATCAAAATGGCACATCAAATGCTAATTGAGCCCGATAGGGCTGCACTCCTACCTACCTATCTACCAACCCCAAAAAACCAGGGAACTTTTTGCTTGAAATTGTTTCATGCGCGAGTGACTGCTCTTTTCTTTTGGGCATATACCCGTAAGTCCACGTTTCTCCATCTCTCACAATTTCATAGATGTGTTTTAAAGCACAGCTGTCGTATTTTTTTTTACACTTCTCCCGACCAATCGACACGAGTCTTTTTTTGAGCGATAGAAAAATTGTGTGCACTTCACAGTGAACAAATATTTCTTACAATTCACTGCGATATTGAATATATGCTGGTACCACTAATACCTATAATTGTCTCTATCTTACGATGGGTCACATGATTATCTGGCAATATTACTTTGCTCACAGCATCAATAGTTTCCGACACAAAAGCTGATTTTGGACGACCTTCCCGAAATTCATCTTGGCGTGATCTACGACCTTGATGGAATTCATCATATCATCGACAAACACTGGCCCTTAGAGGAGCTTGCTAGACAGAACGACAATTAAGTTCATTATGTTAAGTTAGCCACAATGTTTGTAGCACCCAAAAGAGTCGGAGACTCTAAATAGTATATATGAATATGTATAAATGATCAGTGTAACGAGTTGAGTCGACTTAGCCATGTCCTTTGGTCCGCCTGTTTTTGTTTTTGAGATATTGATCTCAAATTTTGCACACGATACATATTTTCTCACCAAGAGCTTATTGATGTATCGCCGGTATAGGACAACCATAGCACATAGCAGCTATACAAACTCTAAGTTCGAACTCGAGTCCTTGCTAGAAAACTTATTTATTTCAGAAAGTATCTTCAAGATTATAGTTCAATAGTTATCCAGGGCAACGCTATAATCTCATCAGAAGCTTCTTAATTGATTGAAATCAAAGTTTTCTTAATTGCTCAAATAGTAGTTAACAGCTGGTCACTTATGGGTATATATTCGAGTTTAGTTGTTACTGAAAAGCATATAATTTTATATTTGGTTAGTTTCAGCAATTTAAGCCTTAATTGCTTGCAATTTATCATGAAAGCGTAATACGCATATTGGATAATAGTTGTCAAGCTAAAGTTTAATAGTAATTCAAGGGTTTAGAATAAGTACTCTCTGAAAATTTGAAAAGTATATATTCAAGATTTCCTGACCATAAGTTTTACTACCAAAACACTGAGGTGTTTACTTATTTATTAGTTCAACTAAAGTTAGCTTAAACTAAACTATTAATAGACAATTAAGATTAATACAGAATGTGCTATTGATAAACTTTTTATTTTCAATTATTATTTATAAGAAATAAGTTTTTCAGCTTTTCTATTTAGTTCTCTGAAAAGAGTGAATAGAGAACACGCTGTTTTCTTCAATGGAAATCTTAAAGTTCTTGAGGACGAGAGCTCAAATAAAATAACTGGTATTAAAATCAATTCAACAAAAAATTAAAACATAAACAGGAAAAGAAAATAAATAGACTTCTTAATTAAAATATTCATAATTTTTTTTGTCAATCGGCTTGTTCAAAAATACTCTAAAATATAAGCAGACTAAGCTGTTAATACAAAAATTATATTTTCTACAATTTTTCTTAATTTGAGTCATTAAGTCTGTACAAAGTAACAGCAAACCTAAGCGTATTCAACCACAGAAAAGTCCTTTATTGTCTGAAGTAGTTTTGTAAATTTTTCCACTGAAAAGTCGACATACGAGTACTACATGAGCTTCCCTTCAAATGGTAAAAAAAATGGATATGTATTTCTTTACGCCAATAAGAAAAATATTTGTCAAATAAATGACCATTCACCGCCAGCACTTTTCCACATTTTCCACCTTTGAAGCAACTCGACCGCTGACGAGGTGTGCGCGCCATAAATACTGAGGAAAGCTGCGGCTTGCGTGTACTCGCCCATTAAGATGCTAAGAGCGGTTACAAAAGTTAATGAGCGGTAATATCGTATAACAGCCACCAACGGTGAACTAAGCAGGATCGAAGAGCAAATATATATACATACATATTTATATAAGTGTTTGAGTAAAACAAAAAAAAAAAGTAGAGAATGGAAAACGATATTAGAAACCAAACGAGCGTGGGTGAGTACATACAAATTAATAAGACGTAATTATTTTAGTGCTTTTAAGCTATCCTAACCGTTAGCCAATCGGCCAGTAGTGCGCTTATACATTTAGCAAAGCAAAACTTTAGCAAACCTTCAGCGCAATTTATCAAAGGCGCACACAAAAGCGCACATTGCAAACCGAGTCCCCGACTAACCACCGCCACCACTTGAATACTGCTATGTACAACAACACTGATAACAAGTGCAAAAATAATAAGAACAACAGCAACGCCTTAATGTTAACGCTAATGACATTGCAGCAGATAAAAATCATTAGTATCAGCTGCACTCGTGCATAAATGTAAATTACTTTACTTAGTTTCATTAGAGTTGAACACGCTAAAGTCCCGAGCAAATACTAGAACAAAAAGGAAATAAAAATTAAATAAATAAGAAAATGTAGCAGCGCTGCACTGACGCTGGCAATTGCAAGCGCTTTGTCTCACACACAAACACAAAGCCGAACATACTCTGGATAGAAGAGTATGTGCGTGTGCATAGTGTTCATCATACGCCCCGTCACACCGGCCATATGGCCAACCAGGCAAAAGCGTCGATTTGTGCTGGAGTGGAACGGCGCTTTGGTGTTCATTAGTAGCGCTGCGCTACCAATTCTTTGTATTGCGCTTGTAATCTTCTCAGCATTTCATTGCTCTCCTTTTCGCATGCTTTCGCTTTATCTCTCAGCAGCGCCTGCAATGTCATTGTGTATTTGCGGAGCGTTGTGGGTTTTTTTAATACCCTAAACAGAGTTTGTTAAGTTTTCTATGAATTTATACTACCCAGAAGAAAACTTCGGAGATGCTATAAGGTATATAATAGTCGAAAAAGTCTTTTCGTATTTCTAATCAAACTTCAACTTACTTCTTTTTATATTTAAACGAACTTTAATGAACCAAATATGTATCATTTTAGTCTACCACTTTGTGCCATTTTTCCGCTAGAGACATTATTCCATCAGTGTAAAACTTTTCTGGGGTCTCGGCGAAAAACTGCGACAAGTAATTTTCACAGGCTTCTCTTGAAGCCAACTTTACTCTATTAAGGGAGTTCTGCATTGACCGAAACAAATGGTAGTCCGTTGGTGCAAGGTCAGGGCTATATGATGGTTGCATCAAAACTTCCCAGTTTTTGCCGAGTCATCAAAGATGTGTGTGGTCTAGGCCTAATAGAAGACGAAGCCCTTTCTGTTGATCGGTTTTGGCCGTTTTTTTCGATTGCTTGCTTCAATCTCATCAGTTGTTGACAGTAAAATGTAGAATCAATCGTTCGACCAGGCTGGAGCAGCTCATAGTGGATGATTCCTTTCCAATCCCACCAAACACTCAGCATAACTTTTCGAGGCGTCAATCCTGACTTTGCGACCATTTGCTGAGCTTCACCACGCTTATATCATGATCTATCGACTTTTCGTCTCCTGCTACCATTCGCTTCAGAAATGATTCGATTTCATTTCGTTTCAGCAAAGAATCGCAGATGTTAATTCGACCCATTAAATTTTTCACAGGCAATTCATGTGGTCCCCTAAACATCGATCTTCTTTTTGTAAATGGTTCAAAACCGTTTGATGATGAATGTTAAGTTCCTTAGCGATGTCATGGCTGCTTATGTGACGATCCTGGTCAATCTTTTCCATAATTTCATCGAATTTTTCAACGATAGGTCGACCAGAGCAGGATGCATCATTGACGTCGAAATTTTCAGAAAGGAAACGAGCAAACCATTGTTGTACAACACGAACTGATACACCATACAAAATACCAAAAGACTTTTTCGACTAACGAATATATAAAAGATCAGCCGACGAGTTGAGTCGATTTAAGTCCATGTCCTTCTGTATGTCTTTCTGTGTATACCCGAACTTAGCCTCAGTTTTTGAGATATCGATCTGAAATTTAGCACACGTCCTTTTCTTACCAAAAAATTGTTCACTTGTCGAAACAGCCGACATAGGATCACACTATAGCATATAACTGCCTTATAAAATGATTGATAAAACTCAAGTCCTTGTATCGATAACTTCTTCCATTGTATGGAAAACATTTTATTTGACAAGAAATCTTCACGAAATTCGACATAGGTAAAGATCGAAGACAGGGCTACAATCTCCAAATATATTTTTCAGATCGGACCTTTATATTATATAGCTACCGTGCAAACTGAGCGTTCAAAATTGACTTCTTGTGTGGAACACTTTTTTATTTGACAAGATAACCTCATCAAATTAGGCATAGATTATTTTTCGAGGCAGTGCTACAGTCTTCGAGCAAAATATTCAGACCTGACCACAACATATAGCTGCCATAAAAACTGACCGCTCATAACCAAGCTAAAATCTTTATACATTATCTAATACTATAAGAAAAGCACCTGTGAAGGGTATTATAGCTTCGATGCAACCAAAGTTAATTGTTCTTTCTTGCTTTTTAATTTATTTTCTTGTTTTTTGTTGCAGCATTTTATAGTCGCAATCGCAAATCCAAGCAACGCGGCAATTATTGTTGGCTCCACTTCACCCCTGGTGTTGCGCAAACAAATTGCAACAAAGTAACCTTGCACACTATGTATGTATCTAGGTATGTTTATTATAAAAAGGAATAGCTTTTATCCGGCATGTTTGGCTGCTACTGTATCTAGCTACATATGTACATAAGTATGTAGATATATTTCAGAGAATATTTGCTCCTTATCCTGCGCGACAATTTGTTTTGATTTTTTGACTTTTATTTGACACTAAGCTCTGGTTGCGCTTCTAAGCATTTACAGTTATCTAGCTGTGCGCTTTTGTTGCACTCATTTGCCGATGAATTATAAAATATTTGCCCTGGTGGCTCGCCAAAGCGCAAGTTTATCCGCGCTGCTAGCTTGAGTACTTATTTAAATATATTTCCTTTCTTGAGACGGTAGTGGAATCCGCTTGAATGTCGCGTATTAGTACTAAATTTAAATTTATGTAGTTGCCTTACAATAATTCTGCCATGAGCATTTAGCAGCTATAAAAGGATATTAGAAGAGCATTAGGTTGATGCGTGATTGTTACTTTGAGAGTCGCCAGCGCAAAAATTGTATTAGCACGAGAAGTAAGGAAGCGGTGAATAGGAAACGAAATAACACTTGATATGATTATACTATATATTTTTTATATCAGAATATTTCTCAAGGAAGAAGGTTCAAAGTAAACATAGCAAGGGATGGTTGGCGTGAAGGTATATAAACTACACGCAACACTCTTAAACATTTATACGGATACGGAGTTGGTGCGGAACATACTGTCCAGAGTTAGGTGGGGTCAGCATCAGATATGTGACGCAAGTCAAATATCTGGGGTTGACCATGAGTGAAAGGATGGGTTTTACTCCACACTTGGCGAATGTGAAGGAGCGACTGCAGGCAACCGTAGGCAAAATACGAGGCATTTTGAGGAGTGACTGTGGTCTCAGACGTCGTGCTGTCCGCACCATATATCGTGGCTTGTTTGTGGCCTGTGCCACATATGGAGCCGCTGTATGGTGAGAGGCAGGCTCGACTGTCTTGGGGTCTCAAAAACTCCTCTCAATCCAGCGCTGTATGATGCTTGCATATTTGTGCCAAGAACGTTGGGACAATAGTCCTAACCGCCGAGTGACGTACGAGTACATTCGGGACGTTGGGTTCGTTGAGGATAACCCAGACTTCAAATTCTGTCTGAGTCTGGGTTTTCCACTTACGGGGCATGGGCCTCTGACTGCATTTTTGCATCAGAGGCACCTATCGGATAAGTCGGGGTGTTTTTGTGGGGCGGGGTTAGAAAATTGGTCGCATTTAATTGCAGAGTGCTCGATGGGATCTAGGTGGGATGGGGATTAGTTGGACTGATGGACGATTAGATGTTAGTGGTGTGATCTCCACTGGTCGGAATACCGAACAGTTAGGGTCGTTTACGCGTGAATTATTTAAGCGGCGAAGGTGGTTAGCTGGGAATTAGGGTTAGATTCTGTGTGATTGGTGTGTGTATGTGATGTAGGTATGGGGTCCAATCCCTAGCCATCAGTCCAGAGCAGTATGGAAGCTCAACTGGTAGTAGCTTCGGCTACGAGGTCTGACTGGAGACTTAATTCTGGTACCACGGGCAGCAGAAGCCCTTGGAGGTAACTCCAACCTGCTCATGCGGATTGGCCCCTCGGGGAGTATCGTGGTGGTTGTGGTTAAAACCCAAATGCAGGAGGAACTGCCTTTGTCAGTTCAATGTGGAGTTGCATTGCAACCGGGTGCCTGACCCAAAGAACGGCAGAGGTTGAACCCTACCAAGGTGGTTAGTGTGTCTATTCCACACTGCCAATTGGTACTGAAAATGCTTAACATTCTCAGGGCGCTGATCAACGCATTGATTTGATCCGCTGTGCTTTTGAGCGCCGTGTGGTAAGGCTGTTGTCAGCATGTACCCACGTTAAACACACCGGACGTTGTCCAGAGTTAGGCATTATTCGGCCTTTTAAGTTGGCGGACCACTGTGTATTTCAAGATGAGGTCTTTGCTATTGCGAAAGCTACGGTTCTGGTTTCTAGTGCATCTAAAAGCAATTCCAGAGTCAACATCTACGTAAACAACCAAGCAGCAATCATGTTTTGAGAAGCTCTGTGAAGAAGTAAACATTGATCATTGGGGTGATTTAAAAATAGGCAGCAGCAACATAAAGATCTTTCAAGGATTATCAGAGAGACAATACGGCTTATAAAAAAGAGATCAATATTGACGCACTACGAGAAGTCGTCTTTACTGCGAAATGTGCAGTAAGTGGCAAAAGATGGAAAGGTGGCACACAAAAGTACTGCGCGCTGATTACCCTTGATGTCAAGAATGCATTCAACACGGCAATATAGGCACTCATAATCAAAGCCCTGGATGAAATACGCGCCCCGGAATACCTCATAAACATTATAACCAGTTATTTTAAAACAGAAGGCTGATACGGACGACGGCACCAAGAGCTACTCTACCTCGAGTGGAGTACCATTGGACTCAGTATTTGAGCCACTATTAATGTACCTCATGTATGACGGGGTGATAAGGAGACACCAATCAATAGACGTGAAACTAATAGTTCTCTTCTGTGAGTCTGAAACTCAAAACAAAAGAAGTTTTACTCATAAACACCAGCAAAGTGGAAGAACGAGAAGAGTACGAGATTACTTCACAACCTCAGCTGAAGTATTTGAGACTATTATTGGATTCAAAATTAAGATTTAAGATGTATACTTCCGGTAAAGCAAACAGACTTTATAATGCTCTATCGAGAATGATGACTGCTTTTTGCAACTCGAGTAACCGACTCTGCTGAAATATTAGCCAGTATGACAGGAGATGAACTCGAGGGATTATATCAGCTATCGGCGCCCAAAACAGTATCGGCAAAGACAAAGGAGAGGAACAAGAGCACCAATATGTGGCAGAATCGATGGGGCTGGACCGGACATTTGCTCGTGGATAGACAGACGACCGAGAATTGGAAAGCTGTAGGTGCAGCGTCAGCATTCATAATGACAAAAAAGATTCTTTACTTAGCAGTAGGTTAGGTTTAAGTCCAATGAGAACGCTAGCCATAAAACTCTTCAAGCTTATCTTATACTCTGCCATTGCCATTAAAATATGAATTCAAACAGGGTAGATAACACCGCTTCAGCAGCCTCGCATGCAACTTTAATACACGTCTGCATACTTTTCAGCACTACTGCTTCCCGCCATAGCAGTCGCTCCATCAACTCAACTCAACACATCGCTCACTCACTCACTTTCACAAGCAATCAATTTATCACATTGACAAGTGTACATTTATATGGATTTGCTTTGTTTTTATGAGTTCTTTGTGCTACAAAGCTCCTGCTCCTTTATAAATATTATATCAGCTAATAGCACACACACTTCTACATACATACATACATGCATATGTGCATAGTACAAGCGTATGTGTGTTGTAAAAATATGAAAGAAAATTGCTAGCATAACGGTACCAGCAACAATTTAAAGGGCACTGCTGAGTGTCTTGACTTTTTCAACTTTTCACAGCAACCGCCCTGGCGCTGCTCCGCACATTTTTGCGTGCGTCTTTGGGTAAATATTTTCGCAACTTGTCTTCGTGCTGCTTTATCTGCACCGTTATGTTAGCGCATATGTACATGTGGGTGCGTAAGTATGTAGTGAATAATTTATATGTGTGCGCTTGAGTTGCTGTGTAGATGAGTCCATTGTATTTGATGGATATAAGGGGACTACACTGCCACCACCAGCAAGCAGTCCATCATTGCTGTTAACAGCAGGACAACAAACGGTCACGACTGGTGCTGCTTTTGCGTGCGAGCATACATATTTCACATACAAAAGCACAGTTGGAGCTGTTGCATGTTTACTTCAGTGTGCCGAAGAATGCATGTAATGTGTACATGCTCTTATTATATGCACAGTGGTGTGCAAAACTTAAGCAACTGGCAAATGGAAGATTTAATAAAACTTAAAATATTATTTTTCAATCGATGGTCTTTGTATATAACGGCAATCGGATTATGCTATACAGAAATTAGGTTAATATTTCGTACTAAAAAAATTTCAGACAGTTTAGTGTCAACAACTGGACGTCTGAAGAAAACAATGGCCCAAATACGGCCAGTTTTGGCTTAAAGGTGCGAAATAGTGTTCCATCAGGACAACGTCAGACCTCCCACAACGATGGTGAGTGGACAGCAGCTCTGGCAGCGCGGAATTGACTACAAGTGATCTATTAGTGTGACATATTGAAATTAGCTTCGAAATAAGAACAAGTTTGCACTGAGAGGTTTCATATAAGTTAAGGAGTAATCTATTCTCTTTTATCTCAGAAATTTTTTACCCATATCTTGAAAGTGAAAGCTGTGGAATACTAACCCCTCCCCTGTTATGGAGCCTTGTCGTGGATGAACTGCTCGGTTTGTCCAGAAATAATGGAATCCGCTGTCAAGGATATGCGGGCGACGTAGTTATCATAGCTATCGTACAAAATGAACTAAGCCTAGCCGAGGAACGGTGCAGGTGGATTGGCCTGAACATCAATCTCTCGAAGACGACCATCGTTCCGTTCAAAAGACGCAGCTCCTTTCCTGGCCTCAGGAACCTAACCTTTGGCGGCAAAGAGATAGAGATGACTAACGTCGGAGGTAATTGCCGCAGGAGGTTCAGGACCCCACACCAAACTCTCCATACCTAGGGGTAGTTTTCCGAGCATATTCCAAGCGAAGGACTTTGCTATAAGTCGATGTGTAGAGATAAACCTCCAACGCAACTATAGCAATGAACCAGGTGCACCTTATCTGGGTGCCCGGACACAAAGTTATAGCCGAGAATGAACTTGCTGATGAGCTCGCCCGGTCCGCAGCATCCACCAACATGGTAGGAGCCGAACGTTTCATTGCGGTTGGGCGCCTTCCCATAAAGGAGCTGCTGCGTAAGAATAAAGGCGGGGTAAGGAGGCATGCGCCATGCCAAGCTACTAATGGGTGCTTACAACCTTAAACGATTTAAATATGTAATCAACCTCCCAAGGGATAAACTCATTCTACTTGTTGCCTTCTACACTGACAATTGCAAAATTCAAGAAGCACTTGCAGAACATGGGTCAAGCTTCTTGTCTGAATTGGCGGTCACGCGACATGGAGCCCGAAACGCCAGAACACCTGCTAGTTGACTGCACAGTAATGTGTAGGCGCAGGATAAAAGCTTTTGCGTCCATGTTTCCAAATAGGAGGGGAATGATGAGTGACTTGCAGAATTTGGTCTTAGTACGTCAACAGAGACTGTACTTCTCAATTGCCTACTCAGTCCCAAGTAGCACCTGTTGGTAAGAGTTATCCTGAGTTGAATTTCCAGACTGACATTGTAGGTGATGTTTTTACTGGTTCCTAAATAGACGAAATTATCTACGACTCCGAAGTTATGACTGTGGCCAAGCCAAGTCAAGAGTGCGTCGACTGTTTGTTTGATGACAGGAGATAGTTCGCCTTGCCCTCCGCGCACTACCAGACCCATTTGCTTCCCTGCTTTGTCCAACCTGGTGAAAGCAGAACTAACGGCGCGGGTGTTGAGGCCGATGATACCAATATCATCAGCATACGCCAGCAGCTGTACACTTTTGTAGAAGATGGTAGATACCTTCTTTATTCAGATCGCCTGCTCGATTTATTTTCTCCAGGAGTTGGTTGAAAAAGTCACACGATAGGAAGTCGCCTTGTCTGACAACTCGTTTGGTATCGAACGGCTCTGAGAAGTCCTTCCCGATCCTGACGGAGCTTTTGGTATTGCTCAAAGTCAGCTTACACAGCCGTATTAGTTTTGCGGGGATACCAAATACGAAGGTGGCTTTAAAATTGACGAAGAGATTTTGTGTGTCGATCCTTTGTTCACGGGTCTTTTCCAAGATTTAGCGCATGGTGAATATCTGGTCAGTTTTTGATGGAGGATGAAGTCATGTGTAGAAGTTTGCAAACGTGAGTTTCATTCACTTGCGAGTGGCCAGAAATGATTCTTTTACATATGGCTCAGACAGCTCACGACTTCCGATCTTAGATGAAGTATCCTCTGGATAGCCATAAAACATCCGTTTGAAGTGAGCTAAAGTAAGAAACCGAATCATCCCTCTCAAGGGTTGTGCGCCGGGTTTGGGACCCACCATGTAAAAACACATCCGAAGGACATAATGGCCTTAAAGTTGAACTGATAGAGATGATTAAACTGAGCGGCTGCCCGTTAGAAGCCTATAATTTGAAAATATCGTTTTTGTTTTTAGTTTCACACTATGTCCGCGCCTTAAAAACCGGATTTTCGGGAATAGAGTAAATCTTTTATACTTGCTGGTAAAAGCGTATATTTTATGTAAGGTGTTGGTATGGAAAATATTTTATAACATTATATACCTTATACATATGTACATCCATTATATGTGTGTATATGTGTTCCGCTTCGGCTTTAATATTTTCAAAATTTGATAAAAAATTTAATAATTAAAATAAATTAGACAAATGCCTTTGCTTTGCGCACAACTGTACACATTTGGTACGAGTATATGCATTCACAAAACTTTAGCTGGCTGAAAGATTTACGAGCAGTTCGTGTTTTGTTTATTTGTCGGCCTTCAGCTCTTATTATTTGTTATGTGCTATTGCGCTTTTACCTTAAAATTTTCATTTATGATACTTTCCTTTCATAAGCAAACTCAATACAAGTATGTGTGTGTGTTTATTGTGAACCTGCTTAAAATTTGCTTTTTAACATGCAAAACACGCAGCACGACACAAATAACGCATCTTCGCCAAAAGCAGCAGCCGGGCAAGCAATTTTTAATAAAGGCATAAAGATGAAGCATAGAAGAAGGGCGGGTGGAAGTAAGGCGAAAAGTTGAGTGGGACAGAAAAAGTGAAAGTGATAAATTTCGCTAAAAGGTGCGAATTGAAACGGTACTTTCACCGCCGCTTGACCACACTGCGACGCGCATATATTTTGCAGCGCAATTTTTCAGCGAACTTTTCCAGCGGAAAAACTTTTGTGTATTTGCGTTGTTTGTGTGAACTGTCGTGCGCATTTATCTAAACAGCCAGTTGAGTGCAATAAGATTAATTGAGTTTTTATTTAGTTTTTTTTTAATTTGCTGCTGAAAGTAATCCACACGCTATACTCGTATTTGAAAAAAGAAGAAAAAAGAATATAAAATAAAAATTAAAAGCACTTTTTAATTATTGCGCATCTTTGAAGAAACCGCACCGCCTCCATAGACCAGCAACTAGTTTAATCACGCAAGTAAGTAGCGCATTTGTTATTAAAAATGTCTATGCACGTCCGAAGCGGTAAGAAAGCTAGTTTAGCTATTTTAGTGCAAAGTAAAGTGGAAAATGTCACTCATACGCCAACGTTAACCCATCGCCATGCATAAGCACAAGCACACACATATAACACTTAGCCAAAGTCGGAAGCAAGGATGAGCTGGTCGTCCATAGGAGTCTTCCCTGGTGGCAACAAGTTGTATAAAAGCACATAAAATACAGTAACTATAACGGCACATTGTGCACGGTTTATAGCAATTAAATATAAATTTCACGCACTAACACGCATATATAGAGAGCGCGCATAAAAGACCTCGTGCTGAGCACGGCCTTGATGCAGGCACATATGACTCTACTTAGCAGTGGGTTGTAGCATATATAGGGTGTCATAAAATTAAGTGCAAAATCTTACTAAGAAATGTTGATATTTATGATAAGTTACCAGTTCCAAACTAGTATCAAAGAGACTACATGGCAACTAGTTGGAAAAACATTTGAAAGCATTAATTTACTTATAATCAGTCACTAGTTACAAACTAGTTTGAAAGTTACTAGTTGGTAACTAGTTACAGAAAAAACACGAAAAAAACGTTTACTAAAAAATGTTGATATTTGTAATTAGTTACTAGTTCCAAACTAGTATAAAAATGACTAGTTGGTTACTAGTTACAGAAAACACTTGAAAGGTGAGGAAAGTTCAGATATTTTTGCTTACCACTAAATCTTTGACAATATCATTTATATAAAGCAACATTTAGATCTTTAGGGGAACCAACACTTTCGACAGCTATTTGTCATCCTTTGGGTCCACGTTCCTTTTTTTCCACGTTCTTTGACTTGTAGGCATTTTAGATTTTTTGTTCATTGGCTAATACTGGAGTAGTCCTGGTTTCGTTTCAAGAGATCAATATTCGATATTACTGGACTTCAGTTCGTCTGTATTAGAATAATGAAAAACTCAAGGTTTTAAGGTCTGTATTTTACAGACTTCTTCAGCGAATATTGTCCAAGCTTTACATATTGTATATCTGTATTTCTACTACTTTCAGTATTTCTACGAAATGTCAGCTCTCTATAGTTCTTTCTCCCTCTTTTAAGAGTATTAACCCACATGCCTCTCTGTTCTTAAGACAGTCGGGTTTACGTAAAAGGAATGGAGTCGGTTTTATATCCAGTCAAAAACTCAAAAATCATAATTTTTCCTAAATAATTCTTAAAGTTTTACTGCTCCTACAGCTCTCTGAGAAAAGGTCCATAACATAGTCTTTAGTATTTTAAGATTTTTTCTGGGTCTCTAACCAATTGGCGAAGATTTCACTGTATATAGATATAGACTTTAAAAGAAAAAATAAACAACAAATATATACTAGTAGTAAGCATTTGAACGTTTCCTAAAGAGATCGTTCAAGAATTGAGACCTGCTCCTTAAAATGTCGCTTTATAAGTCTTACAGAATCTTTCAATGCCGTCAAAGTTTCTCCTTCTTCTGAGCTTACTATTCACATATCACTAATACAAAGGCATCTCTTATCTTCATTTCTCTTCTCTTCTTTTTCGTACTCTTGTTTATCCTTGAGGAACTCAATGCAACAGCGTATATTTAATTATAATGCTGTAGCAGCTGCACTAATCTCAAGTGATTTATGTGCGCTTGGGATGGAGAATTGCTTTTAAAAATAAACAAAAACTGCAACACATGAGTAAACACTCCTTTCTATTTTACTTTTACATGTATGTGTGTGTGTGTGTGCTTAGTTGTAGCCAAGTCAACGCGTGTGCGGAAAGCGTATTCCCAGTTATCCTGTCATTTATTAAGTTGCGTCTAATGCATTGTTTCAGTGTTGCGTTGCAAGTCATTTAGAGTTTGTTTTTCTTGCTTCGCTGCAGGCGCTCTGCAGTGTAATGGCTTAACGGTAAAAGACAAAAACTGCAGTAGCGAGTGCAACAAACGAGTGTTAAGTGCATAATTCAATTGCGCACTAGATTTTAGCTTTTTGTTAGGGCGTAAGACTCCTTAAGTGAGCTGAACTAGATAAAGGCGCAGATGGGCTTGCAGAGTAAGAGAGAGAGAGAGAGAGATATCGGTAGATAGTAAGGAAGAGAGAGATTAGTAGAGAGTGATATCAAAAGGTAAGTGGATGGGTGCAGGTAATGAAAATGGCTTGTGGGGAGGTTTTTATGAGTGCTAGTTGTTGCTCTTTAATTACGAACAGCTGCTGTGAGTTCACATATTCTAATACAGGGTGATTCTGTATGATTTGCAGCTCAAATATTTATAAGAGTAGTGTGTTTACTTCGGCTATCTTGTTACTATTGACAACTGGGATCTCACATGGACGGCCTAGAACTCAGTGTATCTCCATAGGAAGACAACACGAGTTCCAGCTTCTGTGCTCTTGAAATAATTTTAGTTTACTTAGTCAACTTGAGGACCAGTCCTCCACTAATATCCGTTCAATATTGAAAAACTACAAACACCGTAATCACAATGGCGAACGCAATAAAAGATGATACTCTAGATACATACATATGTACATCTCCTTCAAAGGCACTTTGTTCTATATATTTTTGTATAATATATTCATTGGGCAACTCGAAAGACCTTCAAATTATCAATCCAGCTGAATGTCAGGGAAGGAAATAATTTTGAGAATTGTAAGATTTCTATGTCGTAATGAAATAAACGACATAATATAGAAATCTTAGGCGATTACTACGTGGTTTTTAACATAAAGTCCCGTTAATTGACTTTTTTGTTAAAATCGCCTCAAACGTAAAGTTGAGTACTGGGTGGTCCATGTAAGAATTCTTTTTTAAAAGATTACTTTCTTTTATTCGATTTGACAGCAGAATCGTAATCTTACAAGGTAGGAATAGTTTTTGTGTAATCGCTCTTAACCTCTAATTAACTTGTACTTCGAAAATATTTTTGAAGCGTTGGCTTTGAAAACTTCTTATGTTCTACCTTTCAGGTAGAGATTGATGTGAAAGCCCTAAGGCGAGTACAATAAAACAGAGACTAGATTGGAAAAGAGTACTTATACATAGGTTTCACTTATTCTCAAGTACATATATAATATTGTAATCGTCTATATATAATTAAGCTAACAAAAAAGTGAGTGTTCTCTTTTTGGCTGTGTTGGCCTTGACATATGTATATTCCTTCTATAGAAAGTTATCAACAACCGCTTTGTCATAGAAGTTAAAAATAAATTCAATCACTACGCATGTAAGGGAGTTCTTGTTAGTGCCGTTAGCTAGTTTTTTCTTTATTCTCTAAAAGATGTTTACAGCAAGTCTTTCTGGCGTTCGAAGTTGAATCACAATTTGCAGGAGAAACAAGCCAAATTTGTCGTCTAAATTCTGCTATGCTAAATTCTTCAAAAAAATTTATATAATTATCTTGGTTGGCGAAGTTAAGAAAGCTCCTTGCAAAATGAATACCGATTGACCGAGTTACAAGCATGTTGAAAACGTTAGCAAAATTTTTTGAATTGGATTTGAATTGCTTACGCATACCGGATCTAAAATATTTACCTAAGAGCGCTCTTGATATACCGAGAGAACGGTCGCAGGAAGAAAACCTGCGAGACTGACGGCTATTTTGAAGCACAACACAATTCATCTTTGTTAACTGCGATATACGCGAAGGGGTGAAGAAAATTGTGCTTGAGAATAATTGTGTTGGCATCGGAGAGATATTGGTGGCAATCCTCAAGACTTCTTATAACGGGTGATCCAAGTAAAGGTACTTTTATCAATAACCTTTTTTTGACAGACCACATGTGAGTCATGTAAAGCTGTCATGTTATTTTATGTTCAGTATTTTTTGACATTTCATCATGGAAAGTCTTACGCCTGAACAACGAACTTCATTACGAAAATTCACGTTCAGTAAAGAATGTGTTTTGAACGCATCGCTCAAATTATGGTCAACATAATCGGCCTACTGAGCGTACACCATCACACGTGCAGTACGCAGTGAAGAAAATATAGCAACCGTAGCTGAGAGCGCACATGAAGACCGTGGAGAATCGTTTCGACGCCGTTCGCAGCTACTCGGACTGACATATGGAATGACTCGGCACATTTTACGTCGAGATCTTAAATTGAAAGCGTACAAAATACAGCTTGTGCAAGAACTGAAGCCGCTCGACCTTCCCAAGCGACATCAGTTCGCTTTAGGGGCTCATGAAAAGTTGTAAGAATAAGCGACGTTTTCGAGCCAAATTTTTTTAGCGATAAGGCCCATTTCTGGCTCATTGGGTATGTAAACAAGCAGAATTGCCGCAATTGGGACTAAGAGCAACCTGAAGAGATTCAAGAGCAGCCTTTTCAATCAGAAAAAACAGGGGTTCGGTTTGGTTTGTGTGCCGGTGCAAACATCGGCTCATATTTCTTTAAAAATTATAACCGACTATTTGATGTCTGAAGTGGAAGCTCGTGTTGTTGGCGACATTTGGTTTCAATAAGACGACGCCACTACCAACACATTGCATCTGTCAAGGGATTTGATGAGAGAACACTTCGGTGAGCAGATAATTTCATGACAATGCGGACAATCCCGCTTTGGTTACTGAATTTGGTAGTAGCTACAATTGATGAATTGTCCGGGTAACAGCAGTCCCCCATCGGAGCCATTAATATAATAGAGCATGACATCACTACATTAAGAAAAAAATAACTCGAAGCAATTTGAAGAAAAATTTCAAGCTAGCACAGATAGTATATCTTAAAACTTGTTGCATTTTCCTTCTTTTTTCTTTTGCAAATTACTTACAACTTTGCCACATCGACTGGGGCGCTTGTGTTTGCCACAACTGATTATCTATCTTCTGTTGACACAATATTACTGTTATTAATCGCTTTTCTCGATCTTCAATATCCAGCTGCTGGTGTCAGAGTATTGGGTATTGCTTTTCAAGGCGCATTGCAGTGCCACTGGCTGTGGCAGGTGTCTTTTTGTTACAAACTCGTTACTGTGCTATCCGCAACTAATGAGATAGGGGCCACGCTTTGTAACAGGGCGCACATATGTTCAACGTGCATATGTGTGTTTCTCAGCTAGTCACAACGGCGACTTGCGCTATCACATATTTGCACGAAGCAACTGCCAAGTCAAATCCTTGCAACTGACAGGAACATCCATAATATTTACGAGCATGCAACTTTTACAGGATGCAACTGAACATTTTGCATGTTTGCGTACGTAAGTATGTGCATGTATGTATGCGTATGTGTGTAAAAAAACAGTAGAGAGAGAAAGAACGCAGCAACAATAACAAATGCGCTTGATTATATTATGCAAAAAGATGTGGCAGTTGGGAAGAGTGCGCAGCCATGCAAAGCTACTCCACAGCAATTTCAAATAGCTCGACTAGGTTTAAGGCAAGCCAAAGACAAATTCGAGGTAAGCGCAGTGTGTGTGTGTGTGAGTGTTGAGCGCTTTAAAGCAAGTAGAAAATATAGAAAGCAGTAAAAAGTTTGTAAATAAAAGCGAAATTGAGAGAATCTCCGGCCACGCTCGCTCTGAATAATATATCATGTGAAAGGGGTTTTACGGACGCCTGTGTCAATATTAAAACGGTCAGGGCGGAGGCAATTTAATGTCGCATTTTACTTTTTATTATTGAAAAATTGAAAAAGAATTTCAAATATTTATAAAGTAGCATTCATTAGACTTTCATAGCAGGGCGAAAGTGGTTTCTCTTTAAGATAGCCTGTTACAAATATCTGGTAAATAAAGGTGGATAGAGAAATTAGGAGAGCGAAGGAAATTGAAGAAATAATTTGGTTAAAAATTTAAGTCGGTTCAGGCATTTCTCAGCATATCATAGCAAACGCTCAATAGTGATTTAATGTAGCAGAAATAAGGACTTTTGAGAGAAAATGAATTTATGGTATGTTCTACCAGACTACCAGACAGCAAGTTGAAGGGAAAATGAAAAAAGACTTGCTAATTGTTTTAATCTGTGGCATGTGCTTTACAATTTGCTTTAACTTTTGTAAATGAAGTAGATATACCGGCCTTGGCTGCCCTAATTGTCCAACATGACCACAAGAATGAAAGTTTGACCATTTAAATTAGACAATATGCGGCGTCCAACCACTGAACTTCGGATGTTTTGTAAGATATTTTATCATTGATTCCTTGGGATGTATGACCACAAGCATCCGTCCAACCACTGAACTTCGGATGTTTTGGATATTTTATCACATTGCATCCTGGGCAACGCTAAATGAAAAGCGGCTTTCATGGCCTTTTAACTCCTGGACGACTTTAGCTTTGGAACTGGATTATGAGTAGGATTATCTCTATAGGTTTTGGTAGGACCTTGGCGGTGGTTGCGGCATTCTGACACCTTAGTATTATGGAGTGACACTCATCAGAAATGTATGACGGGCTAATGTCAGAACCGCCCCCCGTCCCTTTGAAACCCGGGCAAGCCTCAGAGTACGTGCCGCCCTCCGTCGTCGTTAAGTTGGCGTGGTAGGTGTAAGTTGAGACGATTCCTTCTTTACGCTGATCGGCTCTGAACGTATAGACTCATAAGGACGTGCGCCAACCCTCGCCTTGGCCTCGTTACTGAGACAACATTAGAAACATACCTTTTCGGGCTAGCGGTTCTGAGTGGGGACCATTTTTGCATGGACATAAATAAGGATACAAACGTTGACGGAAACGTAACGAAGGGAAGTGAAGGGAGGTCGAAACCGATGCTTAGATCTGTCCCGGGTGGGAGTTTTGCTCCTGGGATGACGAAACCGTCGTTCGTGAAATGCAGTAACAAGACCGATACCGCAGTAAAAAGTTCCATGTCAGGTCTTTCTACGAGCAATAGGATGGGGAAACTAAGTGGAAACTCGCCGGTAAGCGACGTTGATAGAGCCTTCATATGCGGTGGAATCACCTGCACTAGCAAAGGAACTTCTGCTAGACTCAAGAAATGCTCTACGGGGGGCAGAGGCAAGTCAATGCAGGCCTGGAAGCTGAAGACAAACCGCCGCTTTGCGCCAAAAATATGCATGCTAACCAGGTTTCTATCGTCCACTCCAACCATAGTGCCCGTAGACAGTCGCAAGGTGTATGGCTGCGAAAGTTCTTATCAGACTCAGAGAATCTGGGTTCCTAAAAGAACACGTCCCTAAACACTGAGAAATTCTAACACACTTTGATCAAACTGAACTCTGGCAAATACTTCTCTACTCATATACCGGCTAGGGAGTTGTGGGTGGGAAGAAGCCGTTGGAAGAGAGGGACAGAGAGCTTCTTTATGGATGGATTCAAGCTTGGGAGAAAGGTCGGTGGAGGGGTTTACTGTGAGAAGCCCTCTATTAAATCCAGTTTCAGACTTCCTGACTATTGCAGTATTGGTGCCCATGCTGTAAGGCTGGGAATCTTACCAGAAGCCATCTGCAGAAGCTGTATAGAAAAAGTCGAGGATTTTGATCAATTCATTTAATCTTATACCGGCTTTTGTTTAAAGCATTTACATATATCGAGCTGTTAAGCCCTTAAGAATTTTTTGCGTCTTCAAACCAGGTTTAATTGTCTACTAAATTTTATCGTCAGGCGGAAAGCCGCGAAGCTAGCCTATAATGCAACAGCAGACAAGTCCAGAGTCAACATCTACGTGGACCGCCAAGCAGCAATCAATACAGTAACCTCGTATCGCATATGCACTAGAAGTCTCTTGGGAAGCAGGTCAGCAGTTGAGAGTGTCACCAGAAACAAGCGACTTCACTTCCACTGTGTGCCAGGCCATTGCTAAGAGTAGTGTACGGCTGTCATCCAAGCCATTCATGGTCCTTACGACGATCTGGACTAAGCATCTGGCAAGGAAGGTAAATTTTCGATGGAACGATCTATCGGTATGCACAACTGCTAAGATAATGTGCAAAATGGTAGATCAAAAATGCACAAAGTTTCTGCTCACTCCAGAGACAAGAGACTGAGAGAACATGATTGAAATACTTACTGGTCACAGTCTGGTGGCGACATATGCCTGCAGAATAGTGCTGACAGATCGAGTTGACTGCAGGCAATATCAAGAGCAAAGCACTAGAGACAATAAAGCAGTTGAGAAATGCGAACCAAAGCTAAACAAGGAATTCAGCACTCAATAATGAAATGTTTTAAAGCTCAGTTCTACTTATTTATCTGTCATTTATAAAACGGGGCTTCAAGCTCGCTATAATCTATTTAAGTTCATAACTCACAGTGTTTTGTTACCTCTACAATGAAAAAAAAAACATATACGCATTATCCATCCTGATCTAAAAACTCTCTGAAAAAATAATACCAGTTATAAAGAAAAAAAAAAACAAAAAAAATTGCAACCAAAATATACATATGGCAACTGTTACAAACAAAAAATCAACTTTCTTTCTATCAGCTCACACCTACACTCATCCACCACTTTGTACTTTGTGTGCTTTGGCGGTCGAGTGCACGTGCACTCAAGTAATATCTGTAATCCGCTTAACGATTGTAATGTTGTCGCAAAAACCTTTGTTTGTTGTGCGGATTTGCATATCGGTTTTGTATATACATATGTACATACATATATATGAACGCACATATTTTCTATGCCGGCGCCTTTGAATCGTATGCTTTTATTTGCTTTTCTTGCACGTCAAGAGGTGCCGAAGAGTTAAGTTAACGCGCTCTGCTTCACACACATACTCATATTCACACACACACGCATACATTTTACTCCCACTGCCACCGCTTGTGTTGAATGCGCGTTGACATTTTTGCTACTTTCAATTTGTTCTGGAAATGCAGGAAATATATATTGTGCGTGTGTGTGTGGGTGAGCGCTTTGAATAGCTAATAGAGCGCAATATAAGAGATTAGAGTATTGTATGGCAAATAGTTGGTGGCGGATTTACCTTCAAGGTGTTTGAGTTCTAATCCCTTTTCAATGGTTAGCTTTTCCATGCAAGTGCCATTAATATCCGGTAGTCGAGATTGGGTTTACGCTATTGTTAGAGAGCGTCAGAAAAGCTTGGCTGATAAGTCTAATTAGTAGTTTATTGCGAACACTTGGGGCCCTTTGTTGAGACATATTTATATTTAACAGTTGAGAGGAAAGTAATGTATGTATTTGAAAGTGATTTATAGGTTATGCATAAGTTAGCGAAGTTTGATCACATGCAATAGGTTGTGAGCCTAACTAAAAACAACACATTTCATAGATGCGACTGAATATTTCTACTTTTATTTTTCAAGTCTGGTAAAATATTTCAGAACAGTTTGTAATTTTGAAATATTTTCGAAAAATAATTAAAAATAATATTATTGAACACATAAATAGTGGCTTGGCGTTATGTTAATGATGTTAATACACGTAAGTAGACGATTCAAACTCACTTTCGGATAGACTCAGTACATTTCGGTTAATGCTTTGGGTATTTGGGCTTATCAACACTAAGCTCGTAACAAAAAATCTGCAGATTTTGCAAGGAGTCGAATAGAGGTCGCAAAGAGATGCTTGACAGCGTAGCTGAGGACACTATATTCATCTAGCGCAGATTTTTGAATACGATATCGAACCGGTCCCAAAACTAGCGAATGGTGATCCAAAAATGAGAAGAAACCAAAAAAAATTTGCCGAAGGCTCTAAAGCCTATTGCAGACGAGGCTTATAACAGGATTATTAAAAATTGTAATAAGCGTTGGCATACGTGCCTTACATCAGGAGAATTTTTTTTTTATCAAAATACGTGAAAATGTAGTTTTATTTAGTTTTTTTTGTCAATACGCGTAAAATTTTATTTAATGGTATATGTTGTGGCCTGAAATCCGACAGGATATGCGCTGAGAGCTTGTGCATATTTAACCTCCGTGATGTACTGTGATCAAAGCAAGTTAGTTACCTCGAGATTAAATGGACGAAAATGTCTCCGAAAGAATGTATATTGATTAAAATAACTAGTGTGTGTACATAAAATTGAAAAGAACTTCTGAACAATAATACAAAACATAGAGCAACAGGTAGACCATTTGATTATTGAAACTCAAAATTTAGTGGCTGGGAAGTTATCAATCATTATTAACTGTGCTTTGTCTAACTGATTCTGATTATGAATAGATAGATATTGTTGTTGGGGAGGTGACTCATTCCAAAAATAGAGTCATTCCTAAAAAGCTAGGTATATCTGCATTATTTTGCATTACCACCTGAGCATGCGCTGAAACTGATACAACGTCATTTATGCATTTGACTTTTTTCGTTTTCATAACGAATCTATAATATGTTTCTTTTTTTTTGGAGTAAATTTGGAATGCACACATGGTCCTCATTTTTGTTATGCTCACACGTTGAATGTAAAGAATGTGTTTCGCGCCCTTCGCTCAACTTATGGTCAACATAACCGGCCAGTAGGCGTATTATGCGTAACACTATCATCCATCTTTAGACCCAACATTTATTATTGGATAATATTGGAATGTCGGTTCGTTTTGTTCAGCGATTAGGCCCATTTCTGACTCAATGGCTATGTAAACAAGCGAAATTGCCGCATTTGGAACAAAGAGCAACCTGAAAAGAATTAACAGCTACCATTTCATACAGAAAACACAACGGTTTGGTGTGGTTTGTGGGCAGGTGAAATCATCGGTCGATATTTCTTCAAGCATGATGCCGGTGAGAACGTAACCGTCAATGGCGACCATTATCCCGCCAGATGACCGACTTTTTTATGCCTGAAATTGAAGCTTGTGAACTTGTACGTGTCATTCGCCAGTAACCAGTTGAAATGACGGAACGAGTAATCGAAAATTGGACTCAATGGATGAACTATCTGAGACGTAGACGCGGCCAACATTTGAAAGAGATAATCTTCAGAAAATAAATGCCAAAGAATGTTATATCGAATGATAATAAACATTCTCCATTAAATTTGAAATTTCTGTGTTTTATCTTAAAAAAAAAGTAGGGAACTGAATAGGGCATTAATTCGGATCATTCTTTTAATTATATCAATATTAATTTAAAATAGTTATTAGTTCCAGTAGGAAAACATTTTAGAATTTAGTAGTTAGTTTATAGTGGTTATTTCAGGAAAAAAGTTCGAAGTCCAGTTAAATATTTTTTTACTACTCACATTACTCATGGAAGTTTGTTATGAACTTGATGACACTCACCTGAAAATAAATAAATGAAAAGCATTAGTAATTTTTTAAAATTATTGAATCAAGTATTTTTCACAAAAAAATTTTGAATATAACAATTAATTCAAATGTTACTGTCAATACCTTAAATAGCTTGCAATGAAAGATTCTTTACAGTGAATTATTTTTGTGCTAAAATTGTTCACGCAAATTTTATATTATACAGATATGTACATATATCAGGCAGTTCGATTTACAATCGAAAACTATTCGAATATATATGAAAATTTTCAATTTTCTTAAAGTAGTTCAGAAAACCATAACAGTAAGGTTGCCGTGCATTCCGAGCACTAAATGAAGTTTATATTAAATACGCTTGTTAAATAGACTGAGATACATATATTTGAGTCTTTTCGTATTATTTTAAACAAAGTTTTGATATTAAAAGATTTGTGTATAGATTTATCAACAGCGGAGAAGATGCAGTGAAGTAGGATAAAGAGATTTTTATGAGAACTGTCGAAGCGAATCCAGCATGTTACGTGATAATAACAATACGCGATTACCCACAACTTGGAAAATGGCGAATCGAACATGCAACTGCAATGTCTCTTATAATGACGTATTTGGCACAAATTCAACCACAGTATTTACATACATACGTTGCCATACGTCTATAATTTCATTTGGCACATATTTTTCGTACTAAACTACTCTAATCTATAGTTTTCAACCTCCGCGCACTATCAAGCCAGATACGGGGGTATACTTCTATATGAGTATGTACATATCTACAAACATTTGCTATCACATTCGCACTCGCTTCCAAAGCACATATCTTTGAGTCATCTAAGCTGAAGTATGTAATAAAATTGGATTTTCGTGAAGCGAACTTTTGCAGCCAGACAGGCAAACTTTGCTCGGCGAACTCGTACTCAATGCTGGATTTGCTTGAAATCCTACTAGCTATTTCTCTTTTAAATATTCACATGTGTGGACGCACACTACTTTAACGAAGCCAGATGTGAGCGTTTAATGTTCTAAATGAGTGTGAATCCGGCAAGATTTTTAAATAAATATATAGGTATACATATACATATATGTGACTACTATCACTTGCAAAGGATTTTTTGTGCTCATGTGTGAGTGTAGGTTAGCACATTGTAGCAGCGCAAGCCCTTGCAAACAATTTGCCATATGCATGAGTGTAGGTATGTATGTATGTCTGTAATTGGGCGCAGGTAAATTTTCAGAGCTTTGAATGTTTATAAAGGCTTTTATCTCGTTTTTATGTTTTTTGCTTTTACCATTTCACCTTCAACCTAGAGGCGAGTTAATTTTTGCACAGGAATGAGAGTTTAGAATGGTAAGATTTAACTGGAAATTTTACTTTGTACATACCCTAATACATATAAGAGCTATGCTATAGGCAGAGTTTTCAATATGTTGTATATATGAACGAGAAGTTCATCTAATTAGTTTATAAAGCGGTAAATTCATTAAAACAATAAATGCAACAGACTCATTCAAGTTTTACGGTGTACCGCACAGACGAAAAAAAATTATAGCGGAGCAACCACCATGACAACAGTCTTCGATTTCTGACACAACAAGAATGTGTAACAGAGGTAAGGACGCGGAAATCTAGTATATACATAGGTACACTTAAGGTCAATGAATCCTCTGATTAAAAAATGTCTTACCAAAAAATATAATTTAGTCCACGTGCGATCTTTGATCAGTCATCTAACTTTACCTAACCTAACCTAATAAATATAATGGGATTTTCAATAGGGACGCTACAAACGTAGACCGATAGGGGCAGCAAATGACGCCATATTTTTTCCCGCTCTTTTGACATTTCTCTTCAGTAAGGTTTTATCATGGATAAAAAGATATACGATCCAACGACGAGTCAAGATTATTAAAATTTACTACCGAAATGCGGAGTCATAATCGTCCTGTCAGATCAACAATTGAGCGTCTAGTGGAACAATTTCAATACACAGGCATAGTACAAAATGCTCCCGTCCCGGTGATACAAAAAAGTGTCTGAGGATTGAGGAAGAACCAAGTCAGCCTCTCACACAAATTGTTCTCAAGCGTTGGGTATCTCTGTGACGTCATTGTGGCAAACTTTTCGAAAAGATCCTGGCCTCCATCTTTAAAAGTTCAAGTTGATGCAAGAACTGAAGCCGCTTGACCACTAGAATCGTCGAATGTTCGTGAATTGGGCTGAGCAACAACTTATCCAGATTTTCATCGAAAACTCATCTTCAGCGATGATGCTCATTTCTGGCTGAACGGCTTCGTCAATAAGCAAAATATGCACTATTGGTCAGGCAGAAATTCACACATACTCCATGAGTAACCATTACAATCCAAAAAAATTACGGTTTGGTGCGGTTTATGCAGGCGGCATCATTGGGCCGTACTTCTTTCCGTGATGATCAAGACCAGCACGTTACTGTAAATGCGAATCGATACCGCTCAATGATAACCGAATATTTTGACCGGAATTGGATGATATGGACTTGGACAATATGTGGTGCCAACAGGACCCAACCGAGGGTCACAATCGATTTATTAAAAACGAAGTTTAGTGAACATGTTATCTCGCGAAGTAGCCCAGTCAATTGACCGCCTCGGTCGTACGGTGACCCATTTATGCTTGAAAACCGTCAAAAATTGGGTTCCGCGTCTGGACTTCTGTAAGCGTGCCCTTGATGGGTTTCGGTAATGTATTTACTCGTATAGTACGTTGATAATGCGATAAACGTCTATAAAAACAGTCAGCTCCAGATTGGCTTGAAATTACTTACTGACTTAATTACTTAACTGGAAACTTTTTTGTGTTAAGATATCCCATGTTATCATATTTCCTCTGTAATTTAGATTTATTAAACACAATTTGTTATTAAAAAACGTGAAAAAATTTTGTCCGGTAACATTTAATTATATTGGATACTATAAGTTGTATCCTGAAATCCGATAGTGTATTAGATGAAAACGTTTGTATATTTATCCTCCGTGATGTACTATGATCAAAAGAAATTAGTTACCTTGAGATTCACAAGAGCAAAATGTCATTGATGAAAAAAACTAATTTACAGATAAGAAAATGAAAAGAACTTCTGAACAAAAGTGCAGACTTTTGTTTCGACAATATGTTCGTTAACTTTCGACTAAGAGGTCCGCCCTATTCAATTAATATTGACATTTTCCACTAACATCACTCTCCCCATGATTAATTAGAGATGAAGATACCCTAAAATACCGCTCAACCTTTGAAGAATAAACATTCTAATATTTCCTCTGTAATAGAGAGTTACTAAATACTTTACTCAAAAAGTCTAAGGTGTTAAGAATAGAGATGCTACGATCACTCCCTCGTAGCTTAAAGTTGATGTATTCTTCTTTTTTTATTGAAAAAAGAAGCGCCGGAGAAAGCCTTATTATAGGAATCTATTTGTTTCGACTTTAGAGAGATATTTCTGTAGCAGTTGCTCTTGCACTGCTAGCGAAAAATATCCTCGTTTATTAAATGGCAGTAACATAATATCGACGTAGGAACCAAAATGCAAATTTCATCACGCTTTGAACTACAAAAGATGAAATATGCAGCTTTCTTTTAGGAAAAATTAACATTTCATCATAACACGTTAGTAGACATAGAGTTAAGGGTAATAATGGAGAGATAAGCACGAACCATCAGCTTTTGACGAAAGAAAACAAATGTCGAAAATCGTATGCGTATTCTAGCTAAACGTAATATTATTATACATAACCATCTTGAAGATTATTCAACTCTCTCGAATGATTTGGAATCAGATCACTTATGAGAATGACAAACAAAAATATATAAGCTAAATTTTTGATTAAAATGTTATATTTGGGTTTTGATATGTGCTTTATGGTCTTGGAGTTTACCATATAATAATCTTAGATATACTGTTAATAGTTTATAAGCGGTAATGTTTTTTTTCCAGTAACGACTTAAATATTCATAATTAAAATTTCATCTGAAATAGCTAATGGTAAACCAATTCCTCTGTTAAAGGCTTAGGGTCCAACATGTCGAACGGAAATTTACTGCAGTTGATTTAATAAGTTAAAGGTTATGTTAGATCACGATTTTTGTCTGATCGCCAAGAAGGATCACATTTGGGTTGCTGTAGGAAGTATTTTGTATGATCCGAAAACTTAATGCGTATAATTAGATATCATCTACATATAAAGCTTTTTGATCTCTCAAAGACGGGACAGTGAAAAAATTACGTGTTGATTTGATATCTCGTGTTCTTCCAAGCAACTTCTTGAACTGACATCTGGTTAACATTCTAATCCTACATATTACGTGAACACAGATTCAACAATGACCAAATAAAGAAGTAAGGAATGACGAAGCTTTCTGAGAGTGGTCACTAGGCTTCAAGCGATTTACTTTGAGTCAAAGGATACTGATGACTTCCCAAGTGCTAGTAGTTGACCATCGCTCACCAAGTTCCGGTGTGACCTAACCTTGTCGCGATAAACTGCAAGTAAAAAGCGATACAGCGACCTTATAGAAATTAGGCTTTTTGAAACTGAGTTCGAAACCGGCTGTAAGTAGCCGTTTAGGAGAGAATACATGTGCATTATTCTAATACGCAGCATCTCAAACACTCTACGTTCCATGCTAGGGGTTCTCTCAATTTCGTAAGCCGCTCTTCCAAATCCTGGCGCTAGTATCTAGCTATTTATGTGTATAAAAATCTTTCCTACACAAATGCATAAAGCACAGTTATGTGTGTTCGCTTTGCAAACCAACAGCGTTCATTTCACAAAGCGCTGCTGCTCGAGCTGTCGGCTTAAACGGAGCATTATAAGGAACTTTTTTTCACAAACGAACACATAAACAGAGAGAGAACACGCAACCACGCACACATGCATACATATATAGAGATTCTCATTGACAGACACTCACACCTAAAAGCGCTAGTGTGTATTTTGTTGGCGGTTGCTGCAAATCCTTTAAATAAAACGCAGGCTTTTAGCGGGAGCGTGGGCGTAAGTGTTGCTTTTGTGTATTAATTTTGATGAGCTTCGCGTCGTTGCGCCTGAAAGACGCCAACAGCAGGCTGAGCGCGTGGATAAAGTGGCGCGGTCACATGAAGATGTGAGTGGCTGTATGTGTAAGTTCGTATATTTGTAGTGAATGTGTGTATGTGTGTGTTAGGGTTTTGTGAGGCAGTAAATTTAATAAATTAATTGTCAGGAAACTAAAGTGTTTCAGCAAATGACTGCAACGAGTCGAGTCAAGTTGATCGGCAATCAGCAGAGACGGACGACGGACGACGGCCAAGAAAGCGATGAAGCGCTACTCGAGCCGGGCCCCTGTCTCCACAGCGTTAAGCACAGAATACAAGTCATCAAAGTGTGTCGGAGAGTGCCAGAGTGTGGTGCGCAAAAGTGCTCTCGAGGGAGTTGTTCCAGCCGGCAAGCGGGTACTTGAATGTGCTGCTGCTTGTGAAATGAATACCGTTAACGCGTACATAACCACACACATACATACAAACATACACATTTAGGTAGCACATAAAATCACTCAATTGCCATTAGTCAGCAAACAAAAAGTGGTAGGGGGCTGGGGGCGAAAACGAATACGAGCATTTTACATGCTTAGCTTTATTGAGGTAATTCGCCTACCTGTAATCAAAAGGTCTTTGTGCCGTTGACTTTCTTCCAACAAACAACAGCAACAACTGACACCTCTACTCCACACTTTTTAGGTGTTCATGTTGTAGCTGCAGCCCTTTGGCTCTGGAGCACGTCATGCCTTTCAAGTTGCTGAGTCCACTTTTTATAACTTCCGTGAAGGGTCGTTTGGAAGAACCTCGAGTCAGTTGGCATTGGCAGTTCAACGCTCGTTAAAAACGCTTTATTTATTTTATTGTTTGCTCTTTATTTGCTGTGCCAGTGTATGCATGTGTGGCTGTGTGTGTGTGTGTTTGTGTTTATTGGGTTGGATTTTATGGCGAGTTTGCTTAGGCTGCAACTAAATTTCAACTCATTACGCCTCGAAAGCCGGCAAGTAAATTCAAAAGGCTTCAAAATAATATCCCACAGCAACCCTTAAAGGAGTCAAGTTTACATAAGCATTTACAACAAAAACAGGTTGGCGATCTGTTGTTTGTTTTATTTGCTTTTGGCACTTTTTATGTGCATATGTAATTTATATTTGCTTCAACCGTCGAAATAATTTGTTTTTATGGTTTCAAATGAAGACCAACATTAAAAGATAAGCTTTAAAAATTTTGGGGAGCAGAAATTAAAGGTTATATTACGTCAGTAGAAAGAGTTTAATTGTTATTTTACGCCATTTAATTTTTGACTAAAGCATAAGAGGCACGTTAATGTACTCATGTAAGTCCAATCACTTCACCTAGATTTCTAGTTTATGGACTTCTCAAACAAGGAGTGGCCAAAATGAGTCGAATATCTATTTTGCTTCTAACAAGCCAGCAGTGTGTCTCCAATTGTTATGTAAATTAGCTACATACATATAATAGTAGGTATATTCCGCCGATCTGGACATCTCTTTCTCTCTATCCGCCTATCGAACTCGGCTAACAACTTCCAAGCGGAAGTACTGGACATAGAGAAGGCCTACGAAGCACTATTGCATAACTACGAGAGTATATGTACACAAAGCAGCAATATACACGGATAGCCAGGCGACTCTCCTGGCCTTGTCGTCGCCCATGACTAATTCCAGCATAGTCCTTAACTATAAGAATACACTGAGCTCACTAGAAGACAAGCTCCACCTAGACTTGATCTGGGTTCCCGGCCACAGGAACATTTTCGCCAACGAAAAAGCAATGGCAGGAGCTTACCTAAGCGAATCCGAGGCAGAGCGGATACCAAGCCTGCCAGGATGGATCAGGAGAGAGCACAATATACAATTTCAACGATTAGCAAACAATTGATGAAAAAATATGACAAATGCAACTAACGACTTATTAAATAGGTCCAAGAACAGTATCTACAGACTAACTGCTTCTTTAACAGGGCATTGGCCATTTGGAGAACGGCCTTACGCCTGCTTCTACAAATTGATGTACAAACTGGAATCAAGTATTGTTCAATTTCCGGTTCCATGACTTAAAACCGGCAGTTTGCACAACAGGCTATCCCCATGCTGGGCAAGTGTTTTTTGAGCCTGCAGTGCCCATTATAAAGCGCGACAGGGAAACGGAATTCGTTTCGGGGGAGGTAGATCATATCTCTAAAATCAACTCTGTGCCTGCTGCCAATGCCGCTCTCTCCCCACTTTCTTCTCCATGCGCAACTACTTCATGGCGTGGGACCCCACCTCCATGCATGGTTCTGACCCCATCGTTCTGGAAACCGCCGCAGAGCGGGCTGGTTCGTCGACCAGCTCATTGCCGGCTACCCCTTTATGCCTCGGTAGCCAAGTCAGAGGTACACGATTGCAAACCGATAGACCTTCGTATAGACTCCCTCACGATTTGACTTCATAAGCAGAGATCGCTTTTAATACCGCTTGACTATCGTTGAGTATAGCGATACGCTGGTTGCGATAGTTGCGTTAAAGATTAATTTCTGCACACTGACTTATAGCAAACACTTATGCTTGAAAGATGCGCCGTAAACATCCTATTGGTATGGATATATGCGGTCCCGCAATGCCTTCCGGTTCGAGCCGTCAGTTTACCACTGGATTGTGCTGGCCCTCAGTAGTAGGTCGAATGTGGAATAACTCCACTCCGCCTTACTGCCAAGAGTATCTTTAAGCTTCTTTATTAAGTTTTCCTCTTCGTAACGCCGTCTCTTGGAAGAATGGCCAGTGGTCTTCATTTGTTGTGATGAAATTGCTGCCATCAGCACCTTGATATGCTTCGCTGCCTGTTTGATCACTAGATGGAGCGGTATGATCTCCAGCATGACTTCAAGTGCTGCGGTTAGGCAAGTGCGCGTTGCGGCTGAAGCGTAGACGCAAACGATGCCCAAGCAACCGATCCATAAGAGACGATAGGCCCAGTCTCTACCGACTAGTCGTCTAGATATCATCAGTGTTTTGGTGGTTCTGGACAGTGTTAATTCCACATGCCTATTCAACCGGTCGAGTCTAATATGAGGCCTAAGAATTTGACCACTTGATGCGGCAAGTGATCTTGCACACCTTGTAAAAATATGCAGGGAAGATACCGTCCGCCCCTGGTAACTTATAGTTCAAGAATGAGGCCAGTGCCCACTTGATTGAGTCTGCAGTGAATAATTTTCTTGCAGCCGTCCAATCCTGAACCGTCTCCGGTAAGTGCGCAATAAAAAGTGCCATTATCCATCCATCATGTCTTTTATTAGATAATGCTGTGTCCGTCTTACCTCTAGACAAGGCATTGTGCAGTCTGGCTGCCTGAGATAACTCAAATATTGGTTATATAGTATATATGCGGTATAAAGTCACCCGGAAGTTCGAAAACATTTACGTAACAAATTTGATTCAAATCGGTTGGGCGGGTCGTGAGATATATGATTTCATATAAAAGTGGGCGCTTTTGTAGCAACATGTTGCAAGCTTATAAAAATAAGTAAGTTTCCCCTCACAATTATCAAACCTACAACTTTTGGCAAATTTTTGCATCAAAAGGATCTTAAGTAAAAAGTTTAAGCGAAAAGTTGAGTCACCAACTTAAGGAACTTTACTGCATAACGCATTGTAAATATCCAATCCATAAAGGTATTAAGCCAATGGATTTCGCCTCGCGTCAATTTTAAAGTATCCACTCGCTAATCCAATCACCTGTTTGCGAAAGCCACCCAAAGCGCACCAAACTGTTGATGAGGCAGCAGCGCGCAGGGATGGCACGTGGAGCAGATAGGTGCGCGACGCCACTAATCTGGTTGATTTATTTAAATCACACCACAAAATCACAACAAAAACACATCCAAATAAACAAACAGAGGGCAGAGCACACAAACATAAACAAAGGGGCGTATGAAGCGCGCGACAGCGCAAAAAGTTATGCCATTCGCCGTTGAGGTGACAGTGCGGGCGCCAGCAATGACGACAGCCAACCCAAGCGAGGCGCGGAAATAATAAACAATAATGTACTGCCAGCAATCTCTACATGCATATGCAGGTTGTGTGTATTTCTAACAACAACTACAACAACAAACTACACATATTTATATAAGTACATGTAACGACATCGTGGTAACTCGGCTCACGTATGGCCATTAGCACAGTTATAAAATATGCATATGAAAATGCTTGCCTCGGTACGCAGGGTTGTTAATATGCGTACCTGTGCGTTATTTCAGCTAGATATACATATATATGTGCTAGATATATAAACGTGTATATACATTTATGTATATTGTTATGCATAACAACAAATGCTTTTGCACTGTGTGGCTCAGCGTGGCTAATAATGAATTCAAAAGCAAAACACTTTGGGGATTGAAATAGAAAAGTTGTTGACAAGTAACGACGTACGTTGTGTAGTCAAGGCGCCAGTGCTTTAATATTGACGATATACGATAAATATTGAAATTTACATGTTCACCTGTTGATAATGCAGGACTTTGTAAATAGCAAAATAAAGCGGTCAAGTATATGATAAATGGCAACAGCAAATCTGCTTAAGGACTAAACATAAATGAAGTGAATATTGTGACATATGCCTATTATTATACAAGCGCTTGAGGATTTAGAACTAATATTATCGATTTCGTTTATTTTTTATGAACCCGCACAAAAGGAAAGGAAAAAAAGGAGAGACTTACGTCTGAATAACGTTTAAAGAATGTGTTTCGCGCGCTTCGCTCAACCTTTGGTCAACATAATCGGCAAACTGAGTGTACTATTCGCAACATCATCACCCATCTTGAGCCCAGTATTTATTATACTCTCGCAACAAAGTTGCCAAAGAGAGAGTTTTGTTCACATAACGGTTGTTTGTAAGTCCTAAAACTAAAAGAGTCAGATATAGGGTTATATATACCAAAGTGATCAGGGTGACGAGTAAGTCGAAATCCGGATGTCTGTCTGTCCGTCCGTCTGTCCGTTCGTCCGTCTGTCCGTCCGTCTGTCCGTCCGTCCGTGCAAGCTGTAACTTGAGTAAAAATTGAGATATCATGATGAAACTTGGTACACGTATTCCTTGGCTCCATAAGAAGGTTAAGTTCGAAGATGGGCAAAATCGGCCTACTGCCACGCCCACAAAATGGCGGAAACCGAAAACCTATAAAGTGTCATAACTAAGCCATAAATAAAGATATTAAAGTGAAATTTTGCACAGAGGATCGCATTAGGGAGGGGCATATTTGGACGTAATTTTTGGAAAATGGGCGTGGCCCCGCCCCTTACTGCAAGTTTTTGTACATATCTCGGAAACTACTATAGCTATGTCAACCAAACTCTACAGAGTCGTCTTCTTCAGGCATATCCATGTACAGTTCAAAAATGGAAGAAATCGGATAATAACCACGCCCACCTCCCATACAAAGGGTATGTTGAAAATCACTAAAAGTGCGTTAACCGACAAACAAAAAACGTCAGAAACACTAAATTTTACGGAAGAAATGGCAGAAGGAAGCTGCATCCAAGTTTTTTTTTTAAATTGAAAATGGGCGTGGCCTCGCCCACTTATGAACCAAAAACCATATCTCAGGAACTGCTAGACCGATTTCAATGAAATTCGGTATATAATATTTTCTTAACACCCTGATGACATGTACGAAATATGGGTGAAATCGGTTCACAACCACGCCCTCTTCCAATATAACGCTATTTTGAATTCCATCTGATGCCTTTTCTGTATAATACGAGTATATATGTACTTTAGGAACCAATGATGATAGCGGCATAAAACTTTACAAAAATACGGTATTTGAAAAATATGTCATGCGAGAGTATAAAATGTTCGGTGACACCCGAACTTAGCCCTTCCTTACTTGTTTTTGAATGATATTCGACCGAATAGATCACGTCGAGAATCGAGTCGGCGCCGTTCGCAGCAACTGGGACTGACATATGGAACGACTTGGCGCATTTTACGTCGACATCTTAAAGTGAAAGCATACAAAATCCAACTTTTGTAAGAACTGAAGCCGCTCGACCTTCCTTGGCGGCATCGCTTTGCTCTATGAAGCTCGTGATCTCGGCGACATTTGGTTTCAACAAGACGGCGCCATTTCCCAAACATTGCGATCAATCATTGGATTTATCGAGAGAACACTTCGGTGAGCAGATAATTTTACATTTTGGACCGTTCGATTGGCCACCAAGATCGTGTGATATCTTGGTTAGACTTTTTCCTGTGGGGATATGTAAAGTCTAAAGTATATGCGGACAGTCGAAATACTCGAACGAGTCATGAAAAATCGGACTCAACGGGTGGACCATCTGGAACATAGCCTCAATCTCAGCGATTATTGATTTATAATCGTTTAACTACTTTCTCAATGGCTTTTTCTTGATATCTGAAGGCAAGAGATTGTGGATATGACCAGACCCGGAGAATACGATGTATAAAGAGCAATTTTTCCATCACCATCTTCAAGTATAGACCACCTTAACCAACCTTGATGTATATAGAACATAAAAGCTGTCTTCATCCACTGCGCACATCTTCTTCGATACTAATTTGACCTGTAAAGATGCTAATAAGACCTGAAAGAAATTTCTTACGAATGAATGCTTCGACTGCCAAAGAGATAATTTTCGCCTCTTATAAACCAATGAAATTAGTTTGTATCACATTTAAGGATATATCTGACGAAGCGATTTTATTTTTTATTGTTATTACAGTTTATTAGTCAGAAAACAAAGCTCTTAAGCTAATTATTAAACCCTGTAGAGATGAACAAAGATGATCAATCGGCAAAATTGGGCCGAAGCCGAAAAAAACACGTCAAAACAAGTCAAAGATAAAGGTTATGTTGACAGTTTTCTTCGATTATCAGCGTGTGGTGCGCTCCGAACTCCTTCCGACCGGCCAACCTGCCACACTGCATTGATTCTTCGTGAGTTTTCCCCAACTTTTCAACCAATATCATGCCGCCTGATTTAGCTCCGTGTGACCTTTGGCTAGTCAGCAAACTCAAACGACTGCTCCGGGGAAACGGATTTCAGTCAATTGAAGACATTAAACATGAATGGCTACGCGCATTGAAGACTATTCCAGAAATGGACTTAGCAATTGTTTCGAGGATTGGAAGAAACGTTAGCACAAGTGTATTGGGGCCAAGGGGGATGACATAGGTTTTGAAGAATAAATTAAAAATTTTAAAATTATGAACAAAGTCTTACTAGTTTTGCTCACAGTAATGTGAGAAAATTTTATTATTTTAATTAAAGAGTTATTTGGAAACATTTATGAGCGCGAATTTTGTCGAAAAAGAGATTTTTTTAAAGCATCATTTTATAAAGTATGTAATTCTAATTATCTTTTTAATGAAAATAAATATTTCATAACGGCTTCAAGTAAATTAAACTCTGCACATAAAAATATATTTGTTGTACTTATATTTTACAAAGCTTCTTAACAAAAAAGCTAAATTTTTTTAACCTTACAACTAGGCATAATCCCTCAAGGTTGGTTATTGCTTTCTCGGTCTTTTAAAAATCAGTACGCATTTCAAATGAAATTTCGCACTTAATTTATTCTACATATCGTCACCTAAAATGCCAAACGATGTATCATCAAAAAAAATCGAAAATCGTTGTCAGATATAATAACCAATATATGTATAACCATTTTATAACCAAAACTCATATTTCGTTTCAAAATGAGTGGTTTCAATTATATCAATTTTTCTCGGCCTACAAACTTATGAAAAGTGATGTTACGTTGTTTTGCATTTTAGTTGACGATATAATACTTAAGATTATACAAATAAAATATCAATTATCTGTTATGACAACTTATGAGAAAGTTGAGTAGAAATATTTTTGGTTTTAATTAAGCCCACTTGCACACACACACAGAGCTTTTTGAACGAAATTATACTTTAAATACTTATATACATATCTGATTTAATGGGCTAGAATATATTTATATAAAAAAAAATATTTAAAACACACTCTTTGATTTATTTATAAATGCAAAAATTATAGTTCTAAAGTACTTCTACTGACTTACAATTTTCCTAAATTTAACCTCAATCATATTCCCATACATCTTACTTTTTATTATGGCAAACTAGTCTCTAAGCGTTCAAGATCAAGTTCTTTAGGAGAAAACATTCCTATTTGAGAAATTATTTTCACTAAATTTGGCATAAGTTATTGTCCAAGGCAACACTCAATCTTCGAACAAATTATTCAGATCGGAACACTATAGCATATAGCTGCGGTTCAAACTGACCGAACAAAAGCGATATAGGTTAAAGAGCTTCAAAAATATTTTTTTTTTGTTATTGCTATACAAAATGTACCAGCGAAGGGCCGAAGCTAACGTTTTTTCTTGTTTTGAACTGAAATAAGGTAACGACATGTTTGAAGTCGAGCTGTCACATCGCATTTATATCTTGAAATTATTTCGTCGGAGGTTTCGTAGATTGTGTTAGAACCTTCTTTAATGCGACACCGGTTATATCATACATATTAACACATTACAGCAGAAACTGTACAACTTACATATAATGAGTATTAGGTTACTCATACGCACCGTCAAGCCAAAAAAATCTAAAATACTTTATTCTAATAAGTATTGGGTTACTCATACGCACCGCCACACCATGTAGCTTTCACTTGCAGAATTCACCACATAACGTCAACATCACTGATAATTGCTGTTTATGAATTTTGCGAATTTGGCTATTCAATAGCAGTTGAAATAATGTAAATTGAGCCACCTATCGAACCACAGAATTTATTGTAGACGACACAGCATTGTTGCTTGCAGCTTAATTTATTTTATTTCAAACTCCAGCTGTATACTATTACATACTTAATATATCCTATTACGAGTGATGCAATTGAAAGCGCGCCAGTTAAAGCATAAGCAGCTGTTAAAAGCAAAAAAAAAACAACAACAACAAGCGCCCGCAGAATATGTTGGTAAGCAGCTGCTGGGCGAGACATGAATTCAAATTGAATTTAGCGCAGACAAATGAAACGAACAATATGTTCTAAGCGCACAATGACGCCAACCGCAGACAAAAGTGGAATAAAAAGCTTTACGAGTACACACAGATATTCAACAACAGGGCTTAAAATGTATATCGTCCCTTTTTGGTTACAAATACATTTGAGTAGATATGTGTGTATGTGTGTGTGTGTGTGTAAAGTGCACTCAAGTACAATAAGGTCGTCTGAATAGTTGGCGAGGACTATGCTGAGCGCCTAAAGTAGGAGGTAGACACACAGACAGCCGGAGCGACAGAAAGACAGACAGAGGTGTACGCTCAATGAGGGCAGACTAGACAGATGTGCAAGTGTATATGTACTTTTAAATATAACTTGGTATTATTTTCGTGCAATTATGTGTACATTTCTGTACAGTAGCACTATTTTTATTCAGTACACTGAGCAAAAAAGTTTGATGAAAAAATAAATATCAAAAATTTTTCAAATTAAATTAACAAAAATTAGTTGTAGTTAAAAAGCGTTAGAATTTTAATATCTAAAGAAGGATAAACAAGTATAAAAAATTAAAAAAAAAAATTTTAAATTAATAAAATTTTACGAAAAAAAAATTTCAAACTTAATTAACAAAAATTAGCTGTAATTAAAAATATCAATAAGATTAATATACAAGTATGTATAAAAAAAGTAAAAAATATAAAATTTGTTTCAGTGTTATTCAGTACACTGAGCGGAAAGTTATATTAGAATGACACAATAAACTCAAGACTCGATTGCAAAAAATTAGTCATTAATATAAAAAAAAACTAAAATTTTCCATGTGTATACGGATACATAATTCACCTGACATTACGTATACGACCCGTGGCACAAAATTACCTGGCGCCTTATCTTGATACACTACGTTTTATATAATATATTCGCATACACACACATCGACACCCCAACTAGCATACACATATGTTTGTATTTGCATAGTGGAATAGTAGAAGAAATGTTGAAAGAAGAAACAGTGAAATAAGACTAGCATTTAACTGCCCACTTACATGCAATTTCACGTTGTAGGTCGAGCATATGCACATACATACATATATCTATGACGTTAAAGCCGCTCTGTAGCTAAACTAAGTAAAATGCTACGCCGACTAGATAGCAGATGCAGGAGCTTGTGGTGAAGTAGTTGAGAATCTGCACGACTTTTAGCAGGAAATTGCATTCCAAGTGGCCGAATGAAGACAGGCAGCTCACGGCAACTACGCACGCATACAACAACTGACGTCATGCAATCAGCGGAATTATCATCGTCGTCATCATCTTTATTTGCTTATTTAGTTAGCAACTAGCAATTAGGCGGCAAACGACTACCTTTCGAGTGAGTAGCAAAAATGCTAGAATTAAAGATAAAAGGGAATGCACAACAACTACTGGAGCTGTTCTACATAGTAGTTTTCTGCATATGTAAGAACTACAGCGTATGTACGGAATACGTAATCAAAATGCCGTTATCTTCTATGTAGGTTGGTGAATATGTAATTAAAAAATTGGAATTTAACTTAATTGTCAGTTTGTTGAACAGCATCGAATTCAGTAATTGGATTTCTTGCAAAATCTTTATTTCAAATGTGTTTAGACTCGAAGAAAATTTCATTGTTTTTGCAACTGATTTTAAATGCAATTAATGCACTAAATCATTTTCAGAAGTATCTTTTAAACTTTACATAACCAAAGATATATACTTATATCTTAGCCCTTATATATCGCATGCGAACACTTTTAGTGAGAAAAAATATTTAATGAATCTGGCGACCATTTCACGATATTATTTTAGACTCCATGAAACTGTAAAGAAAACAAATGGGAGCAAGTAAGGAAGTATTATATTCAGATGTAACCAAACATTCCAAGCTCTTGCAACGTAATCCTTGTACGCCGGAGAAATACCTTCAGGTGTAGCCAAGACTTCATATTAAAAAATAATGCGAAAGAATTCAACATTCATTATTCGACGCATTCGTCAATGGATAACAATAAAATTTGGTATTTTATTAATTTATATAAAAGGTCAAGTACTCACTTAGTTTTAATAACTTTTCCATTACCTTAAGGTCATCTCGTGACTTTCTTATATTATTTTTTCTTATATTTCATAAAAGTCACAAAATTTTGGGATCTCCTTTTAAGAATTATTGCATTGAGATAAATAACTTCGAAAACATGTAACATATTTTTTGTCATTTTAAAAAATATGTGGCACAATCAAGACTAATGTGTGGGCAGCATAATGTCATGCTGTGACCATCAGCGTCAAGTGGTAGTTTTGCGCCATTTTCGCCAATTAATTTTTGTGTAAAAAACAGACATTATAAGTATTTTGTAAAATGCAGCGAAACCGAGCATCGGTCTGTCTGTTGTCTACTACTATTTGTTTTAAATGGCGTCAAAGATAATTATATTAAAATCAACCTTAGTTGAGAAGTGCATAACACAAGCTCAAGCAAAGAGGCTAAATTCAATGCATTGAGTTGATGTGATTAGGTATATGGAATTCGATTCAATCCATTTTTGACACAAAGTTAGATTATTATCAACGAAAGACTCCACATTTTTGGCGTCTTCTCTTCTTCTTAATTGGCGTAGACACCGCTTACGCGATTATAGGCGAGTTAACAACAGCGCGCCTGTCGTTTCTTCTTTTCGCTACGTGGCGCCAATTGGATATTCCAAGCGAAGCCAGGTCCTTCTCCACTTGGTCCTTCCAACGGCGTGGAGGTCTTCCTCTTCTTCCGCTTCCCCCGGCGGGTACTGCGTCGAAAACTTTCAGAGCTGGAGTGTTTTCATCCATCCAGACAACATGACCTAGCCAGCGTAGCCGCTGTGTTTTTATTCGCTGAACTATGTCAATGTCGTCGTATATCTCGTACAGCTCATCGTTCTATCGAATGCGATATTCGCCGTGGCCAGCGCGCAAGGGCCCATAAGTCTTTCGCAGAACCTTTCTCTCGAAAACTCGTAACGTCGACTCATCGGTTGTTGTCATCGCCCAAGCCTCTGCACCATATAGCAGGACGGGAATTATGAGCGACTTATAGAGTTTAGCTTTTGTTCGTCGAGAGAGGACTTTACTTTTCAATTGCCTACTCAGTCCGAAGTAGCACCTGTTGGCAAGAGCAATCCTGCGTTGGATTTCCAGGCTGGCATTGTTGGTGGTGTAAATGGTTCCTAAATAGACGAAATTATCTACAACTTCAAAGTTATGACTGAGAGCCATGTCGCGAGTGCGACGACTGTTTGTTTGATGACAGGAACTTCGAACTTCTTCATGGTCGGGCAATGGAACGTCTGATCCACCGTCATCGATTGGGGAATCGGGTTCGCCTTCTCCAGGCGTTGTGCGTTCACTGCCATTCAGCAGGCTGGAGAAGTGTTCCCTCCATAATTTAAGTATGCTCTGGGCATCGGTCATTAGATCACCTTTGGCGGTTCTACAAGAGTATGCTCCGGTCTTGAAACCTTCTGTAAGCCGCCGCATTTTTTCGTAAAATTTTCGAGCATTACCCCTGTCGGCCAGCTTATCAAGCTCTTCGTACTCACGCATTTCAGCCTCTTTCTTTTTCTGTCTGCAAATGCGTCTCGCTTCCCTTTTCATTTTTGGCGTCTAGGTTCGTGAAAAATTATAATCCGATTTCAACAATTTTTGCACCTAGGATTAAATACTTGTACATTTTAAGGTCAGTTTTTGTACAAAATTTTTTTTATTATTGTTATATTGGAAGTAAACCTGATTTTTGGCCTATGTCTACCAATTTCAGCCGAATTTGAGTGCTACCACGCCCATCTCCCAATTTGAAACTGGCTTTTACAAAACGCTCTTATACCATCTCGGATATACAATTTTTGTCTCTGAAGCTTTTTATTATTAACTTATCGAACTTTTAGTAGTTTGTAAGAAAACCATTATATGGGGAAAGACCCGAATTCATCCCTTTTAGCACTGTCGGTAGGGGTTTCTTGGGAATTGTCTTAAACGAAATGGATTATTGCTAGAAAGTATGCACATTAAGCCTATTAGAAAGCCAGGCCCGACCATTTTTTTTTAATTTTTAAACCACAAGTGCCCCTTGCTTGCAAATTACAGTTTTATATCTTATTTGAGTGCCTCTTTATGGCATTTTATAGGTTTTGGATTAATGGCATTTTTGGGTTCATTTATGCCTATCTACGAACTCGTCTAACGGGTCTTTTACAAACATAGCGACCATACTTGAAAGAATACCAAACTTTTATGGACTATAATACAGTTGAACTTCCCTAACAAGAAACACAATAATCCACAAAAAAACTTGGAGTTATAGTGGTTTTCATTAGAACATAAAATTTAAAAAATATATATGTACATATATAAATAAAGACTTTTTCATTTACCCAATATATTATATAGATTATTCATTTACTTCGCATAAAGATTTTTGGTTATGTATGTACATACATATAATATGCAATCTGTAAGTTTTGCTGAAAATATATTTTTTGCTTGTTTGTTTCAATGAAAAAAATACTAATCTGTTTAGTGCTTTGTAGCGATCATCAGTTGTGTTAATAATCGTATTTGAATAATTTCTTCTTCGGTCATATACATATATTCGATTCTACAATATTATCTGTTACAAATCTTACAGAGAAAACCTCATTGTCTACCTTTATATAATCTACATATAATGTAAAATTTGAAGGACGGCGGAAGGGAAAGCATGGAGACTTCTACGTGAACAGCTGTTTGCAAAGTCGGATTTCCCAAAAAGGGAAAGAATCACGCGCCAATTTAAAAATTCGTTATACCATGTGAAAAAAAAATTATGGAATTTGACTTCTATTGCCAATACAAAAATCCGAATTTTAGAGAACTTATAGTTATAGAAATTCAAATTATGAAAATTCAACTGTATATCTATTTTCAAATATAAAAATTGAAGTCTGTCGTTCAACTATGGTGCTTACGAGAAATGAGCGAACTTGTTTTTATTATAAAAAAACTCGTTCAAAAATTTCCATGAAATTTGTTTTAAATAAAACAAAAAATATTTTGAAAAAGTCTTGAGGGTTAAGAAGTTATAGCTCAAAAACTTGCTTTTCTCACAATAATGTGACATTCCTTCTTCACATTGCTCGAGCTGTGACATTTGCGTATTCTTCTCTCAACATTTTTTCAGACCAGTGCTCAGAATGAGCCGGAAATATCAAAGAGCCGAAAATGTCGCAACTAACTCAACGTAGGATCCAACACATTGCACTGCGATAATTTATGTAAGTCAACAGAAGAAGTGTGTAATTCAGGCAATCAAAATCGTAAAAATAGACATGTGACATATGTTGGTTTCCTACCACAAAAGTAGGAAACACGCAAAACGTGGACGTGCAACACAGGTGGAAATAGCACAAATGCACGTGTGTGCATATTTACTTAAGCTTCTTCATTACTATTTACTTAACCAAGCCAATATGCCAGCAGGCCGGGAGCGCGACAACAATTGCAAGGCGACGCTTGGGAAGCGAATGGAAAATCAATATTTAATTTCGGCAAAGTGTGTAAAAAGCGAAGACGATAAAACATATACAATATGAAAATATGAAGGAAGAGGAAGCAGCAGCAAATCGTGAGGCGCACAAATGGAAGCTCACACCTGTGACAACAACAAGAGCAAACACGAAAAACAAAGCGCATATTTCCGCAGCGAAAATGAAATGCTCGAAATTACTAAAAATATGAAATTCTTACACGTCACACCCGCGAAAACAACAAAAAAAGCAAAGTAAAGCAGAAACATAAATCACTCAACGCGCTTTGATTATTTTGGCGAAGTTAATGAAAACGAAAATTCGCGGAATTTCTTGACATTTTAATGCCGCAGCCATTATGCGCCGGCTTACGCATTCATTTCGCCTTTCACCTTTGTCAAATTTCGCCGTTATACACGAATGCGTGTGTGTGCATTTCATCAACCTCTTTTTGCGCCATTATTCGTGAATTTGCTCATCTTCCTTCCTTCCTACAGCTTTATTATTATGCTTATGGTTATTACGTTTTATATGAATTGTTATGAGCCGGAGCGAGCAGACGGCGAAATCAGCGCACAGTATGCGGAAATGACAAGCGGTTGTGCGTGGCGGATGGGCAAGGCGGGAGTACGAGGTACAAGGAAGCGCATGAAATCATTTGAAAGCGCAGTAAAACAAAAGATATGCGCGTCTAAGGCGGCAAGGCAAAATGTCAAATGAACTGCATGGTGTTCTATTTTGTGGGGCAGATAAAAATTTACCGTTTTTCGTGCTCAGAATGAGCGAGTCAAATGCAGCAGCTGCGCCGAATGCCTTTTCTACATTTTTAGTGCGTTGTAATTCAAACGAATCTTAAAATATTCTACTAAACCGAAATTGCATATGAAAGCTGTGAGGGATCCAGAAGCTTGTTTTTGAGAGTAGAGGTTGGGTTGGGTTGCGGAAATATAACCATAAAATTTATACAGCGCAAAATATTCGTGCTAATTTTTGGCGCGTTTTAGTGAAGAAAGCTGAAGTGAGCTGTAACTCATGATTTGAAAGAGTTATTGAAATCTCGTCTGGGTAAGGGGAACATTAAGACTCAATTAAAGGTTCTTATAACCGTTTAAATCACAGTTGCGGATACAGATAGGATTGGAACTCTTCCCCTTCATCTGCTTCCACCGGCGGGTACTGGATCGAGAACCTTCAAAGCTGGAGTGTTCTCTTCCAACCGCACAAAATTACCTAACCAGCGCAGCCGCTGTCTCTGGATTCGCTGAACTATGTCAAGGTCGTCGTATATCTCGTACAGCTCATCGTTTCATCGACTGTGGTACTCGCCGTTGCCAATGCGCAAAAAACGATAAATCTTCTGCAAAACCTTTCTCTCTAACTCCTAAGGCCGATGTTGTCAGATGATGACGTTGTTGGCAATATACAAGACCAATGGATGCAGTGAAACGCAAACGAGGAAGCTACAGACATGTGAACACTGCACTCTGGACTACAACAAGGTGCCTCTTGATTGCTCCCTTCGAAGATAATGAACTCCTCTCCAAGCAGTTTCTGCTGGGAGCTTTCGTAAAAATCTTCTCTTTGTGAAGCTTTGTTCTGGATACTGTAGCAAGTTAAACTCCTACTTATCCAGAATCCACCCTCACATATCACATATATGGCCAGCGTGCAACGAATCCCCTCATAACACTAGCCACTCCATCGAAACAGCACGTTTCCTGGGACTACCGTTAGATGACCATGTACTAGATTATCGTTACAAAAACATGACGTTGTAGAGTTTGGTTTTGTTCGTGTAGAGGACTTTATTTCTCAATTGCCTACTCAAAGTAACACGTGTTGGCAAAAGTGACTCTGCGTTGGACATGGGTAACCGAATTTAAGTAAATACGTATATATATTATATATATATATATGTAATATATGACGTAACTGTTTATGGCATTAGTAATCTTGTTTTTTCTCTATAAACGATTAACAAAATGTATAACATTTGGTGTCAACACTTCAAACTATTAAGGACCTTGTCCCTTACCTGGAAAATCCAGAAAGTGACATCTGGAGAACCGTTCAATGGGTTCTATACGAAAAAAAAGGTAGAAAAGCAGGTCCAAGAAGATTTCCGACGTGTTCAGCCAAATCAGTACGAGATGCTGCTGTTTTGTTCAGCGATGTAACCAAAAGATAGAGTTCTCATTTCTGACTCACTGGGTATGTAAACAAGCAAAATTGCTTCATGTGGGACAATAAGCAATCTGAAAAGATTCAAGAACTGCTATTTCATTCAGAAAAAGCAACGATTTGGTGTAGTTTGTGAGCCGGTAGAATCATCGGTCCATATTTATTCAAAATGCCGGTGAGAACATAACCGTTATCGCTCCATGATAACCGAATATTTGATACCTGCAATTGAAGCTTGTGATCTCGGCGACATTTGGTTTCAACAAGACTGCACCACTTCACACACATTGCAGCAATCAATAGATTTATTGAGAGAATACTTCGGTGAGCAGATAATTTCACATTTTGGGCTGGTCGATTGGCCCCCAAGATCGTGTGATATACAACATTAGACTTTTTTCTCTTTTTAGGTAAAGTCTGAAATCTCTGTGGACAATCCTCCGTCGTCAAAAATTGAACTCAACGGCTGGACGGTAACCGCATTTGAAAGAGCTTAAAAAATAAATGCTTTTCAAAATGATAATTACATTTGAAGTTTCTGTGTTTTTCTTTAAATAAGTAGGAAATCTTGAAATGGATCACTTTTTACACCCCAGAGTGGCTTATGTGGCTTTCTGGAATGAAATGATGAGTTCACCGAAGTTTATGATATCGTCGACATTTTCAAAGAATTCGTGCGGTTGTAAAGAAAGAAGGTGGCGTTCACATCTGAGTTGGTACCTTATATATAAAATAAATTATATCTTACTCTTCACATTGTAGAATTACTTGCAAGTAAAACCCAAAGAAACTAAGATTCGAAAACCAAAAGATTATCAAAGCAAAAATTTGGGTCTCCAATGCCCCGAAAGACCCCCAAAAATCGGCCTGCTCTGACATTTGCTTAAATAAACACACATTCTGCAATTTCTCCGCCCCCTCGTTCAGCACACGGGCACACAACACTGTGCAACATATTAATGCAGCCGAATATGCGATTCAAATTAGTCGGAATTTATCCTGGCCACAGCAGGATTTGTTTGCTTTCTGCTCGGCAACGCGCGTATGAGAATGTGTGTGTGTAAATATTTTCGGCTTGGGGGATAAGAAATAGGAAGCCTCAGCAAGCCTGACAACTGATTATGCTGTAAGTATGTAAGTATGTATGGGTGCGTCGGTGTGTGTAAATATTTATGCATTGTAAAAATTGTTGAATGCTGTGAGATCAGCATTTTTATGACATTTTTGTGGTGACTGCAACTCATTTCGCCATTTCATTCGTATTGGTGAGTGTGCCAAGTATTATTCGGAAACATTCGCTCCGACTCGCATTGTTGGGAGGTGCGCCCTTGAGCCAGCTCATTTGTGCGTGATTTTATGGAAGTGTGTTGGGCGTTTGATTTATGTGTACATAACTGCGTATGTTTGTGAAAACATGTGACATATACATACATATGTATGTATGTATATATTTAGAGGCTGATAAAGCATTTTATGGAAATATCAGAAAATGGCGGGAATATTTGCAAATTATGTGCAACAAATAAACTCATATTTATGATATTAATTGGACTGACCTATTTTCAGTCACTTATGTATATATGAAAGTGCTTCTGTAATGTTGGTAGCTAAGGGCTGTATGTTTCAGCTTTGAGCAATCAGTAAAAATTATTTGGAATAATAACTTGATTTACATGAAATATTGTTTTTATATATGAAAGTGGTATTTTATGCGAGTTTATTATTGAAGTATTCATCAGAAATTAAATAAATATTGACATACATTTTTCATATGAATTAAAATTGCAATTTATATGATATTTGACGGAATATGCGTCAGAAAACAAGATTCCTCTTTTAATAAGGGCTTTAAATTTTGAATTTAGGTTAGTAAGAGCTAAGCGATGAACTCTTTCTGATGGCAACCATGTAGGGATGCAAACGATGCATCGATGTTTCTGAAACATCGATGTTTTTGTCAAAAAGCATCGATGTTTGCCATCGATGTTACCTGGATCGATGTTTTATGGCGATGTTTTTTCAAATTTTACTCCACATCTTTGCAGCACTTTTCCTCGGTATTAATGTGAAAACATCTGCTTCGAAACGCTTTAGCAAACTGTCATGTGTTTTGTTGTAAAATACGAAGAATTCGTTGGTTGAATGTGCACTTGAATAATACTGAGAATTCGCTTATGAATTAATGTGAAATAACTTTTACAAAAAATCGAAAATACATTTTGTGTGACAGTCTATTTCGTGCTATGTGTGTTAGCCTTCAAAATTAAAAGCAAGGTCTGGAGCTTCTTTATAAGAAATTCAGATGCATCCGCCACATGCAAACTCTGCAACAAGAAATTAAAAACATCAGGTAACACATCGAATCTTCGCTGTCACGTTGAGAATGTACATAAAAAGGTATTACTCGATCAAGTTGATAATGCAGAATGCTCCTCCAAAACTACGCCGCACTCGGAACCAAAACAGCGAAAAATTTCTGAAATAATTAACATATCACCAACCGCTGGGACGACAGCGTCAAGTGAGTTATCCGACAATACTTAGTAATAAGAAGACTGCATGGATTGAATTGTCTCCTAGTACATGTACTCCATCAGTACTGCAAAATAAATCGGATCAGTTGCCAGCGCTGATCCAACCTAATGTGAAGGACTTTTTTGAGCAGGTCAAAAGTATTTCTTACCAAGATGACCCTAAATCAAGGAAAATTACTGAAGCAATTGTGAAATATATTATAATGGACAACAAGCCATTATCCACTGTAGAAGGAAAAGGTTTTCTGCAAATGATGAAAGAACTGGCTCCGCTTTTTAAAGTTCCAAGAGAGAAACAATAAAATTACGAGTGGATGAAAAATATGAAGCGCTGTCTTCAATTTTCAAAGAGTATATTCGTATGTGCGACAGTTATTGCCTAACGTATGACATATGGACGGAGACAATGAAAAATCAGTCGTTCCTTGGGGTTTCATTTTTTGGACAATTTACGTTTGTTGAGTGGGACGTTAGGAGTAATCGAACTGCACGAAAGTCATACAGCAGCTTATTTAGAAGAAACTATGTTTAAACTTTTCAACGAGTGGAACGTTTGCATAAATAAAGTTTCTGCTTGTGTAACTGATAATGATTCAACCATGATGCAATTAAAAAGAAGCTTGTTTGGCGAAAAAAAATAATACCCTTCCAAATTTCATAAAGGATGCAAATAATGGCGTTAGTACGTCGGAATCTTCGGATGAGTGTGCAACAGAAAACCCGTTTGATATTTGGAGCCATGATAAACAGTTGGTCCACCAAAATATGAAATGTAAGATTTCCAATTTATCTGCTATAACAACAACGGAACAACGGAACGGAACAGAATCCAACAGAAATGTGGGATGATATGAAAAATGTATTTCCTGAATTGTATAAACAAGCTTCCAAATATTTATCCATTGTGGCCACTTCAGTCCCTAGTGAACGACTGTTTTTTAAAGCTGGAGCAACGATCACACAGCAAAGAAATCGCTTGACAGGGAAAAGACTTTCCAAACTGTTATTTTTAAATTCTGTTTTAAATAAATAATTTGTTGTTTGTTCAAAAACTATTTATACCTTTTATTTATTGAGAAAAGGTTTTAATAGGTGGCTAAAATATATATAATATCAATTAAATTGGTACTACTGTATTTCACTTATTTATGGTTCTGAAATAAGCTTTTTATCCTCACTAATAAAATACATTAAAAAAGTTCAAAAATCCTTCGATGTTTCGATACATCGATGTTTCAATGGCCGATGTTTTTGATTTCGATGTTGTTTGAAGAAACATCGATACATCGAACCATCAATGTTTCATTTCACGATGTTTGCATCCCTACAATCATGAGCTACAATTTAATCATCAGCAACCGTCTCTCAACAGTGATGGGAAATAATCTCGTCATGCTGAAGTTTCGGAATTGAAACAAAGATTGCTTATAAGAAAACTCAAGGATCTTTGATGCTGAATTTTATCTCCTTTGGTTTAATCTCTTCTATATGCAAGCGAAGGATAAAAATCTCGTCGAACTGGAGCTTCTGACTTGAAATCATCACCCCAAAAAGAATGAGCTTAGGAGTCAATTAAGCCAAGCCAACATGTATCAGAACAGACAACCACGAATTTTACTTCCAGTGATATTAAATGAATCACGTTTCGATTTTCAGTTCGCCTATAGCTACTTAATCGAGACTAGACTTCTAATCGCAAGATGGCTTAGGACTCCGTAAATAAAAAAAATTTTAAGAACGTAGCACCAAGCGCCTGGATATGATTTAGAATTACGTTCATCCCGAAGGTTGGCGGGGGCTCCCATGTTAGAGCCAAGGACTTCATGCCGATCAGCCTGTCCTCCTTCTAACTACTGATGTACTGGTATATAAGAAGACGCATTCTGAGAGACCATTTATCAGGAGAGCTATATGCTTTTTGTAAAAGCAAGTCAGTGGATACAGCAGTGCATACTATCGTGTCATGGCCTGAGGAAGTCAATAGGGTTAAGAAATTCGCTGTTAGGATCTTTTTTGATATTAAGGGAGCTTTCAGTAACGTCCGGTCGAAAACAGTAATAACTGCTCTGAACGGTCTTAGGGTTGAAGTCTTCTATGCGGCGGAGTGATTGAAACGAAATGGGGAAACGTATTTGCTCAACGAAATCTGAGTAAGGGAAGTGAGTTCTCTCTCCTCTTCTATGGATCCCGGACGTAAACGACCTGTTTAAAAAACTTGAAGATCGTGGTTGCTAGGTGATTGCATATGCAGAAAAAGTTGACGCAGAGGTATCTCAGCGACATAGTTTTATTTACTAGAAGATACAAGACTCCGATGACACCGCTGCTGCCAATGGGAGATCTCCGTCTGCAACCGGCGGATACAATGAAATATCTAGGGCTCAGCCTGGGTATGAAGCTTTCATGGAAGCCGAGTATCAAAGGGAGAGCATAAAAGGCATCGGTTGCCTTGTACTGCTGTAGAGGAGCCATTGTCAAAATGTTGGGTCTCTCACTGAAAATGGCTCTGGCTCTACGACAACTTAGTCAAGCCTTTATGTGTTTTGCAGCCTCCTTCAGAGAAGTGACCATCCATGCATTCAGAGCTGGTCAAGGAGTGCCTAACATCACATTCAATATAATCGAGTGTTTGCTTGGCCAACGATGGGCCACTATCGGTACATGCGCTATCGCAAAAGCCTTTTAGATCAAGATCTAGAGATCTCTTTGCCCAGTAAGGCTAACCTCTCCCTAGTTGTGGGGCTTTTAACAGGCCATTGGCCTATTGGCGTCCACCTAGTAAGGTTGGGAATCCTACTAAACGCCATCTACAGAAAAGGTTTGCATATAGCAGTTACCGTGCAATCTTTCATTAGCCATCTAACCTAACCGGTCTCTTTTTTAATTTCTCAATTCGAGAAGTTCAGGAAAGTTTGTATTTTTTTATAAACAAAATTAGTTTGAACTTATTTGGATTTATTGTCACGCATCATAAAACTTATGTATGGCGGCTATGTCTAGGTCGGTTTTCACTTCTTCATTTTGTAGGAGCTTTTAATAACTGGGTATAGAAATATTATGCAGAGACCAGTACCACGGCCATTGTAGACAATCGGAACGAACATTTTTAGAATTTCACCAAAAGTAAGGAATTATCCAGACTTTTAACAAATCCTTATTATGGCTTACCATAAAAGTGGATTAGGAGTCACTGAAGATAGTTATATATATTGTAACAGACACAATAAGTATTGAGAAATGACAAGAAGTATGTGAAAGGTAATATCTGAAAATCTCAAGAGGTGTTTTGAAATTCGTGAAAAGCGAAAACACATTCTATCCGGATTGAATTTAGCGCTCAATGAATTTTATTTTGCATAAAAAAGTCTTTACCACATTCAAGGATAAAACTTTCGATATTCCTATACCCAAAATTAGGTAAATGCCACAAAATAGCGTCTACAAAAGCAACAATTACACAAAACAGTTAAACAAATCTCATCTCACTTTATTTCCTACACTCTTTTACTCTCTAACGCTGCCCCCACCCACGCTCACGAAATCCTAAAATCGTTACACTCAATAAAATCTTTTATACAACATCAAATGTTTGTAAAATTCTTGCCTTACTCTCAGTATATGCTCAATTACCGCTTTCTACTGCGTCAACTCAAACAGCACTCAGCCGTTAGTTGGAGAGCACCGTGTGTTTAACATTTATTGCGCTCTTGTTTATCAGGCTCTTGCTCTTTCTAGCTCTGCTCTTTAACATTTCTTGCTCTCCTTTTTCGCTGTGTACTCGTTCGGAGAATAAGGACACATTTCAACAGCTGTATGCCTAGATTCCTTTTACTTTGTGATAGAAGAAACGGATTTTGACAGTTTCTACGCTCAATTTACAGAATATAAGACAAGGAAGTTTTACCTTATGCATTTTTGGGAATTGTTACAATTCTATCTCTGGCGCTGTTATGCCCTGTTGAGTCTATGTTCACTATATTTTCGGGCACAAAAGCGTCAGGAGCGTAAGCGTATACGTTGTAAAGGATGATAAAAATATTTTCAGCATAGCAAATATCTCTTTGAGTACAATGACCTCTAGGCAGTAGAGGAGCTTTGAGGAAGATTAACTGGGATATATTTAGTAATTCAAATTAAATGATACTTACTGAAGAAAATTAGTAGAAAAATTGTGGCTATTTTGGGTAGGAATTAAAATATAAATTCTCTAGTAAAACGAACTTAGAGAATACATTACTAACTAAAAATAGCCTTAAGACAAGAGTTACAAAGTGTCAAAATATTTGTGTATTGGTTGAACTTATTCCAAAAATTACGCTTTCTTTCTTTGTGGGTGATTTTAAAAATCAATTAAATTGCTTAAATTATTAACGTTGAACTGCTTAAAAAAATTACGATTACTCAGCTTTCAATTGGCATTAGTCAATTTGAATTTAGTCAGCTGTCAATTGTCATTAGTCATTTGTACTTAGTCATGCTTTAATTACTGCAATTATTGAAAAATACTGATTTAATGGAAGTTATAACTGTTCTGGAAGGTTCCCCCTGCGGGTAGGGGGGACCCCCTTTGGGTAGAGGGGGAAACCGAATATGCCCGCGGCAAGGCATACCTGTCGTATGAGGTGATTAAAAGCCACATACACTGTGTATGACATTTGACAGGTCTTGATTTTGAATGCCATCATGGTAAGTCAGAAAAGTGCTATAATATTAGCTTGAAATGATATTATAGTTTTTATATAAGTTTACAATTATGTATATAACAAACATTTGTTGTTCAAGCGACAAATGTCACCAGTCATGAGTTGGGATTGTGAATACTCAAACTGGAAGTAGCAAATAGTTACAAAAGTCAGACCAAAAACTTAAACCTGGTACCACGGGGAGCAGTTAGCCCTTGAAGGAAACTCCAATCTGCTCATTGGGTTTGGCCCTTTGGGGAGATTCGTGGTGGCTGTGGTTTGTACCTAAATGCAGGCAGGGCATTTGTCCAATGTGGAGTCGCACTGCGGCCGGGTGCCGGACCCAGAGTACGGCAGAGGTTTTAGATGGGCCTCGAACCCGACCAAGGTGGCTAGGGAGTCCCACCCTACCAATTGAGTATAAGTGTATATGCCAGCACTCATGCTTTGGTTCTCCAGTGTATGGTGCGGGTGCACGCACTTATGCTTTGAGGCGCTGATCAACGCATATTCACGTTCACATTGGCTTCTGTTCTGGAAGGTAAGTCGTGGAAACCATAAAGACCCAAATTATGACAAAATTGCGCAAAATATGCAGGATAATTACAAAGAGTATTGTGAGAAACAAAGAAAAAGCGGTTCAACGAGATTATAAAAGCGATGGAAGACTGGTATCAAGGTTTTTGAGATCGTCATGTGATGGCGGATTATTACTAATCCTTCAAAAGTTATTACTCCCTTGATATTTATAAAAGAAATGCTCTTGAAAGGCTGTTTATAGAAGTATAACATATGTTTTCGATAATTTTCTCACTGCTTACTTTGATGTATTGTAGGGCAAAAAAATATCTGTAAACCAGTGTTATTAGTCATGGCATCATTCCACAGTTTTAATAGTTTTCATATCAAAATTTAAGGAAAAGTCGCTAGGTGGCGCTGTAGTCGATATACTAATAAAAGTCGTGCTTTTGAATAGCTTTTTATTAAATTCAAAAAGGTATCGCTGGAGGTACTAATATTCTAGTACTTCTTCAGAGTTAAGTAAATTTTAAGATAATTAGTACCTCAGTAAGTTATATGCAGCATATCTTTAGGCGCTTGAAACTTAAAAATTATAATGTATAAAATAATTAAGTACCAGATTTTTAAAGTTAAAGCTATCTTAAACTAATAATTACACTACATATCGAAAGACTGTCTAAAGCAAGGCACCAAGGAAACAATGGAGCATCTCTTGTGCACTTGGCCCGTATTGGCAGGACTACGCTGTAGGCATCTGAGCTTCCCACGGTATGATACACTGGACGAGGTATCGATAGTGAGGCCACAGAGTCCGTTAATACCCGCATCATGCGCAAGCAGCCTAAAGTATGACTACCCCATATGGATCTACTTACTAAACCCCATCTAGTATCGCAAAAGACCAAAACTGGTTTACGCGTGACCCATTGACCTACCAGACTAACCTAACATAAAGTAATAATTACACTAATATGACGGGGTGATGAGAAAAGTTTTCGACAAATACTCTAAGGATGAAAGGAGGTTCGATACATGGAACTAAACTAAATAAGTTAAAGGACTAATATTAGCCTCACTTATAAAGGAGACTAACCAATGTTGGCAAGTAGAACATGGCATAGCCCACCAAATACCATACAGTAGATGTAGATCTCGCTGGATAAATCTTACTGAAGTAATATTTAGTGAGCTACTTTCAATATCTGTTAAGGAGTTAAATTCTGATTAGGACCACAGACATGAAAATCGAACACCTTTTGGACTAAAAACAAATATGCACATCAAGTTTGCTTATCGAAATTTTGAAAAAAGAACTAAAATCCGTGTGAAAACCTTTCCACCATTCACAATTGGTTATCCAAAACCGCAAAGTCTATTCTAATGCAAATCAACCGGCAACAACGAAAAAGGTACATCACATAACACCCGCAAAGTTGATAAGAACCGAAAGTCGGCGCACAAAAAGGACATTATACCGAGGATGGGGGTAAGGAAATTTTCTCTTTCATTTAATCCATTGTGCTCTCAAAGAAGACCTGGCATTAGGCAAAAGAAAATGTGAACTGTAAAAAGTCGACGAATGGACGAAAAGGCAGACAAACAAGTAAAAAAGAAAAAAAGAAGGAAATAAATAAAGGAATATAGAAATAGGGTGTGCGCAACCAAATAATAACTTTTATATCAACAAAAGCATTTTTGCTACTCAAAAGTAACACACATACATATGTACGCATTTTCAACCGTTTCTGTAACAAACCACACAAAAGCAGCAAAACATTTATAACGGTGAAATTGTTCTAAGCCTCGGTTATAATACTGTGTATGACAAAAGCGCAAAATGAATGGCATAGAAGACTCAGCATAAATTTGTGCATGTAAACAAACGAAGAAATGACACACAGGGCTCATAGAGGACGAAAGGCGAAGGAAGGCTAGAAAGAAAATAAAAGGCAGCGAAGCACACACACACACGCATGCGGTATAAGCTAAAACGCTGGGAATGGCAAACACGCAAACGCAAGCACTCACACACACGCATACACAATTGTGCTCTGGCTCGTGTGTTCATATGCACGTCGCATGAGCTGGTCCTACACTACGTATACGTGATAATGTTGCCAGGCAACAAACTACACGCGACAATTGCCGTTGCCAGGCACTGTGGGTAATTTCGTCATCATGTGCGATCATAATTCTTTCAGTGATAATTTTTTTTAAGTTTTTCAGTTTTTGGTATTAAAATAAATACCATATATAAAGTTATTATCAAAAATAATAAGTTTGTTTCATTTATTATATTATATTTTCAAAAACTGTTAATCATGCATTTTAATGTCAATCAAAGTTTTTAAAGAATTTATGAAAATGTCTCATATAACGAATAAAATCTTCGAATTTCTTCGTTAAAGAGTACATTATTTGCAATCCAATAATCGCAAAAATTATAAAATTTTTTGGATAATTTATAAATGTCTTTTTTGGCTGATATCAAAAAAAAATTATATATGGCATTAAACAAATAATTCAATAAACATTAAAAATGTTTTTTTGGTTAATTTGGAATAATATGGGATTAAAAGATAGGAAAAAAATTTAACCCCACATAACGAATTAAAAAACAATTAATCCCAAGTACCAGACTAAAAGTAAAAAAGGTCTAATCCCACAA